>NC_044041.1:165350920-165950920 GCF_901765095.1 Microcaecilia unicolor
GGCCAAGGGCTCATGTTGTTTCAGAGTTTGTGACTGTCTGTTTAAAGCCTGGGACCATGACAGATTGCAAAGGCCATGAGCTCGGCAAAATCAACCTTCCAGCTGGGCTTCCAGCCCATGACTTTTTTCTCTGTTGGCAATCCGGGTCTCAGCCCGGGTGCAGCTCCTAGTTTCAGTTCGGATTCCAGTCCCAACCCAGTTTCTGCTCTTTGATGGTTTTATGACGCTCCAGAATTACCGCGATAAACTTTGTTCTGATCCAGCCTTGAAGAATACTCCTGAAGCTGCAGCTGAACGGAAGCGTGTCTGGGGGCTTGGGTTCCTTAAAAACCCAGTATCTGCTACTGATTCTTCTATCTTGCTCTTGGACTACTGCTACAAGCTTATCTCAGATCTAGCCCTGTGGGATACTCCTGAAGCTGACGCTGAAAGAAGGCATCTTAGAAGTCCTGAGTTCATGGCTCGCATGTGGTCTTTTTGGAGCCGCGGTCCAGCTCCTGTTCAGAGTTCCAGTTCTAGTCATGACTCTGATTCCAGTCCGGGTTCCAGTCCCGGTTCAGCTCCTGATTCCAGTCTGGGTCCCAGTCCTGGTTCGGCTCCTGATTGCAGTCCGAGTCCCAGTCCCAGTTTGGCTCCTGATTCTAGTCCGGGTCCCAGTCCCGGTTCGGATCCTGATTCCAGTCTGGGTCCCAGTCCAGGTTTGGCTCCTGATTCTAGTCCGGGTCCCGGTTCGGATCCTGATTCCAGTCTTCTGCTTGACACAAAAAAAACCATTTGCATGGGTCTGGGGGCCCTATCTCCCATTCTTCCCTTCTTTAAAAAAAGAAATAATGTCTCATGTACTGGGCCCCTCATACCCTCCCCCACCCCAATCTGCTTTCCAACCTTCTAGAATCCCCAGGCAGAGCAGGAAGCAGAAATCCCTGTAACTTGCTTCTCTGTGGCAGGGCCGCCGAGAGACTGGGCCGGGCCTCGCCCCCACCCCCCACCCCTGGATTTTCAAAAGGCGTTTAACAAGGTGCCTCATGAAAGGCTACAGAGGAAATTGGAGGGTCATGGGATAGGAGGTAATGTCCTATTGTGGATTAAAAACTGGTAGAAGGATAGGAAACAGAGAGTGGGGTTAAATGGGCAGTATTCACAATGGAGAAGGGTAGTTAGTGGGGTTCCTCAGGGGTCAATACTAGAACCGCTGCTTTTTAATATATTTATAAATGATTTAGAGATGGGAGTAACTAGCGAGGTAATTAAATTTGCTGATGACACAAAGTTATTCAAAGTCGTTAATTCGCAAGAGGATTGTGAAAAATTACAGAAGGACCTTACGAGACTGGGAGACTGGGCAGCTAAATGGCAGATGACGTTTAATGTGAGCAAGTGTAAGGTGATGTATGTGGGCAAAAAGAACCCGAATTATAGCTACGTCATGCACGGTTCCACGTTAGGAGTTACGGACCAAGAAAGGGATCTGGATGTCGTCGTTGATAATACACTGAAACCTTCTGCTCAGTGTGCTGCTGCGGCTAGGAAAGTGAATAGAATGTTGGGTATTATTAGGAAAGGTATAGAAAACAGGTGTGAGGATGTTATAATTCCGGTGTATCGTTCCATGGTGCGACCGCACCTTGAGTATTGTGTCCAATTCTGGTCGCCGCATCTCAAGAAAGATATAGTGGAATTGGAAAAGGTGCAGCGAAGGGCAACTAAAATGATAGCGGGGATGGGACGACTTCCCTATGAAGAAAGACTAAGGAGGCTAGGGCTTTTCAGTTTAGAGAAGAGAAGGCTGAGGGGAGACATGATAGAGGTATATAAAATAATGAGTGGAGTGGAACAGGTGGATGTGAAGTGTCTGTTCACGCTTTCCAAAAATACTAGGACTAGGGGGCATGCGATGAAACTACAGTGTAGTACATTTAAAACAAATAGGAGAAAATCTTTCTTCACCCAACGCGTAATTAAACTCTGGAATTCGTTGCCGGAGAACATGGTTAGCTTGGCAGAGTTTAAAAAGGGTTTGGACGGTTTCCTAAAGGACAAGTTCATAGACCACGCTACTAAATGGACTTGGGAAAAATCCACAATTGTTTGGGAAGCTGCCAGGTGCCCTTGACCTGGATTGGCCGCTGTCGGGGACAGGATGCTGGGCTTGATGGGCCTTTGGTCTTTTCCCAGTGTGGCATTACTTATGTACTTATGTACTTATCCTGTAAGTCAGTTGGATAAAGCAGGAATTCCCATTCTCCATTCATGACACACTTCTTCCCCCAAATATTTTTAAAAATTCTATAATGTGTGGTTCGTTTGAGCAAACAGGCAATATAGGACTCGATTGTACAAATGGCACCTAAAAAATTGGTGCTAAAAAATACCTACTTAAATGGTATTCTATAAGCCGTGCCTAAAGTTCAGTGCAGTTTATAAAATACATGCTTAAGCAAAGTGTCGTGCATAAATTTAGACATGGCCATTTGCACCAGCAAAAATGTGGTGCAAATGCCCATACCTAAATTTGCATGCAGAGCACCATTATTCTGTAATTATTTACGTAACTTGAAACCACACCCCTGTTCTGCCCCAAAATGCTCATGACCCTCTTAGTTCCATGCCCCCTTTTTGAACCACTCATAAATTTTAATGGAGTCCCTGCTGAAAGAAAGGATAGTTAACTTTCTAGAAACCAACGGATTACAGGACCTGAGGCAACATGGCTTTACCAAAGGAAAATCCTGCCAAACGAATCTTATTGACTTTTTTGACTGGGTGACCAAAGAACTGGATGAGGAACGCGCGCTATATGTAATGGACCAGCAAAACCTTTGATAAGGTCCCCCACAGAAGACTCGTGAATAAGCTGAAAGGGTTGAACTTAGGACCGAAAGTGGTGAACTGGATAAGAAACTGGTTGACCGACAGGTGGCAGAGGGTAGTGGTAAATGGAATCTGCTCGGAGGAAAGGAAGGTGAGCAGTGGAGTTCCTCAGGGGTCGGTGCTGGGGCCTATTCTGTGTAATATATTTGTGGGAGATATTGCTGAAGGGTTGGAAGGAAAGGTGTGCCTTTTTGCGAATGACACGAAAATAGCCAATCTAGTGGATACCCTGGAGGGAGTAGAAACGATGAGAAGGGATCTCCAAATGTTAAAAGAATGGTCAAGGGTCTGGCAGTTAAAATTTAATACTATGTTGACTCTGGGGTAACCACCTATCCTGGTTTCCATTTATGCTTCTTATAGAAACCGTTGTTTTTAAAATACCTTTCTTTTAAAGTTTTTATATATGCTGTTAATCTAGTGAATATAAACCACTCTGTGTCTAATGTTTTAGTGCTCAGTAAAACTCATATTGCTCCGTCTGGTCTACTTATTGGCAATATACAGTACTCAACATTATAGCACTAGAGCCCTCCCTCTCTCCTTATCTATGCATCTCGTAAAGTATGTAAGAATGCTCACTTAGCATCTCAATATGTGAAAGAATGATCACTCAGCTTAGGGCTGGAATTTTATTGCTTCTGGCTTCTGCTGAGTGCATCTAGGTAGACCTCTGGGGCAATGTTGAAAATATAATCATGCTCGTGATGTGAATGAATTCTTTGCTTCTTTTCTCTTTTGTGCCAGCTTTTTGTTCTCAACACAAGCTGTGTTTCGCTTGTTATGGCGTCATCAGGAGAACTTATTTGACTCCAAGCCCTGCTCCCGTCTTCTTGTAGCAATCTATGATATAATTGTGCAAAGTTATTATTATGTACTTTATCAAGGTCTTAAATTGTATAATTACACTAACTCAGTTATCTCACTCAATGTTGCTCATTGATTTTTTTTATCTTGAATCAATCTCATATCTTTTTAATGCCAAAAAGTGTAGAGTGATGCACTTGGGGTGCGGAAACCCAAAAGAGAGATACCGGATAGGAGGGGAGAGATTAGTAAGCTCGACTCAGGAGAGAGACCTTGGGGTGTTGGTGTCGGAGGATCTGAAGGTGAAGAAACAATGCGACGAGGAGACGGCCATGGCCATAAGGATGCTAGGCTGCGTAAAGAGGGGCATAACCAGCAGAAGACAGGAGGTGTTGATGCCCCTCTACAAGTCGTTGGTGAGGCCCCACTTGAAGTATTATGTTCAGTTTTGGAGGCCGTATCTTGCTAAAGATGTAAAAAGACTGGAAGTGGTGCAAAGAAAAGCTACGAAAATGGTATGGGATTTGAGTTGCAAACCATAAGAGGAGAGACTTGCTGACCTTAACGTGTATACCTTGGAGGAAAGGAGAAACAGGGGTGATATGATACAGACGTTCAAATATTTGAAAGGTATTAATCCGCAATCAAACCTTTTCCGGAGATGGGAAGGTGGTAGAACTAGAGGACATGAATTGAGGTTGAAGGGGGGCAGACTCAGGACTAATGTCGGGAAGTATTTTTTCACGGAGAGGGTGGTGGATATGTGGAATGCCCTCCCGCAGGAGGTGGTGGAGATGAAAACGGTAATGGAATTCAAACATGCGTGGGATAAACACAAAGGAATCCTGTTTAGAAGGAATGGTTCCGTGGAATCTTAGCGGAGATTGGGTGGCGACGCTGGTAATTGGAAACAAAATGGGAGCTGGGCAGACTTCTACGGTCTACGCCCTGATCGTGACTGAATAGATAAGGGATGGGCTGGAGTGCAAATTTAAGGGGCTTCGATGTTAGCTTCAGAACTTAGTACAAGAACAGTACTTGGCAGACTTCTACGGTCTGTGCCCTGAGAAAGGCAAGGACAAATCAAACTTGGGTATACATATAAAGTATCACATACCATGTGAAATGAGTTTATCTTGTTGGGCAGACTGGATTGACTGTAAAGGTCTTTATCTGCCGTCATTTACTATGTTACAATGGTCCATCTAGCCCAGTATCCTGTTTCCAACAGTGGCCAATACAGGTCACAAGTACCTGGCTGAAACCCAAATAGTAGTAAGATTCCAGAACCCCAAAGAGTAGCAAGATTCCGGAATCCCAAGGAGTAGCAAGATTCCAGAACCCCAAAGAGTAGCACGATTCCATGCTACCAATCCCAGGGCAAGCAGTGGCTTCCCCTTGCCTATCTCAATAACAGAAAAGTGGCTAGCACATCGCACATAGCTCCCTAGCCCACTGCAGCAGCTCTGACAAAATAAAGAAGACAGTAAGCAGAAAGACCCATAGTAGGAATCAAGCCCACATCTGCTGCATTGAGGAGCCACAACCCTAACCCCCACACCACACAGGTATCTGATGAAAAGCTGGCAATCTTATTTTGATAGCAGATCCTAAATGGGGTAAAGTTGCTAGTGCCACCCCTGGCCATTCCAAGGCAATGGAAAGTAAAGCTGCTAGTGCCACTCCAACTTGGAAATGGAGGGTAAAGTGGCTTGTCTAAGGCCACAAGGAGCTACTATGGGATTTGAACTCAGGTCCTCAGAATGACAGCCTGCTGCCCTAACCATTGAGCTACTTCTGAAACGTTAAAAAAAAGTTGTTCTTTTAAGAAGAAACATTGAAGTTCAGATCTGATTTCATAAAGTAGTTTGTTATGTACACCATTTAAAACAAATTCATGTTTATATTTATGTTTATTATGGATATTTGATATACCACGTTATCTGGCCAGCAGGTCAATGCAACTAGGAGATATACACTACAATTCAAATATCAACAGATCTGTAAAAACAAAACATTGTAACAGATTGACCCAGGGAAAAAGAATGGGGGTGGGGGACTTTTTCCAGGCTATTATGGAACTTTAGGTCAATACCAATCCCTGACGCAGCCTGTGGGCAAAATATGGCCATGTCTGTTTTTTTTAAATTTAGTATTCAGATGTTACAATTCATTAAAGTTTTTATTGGTACTTCTGGCTCTTCCTTGGTATCTTCGACTCTGTGTACCAGTTGGTTGCCTCTTCTTTGACTTATCTTTCATTACATCTTCCAGCTCTCAGCACTGTGACTGTGCATTTCATTGCTCTTTAGAGGATCATTTTATAGCTGCTCACATTGGTGAAAGGTATATGCATCCTTTCACTTGCAAAATAATCCAAGGAAACCTGCCCATACATATTTGGGGTAGATTCTGAAAAGAGAATCCAAATTTAACTGCCAGGAAAGTATGTGCTATGTAGCTAATCTGTATGCAAGTCCTGTCTGTTATAGAATAGTGCCTAAGTCTGCATTTACGTGTGCCCAGTTAAGTGCCCCCACATACACCAGCTCAAAGGCTGGTATAATTGTGAGCGTTTTAATGTGCCAAATGCACACATAAGTGCAGTTATTCTGTAACCTATATGCAAGGGCAGACTGACAATGATCTGAGCCCCAGGGCAGTGAGGGTGATCTGCCCTCCCCCCCCCCCCCCCACTGCCACACTACTGCATTCCCCCTCCCACACACCACAGCTCCCCATGCTGCCCCCACCTGCATTCCACAGTCCCCCGAGCCTTAGTGGGCCCTTCTCAGTCCTACCTTGACGGGCCCTGGTGGTCTAGTGCAGTGGTGTAGGAAGGGGGGTGGTGGGGCGGTGCACGCCGCTGGGGGGGGGGTGTTGGCTCCGCTGGTTCACTGCTCTCTCCGAGGCAGAGAGAGCAGGGAACCAGCGGAGCCGACGCAGCTCCCAGCGACGTGCACTCGGGGCGGAGCAGCCCTCCCACCCGCCCCCTTTGGTAAGAATGTGTTCTGGGAGAGGGGTGCGTGCGCGCCGAGAAGGGGTGCATACATGCACCAAGGGGGGGGGGTGCGCCGTGCTGCACCTGGAGGGGGTGCACAACGGCAAACCGTCCCGGGTGTCAGTCGCCCTCGCTATGGCACCGGTCTAGGGGCTTCTTTGGGGACAGGAAAGAACCCCACTCTTTTCTGCCCACTACTGCTATTCTGCCTGGTGCCACCATGTTTTCAAAATGGGTGCCAAGATTTCCCACGGTAGGCTCACAGGTCTCGACAGTCTCTTGAGACTGCCACAGAGAGTCTCGGCAGCCGTTTTTAAAACACAGCGACGTCAGGTAAAATAGCAGCAGCGGGCAGGAAAGAGTGGCGCAGAGCCTCTGGGCCCCCTAGAGCTTCTGGACCCTCGGTCACTGCCTGGGGGCCCAAATGGTCAGTCCGTCTTTACCTATATTCACATATTTGGGCACGCCCCTGACTTGCCTATGCCCCTTCCACATCAACGCTACCTTTGAAGATGCAAGCTGTAGAATTTATGAACCCAGGTTATAGAATAGTGACTAAGGTAGTTCTGCGCTCAACTGCAAATCGGTGCCAATTAGTGTCAATTAACTCCAATTATGTCCAATAATTGGCTGTTAAGTCCAATTAACCAGCAATTATTATTTTAATTTGTGCACGCAACTGACCTTATTCTATAACAGCTACACAAATTTGGACACTAATCATCAATTTATGCATGCTTTTTATAGAATTGGGGGTTTATGACTAAAAATACACATTTTGGAAAATTCAAAATTCTGCATTTAGGGCCCCTTTTGCCAAGCTGTGGAAAAAGGGGGCCTGAACTGGCATCGGTGCATGTTTTTCATGTGCACCAAGCCCCCCCTTTTACTGCAGCAAGTAAAAGGGAAGTCTCTCCTGTGGGAAATGGCCATGAGGCAAGTAAAGCAATTGCTGCTTGCCCATTATGGGGGGGGGGGGGGGGGGGGAGGGGGAGCCCTTACCACCACCCACTGAGGTGGCGGTAAGGGCTCCCGCACCAACCCGGCAGAAACCAGGCAGCGCACGACACTATCCAATTACCGCCGGGTACACTCCGGTGCTATATTTTTGTAGCGCCGGATATGATGGTGCACCAGGGGTGGGAAGTACCACTGGGCTGCTGCAGTAGCCCGGTGGTACTTCCTGGTTAGCGAGCGGTATGCCAGCATTGGGCTTGCCGCCACTTAGTAAGAGGGGCCCTTAGTTCCAAACCCCACCTCAACTCGACTACCACATAATATGGCATTAGGCATTTAATTTTTACCTGCAGATAAAAACCCATTTCCAAAGAGGAAGCACTGTTTTAATTGTGGAAAATACACTGAAAATTACCCTCCCTGTGGGGCCCTTTTACAAAGCGGCGGTAAGCCCAACGCAGGCACCGGGGTAGTTCCAGCCCCAGCACGGGCCATTCCCACATTAGAGAAAATAGGCCGTATTTTTAGCACAGTGCTAGCCTGGTGGTAATTGGGCAGTGCTGCGCCCTACCTGGTTACTGCTGGGTTAGCACAGGACCCCTTACTACCACTTATATACTCCCCCTGCATGGTCACATGGTACATGAAATCTTACCACATGGCCATGTCTTTTTTCAGCCTTTTTACCGCTGCAGTAAAAAGTGCCTCAGCATGTGGCAAATATGGTCCCTGCCGCTAGCGCAGGGCCCTTTTCACCGCAGCTTGGTAAAAGGAGTGCCTATAATTCTTGAGTGCAATTAAGCAATAAGAGATTTATCAAACTATCTAAAAGACCAGAAGCAAAGGATTAAGATTTTCATTTTTGTACTTTTGTGTAACTGAGGGCTCATCTCCTCAAATTTTTTTCCCAGCATTATTCCTTCTGGGTCATAAACATTTCTCTATTGATGTCCTTATCTACAGCAAAAAAAAAAAAAATACCCAGTGAAATACCTCCTTTTTGGCCAACGTCCTATACCCCACCCATAGGAGCAGGTATATTATTTAATATGGCTAAGGGGGTGCTGCCTTATTTAAAAGTGGGTTAACTTGCCTAAGGGGTCCTTTTACAAAGGTGTGCTGAAAAATGGCCTGCGGTAGTGTACACGCACGTTTTGGGCGCGCGCAGAATAACTTTTCAGCGCACCTGTAAAAAATGTTTTTTAAATTTTTGCCAAAAATGGACGTGCAGCAAAATGAAAATTGCCCCGCGTCCATTTTGGGTCTCAGACCTTATCGCCAGCCAATCACCTAGCGGTAAAGTCTCACGTGGTAACCAGGCGGTAATGACCTACAGCGTCAGGGCGCGCGTCCGCTACGTGTTTGTCCGAAAATAAAAATGATTTTTCGGACGCGTGTATTGGATGCGTGCCAAAAATGAAATTACCACAAGAGCCACACAGTAGCTGGGCAGTAACTCCATTTTGGCGTGCGTCGCTTATTAAAAAGGCCCCTAAGTGAGCCTCCAGGAGTTCAGAGCTCTGGGATGTTCGCCTTCCAGCTTTCAAGTAAATCAAAGTGGCAACGTGAAGGCATTTCTGCTGTTCCCTGCATAGATGATGTCCTCTGTAACATCTGAAGAATTTGTTTAACCTTTCATAGTCCGCAAACTTTCCAACCAAATCTTTGTTTTTATTTTTACCTGATTGTATGCCGAACGAAAGAGTTCAAATACACATTTGTCTGCATCTTACTTTTTTTTTTTCCTAAATACCGCTGCACGGCTTTCATATACAGATAAAAAAAAACCAAAAAAAACCCGCATCTGGATTCAAAGAGCAAAGCCGCCTCCTTCTGGCTTGTGTTTGAATTCCGTCCACGTCTCTGGACAGCCGGAATGCGTTGGAGATTTTAGCAGCTCAAGCTTTTTTTCCCCAGCAGAGTGTGACTGCCCCCTCCAGAAGTCATTGAATACCTTCCCAGATAGACCCCCTTCAGCCGAAGGGAGAAGGAAGGATTTTTTTGCTTTAGACTGCGCCCAGTGAAGCATTACAGCAGCCCTGCTATGTCTTTTACGACCTTGCCAAAATCCCATCTATCCAGAATTGGGTTTTGGTTAATTTCTCCTCTTTTCCAAATCCAAGATCAAGTCGCTTTATAATCAGGTCTAGTATAGGTAGTCTCCCCAACAATCAAAAATGTAATCTGGCTGAATCAAGGTCACAAGGTGCGTCAGTGGGAGAAGCGGGGATTTGAACTCTCGTTCCCAATCCGTTGATTTAACCATTAAACTACTCTTCCACTTAATTTTCCTAAGGTAGTTCACAAAAACGGCGCTCAAAACACTTTGCCTAGCAGTATATTATTTCTAGCGCTGTGATTTGGTGGGTGATATATGCCGAAAATTCAACAAAAATTGTATGTTGGCACGTTTAGAAAGCTGCAGTCAGTAAAATAATTGTGTAGAAGATTACTCTGGACAAACCATTTCGTATACTTTCCCTTCTCTTTCCATCTGGGTAGGTTGGTTGGTTTTGTAAGCTTTTGGTAACCCTCAGGCGAGAGCAGTGTCGGCTTTAACCCTCTTCATTTGTAGAAGCATTTTTCGGCCTTTTTCGGCTGCTGCTTTAACGGATCTTTGTGAAGGAATGTCACTGTGCCCTTGCAGCCCTCATCTGTGCACCAGCTGCTTCCCTGTAACTTCGGTTGTCGTTCAGTTCTGCAGTAGTGTCTAGTCCTCAGATATATATATGTATTTATTTATGTTGATTCTTCTACTGGTTTGCTAATTATGGGTCAGATGCGCAGGGGTTGATTGGAGCCTGAGAAATATAGCTCCCACCCCAGCACGATTATTTTACTAATAGTACAAACTTTCCCTTACCAGTTACCCTGCTGCCCTTTGCTTCTCCAGGCCACCCAAGGTCTTCTGTTTGAGCTGCACTATTCCCTCCTCTCCTTGGTTTCTGTTTGTAATAACCTCCTGGATTTCACTAGTAATCCTAGTTTTCTTCCAAATCCAGCGGGGAGAGTGAGGAGTGACCACGTCCTCCTCCTGTCTGCTGCTCCCTGCAGCCTCCTGCGGGTATTGCCGGTGGGGTGGGAAGTCGCTCTTGGCTCTGGCTGCCCCTGCAGTGGAGTTCCTCACCGAGCTAGAGCAGGGGGCAAGCGGCTGCAGAAGTGAGGAGCTGACCTTGGTGCTGTTGGTGCTGGCCGAAGGTTCCCAGATCACTCCATAGTAAATCACCAGGATGACAGCAGCTAGCGACACGCAGAGGAAATAGGCAAACACCGTGGCCACCCTCACCCACTGCTGCTGCGTGTTCTTGCCTGCAGCCTTTGGCTTCTTGTCTCCTGTATAGCTGGGCATGTGGATCTGGCTCTCTACCCCATCTCCGTCCATCTGTTTCATTTTTGCAAGCTGCAATCGCAGTGGACCACGATCTGTCTTCCCTTCAGTCCCGGGGAGTCATGCTGCAGCTCCTCTGTTTGGTTCCTGTGTGCACGAGGCTCAGGTGATGAGTCGCTGGCATCTGGGACATTGCTCGATAGCCCCCCAAATCTTTCAAGCGTACTGATGCACACAGCCAGCTTGGAGCTGATTGGTTAGGAGTGCAGCATCAATTCGGAACCATTGCTCAGATCTGTGCAGCACTCCCCAGGAATGTGAGGAAAAGGAAGGCAGCTAAGGTGACACGCGTTCAATTGCACAGTTGCAGTGGTTAGGGAGGGAGGGAGGGATGCTTGAGAAGATCCTGTGGATTTGGGAAATAAACGGTATGGACAGAGAACTGAAGCCCTGGACCTCCCCTCTTCTGGGGAAACTTTGGAACAGTCCAGCTGCCAGCTCTAAAAGGAGATGTTTAGGATCGAAACATCTGTGATGAGACCCTGGCAGCCATATCACGCTGAAACTTAGGACAGCCTTATAAAAAGATTATTTTATTGTTTTGTTTCTAGCACACATCAAAGGCTGTCATATCTTTGTTAGAACAGGTTAAATAAATTATATCCCATTATAACTGTATATTAGTTTTCAAGTCTACCTAAACCCCTTCTTCAGATGTCTCTGCAGCAGCAGTAAAAGGAAAAAAAACTTTGTATCCCCCATTATAAACATGTTTTTCATATATTCATATTTCAGTTGCTTCCCAATGAAATTCAAATGTGAGGAATCAGACCTTGACTACTGTGTTCAATTCTGGTCGCCGCATCTCAAGAAAGATATAGTAGAATTGGAAAAGGTGCAGCGAAGGGCGACTAAAATGATAGCGGGGATGGGACGACTTCCCTATGAAGAAAGACTAAGGAGGCTAGGGCTTTTCAGCTTGAAGAAGAGACTGCTGAGGGGAGACATGATAGAGGTATATAAAATATTGAGTGGCGTGGAACAGGTGGATGTGAAACATCTGTTCATGCTTTCCAAAAATACTAGGACTAGGGGGCATGCGATGAAACTACAGTGTAGTAAATTTAAAACAAATTGGAGAAAAATTTTCTTCATCCAACGCATAATTAAACTCTGGAATTCGTTGCCGGAGAACTTGGTGAAGGCAGTTAGCTTAGCAGAGTTTAAAAAGGGGTTAGACGGTTTCCTAAAGGACAAGTCCATAAACCACTACTAAATGGACTTGGGAAAAATCCATAATTCCAGGAATAACATGTATAGAATGTTTGTACATTTGGGAAGCTTGCCAGGTGCCCTTGGCCTGGTTTGGCCGCTGTCGTGGACAGGATGCTGGGCTCGATAGACCTTTGGTCTTTTCCCAGTGTGGCATTACTTATGTACTTATATATTTGTACCCCGCACTTTCCAACATATAGCAGGTTCAATGTGGCTTACATAGTAACTAGAATTACAAAGTTTTGAATGAAATATACAGGTTGTAGCAAACATAGTAATAATGGGATTATAAGGAAATGTAAATTGAACATGGAGAGGTAGACAAGGAGGATAAGTGAGAGGAAAGGAGATTGGGAGGAGTAAGACGTAGGAAGGATGGAGAGGAAAAGACTTGAGGGATAAGCTTAAGGAGATTGGGAGACACGGTGTAATAATCGCCAGGACAGGAATCATGTGGGTATGCTTAAAAGTTAAATTGGGTCTTTAGGGTAAGCTTTCTTGAAGAGATGGGTCTTCAACATTTTTCTGAAGGGTAGATGTTCACTGATTGTTCGGATGGATCTTGGCAGAACGTTCCAAAGCTGGCTGGCCAAGGAGAAACTGGAAGCATATGAGGTCTTGTCTTTAACACTTTTGCAATTTGTAAGGTGTAAATTGAGGTAAGTATGAGAAAACGATGATCTGTTTCTGGTTGGGAGGTCGATGAGGTTATTCATGTAGTTAGGGGGTTCTCCATATATATAATCCTATGAATTTGAGTGCAAACTTTAAAATTTATTCTTTCACTGATGAGGAGCCAATGAAGCTTCTCTCGAAGAGAGACTTTAAATTAGACTTTACCAGTTCTATTGGCATAAAACCAAGGCCAGTCTATTTAGCATTTAATTATTTATTAACTTTACAAGCATTTTCTATACAAATCCTATTAAAAGAACATAACATTAATTTGGCTGGAAGGCTACTAATACCACACTGCACAACATCTATTCTCTAAAGATAACTAATTGCTACTTCTATTCAGCTGTACATTGACCTTAGACAATACAATGCAGCTATGATTCCCGATCCTTATGGTCTTTGCTGTTCTGGAAACTAATTTAATTCTTTGCCTCAGCCTTTATTGAAAAGATGTTGGATGTCATATCTACACCAGAAACCTTATTTGCTGGTGATGATTCAGAGCAACTGAAGTAAATCATTCTTAATTTAGAAGATGCAATAGAATAAACTGACAGACTAAGGAGCCTTTTTACTAAAGTACATTATGTTTTAGCTTAAGTACATAAGTACATAAGAATCGCCATGCTGGGACAGACCAAGGGTCCATCGAGCCCAGCACCCTGTCACCGACAGCGGCCAAAAGAACAAGCAATTTGTCCCGCCCATCCTAGAAATAGTGTATTATTCCCTCGTCCATTCAATAACATTCTATGGCTTTTTCCTCCAGGAAGCTTAATGTGATATAACGCAGGATTTAAACATATGGCAAGCCTAAACTAATGCTGCATCAAGAAGGGGTGTCCCAGCATTTTTTTTATTGCAGGTCATGTGTTAACATTCAGATTAATGCATAGTACCTGCTTCTGGTTAACACAGACAGAATTAGTGCCTCCTGTTTAGTAAGTGGTTCTGCATGAACTCTGCATTAGCCAGTGAGCACATGTTTGAGTTACAAGATAGAATCCATTTAATTTTCCTAATCCCAGAGGAAAAAATATGGAAGATTGTTTAATGCCACTTTTGCTTTTCTAGCTGCAAAAAATTGGAAAACTCTACCATCTTACATCAATAACTGATTATAGATTGTTTAGATCTTTGAAAACATATTTATTTCAGAAATATGTATTGAACAACTAAAATGAAGTTTGCTTTTTAAATATCATGATTTTAATTTCATGTAGGATGTAATTTCAATGATGCTGTAATTCTAGATGACTATTCCATCTCTTATTATGTAAAACACATTAAACCATACTTGCGAGGTACTTGCAGTATATAAATAATACCAGGTGTAATGTAATGTAATTATATAAACTGAGATATCAGAAGACTTAAAGACTATTATTACCTGAAAAGTTCAGAACAGTAATAAAGAGCACTATTAAACCCCATTTATACTATTGACAAAGAAAGAAGGAAAGCTAAGATCTGCAACAGCCAAAGGCAGAGAACCACAGCAGATCTATACCACAAGCCACAGAAAAAAAATATATAAACTTTTGTGTGTGTACTACAACACTCTGAGGCAAATTAAAAATCACAACCTGACATGGCCGTGTTTCACTCCAACGTGACTGCATCAGGGGTGTGATACCAATGGTCGGTGGGAATAACAAACTATGATACAATGGTTTAAAAAAACACAATACAGGACAGTACAGACTGTCTTCTCCAGCACAGAAAGGACTTCTTTTACAAAGCCATGCTAGCGATTCCCACGTGGCAAATGACAGGAAGCCCATAGGAACTGAATGGGCTTCTTCTCATTTGCCATGCAGGAAACGTTGGCATGGCTTTGTAAAAGAAGCCCAAGTGTTGTAGCAAACCTACTGTGTGTGCTGGAGAAGACAATTCAGCTTATTTTTTCCATTGTGGTAGTATTGTGTTTTATTCCCACCAACCATAGGTAACATATCATTGATGCGCCCTATGTTGAGATGAAATGTGGCCAGGTCAATTTGTTATTTTTAATCTGTCTCCAAGTGTTGTAGAACATAGATAAAAATGGAAACGTTTATTTTTTTTTTCTGTGGTTTTTGGTATTGATCTGCTGTGGTTCTCTGCCATTTAGACTATTGTAATACCTTGTATTTAGGCCTTCCTTATCCAATACACTCATTAAAAGTAGCTCAAAATGCAGCTGCCCATCTACTTGCTGGGCTCACAAGATTTGATCATGTTTCATCAACTTTACAAAAATTACATTTTCCAATTCAATGGTGGATTCAATTTAAAGTATTGACCTTAGTCCATAAAGTGGTTTATGACAATGTTTCCAATTGCTACTTACTTCAAATTTATCATCCTGCTCAATCATTTAGATCTTCTGAGAGATTTCTGCTCAAAGTCCAGTTATTTCGCCATATCAGGATGGTATAACAGATAGATCATTATTATAAGACCTGACAAGGGATGTGTTGGTATCTATGCCTGCATCGGGGGTCAAACTGTACAATCCACTATAGGAATAAAAGCTATCCAAAATGAGGCTCATTTTGGTTTTGGCATGGCTCCATCACAGTAATGTTTCAGAGCAGTGATCTTCTGGTGCAGTTTGAAATAAGCTGCGATTCCTTTTAAGCAGTGATCATTTGGATCTTCATTTTGGATAGTTTTTATTCCTATAGGGGACCGTACAGTTTGACCTGACACAGGCATAGATGACAAAACGCGGCTCATGTTGGGTCTCATGATAAAGATCTATCTGCTATCTCAGTTCTGGAGGTTTTTAGTGCTGTTCGTTGTTGTTCCACATTTTGTGCTTTGGTTCCCTCTTTCTTTTGTTGCCATATCAGGATGGAACAGGAGTTCTCAACCTAGTCTTCAGGACACACCTAGCCAGTCAGGTTTTCAGGATACTCATTATAAATATGCATGAGAAATTTGCATGCCCCACCTCCGTTACATACAAATGTATCTCATGCATATTCATTGATGTCCTGAAAACCTTACTAGCTAGGCATGTCCCAAGGACTAGGCTGAGAACCCCTAGGATAGAAAAAAATCACACCATAGTATTTTATGTAGTATTCCTTCACTATGGAACTCCGTTCTGATCTTTGTAATATTGCTAATTTTGTCCTTTTTTTCAAAAATATTTAAAATCTTATGTATTTTTTATTTATTGCATTTGTATCCCACATTTTCCCACCTGTTTGCGGGTTCAGTGTGGCTTACAATACATTGTGTTGATGGAAATACAATTTGTTACAACTCGATTATGGTTACATGCGAGGGGTTAGGTTCAAGACAATGGAGCAGAATGATGGAACAATGAAAGAGCAACGGACATTGATAGGATTACATAATAATAGCGTTCGGGTATAACCTTATTACCTGTAGATTAAGGTGTAAGTGTGTTAAGATTACGGGGGATGAGAGTACAGATGGGAAAGTATAGATGCATTACTGAAATTTAGTAAGGCTTTGTTTAATACTTTGGTTGCTTCTGCCCATCCTGATGTTGTTTTTTGTATTGCTCTGCTGCTATAGATTTTTTACGATTAAGATGAGGTATAAATGATTTATGGTGTTATAGTATGATTATGTTGTCTGTCATTTTACTCTCTGATTCTACTGTGAAATGTTTTTACTGGTGACCTGCCTAGACTGGAAGATAGTGTGGGCTAAAAATACTTAAAATATACTGCCTTTGTGGTCTATCAAAATAACTACCCGTTGGCTTAAGGTAATATGACAATACATGAAGTAGTACATCTAACACATACTAAATACATAGTCAAATATAATGTAGTTCTGACTCATTCAGCAACGCTTATGTTCTATTTCCTTAAGTTTAACACTCAGAAAAATATCAGTCCAAAAGGTTTGGAGTTTTATCAATATTGACCCATTCTGAATCTGATTGAAGAATGGAATGCATTAAGGGGGCTGTTTTCTGATTCATGAAGGCAGTAGTTATAGCTCCAGTGACAATTTTGAGAAAGAAACCATGCCAAACAGGAATAGACCAAAACACAGGGGGAAACACTGAGACCTGAAAAGGAGGGCAAAACCCAGGAAAATGGGGGGAAAAATTGCATAATAAGTCCTCACACTTGAATTATTAGTTTTGCTTTTTTATTTAATCAAGAGAAAAACAATATAGAAAAAAAAAACCCCAGTAATTAGTATGACCGCTGAGACTGAGAAATCCCAGGAGGACTATCTTATGGTGGAATAGCCATTCTGGATAATCTTCATGTTTCTTCACTTTCAAATATTTTTAAACCCCTCCTCACCCCCTCTCCAAAAGGAAGGTAACAGCTGCCAAAGTACAGTGGTAGGTTTTGTATTCCTCATTTGTAGCTCAAGCCCTATGAAATGAGACTTGGATCTTAAATATGCAGACTCTAAAAGAGGCAAGACAGGGAGATATGACAGACATTCAATATCTGAAAGGTATTAATGCACAAGAAGCAAACCTGTTTCAAAGAAAAGGCAGTTAAGTACATAAGTATTGCCATACTGGGACAGACCAAATGTCCATCAAACCCACCATCCTGTTTCCAACAGTGGCCAATCCAGATCACAAGTACTTGGCAAGATCCCAAAAAAGTACAATACATTTTGTCCTGCTTATCCTAGAAACAAGCAGTAGATTTTCCCCGAGTCCATTGCAATAATGGTCTATGGACTTTTCCTTTAGGAAGCCATCCAAACCTTTTTTTAACCCTGCTAACTGCTTTTACTACATTCTCTGGCAACAAATTCCAGAGTTTAATTACACATGAGTGAAGAAAAATGTTCTCAAATTCATTTTAAATTTACCACTTTGTAGCTTCATCACATGCCCCCTAGTCCTAGTATTTTTGGAAAGAACAAGCGATTCATGTCTACCTGTTCTATCTACTCCGTTCATTATTTTATAGACCTGTATCATATCTCTACTCAGCTGTCTTTTCTCCAAGCTGACGAGCCCTAGCCGTTTTAGCCTTTCCTCATAGGGAAGTCGTCCAATCCCCTTTATCACTTTCATCGCCCTTCTCTGTACTTTTTCTAATTCCACTATATCTTTAAGATGTGGTGACCAGAATTGAGCACAATATTTAATGTATGACGCACCATTGAGCAATACAAAGGCATTGTAACGTCCTCAGTTTTGCTTTCCATTCCTTTCTTAATAATACGTAACATTCTATTTGCTTTCTTAGCCGCCACCGCACACTGAGAGGGTTTCAATGCATCATCTTCAACAATGCATAGATCCCTTTCCTGGTCAGTGACTTCTAATGTGGAACCTTGCATTACGTAGCTATAATTTGGGTTCCTCTTTCCCACATGCATCACTTTGCACTTGCTCATCTGCCATTTAGATGCCCAGTCTCGTAAGGTCCTCTTGTAATTTTTCACAGTCCTCTTGCGATTTAACAACTTTGAATAACTTTGTGTCATCAGCAAATTTAATTACCTCACTAGTTATTCCCATATCTTGATCATTTATAAATATGTTAAAAAGCAGCGGTCCCAGCATACACCCCTGGGGAACCCCACTATCTACCCTTGCCATTGAGAATATTGAACATTTAACCTTACTATGTTTTCTATCTTTTAACCAGTTTTTAATCCACAATAGGACACTACCTCCTAGCCCATGACTCTCTAACTTCCTCTGGAGTCTTTCATGAGGTACTTTGTCAAACACTTTTTGAATATCCAGATACACAATATCAACTGGCTCACTTTATCCACGTTTGTTCACCCCTTCAAAGAAATGTAATAGATTAGTGCGGCAAGATTTCCCTTCACTAAATCCATGTTGGCTTTATCTCATTAATCCATGCTTTTCAATATGCTCTGTAATTTTGTTCTTTACAATAGTCTCTACTATTTTGCCCAGCACTGCCGTCAGGCTCACCAGTCTATAATTTCCTGATTCTCCTCTGGAATATTTACAAAAAAAAAAAAATCGGCATTACATTGGCCACCCTCCAATCTTCCAGAACCACGCTTAATTTTAAAGATAAATTACATATTACTAGCAATAGTTCCGCAAGTTCATTTTTCAATTCTATCAGTACACTATGAGGATCCAAGGGGGCGGGAGTAGGGGGCAAATCAGGAAATATTTCTTCACAGAAGCAGCATTTGTATTAGAACCAAACAGGCGCTTGGGGTGCATGACAATGCCTGAAACAGAAGCCTAGTTTAAGAGTGTGTGATATAAGCAAAAAGAGGATTCTTAAAACCTAGAAATATAGATAAAAGAAAACACAATCTAGCATCATGTGTTCATGTACTTGCACTTCTGTACTCACTTGATTCAACAATGAGCTCTGGAGCTGCTAATGTGGTTAAGGGATGTCAGAAGTTCCTAGAAGCAGCACGGGGTCAATCTGGCAGGCTACACAGGGGACACAAGAGGTTCACTAATGATAGCCACTGACATCAGCCTGTAATGATAGAACCTAGATAGCAATTCAGACCGAAAGGCAGCCTTCACATTACATTTTGTGCTGGCCTTTCCCTTCCTTCCTTCCTTCATTTCACTCACAAACAGAATAACCCTCAACTTCAGGGTTACGAGAACCAGTTCCTGTGTTCCCACAGTTTTATTAGCGTCATTCTTTCTATCTCCGTTACATTTTACTCAGCTCCAAGAAAACTGAAATGCACACACCCTTATCTAGTTTCAATAAAACTCCAAACCTTTTGGCTCATCATACATACATTCTCTTTATTTTTGGTTCAAGTATCATCTTATTGTTGCCACAAATAGTTCTGGCCAAATCTTGTCAGCAAGGAACAAATAATTAGATGAGCACATCCTTATTTCAATAAAACAGACACATTTACAAATCCAGATACATTTTTATATCCACAGAAATAGTGTTCACAACAGAATAAAACCATCAACATCCATCAGAAGCATGTCCTAGACAGCCTTTTGCATAGTAATGAACACTTTAAAAAGCTGAGAGAACTGTGAACACAAACACCACTGTAGCGCTGGCTCATGGTAACTGCCAAAGCTCTGTCGACAATGCTTTTGAATTTATTAATACTAAATTGGGCTTTGGAAGAGAGCTAATGGGATGTTTTGAGGTTACAAGTCACCACATGATTTCCAACTTAAAAAAAAAAGAAAAACACTGGACCATGTCCAATCTAAACTTCAAGTCTAACTACAGATTCTGGTTAATCATTTAACACACTATGTATTGTTGTTTTGTTTTATTGAGTCTTTATTGGATTCTCATCACAATACAATTTCATGTTTTTTCAGTGTTGGAACGGCCTTAATATGTATGATCAAATCCCTGGAGGCAATCATTAAAAGGAAAAAAAAAAAGTGTGTGTGTCTGTATATATGTGTGTGTTGGATTGGGGGGGGGGGGGGGGGGGAAGATTTCACACAATGAGTGGTTGAAACTTCAAACAGGAAGCCTCTGGAAAAGGCCAAACAGCCAGCAAGCCTGAAAATATTTTAAAGAATGTTATCCCATAAAAAGTGGCTTCTTAATAGAACAGGGCCAGTTATGCCCTGACTTAAAGCAAAAGCTTGAATGTAACCCTGTAGCCATACCGGTGCTATGCATTATCAACAGCATTTCCAAAATCACAACCTCTATGGTTTTCATTATCATTTTCTGTAGCATTACCCTCTACTCATTTATCTTTCTTTATCATAAACCCCAACATCCCCTACAAACATTAGAAAATGCCAGAACAGCTTAAATCAATCAAGCTCTTTTTTGCATGTGGCTCCTGCTCTATGAAATTATAATTTTCAACCATACTGTGGCGGTGCAGAGGGTGGGGGAGAGAAACAGAGAGCTTCAACAAAAGCAAAAGTTAGTAATTGAAGGACTGAACACAAATTCAGATGTCAAAAACATGTCCAAAAAGGTTTCTTTCAAACATAAAAAGGGAAGATGTTCCTGCTGATGCTTGTTAACAATGTACCAAGAAGGGAAGGGGGGTGGAATCTCCTGGTTGCTGCTTTTCACACCCAGGTACAGCATCACTTTCTCTTTGCATCAGTTATATTCCCTGCAGCTCAGTAAAAGTCAGTGGGTAGAACGTAACCCAACTATGACTGATTAAGAAATGACATTCCATAATCGTCTTGCTTCAGTGTTAATCCAGATAGTGCTAGTCCTTCATGATATGGAACAAGTCAGTATGTTTTCTACACAATGTAGCAAAACCACCAAAGTTTGCTAAGCACCACAAGCTTTGCATTAAACGTTTGATAAAATATGACTCTGCACCTAAAGAAGCCAGGTCCAGAAGCGTATCAACCAAACACTGAGCTGTGCACCATGACAGAGGCCAGATTTGATTCCAAGGCCACAGTTTTTCTCCCCACTCCAGTCTTGGATGCTGCAGAGGAAACAGCTGGTGGTCAGATGCAGGGTCCACCTTAGCCTGGTTCTGTTGGAAAATGCACCGTGAAGCCCATGGCCAAAATCTGTTGCTGCAGTGACTGGACTGAGTTGGGAGGAGGGAGCATGAATACAAAGGTGAGGTGAGGGAATCTGGATAGTAACGAAGGCAGGTCAGGTCTGCTTGAGATGGAAGCCCAAAGCAGATGACTGCCAGACAAAACAAAAAATGATATAAAAGGCTACCAAAGCAGTAGAAGCAGCAGACACAATAATGGTCAATTTTGTACTCAACGCACTGCTTCAGTGGCAGTGATCCACTTTAAGTGGCTGGGGCACTGGAGTTGCAGTCTAAGCTATCAAAACACACAGTGCTAGCTACTTACACAGGCTAAGTAAGATTTTACCCACTCCTTAGTCCCAACAATTGATTGGGGGTAAGAAAGAGTTAATTTGATGCTTCTGTATATTGCATAGTTACCACTGTTTCCAAGAATTCTCTCTACAATTACACTAGCAAAGCTACTCCCAATCCTTCTCACATTCCATGGTAGTGATTGATAACTGCTCTTGAAGACTGTCTGCAAATGGAGACATCACTTCAGCTTTCACATTCAATTAGTGTGGTATTAAGAGCATTTGTGGTCACGCAAGAGCTAAAGGCTGCTGCTCCTGGGATTCTGGGTAGACTGAAAGAAGCTCAGACATGCATAGAACACGCCTTGTGTGCGTGGCTACACGTAGCAGGGATAATTCATGGCTCTTCATTCTGCAAAAAAAGGGAAAAAAGTAGATTAACCAAAGAGAAGAAGTGATTTCAATGCTTGATGGTACCAAAATATGAAACAGTGACAGCATGGAAAAGAAAGTGAAACCTCCAGCATACATAATAGCAGAAATGGAGAAAATTACTGCTCTAAGGACTGAAATGACAGATTTAGAGATAAGAACATGGATGAATAAAGGAGCAAAATAATATTAAAAAAAAAAAAGGAAACAAAATACAGAGCTACAGAAGAAAACTATGCCTAGCAGGACAAATGAGAAGGGGGAAAAGAAAACAGACTGAAGGGCACATTTCCCCAAATGATGATAGAATTCATTGAAAGAAAGAATGTTCAAAATGTCTGATGAACAGTCTTTGAAAGAAAAGGAGGCATTAGGTCTTACCTGATAACTTTCTTTCCATTAGTCCTTCCCACTATTCCAGAACCTGTAGGATAGTTGTCCCATCCAGCAGCAGGTGGGGATAGAGAACTGAAAACTGAGCTGAAACATATCACTTATGGCATCCAGTCCAGCTCATCAGTCTTTATGTAGACAAGCAGTAAGGAGAAACTCAGAATAAACACAACAACCTTAAACAACTCACTCACCCAACACTAACCTGATGAGCAAACATGTGTGGACCTCTCTCATCTCTGAACAACTTGTAGAGAACAAGAGATATGCAGGAAACACCATGCAAGGAACAGTCATTATTTGACCCATTACATCGAACTGACTAAACATCTCAGAAACTTCAGGAGGGCCTCGAATACTGGGAAGGACTAATAAAAAGAAAATTATCAGGTAAGACCTAATTTCTCCTTCTATTATATAGACCCCTACTATTCCATAACCTATGGGATGTTCAAAAGCAATCCCTAGAGTGAGTGGGACCCTGGCACTGCCACAGTGAGGACCAAAGCCAGAAAACTGGCTTCCGAGCATGCTGCAATGCCCACCCTGTACTGCTTTGCAAAGGGTATCGACCATGTCACCACCTTACAAATATCCCCCAGAAACAATAAGGTAGTCTCTTCCCAGAATGTCACTGTAAGCCTCATAGAATGAGCCTGCATGGCTTGAGGAGCCTGCTTCCCCCGCAACCAAATAACCTAACATGATAGTCTGCTTCAGCCATCTAGCAATTGTGACCTTGGAAGCCATGAGTCCAAGCCTCTGACAAAAAGCGCAGTCTGTCCGATTTGCGAAACTCATTCATGACTTCCACATATCTAATGAGAACTTCTACTCACATCGAGAAACTTCAAGGAAGAATACTGAGCCTCTTCGTCCTACAAAAAGACAGAAGATTGGTTGAGATGAAATGCTGGTACCACTTTTGCATGAAATGAAGAAACCATGCACAGGGAGACCCTCACCTCTGAAAAGCAAAGCAACGGATCCCAACAAGAGAGCCTGAAAGCTCTGAAATCCTACATGCCGCCGCAACAGCTACCAGGAACAAAGTCTTTAGCATAAGATCATTCAAGGAGGCCTTCTGGAGTGTTTCAAAAGGAGGCTTCTGAAAAGCCTGATGGACTACATTAAGGTTCCACTCTGGACAAGTGTACAAAAGGGAGGCTGCAAGTGACCCTCTCCTTGCAACAACTGAATGGTATCTGGGTGAGCTGCAAGAGACATCTTTTGCAGTCAGCCCCTGAAACAGGTCACAGCCACAACTTGAACTTTTAGAGAACCCAATACCAATCCTTTCTGGAGAACTGATGTGCGCGTTCTGAGAAGAAGAGAGAAACTCCACACTTGGAACCCCAAGCCTGAAAAGCAAGGTTGCAATAACCAAATCAGAATAACCTTTTCATCTCAACCGAGCCCTTTCAATAGCCAAGCCATAAAACTAAAGAGGCACAGATCCTCCATAAGCGCCGGACCTTGCTTCAGTAGGCCATGTACCTGCAGAAGATGGATAGGAGCCCCATTCAGCAGTCAAATCAGGTTCACATACCATGGCCTCTGTGGCCAATCTGGGGCTACGACAATTATTCAACCCTGGTACAATACGATCCTTTTCGACATGCGGCCTACCATGGGCCAAGGAGTGAAGATATGCAGTAGATGCATCTCCAGCCAGGGCTGCAGTAGGGCATTGATCCCAATCGAGCCCGGTTCTTTCCAACAGCTGAAGAACTTGGGCACTTTGGCATTCCTTTTAGTCATCTTCAATTCCAGAAGAGGAGAACCCCATCGGTCCATTATCAGCTGAAAAGTTCCCATTCTCCCGTGTCCAAGGAGTGCCTGCTAAGAAAGTCTGACTCCACCAAGGATCCTGCAATGTGAGCTGCTGAGAAGCAGAGAAGATTTTTCTCTGCCAAACTCATGAGGGACGCTGCCTCCATTGCCATCGGACTACTGAGGCTTGCTTGCTAATATAAGCCACTACCATTGCATTGCTGGAAACTCAGACTGGGGGCCCCACGAGAAAGGGAGTGAAACTGCACAAGGCATTCCACACTGCTCTCAGCAATTTATCGCCCACAGAGACTCCTGTTCCACCCAGGTGTCCTGTGCCAGATGAACTTGTAATAAGCTCCCCAACACAACTTGTTGGCATCTGTTGTCACCTCCTCCCATTGTGTTATATGAAAAGGAGCTCTGATGTCAAATTCCTGGGTGACAACTGCCACCGCATACTCCGTCTGGCAACCAGCATCCAAGGAAGATGAAGGTCACGCTTCTGTGACACTGGAGAACAGCGGCTGAGAAAAGATTCCTGTAATGGTCAAATATGAGCCCTTGCCCATTTCACCACTTCTATCGCTACTGTCATTGACCCCAGCACTTGGATGCAGTCCTAGACAATGGGTCTGTTTTGTCTGAGAAGGCGACAAATCTGTGAGAAAGATCTTCTCCCATGTTGTGTCAAATGCAGCACCCAGATACTCCAGCGTCTGCAATGGAGTTCGTCTGCTCTTCTCAAAACTGATCACCCAACCCAATAACTGTAGAATACGGATAACTTTGTCGCCACCACACTGTCCGAATAGGATGACGCACGAATAGGTCAGTTGTCAAGATACAAGTGAACTCTGATTCCCTGGCACCAAAGGAAGGCTGCCACCACCACCATAACCTTGGTAAACATTCTTGAAGTTGTGGAGAGACTAAAGGGCAAAGTCCTGAACAGGAAGTGACAGCCCAGCACTGCAAAATGTAGAAACCTCTGATGTGGTGGCCACATGGGAATATGCAAGTATGCCTCCTTGAGATCGAAGGCAGTGAAAAATTCTTCCACTTTAACCAAGGTTATCACTGCTCTTAGTGTCTCCATCTGAAAGCGGGACACTCAGAGGCAGTGGTTTAAGATCTTTGATATCTAAGACCGGATGTAAGGTGCCTTCCGTCTTTGGTACAACTCTCCCATCTTATTTCTTAGGCTTCTAGTATTTGTATACAGACTTCCAATTGTGTATTCTTCCTTGCATCTACAAGCTGATTAGAAGTTGACGGGGATAATTTGCATCCTTTACTCTATTCTCCAATTAAACACTCCTTGCTTTCTTTCACCATTATTGAAACCTCTCTATTGGGATTCTCTAAAGATCATGTTTCAATAGTATCCTTCAAAGATACTCCACACCGAACCACGTGTTCCTGGGTGACTATTGGTTTTACCCCATTTTAGTTTAAAAGCTGCTCTTTCTCCTTTTTAAATGTTAGCGCCAAGAGCCTATTTCCATCCTAGTTAAGGTGGAGTCCCTTCCTTCAGAACAGGCTCCCCCTTTCCCAGAATGTTACCCAGTTCCTAACAAATCTAAATCCCTGCACCATCACAACCATGCACTGAGACTGCGGTGCCCTGCATGCCTCTTTGGTCCAGGGCGTGTAACATGGAGCATTTTCAAAAATGCTACCCTGGAGGATATGGATTCAGCTTTCTACCTAAGAGCCTAAATTTGGCTTCCAGAACCTCTCTCTCACATTTACCTATGTCACCGATACCCACATGCACCAAGACAGCTGGCTCCTCCCCAGCACTAATATCCTACCTAGGTAACAAGCAAGGTCTTCCACCTTTGCACCAGGCAGGCAAGTGACCAGGCAAAACTCACATCCACCCAGCTATCTACATAATAATTGAATCACCAACTATAACAGCTATCCTAACCCTTCCCTCTTGGGCAGAAGCTCCAGGAAACACATTCTCAGTGTGAGAGAATATTGCATCCCCTGGTGGGCAGGTCCTGGCTACAGGATTACTTCCTACATCACCAGAGTGATGCTCTCCTTTTAGAAGATCTTCCTTCTCTAAGGCAGCACAGGGACTGCCAGACTGGAAGTAAGACTTCTCTACAATGTCCTTGTAGGCCTCCTCTACATATCTCTCTATCTCCCTCAGCAACTCCAAGTCTGCTACTCTAGCCTCAAGAGAATGGCCTCTTTCTCAGACAGCTAGGAGCTCTTTACATCAAGCACATACATATAACCTCTCGCCAACTGGGAGATACTCATACATGTGACACTCAATGCAAAAGACTAGATAGCACCCCTCTCACTGCTGGACTGCTGTCTGCATCTTAGTATTACTGAGTTTAATTAAAACTTCTTAAAGTACTAGGGATATTAGATTAATATAAAGAGCCTTCAGATTATATGACTGTGTGGTTTATTTAGCATTTGGTTCTCAGAAAATAATTAAATGTAATAAAAACTCTGCAATGAAACTCCCCTCTTGTTATCCTAATTTGAAAAACAAACCAAAATTTTAAGCCTAAAAATGAAGAGATGTGCTAGGGATTTTTTGTGGATTGGGAATTGGTTATTGGACAGAAAAAAAAGAGAGTAGCGTTAAATGGCCATTTTTCTCAACAGAGGAAGGAGTGCCACAGGACTCTGTACTGCGACTGGTGCTATTTAACATATTTAAAACAATCTGTAAATTGGAACAAGTGAGGTGATTAATGGCCTCTTTTCCCAAACTGAGCTATTCCCATGTGGCAATGCCGATGAAGCCCATTCAAAATGAATGGGCTTTGTCAGCATTACTACACCGGGAATTGCTAACGTGGTTTGGTAAAAGAGACCCTAAATTTGCAGATAAAAAACTATTCAAAGTTATCAAAACTTATGTGGACTGTGAAAAATTGCAAGAGGACCTTAGGAAACAAAGACTGGACATCCAATTGGCAGATAAAATGTAATGTGAACAAATGCAAAGTGATGCACATTGGGAAGAACCCAAATCATAGTTACCTGATGCTAGGATCCACCTTAGGGGTCAGCACCCAAGAAAAAGATCTAGGTGTTACTGTAGACAATACATTGAAATCTTCTGCCCAGTATGCAGCAACGATGGCCAAAAACCATACAGAATGTTAGGCATTATTAAGAAATGGACAATAAATAAGACCAAGAATATTATAATGCCTCTGTATCGCTCCATGGTGCGACCTCACCTTGAGTATTGCGTTCAATTCTGGTCGCCGTATCTCAAAAAAGAAATAGCAGAATTAGAAAAGGTTCAAAGAAGAATGACAAAAATGTTAAAAGGGGATGGAACTCCTCTCATATAAATAAAGGCTAAAGAGGTTAGGGCTCTTCAGCTTGGAAAAGAGATGGCTGGGGGGAGGGGGGAATATGATTGAGGTCTACAAAATCCTGAGTGGTGTAGAACGGGTTAAAAGTGAATCGATTTTTCAGTCTTTCAAAAAGTACAAAGACCAGTGGGCACTCAATGAAGTTATATGGAAATACTTTTAAAATAAATACGAGGAAATATTATTTTTCACTCGAAGAAATAGTTTAACTCTGGAACTCGTTGCCTGTGGCTGTGGTAACAGTGGTTAGCGTATCTAGGCTTAAAAAAGATTTGGACAAGATCCTGGAGGAACAGTCCATAGTCTGCTATTGAGATAGACATGGGGGAAGCCACTGCTTGCCCTGGGATTGGAAGCATGGAATGTTGCTACTATTTGGGTGTCTGCCAGGTACTTGTGAGCTGGATTGGCCACTGTTGGAAGCAAGATACTGGGCTAGATGGACCGCTGGTCTGACCAGGTATGGCTATTCTTACATTCTTATCTACCTTGTCCCTGTTTAGCATGGGGAACTGGAACAATAGCCCGGAGCGCCAGTGAGGAAATCTACTGTGGCCTGAACCTTGACCGCCTTAGTTCCCTTTCGACAAGGAGACTTGCAAGATGAAAGGTGCAACTGGGCGGGGAAACTCCAACTTGTAACCATCTATAAGAATATCTAGATCCCATTGGTGTATTATTTTGACCCACTCCTCCCGAAACTCCTGAAGACATTCTCCCACCAGAAGAAGAGAAGAGTGGATCAGCCTCGCATCGTTGCTAGACTGACAGAGGACTTCCTGTTCACATGAAAGGAAGATTGGCATGCCTGAAAGCGATGCTTCAGACCATATTGCTGATGCCCAGGCTGGTACGGTCTATGTCTCGAAATCGAGATCCCCTGAAGAAAGTGGCTTAATTTCCCCTAGTTCTGTCATCAAGTTACTGAGATCTTCTCCAAACAGCCACGTGCCCCGAAAGGGCAGTTTAACTAGATGTGACTTTGATGCTTCATCCACTGCCCAAAGCCGCAACCAAAGTTGCTGACATACCACAACAGCCAAAGACATACCGTGGGCCGTAACCTATAACAAGTCATAAATAGGATCAAAGTAAGCCAACCCCACTTCCAGCTTGGCATTATGGCACCCGTTTTATGTTGCTGTCACGTCTCTCCCGGAATCACTGCCGAGGGGCGGCAGCGGCAGGAGAATCACCCAAACACAGACAAGGCAGGACAGACGTACCAGCAAACCCAGGACAGGAACTACCAGGCGAAGACTGCAGCCGATGCAACTCAAGCTGGAGCAAACAGGACAAGAATTCATCCCAAACTTCACCTGCACTTGACCGCCGTTCCTCAGGAGTTGAGCCCCTGGGTGCAGGCGGCAGACAGGACTTACCGGACAGGGCTGGAAGGCAGAACTGCAGGAAACTTCCAGAAAGCACACCGGGGTTCCAGGCAGGCAGCAAGCAGCAGAATAAACCAGAAAACAAGCCAGGTCTGGGCGGGCAGCAGACAGAAGAATAAACCAGGGGACAAGCACGGTCAAAGCCACAATCAAGAAAAAGCACAGCAGCACTGCAACAAACTCTCACCAAAGGAAAACTCCTCTGAGGACCTCTGTTGCAAGGCAAACTAGAGACATTCCCAGGTGGTTAATAAAGGCAGCATACAAGGGAGTTCACCAGGTACGGGTACTGCTTAGTTCCAAAAAACTCCCAAAACAATCTGGAAGGCTGGAAGATCCGGACTGGACCAGCATATCTTCTGGAACATGGGAAACGGTAAGCCATCAGTTCACGGCAGCCGCCAGGTTTAACCACCGGGGGACGAGGTGACAGAGCCAGGAACCTGGGCACAACCGTGACAGTTGCAGACTGCTGATACCATTTCAGGCATGCTCGTCACGAATGAGCTGCACACTTACCTGAAGACCGAAAGAGAACACTTCAAAGACTTGTTACAGCAAGCCTTCTAGCTTCCTATCCTATAGGCCTTTTATGGCAATGCTCCCTTCCACTGGCAAGATAGTTACTGCTGTAACTAGGGAGTTCACCCTGGAAAGCTGCAATTTATCTTTCCCTCCGGAATTAACAGGTAGAGTCAAGCTATGGCTCTTCCCATTCTCAGCCCTGCGTCTGGACAAGACCCATTCTGATGTAATCAGGTCCTGAATGTCTGGATGCATCAGAAAGTCTTTAGAAGGGTCTCTAAGTCCCCTTTATGATTGACAAAGATGGAACTCCTGACGCCAAAATAGAAGGCTCCTCAATGGAAAGCACCGCCAGTGACTCAGAATAAGAGTACTGAGCTCCTCTTTATGAAACCTCAGTACTTTCGGATCATCACCCTCCTCAGGGGGAGCTCTCCCTTCTCTAATGGCTCCTTCAAGGATGGCTCCTCTAAACATACCAAGGCCACATCAGATAAGGAGGGAGAAGCAGAAATAGTCTCATCTGCACACTTCTGGAGGTCTGAACAAGATCTCTTAGGAGCCGGAGGGGCAGCAGGGCAAGAAACTGAAGCTCCTTGCAGCATCGCTGACTGTCCCTGCTTCAGTAAATAGGCCTGGTGTTAAATACAACAAACTCTGAAAAAAAGCAAGGATTCTGATGCAGCTGAATGCTCTGTGAAGCGCTGAAGCTGTAAAATGGCGGCCGTGCTCTGCACATGATCAGAGACTGTTCCTGCCAGTCACTCTCCTATATCAAATCATGCATCAGCCCTACCGGAGAGCCCAAAGACCCTGGCATATTCATATGCTGTGCCAAATCCAAAGATGTGCTGCTGCCAACCGTTTCCTTCACCTCCCGTGGGATTCACAGTTTGCATGCACTGCAATAGCCTGATGCCAACTGGCAGATCCCACAGCAGTACCACCACTTAACTGCTTTTGTGAGAGTTGCCATTCACCCCAACTGTCACAAGTGCAGCACAATGTGTCCCAAGATGCGAGTCAGGATCCATCCCCCCTCTCCCCCCCCCCCATCAAGTAGAACTTGTAGCTCTCCTAGCGGTTCCAAGTCAAACTCTAGTCAGATTTACCACTGCCAGCTGTCCCCCCCCCCTCCAAGCTCACAATTTCCACAAGTCTTACCACAGATGAGAAAGAATCAGGACCGATACTCTTTCCCATGCTCTCCAGCAAACCTTTTTCCTTCCTTTACTTTTTCCTTTTTTTTTTGTGCTGGAAAGGGAGAGCTCTACAGGAAACAGGGGTAAAGGAAGGGAAGAAGTATATTCGCCAGGCACTACAGACAGGGATCTGAAGACCTCCAGATATGACTCTACAGCCTGAAACCACTTGCAAAGCTCAACTGGGGACCAGCTGACCAAATGAACCAGAAACAAATCACTCAGAACCAGAAGCTGAAAAGTGTGTCCATCCACCTGCTAGAGATAGAAAATACTGAGGAGATGAACTGGATGCCAAGAGAGATGCATCTCAGCTCAGTTTTCAGTTCTCTATCTCCACCTGCTGGTTGATGGACATAGCTATCCACAGGTTCTGGAATAGTGGGAAGCTATGCAATGGAAATAGAGAGTTTGCCAAGTTCACTTGCAATCCTAAATATAAAGTAAAGTAAAATAAAACCAAAAAAGTGGAAAATGTGCAGTAGACTTTCTTTTTTTGCTAGCTGGATCTGGCATTTGTGATTCTTTTAGGGCAGGCTTGTCCAACCTTTTTCTAGCAGGGGCCACATTTTATATTCTATAACATTTGGAGGGCCAAAATACGTGTACACACACTCACACTCTGAAATACTCACTCTTTCATGTACCCCCACCAGCCTTCACTAATTCTCTCTCTCATGTACCCCCCCAGCCTTCACCCAGTCTCTCTTTCTCTCTCCAGCCTCTCCTCCCCCTTGCTGACTTCAGCTGCATCAAAACCACACAAATCCAGCTGCAACTCTAGCTCTGCATGCTTGAGCCACGTGATACAGGAAACTTGGGTTGGTCATGTAGTTTTGAGTCCAATGAGACTTTAAACCGCAACAGCTCACGAACTCCTTGCAGAGTGCGATCAAACTTGGACAGCCAGAGTTGTAGTGGGGAAAGGGGATGGGATTTTATATACCATCTTCCTGTGGTTACAATCAAAGTGGTTTACATAGCATATAGGTACTTACTGGTTTTGTACCTGAGCCAATAGAGGGTTAAGTGACTTGCCCAGAGTCACAAGGCGCTGCAGTGGGAATCAAACCTAGTTCCCCTGGTTCTCAGGCCACTGCACTAATTGGCTACGCCACTGGAGTTGCATGGTTTTGATGCAGCCAGGTGCAGGCCGGATAGCGGCAGTTGGAGGGCTGAGTTCTGGCCCTCAGGCTGTAGGTTGGAAAAGCCTGCTGTCACTCAATGGAGAAACACAGAATTTTAAACATGGGGAAGAGAGTTATGAAGTACATTTCTAAGTTTAAAGATTGATCCTACTAGAAGGAGCCCCTTACTCTCCACCCCACTCCCCCCTACCCTCCCTCACCTCTTACATTTAAGTACATCAAATATTTCCCTATGTGACAGCTGGTTACAAAAGCAGCTGATGCAGGCCCCCACTCCCCCCTACCCTCCCTCACCTCTTACATTTAAGTACTACTACTACTACTTAACATTTCTAGAGCGCTACTAGGGTTACGCAGCGCTGTACAATTTAACAAAGAGAGACAGTCCCTGCTCAAAGAGCTTACAATCTAATAGACAAGTGAACGGTCGGTCTGATAGGGGCAGTCAAATTGGGGCAGTCTGGATTCACTGAACGGTAAGGGTTAGGTGCCGAACGCAGCATTGAAGAGGTGGGCTTTAAGCAAAGACTTGAAGACGGGCAGGGAGGGGGGCTTGGCGTAAGGGCTCAGGAGGTTGTTCCAAGCATAGGGTTAGGCGAGGCAGAATCAGCGGAGCCTGGCGTGGCAGTGGTGGAGAAGGGTATTGAGAGGAGGGATTTATCCTGTGAACGGAGGTTACGGGCAGGAACGTAAGGGGAGATGAGGGTAGAAAGATAGTGAGGGGCAGCAGACTGAGTGCATTTGTAGGTAAGAAGGAGAAGCTTGAATTGAATGCGGTATCTGATCGGAAGCCAGTGAAGTGACCTGAGGAGAGGGGTGATATGAGTATATCGGTTCTGGGCGGAATATGAGACGTGCAGCAGAGTTCTGAACAGATTGAAGGGGGGATAGATGGCTAAGTGGGAGGCCGGTGAGGAGTAAGTTGCAGTAATCCAGGCGAGAGGGTAATGAGAGCGTGGACGAGAGTTCGGGTGGTGTGTTCAGAGAGGAAAGGGCAAATTTGCTGATGTTAAAGAGGAAGAAGCGACAGGTCTTGGCTATCTGCTGGATATGCACAGAAAAGAAGAGAGAGGAGTCAAAGATGACTCCGAGGTTGCGGGCAGATGAGACGGGGAGGATGAGGGTGTTATCAACTGAGATAGAAAGTACATCAAATATTTCCCCATGTGACAGCTGGTTACAAAAGCAGCTGATGCAGGCCCTCAGTTCTTCATGCTAGTGCAGCTGATGTCATCACAAACCAAGCAACACTGTCAGACTGTACTACAAGTGGCCCAACCTGACCCCCTGGGCTCTTGACTGGGAATTACTCTCTCAACCCTCTGATGCAATGAATCTGACAGGCTAGATGGGTGGGGGGGGGGGGGGGGGGGGGGAAGCCACTGACAAGCTCTGATTACTTTTCCCAAAAGTCTCACATATTCTGCATTTTTTTTCACAGTACGATTAAGAAAGGACTTTGGCTAAATAGCACAGGTACAATATTTAGTTGATTCAATCTCTCCCATAGGTGCCAATATTTTCAAAACGTGAAAACAAATACAATGTAAATTACCCCTCCCTGGACACAATGAAAGAGCTTGCTCAATATTGGGGTGCTCAGCATACACTAGCAGCCACAGAGCTGGCTCCAATGGTCTCCTCAAACCCTGCTCCCTTCACCTTGTCTTCTAACAAGACGCATCAAAATTGCACCAAGGCAGATGCTCACCCAGGCATTTCATTGAGCTGGGAGGTTGGGAGACAGAAATAAACAGGCCATCCATCCTTCAACAGTGCAAGAAACAGGTTGATAAAGCATATGCAGAGAGACAGGAAGAAATTCAGCAAATCACAGAAAAGCAAGAAATTCTTTAAAAAATTATTTATTGAAAGGATTTTGATTCAGTGGGACAAATAAGATCAGCCACATGTGAGGCACAAGAAAGCAACAGAGTGCACAAACAACAGAAAGTAGAACAGCCAGGGCAGGAATAAAAATGAGCCTTTAAATATACGATTTTACATATGTTACACTGTACTCCTTCCCAAACCAAAATGAAAAAATAAAAATAAAAAAGGATATAAAAAGTTCCTAGGGGCACAGAGGACCTGCCATTAAATATGAACTTTGCCTAAGTTAACAAAAGCCATCTACCCAGTGGAGGGGAATGCACAAGGGAGAACAGTTTCTCTGGCACCTCCATCACCCAACAAAACCAATCACTGGACATTTACTCCCTGGATTCTATAAAGGTCACCCAAAGTTGGGTGACAAAATTTAGGTGCAGATCCCAGATGGCCGCAGAAGCTAATTAAGTCAATTAGATGACACACTTATCAATTCTGGCGTTAATGGCTCTAATATGAGTTACACATGCATCTGCCCGATGTCCTATACATGGCACCTAAAATTTCATAATGTGCAACTCAAAAGGGGGTGTGGCCATGGGCAGGTCAGTTGCATTCCCAGAAATTAGGCACATGTTATAGAATGCTTGGATTTCTGCACTCAACTGCCCTCAGGCGAGAAGATTTATACCAGATTTCAGCAACCACATGCCCAAAATTGAGCGCAGGAATCTCCTCTAAGTACTATTCTATAAAGGTTGTTTAGCGCTAAGTGACCTTTATAGAATTGGAACTTGGCACAGATCTTAATGGTGCCTAACTTTGGGCCCCACTTACTGAATCCAGCCCTATATGCAGTTATGTCATGCATCGGGAGCTTCAGCAGCACTTTTCTGGCATGTGATATCGCTAAAGAGAAGGTAGGAAGGATAAATACCTTATAAACTAACAAATTAAGGTTAAGACATGAAGAAAAAAGCCTGGCCAATGAATGGTGGTTGGTATTAGGGAGCATATGAGCACAGATCTAGAGAAAAAAATCCTGGAATGGGTGTATATCTTTCCCCTACCCTCTTCTAATTTCCCCATGCCTTGCTCGGCCCAGACTAAGCAGGCAATTAACCAATACTGTCCCTTCCCTGAGGTCAGATATGCACACCCAAGGCACGTTCATGCTTTGCACTGCTACAAAGAACATTTTAGTAGTCAGGACAGAAAGAATCTATCCATCCCCAAAATCTGGTTTGAAATGCCCCCTGCTGGCAAATTCATGATCCATGGAAAATACAGTTTTCCACCTCCAAGCTTGATCAACAAAAATAAAAATGTCATCACAAAAAAAGCAGAGAGGAAAAAGCACAGGGAGCATCAGTGCTATGTACAAACAGGTGAAGATTGTCAGATGCGTTTGGTGCACACAAAACATTCAAGTTTAGCAGAAGCTGACTCTTCAAGGCAGGCAGACATCAGATACCAAAGAGGGGCAGAGAGAAGCATTTCAGAGAGGCATCCATACAGACACAAACCATCTCAGAGGCAGCTTTGTGAATGGTCCAGGAAGAGGCTCCAAACTTGGAACATTTTCTTCTTCTGCAGGGTCTCTCTCTTATGTGGGGAACGATTAAAGAGAAATGGGGGAAGGGGAAAGAGAGAGGGGAGCAAAAACAAGTAAGTTGAAAACGCCTCTCTCATATCTGGGAAAGCACTCTCAAACCTAAGATGGTGACCCAGATTTGCAAACCAATCAGAGAAACAGTCAATTAAAATCTTTCAGATGGTTGCTGTCACTTGGCCATCAAAGCTTTATTGTAAGTAGCCATGCCACTAATTCCAGATTACATCAGTAAGCATGCCCGTCCTTTGTGGCCATACTTTTACCTGGTGGTGACCGACTAAGCTCTTGCTGCACAGACTGGTGCATCTCAAGTGCATGCTACTGCACCTTTCCACCAGAAGAACTGCTCTCATCTGTAGCTGTGTCTGCCTCCAGCTGGATGGAAGTTCTCCTTCGGCTCTGGAGGAGATCCTGTCGCCACTGCTCCAGAACCTCCGACAGGTCCCAAAACTGGGGTCACTGAACTGTCACCGATAGCCGCCATTAGATCTCAGTACCTTAAGAGAAACAAAGAATTGCAAACAAAATTGTGTTAACACACTCCTAAAAACCCCATGACGGTAAACAGTAAGTTGGTGTTTTAAGTCAGCTGGGAAGTGAGGACACTCTAATGGTTCAAAAAGGTTGCTTGGGCTGAAAACATTCTGGTTTCTAGATCTACTTACTCCTAAAATATTGGTTGATATAGGGGGTTGAATGGTTCCTGAGATTATGTTTTTTACTGTGTCACATTATTCAGTGTTTTCATTACATCACTAGAGGATCATTTGTTTGTGTATCATACCGTAACATAAAAGATCTTATATAACGTATCCAACCAAAGGCTCAGGACTGGTTTATAATAGTATCATAGTGTGGAGGAGTGGCCTAGTGGTTAGGGTGCTGGGACTTTGGTCTGGGGAACTGAGGAACGAGTTCGATTCCCGGCACAGGCAGCTCCTTGTGACTCTGGGCAAGTTCACTTAACCCTCATTGCCTGCCGGCATTGAGCTGCCATAAGTCGGGAAAAAGCGCGGGGTATAAATGTAACAAAAAAATAAATAAAAAAAAATAGTAAAAAAACAGAGTACAAGCAGGACTAAATACAAAACCTGAAAACAATTAAAAAAAAAAAAAAGAAATAATACATGAAATACTAAATCAAAAATAAGAATGGGAAAAAAGGCAAGTTTTAAGCAATTCCTAAACCTTAAGTAATTAGTTTCAAGTATATCGGATCTCAAAAGGTAACATATCCAGACTGGAACTACAGCATGTACAAAAATTCTCTTGGAAGTATGCCAACCTAGGTCTAGAGAATAAGCGCTGTTGAAGTTTGTTGGCATGCAGAGACCCTATTGGCAAGTTTAAGAGATTGAACTGTGATAAGCACAGAAAAGATATGCTGAACCATTCATTATTTTAAACACAGACATAAAAGACTTAAAATGGACAGGCAGCCATGAAAGGGTAAAACAAAGGAGTGACACGGTTATTCTTGTCCTATGAATAAATAAATGAGCAGCACTATTCTAGAGCAGGCCTGAAGTTTAGATAGAGATTTACAGAATAACCCTAAATAGAGGGAATTACAGTAGTCAATACTGGAGAAAAAAAGCAATGCTTGAGCTATTTTCTGCGTATCATCTAATGAGAAATAAGAGTGGACCTGCCAAAAACATCTAAGACCCAATACACAGCACAAGCTCAGGAGTGTTTGCAGAAGGGAAAGATGAATTAAGCTATTATCCCTATCACACTACCTTTAGTTTACTGTTAAGTTGCCAAACATTACCAACACAGCTACCACACTATTTTATCTTAAACTAAAAATAAAACAAACTTTTTCTACCTTTGTTGTCTGGCCATTTACTTTTTTCAGTTGTGTTGGTCCCAGTGTCCAATTCCTGCTTTCCTCATCTTGTCTACTCTCTTGCCAGGATTTCCTGTCCGTTTGTCATTTTTCTCTCCTCCTTTTCCTTTCGGTTTTCTTCAATTTACGGTATTTCTGCCTCTGTCCAGATTTAATTCTCTTACTATCCAATATTCTCGTTCCCTCTTTATACTGTGTCTACCTACCAGCTTGCCACCCATCTTCTCTCTCCACCTTCCATCCAGCATATGCCCTTCTTCACTTGACCTTTCAATGCCTCAGGAACAAAAAAAATATTTAGTTTCCGAGCCCACTGGGGACAGAAAACGTACATGTACATATGTGAACTGCTTTGATTGTAACATAGAAAGGCAGTATATCAAATCCCTTCCCCCCTCCCCTTCAGAATCTGCCCCCACTCCTGTCCCCACTTCTATCCATCTGCTCCCTCTCCCCTCCCTCTGACACCACTGCTTCCCTAGACTAGCAGCAGCGGCAAAATACAACCAACGCGGGTCTGCACTGCAGAAACCCGCGGCTGCCAGTTCTGCTCTGAATAAGAAGTGATGTCAGAGTCGGCGAACCTGCAGCTGCAGGTACAGTGTGGCCCCACAATGGCTGTATTTTGTTTTGCCACTGCTGCGAAGTAGATCGGGCAGGTCCTGATGCACATGCTGCACAGCTGGCGAGAACTGCTGCACACATTCTTAACAAAAGATGTATGACCATGCGGCTGCACAGTTTACAAGGAACTCTTTTTGTACTTGCTTGCTGGCTGAATTAGACTTGGAATTCAGAAGCCAGTCAAACTGCTAGCCACTGTAGGCTAAATATAGACCACTGAGATCAAAAGCCCTCCAGGGATAGGGAAATACCTGCTGTACTGAACGTAACTCGCCTTGAGCTACGGAGAAAGGCATAAGCAATTCAAATCCAAAGTCATGACAGAGCCAGGGATTTAGACTGCAGATATAGTGAGAAAAAACAGCGCATGCATCCCTGGAGTCCTCCTGACTCACGAAGCATCGGTGCTTACCTGCATCAATATCGTCCGGAAGTTCAAGATCTTCAGCCTGGGGAGGGCTGGCTTTCAAGCTCCTTTACTGTTCTCTGCTTGGGGTGGACTGTCCTCGCTGCTGCTGCGGGGAGACTGTTGCTCCATCTCTTCCCCCAGTCAGGCACTGGTGGTAACCATCACTAGGCGAGAAGGGGCTCGGGGTTTCACCTCCCGATTCATGTTCTCAAGACTGGGACCTGAAGGAGAAATTTTAGCTTGGGGGTGCCATGCGGGGTGGGGGCTCCTTTGCTCTTTAGCAAGGACTCGCGACAGGTTGGCTCACTACATCCTCAACATCCTCCTCAGAGTCCTGCTCCTACCAATAGTTGTTTCTTCATCTTCATCCTACCATCATCATCATCTTCCTCCTCATTTGGGTGATCTCTCAAGCTCTGGGGTTCTCTCTTCTTTCTATCAAACAAGCAAAGCAATTTTCAACCATTCATCAAGATTGACCTGATCATCTTTGGACAGAAAGGTTGGTATGAAAATTTAAGAATAAAATAATTTTTAAAAAGTTCTTATCGTCTCTGCCATACTGGTCTGAACAAGTGGGTGTGTCCCTTTCCTATCAGCACATGGAGACAGAGATACTTATTTTTCAAGTGACATCATTTGAATTCTCCAGTATTCTTTACCTCAAGCAGATGAGTACGGTTATTCAGGCCTGCTCCTTGTAATTGAGCTTAATGGCCTTGCTTCTAGGGTTTGGTCCACAGATTTTGCCCCAGTAAAGAATGGAGTTTCATTCTACAGAGCCACAAGTCAGCTCCTGCGGCATTAGCCTGGCATGACTCCTGGCTCAGGCCCTACAGGATCCTTGCCTGTGAGGGATGTGGGTCCCCATCCTCCCTCACCGTGCCCCCTCCTCCCCACTCCAGTTGACATGTTCCCCCTAGTGCTCCCCACAGAACTAGGCAGGCCTAAAACAGAAAAATGGGATTTGGCTGGTTGCCTAACAGCTTTATTCTCCTGTCAGAGGAAGGTTAATTTAGAAAATGAACCATTTTTCACACCTGAGGAGCAAGCAGGGGAATGGTGGAGAGTCCAGCGAGTCCCAGAATACTTTCCACATGTGAGTAGCAGCAGTGGGTAGGCTCCTGCAGACAGCCCTTCTGAAAAGCACTACATTTCCTCTGCTCCACCAGCAATTGGCTGTTTGTGGGTCTGGATCGGGGGATCCTCAATGCAGATGAGGCCTCAGTAATGGGACCTGTGGTCCAATGGTTTGGTGGGAACGGTGGCCATTTTGTCACCATTCCCCCACTCAGTGAGGCTGGAACAGCTGCAGCCTATCCTTGGACTTGTGGGAGGAGGAAGAAAAAGGCTGGGGGAACATTCCCTCTGCGGAGCAGTGGGATCTTAGGGATTAGTCTGCAGACCCTCACCCCAATGGGGAGGGTACTCCCTCTCAGGCCTCATTCCTCAACCTACATCTTTGTGGTGAAGTGCTGGCTGGCAAGACCTGTGGGATTCAGCACTTTGGACTGCCAAGATTTGTGTGGAACCAGGTCTTGACCTCCGGGAATTCAATTTTGGAAGTCAGGAGAGGCCCTGAGGTACCACATCTGGCTGGGGCTAAATTTTGTTACCCTCCCTTTCGAATGGTCATCAGGGCTTCTCATAAAAAAAGGAGACAACAGGTTCAAGTCTGCTATCCCTGGGGGAAGTGGGGGAGGCAGTTTTCAGGAGACTGGGGGCCAACAATCACCAAAGGCAAGGAGACCACTGGTTGGAGGTATTGATAAGGGGCTGAGTGACGCTCTCACAGCTGTGTGCCTCTTCTTGTGAGAAGAGCCAGGCTCCTTTTGCTGATACAGGTGCAGGCTTTGCCATGTGATGGGTTGGGTCTGTTTGCAGTAAAAGGGGTGATAGTTGGTTGCCACCTTCTTTTGACCGAGTTGGTCAAGGGCTAGGATCTCTCCCGAACGCACCCGATATCAGAAAACCACCAGGGGAAGAGGGTGGTTCTGAGTGCACTGCTGTGTACCTGGATTTTCAAAAGGCGTATGACAAAGTACAAGAAGACTCCAGAGGAATTGGAGAGTCATTGGATAGGAGGTGTGTCCTACTGTGGATAAAAACTAGTTAAAGGATAGAAAACAGAGAGTAGGGTTAAATAGTCAGTATTCTCAATGGAGAAGGGTAGGAAGTGGGGGTTCCCCAGGACCGCTGCTTTTTACATATTTATAAATGATCTAGCGATGGGAGTAACTAGTTGAGGTAATTAAATTTGCTGACAACACAAAGTTATTAAACCGCAAGAGGATTGTGAAAAATTACAAGAGGGACCTTACAAGACTGGGCACCTAAATGGCAGATGACGTTTAATGTGAGCAAGTGCAAAGATGATGCACGTGGGAAAGAGGAACCCAAACTATACCTACGTAATGCAAGGTTCCAAGATAGAGGTCAAGGACCAAGAAGGATCTTGACGACGTTGATTATACTTTGAAACCCTCTGCTCAGCGTGCTGCAGCGGCTAAGAAAGCAAATAGAATGTTAGGTATTATTAGGAAAGGAATGGAAAACAAAATGAGGACGTTATAATGCCTTTGTATCGGTCCATGGTGCAACCACAACTCGAATACTGTGTTCAATTTCTGGTCACCAGCATCTCAAAAAAGATATGTGGAATTAGAAAAGGTACAGAGAAGGGCGACGAAAATGATAAAAGGGATGGAACAACTTCCCTATGAGAAAGGCTGAAGCGTCTAGGGCTCTTCAGCTTGGAGAAAAGATGGCTGAGGGGAGATATGATAGAGGTCTGTAAATAATGAGTGGAGTGGAACGGGTAGACGTGAATCGTTTGTTTACGCTTTCCAAAAATACTAGAACTAAGGGGCATGCGTGAAGCTACAAAGTAGTAAATTTAAAATGAATTGGAGAAAGTTTTTCTTCACTCAATGTGTAATTAAACTCTGGAATTCGTTGCCAGAAATGTGGGTAAGGGCGGTTAGCTTAGCAGGGTTTTAAAAAGGTCTGGACGGCTTCCTAAAGGAAAAGTCCATAGACCATTACTAAATTGACTTGGGGAAAATCCACTGCTTATTTCTGGGATAAGCAGCATAAAATGTATTGAACTTTTTTTGGGGTCTTGCCAAGTATTTGTGACCTGGATTGGACACTTTTGGAATCAGAATGCTGGGCTTGATGGACCTTTGGTCTGTCCCAGTGTGGCAATATTTATGTACTTATGTACATAAATATTGGAGATGCCTCGTCAGTAGCAAGGGGCGCTATACATGTTTCCCTCCCTACCACCTCTTAGGGTGCTATCCAACACCATTTTGGATTGGCCTTGGTCTGTGTGCCTCCTGTCAGGGATATGCCACCACAGACTTTGCCAGTGCAGCAGGGATATCACACAGGTCATCAGACTGACTAGTGTGGTGCCAGGTCCATGAACAATTCAAAGCTGCAATAGCTGGCACTCTGCATAGGTTATAAGGCAGGCGCACTATCAGACCCCAACACTAAGAAAATTGACAGGCAATGCTGGTCTCTCTTTGTACTGCAGAAGTTCACCCCAGTGTCAGCAACTGAGTATCACAGAACTAGATGAGGACCCATAGGTTATTCTGGATAGCAGTGGGAGCCTGAGTTGTGGGATCCATGACCCATGGACTCAGGAGGAAATAAGAAAAAGGATATGAACCCTACACTACTTGCCCATGACTGCACCCAGTCCTGGCTGGGCTTGGACACTATCCAGGCTTAGGAGCAACCTGGAACTCTCTGGACCAAGGCCCCCTTGTAGCGATTGCCCTTAAGTGACAGCTCAACAGTCCAGGGGTGTTGGACACAACCACACATGGTAGGTAGGAGTTCCAATACAGGGAAGTAGTACTGCCTCCCTGACCTGTACAGCTTATTCAGGATCACGGGGGTGAGGATCAGGCCTGGGGGCTGACCTGGTTAGTGATGTGTTGGGGCTCTAGAAGAGCAGACCATTGGTCCAATCGGGGGCTGGGCCTTAAGAGAACCTGAGTTGAACCTTGGTTCAACTGCATTTGGGCTAGGCAAGTCACTACCTTGATACAGGAGGATTTAGCTGTCACTTACCTCTCACTCCCAGGTGGATTAACTATCAGGACTCTGGATGGAGACACTGTGTGCTGAGTTATTGTCTCAGTGTGCCCAAGCCAGTTCTTTACCCTCCCTAGACTTGACTTCACACTCCCATCAGAGCCAGCCACAAGTGCTTTCTGCACTTGTGTGTTCTGAGCAGGCATCTCCAGTTTCAGGCATGGCCCTTTGATGGCCCCATGAATCTTCTCCAAGATCGCAATGGTCATCGCAGTCCAGTTTCAAGTCAAGCTTCACGTAGGTTAACCCTTATCCGATGATTGACTGATGAGGGCCAACGCAGAGGTCGAATCCAGAATGGTCACAGCCTAGGTAATTCAACTCCCACAGCATCTAGGCTAGGTTGTCAAGTTTGCCTTCTATCCCTGCCCCAGAGCTTGGAGTACTCAGGAGTCCTCAATGGGAGAAGTGTTTCTCACAGAGCAGCAAATGTGCAAGTTACAGGACTGGAAATTCAAGTCATGTGCTCTGGAGACCTTGCGGATGTAGGACTACTTGCAGCTCCTAGGCACCATGGTATTGACTCTGGAAATGGTCTTGTGGGATGCCCCACATGAAGCCCCTTCAGATGGCTCCGATTTCATGCTGGGCTCCAAGGTTGCAGGACTTTACATTTTTTTTGCCTCTGCCAGCTGTGGTAGGGAGGAGCTTGTCCTCGTGGAATGGTTTCTAGCATCTCTTGAAGAAGTCCTTCTGGATGTCCCAATGCTTAATCGAGCAATGGACAGGCAAAGGTCCCATTTGGAAGCGTCCTGTGAATTCAACTTGCTGGAGGCAAAAGCCATTCAGGTAGCCCTTAGAGTTCCTCCCCTTGCTGTGGAGGAAAGCAATTCAAGTGGTGCTGGGCAGTACCATGGCTGTGGCATATTTCAACAAGCAATGAGGAACCAGGGGTCAGGTGAGATGGGGCATGGGTATGGTACACTGGACTTTACTCAGGAGGTGGCAAGTATTTGCCAGTGGGCCGAATAGCATCCCTCGGCTCTTTTAGTGGCCAACATTGCTGGGAAGGACAATATTCAGGCAGACTCTCAGTTCCTCAATCTTAAACCAAGGAGAGCTGATGCTGGGCATGGCGGCCTTCCAGCTCCTGGTAGCTCAATGGTGTTAAAGGCAAAGCATTTCTTAGCCACTGGAGGGTAGCCAGTTTAGCCAGCATAGACACCCGGATACAGTAGTGGCCCAGGCAGGAGCCTCTGACATCTCCACATTACATCTCTCCCCCCTCCCCCTACCCATGGACCTAATTAGAAGAGTCTTGTGCAAAGTGGTGGATTGCCCTTCCCTGGTCCTCCTGGTTGCTCCAGACTAGCCAGGAAGGCCAGGGCACTCAGATCTCATTTATCTGGCTGTGGAGCCTCTGCTTCTGCTCCCTAGGGGCCAAGGCCTCCTGAGACAGGTGCCTAGCGGAGAGACCGAAGATCCCAGTCTCTTCTGACTTATGATCTAGCCCTTGAGATGCAGTGCCTTGAAGATCAGGGGTTCTCTCTCTCCATGACAGCCATCCTCCTCAAGGCCCACACAACACTCCACATGGTTGGCATACATTTAGATTTAAAGAGACTTGAGCCAGACATGTTGGGGTTTCTCCAGAAGAGGTTTGAGCAGGGTTTAAAACTTAGCTCCCTGAAGGTTGAGGTGGCAGTGCTCACTTATTGCAGGAGAAAGATCCTTGGGACCTCCATGGCAGTGTATGCAGCTTTATGTACTATTGGCATGGTGGGGAGGAGGCATACCTGTGCCTCCCGGTTTGGTCTTCACTGTGCTTTTAGGGCCACACTTTTAACCACTGAAGGTGGCCTTCTTGAAGAACCTCATGCTGAAGACAGTCTTCTTAGTAGCAATTGTGACAGCAAGAAGATTGTCGGGGCAGCAAGCCTGGTTTTGCCATAACCCATATCTCTCCTTCTTGGAAGACTGTCCTCCAGACAATTCCCTCCTTTCTATTACAAGTGATTTCTCCATTCCATGTGAATCAGGAGGTGTCTTGCCCTTCTTTCTGAAATTAGGTTTTCAGAAACTCAGTCAGTCCAAAAGACTGCACAAATTGAACATCTGGAGAGTTTTACCACATTATATGCAGGAAATAAATCCTCCACCTCTCAAATAATTTGTTTGTGCTTTTCCATGGCCCACGGAAAGGCCTTCCAGCAGCCTCCAAATAATCCATTGCTCATTGGATCAAGGCAACCAGTGAGGCAACTTATATCTGTTGAAACAAAGAGGTGCAAACAGGATGGAAGCCCGGGCAATCTAGACTGAGGATATCTGTACGGCAGTGACCTGATCGTAGCTACATTACTTTATGAAACATTAGAAACTTGATAGGCTCGATATTCAGACTGTGGAGGTAGCTGGGCTGCGCTGAGCCCCGATACTCAATGCGAGGTCGTTTCCGGTGACCGGCACTGACTATCCGGTTTATTTTTGGCTGTTAAAACGTAGCTTAGTCAAGCCGATATTCAGCACTGGCCAAGTTCAAAGTGGCCAAAGATAGGCCTCCCACTGACATGGCCAGATTTGGCCACCATGAACTTAGCTGGCAATGTGCTAAAAAATTGGCGAAGAGCCGGTTAAATCTGCGAAGAGCCGGTTAAGTACCAATTAACCGGCCAGGTGCCGTTCCTGGCCGGTTAAATGGTTTTGAATATCGGCTAGGATGTTCTTACCGGAAAACAGTCAGCCTTTGATACAGCAGTTATTCAGGAGGCCTTGTCTTCCCCTTCCCAACGTGGTTCTGCTTAGGTACATCCCACTTGTTGAGATTGGTATAGCAGAGATAAGGAAGGTGAAATTTAGTTATACCTGTTAATCTCCTTTCCTTGAGTTCTGCCATACCAAACTTTTGTTTTAAGGGACTCGAGTTCTATGCTTTATCTGGAGATATGCATTAAAATTCTATGCTGCAGTAGTCGGAGGAGCATGGGTGTGATACACTAAACTTTATTCTGCTTTTGTAGGGGCATAATGGAGAATTCGAGAAGGCACCAGCCTATGTACCTGTGACATCATTGATAAAAACCTCTACTCCAATCTGCTGGTAGGAAAGGGAATGGTATGGCAGAACTCAAGGAAAAGAAATCTACAGGTATGACTACATTTCACCTTCAAAGAACGGTTCACAGTATGACTACATTTCACCTTCAAAGAACAGTTCACAATCATATTATCTACATACCCTGTAAATGAGAACTACCAAAATTCAGGATGCAATTCAACCCAAAAACACCACTGAGCCAGTTAACTTGGAAAAATGTATTCTGTGCCAAAAGACAAACCAGCACCATACCTCCATCTTTTGATCATCTTTACTCTCCACCATTTCCTCTTCCTCACCTTTCTCCCATCGGTCATCATGCATACTAAAGTTGGCAAAAAATAAATAAAAAATTAAAATTAAAAGGCCAAATTTTATAACAAAACAAGAAGTTAGAGATCCAGAGGCTTTTCCCATCTTTTGATCTACTCCAACTTACAAAATCCAGAAAGATTTACATTAAAAAAAAATGACCATCATACTGCAGCAACAGATATCACTAATGCCCCCCCCCCCCCTTTTTCACTGGTGTTCAGTGGTGGATGTTATCCTGAAAAGTTTGACCACTGGGGTTCAGTGGGCAGGTTAGCATTCCAAGTGGCACCTATACTCGACAAATCAAGAAATTTGGGAACACAAAATGTATTAGCCTAAGAAATGTTATCCTAGAGGCACTTGGTAACTGGGACATGCACCATCATTTCCTCTATGTCTCAAAGAAATGATGACCTCCAAGGCACCTCAGAAAGGGTAAAACAATGACAGCAACGGTGCAGTGAAGGCCAGGATTATCATCTGTGGTTTTGTAAGTAGATGCCAGAGAATGTAAACTAATGGCATGGTTGGTAGATGAGCATGGTGAATCACCTATCACATGTAAACAATGTTAGGAAGAGGAAATGAATAAGTTTTATGCCAGGAATCTCCCCAGTAACATCAGCATAAGGCAGCATAGCTGTTCTCTAAGTACACACCAAAGCCAGATAAAAGGTCATGAATTTGATATACTGCCTTTCTGTGGTCCAAGCAAAGTGGTTTATGTTATATGCAGGTACTTTGTCTCTTGTGGGCATTGCCTTTTATGGTTCATCCATGATACCCTCTTAAAAACCACTTTTTAACCTTTTCTTCTGCTTCTCAAAAAGTTTCCATCATGGATTGGTCAAGTGGCTGGCACTGCTTCCTTCTCCCACCGCCCCCATAAAGCAGCTCCGCTGGGTCTAGCCCTATATAACATAACAGTGCTGAAAACGAGCATAATTTTTGGTTCATTCCAGTCCTCCTGCCATTTAGTTCATTTATCAAGGTACACAAACGGAAAACACCCTCATTTGCTACATTTTACCATTTGTTTAAAAATGAATGTACCTCCCTATTGCTTAGTTTCTAAATCAGCAAGACAACACAGCAGTCAGACAGAATGGCCCACACACACAACCAGGCAGCCTTTTATAATAAAACATGTTATAAAATACTAATATAGCAGAAATCAAAAAGAATATGTAGGCGCAGAGACAAATTCTAAGGTGAAATTAGGCCTTACCTGCTAATTTTCTTTCCTCTAGATCTTCCAGACCGTTCAAGACACGTGGGTTATGCACTCCTACCAGCAGAGGGAGACTGAGAACACTAAAACTTCTTATACAAGTAGCCTGTGCAGACCTTCTACTAACCAGTAAAACAGTAACAAAGTAGAGGAACAAAACACCTCCACCTAAACAAAACCACTGAATCCACACTCAGATCTCCTCCCCTTAAGACAGGGGAATTCAACTGCAGATGGGCACAAACGGTACCACAAACTGCCCTTAGTAAAACTCCAGGATCCAAATCACAGGAGCTACTAGAAATATCAGCAACTGAAGTCTAAAGAAAATATCATCCTGAACTGTCCGATACACTGGGTGGGCTCTTGAACGGTCTGGAGGATCTAGAGGAAAGAAAATTAGCAGGTAAGGCCTAATTTCACCTTCCTCAGCAATCCTCCAGACCGTTCAAGACGCTTTAGACATACCAAAATCAGTAAACACATCTAAGGGTGGGACCTGCGAAGCCCAGCGGACAGGACTGCAGCTCCAAAACTGGCATCCTCCCTTGCTTGTACATCCACTCTGTAATGTTTGACAAAAGAATGCAAAGAGGACCACACCGCCGCTCTACAAATGTCCACCGGTGAAACAAAACTACTCTCTGCCTTGAGCCCCACTGGCACCGTACGGCTATGCAATATGTAAGCCGAAGAGATGGCATCCTTCAACCACCTTAGAAGCAGTCGCTCCCTTCTTGGGCCCCCCCCATGAAGGACAAATAACCTGTCCGAAGACCTGAATTCCTCCGACCTACGCAAGTAAACCTTCAACACTCTGCCCACATCCAATTTCGCCAAACGACGCTGAGAAGCATCCCCCGTCCGGTCCCCCAAGACCGGCAACGAAATCACCTGATTGACATGAAAGGAGGATACCACCTAAGGCAAAAAAGAAGGCACTGGACGCAGCGAAACCTTTTCCTTAGAAAACCACAGAAACGGAGGCCTACAAGAAAGAGCCTGAAGTTCCAAAATCCGGCGAGCCGACGATATAGCTACCACAAAGACCACCTTCATAGTAAGGTCTTTTATCGAACAAGACTCCAAGGGCTCAAAAGGAGAACCCGCCAAAGAGTCAAGAACAATATTAAGATCCCACTGAGGAACTGCCTGCCGCTGAGGACGAAGAAGCAACTTCACCCCCTCTCAAAAAACGGATCATATCCGGGGAAGACGCAACCGACCTGCCCTGCACCTTACTCCGAAAACACGCCAAAGCAGCCAGCTGCACCTTCAAAGATGACAATGAAAGGCCCTTCTCAAAACCATCCTGCAAGAAATCTAAAAAGCACGACACAGAAGCTGTCGAAGGGACACATGCCCGGTCCCCACACCAATCTTCAATTATGCGCCACACACGCACAAAGGCCAAAGACGTCGACCGTTTGCGAGACTGCAGCATTGTCTGAATCACCTGAGGGGAAAACCCTTTCCTTCTCAACTGCTCTCTCTCAAGGGCCACACCGTAAGAGAGAACCGAGCCAGATCCGGCATGACAACTGGACCCTGACAAAACAGCACCGAACACCCCAGCCGCAGAGGCTCGCCTTCTAACAAGTGCATCAGATCCCCGAACCACGGCCAACGCGGCCAATTCGGAGCCACCACCAACACCGGACCTGCATGACATTCTACCCTCTGTAGGACTCGACCTATCAAGGGCCACGGGGGAAACACAAACAGCAACACCTGCTGAGGCCACAGAAGGACCAACGCATCGATCCCTTCCGCTCGCGGATCCCGACACCGACTGAAATACCGAGGAACCTGAGCATTCTGTGCCAACGCCATGAGATCCACTACTGGCATTCCCTACTTTAGAACTATCTGGTCGAACACCGACCAGTGCAGAGACCTTCTCCGGGGTCCAACATATGTCTGCTTAGAAAATCCGCATTCATGTTGTCCACCCCGGCCACGTGCGCCGCCGAAATCTGCATTAGATGCCTTTCCGCCCAACTCATGAGCAGAGCCGTCTCGATTGCCAACCGCGGACTCTTTGTACCGCCCTGCCGGTTGACATACGCTACCGCTGTCGCATTGTCGGACATGACTCTTACCGCCTTTCCGACCACACTTGAGCGAAACGCCAACAGAGCTAGCCGAATCGCCCTCGTCTCCAACCGGTTGATAGACCACAGCTTCCTCCGTCGACCACCGCCCCTGCGCGGACCGACCGAGACACTGAGCTCCCCAGCCCAGCAGACTGGCATCAGTTACCAGAATCACCCACTGAGGAGGTTCCAATGGCATGCCCTTTTTCAGATGGGCCGAGCACAGCCACCACTGGAGACTGCGCCGAGGAGCCCCCTCAATGGCAACCGCAACTCCAAACTGTGTACCTGAGGAGACCACCAGGACAACAGCCGCCTGAAGCTGACGCATATGCGCCCTGGCCCATGGTACTACCTCTATTGTCGCTGCCAAGAGGCCCAGAACCCGAAGGTACATTCGAACCGTCAGACTCTGAACGGACATTAACAGCTGGACCTGCTGCTGAGAGAGGCGATCCGAGAATCCGGCAGAAAAACACGACTCACTGCCGTGTCGAACCGCACTCCCAAGTACTCCAGACTCTGCGATTGGATCAACTGACTTTTGACTACATTCACTACCCATCTGAGCGATTCCAGAAACGCGACCACCTGAGCCGTCGCCGCCACACTGTGAGCCCGAGACTTCGCCCGGATCAACCAGTCGTCCAGATATCGATGCACCAGAATTCCCTGCCTCCACAAAGCCGCTGCTACCACCACCATTATCTTGGAGAAGGTGCGTGGAGCCGTTGCCAGACCAAAAGGCAGAGCACAGAACTGAAAGTGCCTCCCTAAAATGGCAAAACGAAGGAAACGCTGATGGGCCTCTCGAATCGGCACGTGCAGATATGCTTCCGTGAGATCCAGTGACGGGAGAAATTCTCCCTGACGAACAGCCACTATGACCGAGCGCAGAGTCTCCATGCAGAAGGATGGCACCTTGAGCGCCCCATTGACCCTCTTGAGATCTAAAATTGGTCGAAACTGGTCCTCCTTCTTCGGCACCACAAAGTAAATGGAATAACAACCCATTCCCTGCTCGTGCCGAGGAACGGGTACCACAGCTCCCAACTGGATTAAGTGACCTAGAGTCTCTTGAATAGCCCTTAATTTGACTCGAGAGTGACAAGGAGAGGGAAGAAACACATCCGGCAGCGGGTGCTCGAACTCAAGCACATAACCGTCGCGAACGACCTCCAGCACCCACTGATCTGAAGTAATTTGGGTCCACCCCTGATAAAACAGATGAAGTCGCGCCCCGACCTTCACCAGAGGCTGGACCCGCACACCTTCATAAGGAGGACTTATTACCATTTCCGGCACCTCCGGAGGAGTCCCGGCCTCCTCGACGACCCCCTCGAAAGGACTGCGTCCGCTGGAAAAACCGGCTTTTAGAAGGAGATACAAATCTGCCCGGCCTGTACCACCTCGCGTCCTTAAACAGACCTCTAGCCGAACCACCCCGACTAGCCGCCTTAGGCCGTAACTCCGGCAACCGTGAGACCTTGGTATCCCCAAGACCACTCATCAGTTTATCCAAGTCCTCTTCAAACAACATAGAACCTTTGAAAGGTAGAGAACACAATTTTGCTTTAGAGGCCGCATCTGCCACCCAGCCCCTAAGCCAAAGAGCCCTGCGAGCCGTCACCGCCAGAGCCATATTTTTAGCCAAAGCCCTTAGCAAATCATAAAGGGTGTCCGCCAAAAACGAAGACCCCATCTCCAATTTGGCCAGGTCCTGAACCAAACCAGTCCTAACGCAGGCTCATCCAAGAACTTCTCCGCCCAACAGAAACAAGCTCTGGCTACTAAGCCCCCACACACCGAGGCTTGCAAGGCCAAAGCCGACAAATCAAAGCTGCGCTTCAGAAAGGACTCTAGCTTCCTATCCTGAGGATCCCGTAAGGCTGTACCACCATCCACCGGAATGGCCGTAGCCTTAGTAACCGCCGCAACCACCGCATCCACAGTAGGTGGTTTCAGCAGGATCAAATCTTCCGCGCCATAGCCCTAGACACCTTACAAGCAGCCTCCGGCACAGACCATTCCTGAAAAACCATGTCGGTCCGGAATGCGCGGCCAAAAGGGCCGCGCTTCCCGCCAAAAACGGCTCCGTCAAGGCCGACCCGGGACGAACAGCCAAAATGGCCGCATTTCCCGCCAAAACCGGCCCCGCCGTTGCCGGCCCGGAATGTACGGTCAAATCGCCGCCCAACACCTCCGGTGACTCAGGGGAAAGCATGGGGGGCAAGAGCGCTGACAACGTAGGCTCCCCACAAAATTTACATTGGCCACCTTTCACTTCAATGCCGCTCTTCGCGCAAAACCGACACCTCACCGGCTTAGACATAATGGCCGCGAACACAATAAAAACAAACAGTTGCTTAGTGCTCTGACAGACAAATAGGCAAAACCGCCTAAGGCAAGAACGCCCTTGAAGACGTTTTATCTCTGGACTGCCACAAGAATGGCCAAAATAGCCGCCTTTTAAAAACATTTTTTTTTAAACCTCGTTGCTGATGCCTTAACGCCTCAAGGGTACAGAATGAGGTCTGTAGCTGAGGTCAAGCAGTCCTCCAGAGGAAGAGCACAGGGAGAGGGACCCGGCCACCCGGGTGTGACACCCGACAGGGAATAAGAAGCCCCTTAGGACTTACACCCTGTAATAGAGATCCAAGTGTGTGTTCACTAACATTTACAAACCAGCCTAGAAACCCCAAACGGGCCTACCAGACTGAGTACACTGCACAGGCTGCACACATCTACCCTCTGCTCAGACTGAGAAAATACTGGTTAGTAGAAGGTCTGCACAGGCTACTTGTATAAGAAGTTTTAGTGTTCTCAGTCTCCCTCTCCTGGTAGGAGTGCATAACCCAAGCGTCTTGAATGGTCTGGAGGATTGCTGAGGAAATTAAGGTTCCACTCTGGATACAGCATACAAAAAGGGAGGCTGCAAGCGGCCCATTCCCTGCAAGAATCGCATGATATCCGGGTGAGCTGCAAGAGACGTCTTCTGTAGTTGGCCCCTGAAACAGGCCAAAGCCACAACCTCAACTTTTACAGAACCGAACACCTATCCTTTCTGAAGGCTGCCTGGAGAAACGTCAGGATGTGTATGATCTCTGCAGAGAAGGGAGAAAGTACATACTCTACCAGCCCTCGAATGTCCTCCACACCCTTGCATATGCCATGAATGTAGAATGTTTCCAAGCCTGAAGCAAGGTAGCAATGACCGAATCAGAATAACCTTTACATCTCAACCAAGCCCTTTCAATGGCCAAGCCATAAGACCAAAGGGGCACAGATCCTCCATGAGCAGCGTACCTTGCATCAGTAGGCCATGTACCTGCAGAAGACGAAGAGGACCCCCGTCCAGCAGTCCAATCAGATCTGCGTACCATGGCCTCCAAAGCCAATCCGTGGCTATGAGAATTATTCAACTCCGGTGCAATGTGATCTTTTTCCACAAGTGGCCTACCATGGGCCAAGGAGAAAAGACATACAGTAAATGTGTCTCCAGTCAGGGCTGCGGTAGGGCACTGATTCCCATCAAGCCCGGTTCTTTTCAACAGCTGAAAAAGTTGAGCCTTTAGCATTCCTTTTCGTCACCATCAAGTCCAGAAATGGAAAACCCCCATCGGTCCACTATCAGCTGAAACCCCTGGCTGGATAGTTTCCATTCCCCTGGGTCCAAGGAGTGCCTGCTGAGAAAGTCCACCTTCACATTCAAGGACCCCATGATGTGAGTTGCTGAAAAGCAGAAAAGATTTTTCTCCGCCCAACTGGAGAGAGAGGCCACCTCCACCACCACTGGAAGACTGCAGGTCCCGACTTGCTCATCAATATAAGCCATTATCGTCGCATTGTCAGAGAAAACTTGGACTGCGGCTGCTGCCAGAAAGGGAGCAAAGTTGCCTAAGACACTCCGCAATGCTCTGAGCTCCAAGCAATTTACCAACCACCAAGACTCCTTTTCTGTTAAGATGCTCTGTGCCAGATGGAACTTGCAATGAACTCCCCAACCAGAGTTGTTGGCGTCCATTGTCACCACCTCCCATTGTGTTGTCGGAAAGGGAGCTCCGGTGGTCAAATTTCTGGGCGAAAACCACTACTGCATACTCGATCTGACAACCAGTGTCCAAGGAAGATGAAGGTCGTACTTCTGTGGCATGGAGATGAGTGGATGAGAAGAGATTCTTGTAACAGCCGCATAAGAGCTCTTGTCCACGGAACCACTTCCATCTCCACAGCCACTGACCCCAGAAGCTGGACATAGTCCCAGACCTTGGGCCCGTCTTGACTGAGAAGAAAATTAATCTGTTGAACCACCTTCAACCTCCTGTGCATTATGAGGAAGATCTTCTCCTGTGCTATGTCAAATAGAACGCCCAGATACTACAGTGTCTGTGATGGAGTTAGTCTGCTCTTCTCAAAATTGATCACTCAATCCAGTGACTGCATAAGATGGGCAATTTTGTCTGCCGACACCATGCTGTCTGAATAGGACAATGCACAAATGAGCCAGTCGTTGAAATACGGGTGAACTCCAATTCCTTGGTGCCTTAGGAAAGCTGCCACCACCTCCACCATGGTAAATGATCATGGAGCCGTGACGAGACCAAAGAGCAAAGCTCCAAACTGGAAGAGATGGCCCAGTAATGCTAAATGTAGAAACCTGCGATGTAGCAGCCATATAGATATATGCAATTATGTTTCCTTGAGATCAAGGGCTGGGAGAAATTCTCAAGCGTAAACCGAGGCTATCAGTGTCTCTAACAAAAAGCGGGATACTTGGAGGCAGCGGTTTAGACCTTTGGATATCAAAGACTCGACAAAAGGTGCCTTCCTTCTTTGGGACAATGAAGTAGATGAAGTATCCATCTGCCTTATCCCTGTTCAGCCTGGGGAATTTCTTGAACAATAGCCCGGAGAGCCAGCAAGAAATCTAAGGTGGCCTGAACCTCGACTGTCTTGGTTACCTTTCAACAAGGAGACTCCAACTTGTAACCTTCTATAAGAATATCCAGAACCCACTGGTCTGACGCGATTTTGTCCACTCCTCCCCAAACTCCTGAAAATGTACTCCCAATAGAGGAAGAGAAGAGTGGACCAGTCTCGCATCATTGCAAAGCTCTGGAGGCATTGGAAACTCTAGCTGAGAAGAGGACTTTCAGGCATGCTAACCTTCCTATTGTGCAGACAGGAAGCGGGGCTTCTGGCCATACTGCTGACTACGAGGCTGGTACAGATTGAGAGCCCTCTGAAGACGGACAATCAGAGGTTTTGGCTTATCCTCCAGCAACCACTGTGGCTTAGTTTCCCCAAGTTACCGAGATCTTCTCCAAATAGCCTCTTGCCCCAAAAAGGCAGTTTAACCAGACGTGACTGCCACTGCATCCGCTGCCGTATGCCACAACCAGACTTGCTGACATGCCTTGACAGCCAAAGAAATACTATGGGCCGCAACCTGTAACATGTCATAAATAGCATCCACCAAGTTGGATGCCCTGCTGGAAGCAGGGTTATGGCGCATGTCTTGTACTGCTGACCTCACTTCAGGCATGCTCTTGCCATGAATGAGCTTCACATTGTCGCTTGAAGGCCCAAAGAGACAACTTCAAAGGCTTGTTTCATCGAGCCTTCTAGTTTCCTATCCTGTAGGTCTTTTAGGGCAATACCCCCTTCCACCAGCCAGGTTGTCTTCTTAGCCAATGTTGTAACCAGGGAAGCTGCAATTTACCTTTCTTCCCCGGAACTAACAGGTAGAGGTGAGCCATGGCTCTTCCCACTCTCAGCCCACATCTGGTGAGACCCACTGTGTTATAACCAGGTCCTGATTGCATCGGGAGGGCCTTAGAAGGACCTCTAAGCTAGAGAGTTGCACGGGAACAGAAATCTTACCCATCCCCACAAAAATTTAATCCATCCCAACCCATCCCCACAAGAATTTAACCCAACCCCACCCATCCCCATAAGAATTTAATGGTACATAAAAAAAATTCCAGTTAGCTCCCTTCGAGGGGCATAATCGATTGCAAACACCCATGTGTAAAAACGTCCATCACCGAGAACAGGTCCGTGAAGGGGCGGGCCGAACCGTATTTTCGAAAAGATGGACGTTATCTTTAGTTTCGAAAATATGGTTTGTGCCGGCCAAATCCATTGGATGTGGGCGTTTTTTGAGCTGGGCGTTTTCATTTTTCAGCGATAATCGAAACCGCTGCCGGCCATCTGAAAAACGGACCAAATCCAAGGCATTTGGTCATGGGAGGGGCCAGCATTCGTAGTGCACTGGTCCCCCTGAGATGCCTCCATGCCAACCTCAAATATCATACCTAGCTCCATGACAGCAGTATGCAGGTCCCCGGAGCAAGTTTAGTTTAGTTGGTGCTGCGCGGGACCCATACAGAGAGCAAAAATCGGAAGAAAAAAAAAACATGCAAGTGCAGTCAGGGACGTCCAAATTAAAACAATAGTAATAGGGGGATTCGAACCAGCCACCTTCTGATTACAAGACCTATGCTCTAACCACTGCACCACTTATTCAGTTGTTTAGATGCCCTTCCCTTTCCATTAAGTCCCTCCAAGTTTCTGTCAGCCAATCACAGCTCGTTTAGCCCCCTTATCCCACCTACCCTCCTTTTCAGCCCCCAGTTCCAGCCCCCTTCATCCACATGCCTTGTATTAGAGCCCCCCTTTTCAGCCCCAGAACCATTCTCCCACCTGACCCATGCATGCCCCATTTTCCCACCAGCCCCATGCATGGCCCCCATTTCCCATATGGCCCCTTCTCAAAGGGGCTTCCAGACCCAGCTGCTGAGGCGATTGTCGCACCTCTACATATGCCAACTCAGTAGCAGCTCCAAAAGAAAACATGGAAGAGGCCAGCTTGATCATTAACACAGATATAAGAGGAGGATTGGGAACTTTTAGACTGATCGTACAAAGCTTGTTGTTATCCAACTTGGATTATTGCAATGTTATTTATGCTGGTTGTCGTAAAGGTCTTTGAGGATGATTCAGACAGTTCAGAATATGGCCGCATGTTTTGATTTTTTTTTTTTTGCCCACAAATATGACAGAGTTTCTCCTAAATTCAATTTAAAGTCTGTATTATAGTATAAAAAATTCTTTATGGACACTCCTGAATATATGGTTGGTTGGGTCCGAAAGTTCATTTGCACTAAAGATCTCCGAGATAACTTTTTAGTCCATTATCCTAGTCCTAACAAAGTGAAACGTATAACCATTTATTTGGCAAGTCTTACGTTTCAAGCTCCACAAATATGGAATTCTCTTCCTGTACAATTAAGAAAAATGCAAAGTTTTCCTATTTTTCAAAAAGCTTTGAAAACTGTTCTTTTTAACAAGTTTTTATGTTTGCTGCTTTTTTTTTTAATGTAATTAATAGATTTGTGAATTTGCAGGATTTGCCTGTTTCCTCTGGTTGTGAGTATAAGAAGTTCAACGGAACCATGGGTAGAGGTCTGTGGTGTTGGGAAGCATGCATAAATTCTTTTATAGCCATATTTTCCAAATAACCAAATCTAAAACTGGGCAGACCGGAAGGGCCGTTTAGGTTTTTACCTCCAGTCATTTACTTTATCGTTATAACTTAATGGGTCATCTACAGCTTTGCCTGTCCCCATGCTACTGAACTACAAACCTCTTCTAGGAATACAAAGATGGAAATAAACATGCTATACAATCGGTGGCATAGCAATGGGTGGGTCCACCCAAAATTAGTGCTCCTTTAGTGTGGCTGACAGATCCCCAAGTTTCAGCAGCTGAAGACCTCCTCCCTCCCTCCCATGTTCAGTTTTCATGCACGTGTTGAGCATGCACAGGGGTTGCTTGCGGCAGCAGCTCAGATATACTGCCATTGGCTGCCCAGGTTACAAGTGTTCCAGCTGGGAGGTAGTCTTTAGCTGGCGAGGCTTGGGGATCCCTCCAGCTCAGGTATTTTTTTTTTAGTGACTCACTGTGTTAGGAACTGGTTGAGTAGAAGGCGACAGAGGTTAATGGTAAACAGAGCTCATTCTGAGGAAAAGGATGTTACTAGTGGTGTGCCGCAAGGTTCAGTTCTTTTTAACAGTTTTGTAAGCGATATTGCTGAAGGGCTGTCTGGTATGCTTTTGCCTGTTTGCGGATAATACCAAAATCTGCAATAGGGTATATGCCCCCGACGGTATGGATAAAATGAGGAAGGAAGCTAGAAGAATGGTGTAGAATTTGGCAGCTTAGATTTAATATTAAAAAATGCAGGGTCATGCACTTGGGCAGCAAAGATCCAAGGGAACAGTACAGTTTAGGGGGTGAAGCACTTCTGTGCACAAAAAAAAAAAAAAAAAAAAAAAAAAGAGGAGCAGGACTTGGGTGTGATTGTATGTAATGATATTGAGGTGGTCAAACAGGTAGAAAAGGCGACTGCGAAAGCTAGAATGATGCTTAGGTGAATAGGATGAGGAATAGCCAGTAGGAAAAAGGAGGTGATGATACTCCTGTATAAGACACTGGGAAGACCTCATTTAGGGGTCCTTTTACAAAGGCACGGTAGCGTTTTTAGCGTGTGCTAAAAACAAGCGTGCGCTTAATGTTAGAGACGCCCATATATTTCTATGGGGGTCTCTAGCACTACCGCGCCTTTGTAAAAAGACCCCCTTAGTATACTGTGTGTAATTCTGGAGACTACTCCTTCAACAAGATATAAAAAGGATGGTGTCAGTCCAGAGGGAGGCTACTAAAACAGAGAGTGGTCTTCATCATAAAGCGTATGGGGACAGACTTAAAGGTCTTAATACGTATACTTTGGAAGAAAGGCAGGAGAGGGAACATATGATAGAGAGATTTAAATACCTACTTAGCATAAATGCACAGAAGGCAAGTCTCTCTCAACTGAAAGGAAGCTCTGAAACAAGGGGGCATAGGTGAAAGGGAATAGATTCAGAAGTAACCTGCGGAAATTCCTCACAGAATGGGTGGTGAAATTCATGAACGGCTTCCAGGTGGAAGTGGTGGAGACAAGTACTTAAGATCTCTAAGGGAGTAATAGGGAGAGTAGATGGCATGGATGAGTAGACTAGATAGGCCATATGGTCTTTATCTGCCTACATTTTTCTGTTTCTAGGTTTGAGGGACACAGATGAAATTTTGGGCCCACCCACTTTGGACACAGGACCACCCTAAATCTACCTACATTTTTCTGTGTTTCTAGATTTGAGGGACGCATATGAAATTTTGGGCCCAACCACCCTAAATCAGCCTTTTGAATACGCCATTGTATACAATGCTAATCTTTTCACTTTCTTTGGGCTTGTTAGTCTATGGAACAGTGTCTTGATTCCATGGTCTGCCCAAATGCAGAGGACAAACTGCATATTGTGGCCACTAATGCCATACAGCCAGCAGAAAGCACAAAATGACGACACCCCACCTATAGACTTTGCCTTGAACTCCACTCCGGCCACGTCCTTTTTTCCGGCCAGGTTCAGCCGTTCTGCCTTCAGACAGGAATTCTCCAAAAGTTGCAGGCTTGGGTGGCCGCCTGCTCTCCTCTGAAAAAATAAAATGAAGAATAGCCATGCATAAGAGACTCTGAGGGTTAACAGGGTTTCAAGTCCAACACAGCCTAAGATCGTGGTCAAAACTCTGCTTTGCTGACTTCTAACACTGTCCCATAACCACACACACACAAAGAAGGGAGAGATGTAGGTTTACAAAAACAGCATCACGCCCATCACCAGAGCAAGACTGCAGCTCCATAATGTGTCCTAGCTTCTCAATAATGTTCCTTGCATGTGATGCGTTTTACCAATATATATTTTTTTCATTATTGGATGGTAGAGAAAAACAGAACAGCAAGCTTTTGAAGGTCGATACAGTTATCCACTTTTAGGAATAGAAAGCAAGCTGGTGGGTTTTCTATTTGCCCAACCACATACACATCAGGCAACCTATAGGGAATATCCAGAGACTTCTCCTGTACAGCAGTCTGAGCCAGTCCAGCTTTTAACAAAAGCTGATGAGTCACAGCTGAACAAGAGGAATGAGAAACCCTCAGACTCCACCTACTTAGAAGAAAGAACTCATGTGGCCTTAATGATCCATTAGAGATTGCTGAAAAGCTTTCAGTGAATGTAAGAGATTGCTGAAAAGCTTTCAGTGTACAACCATCGTCATTGCTCCGCAGTACTCTGCACAGCAGACTCCTAATGCAGGCCTGACGGCCGAAACACGACGTGTCGAGTCTCCAAATCTTTAATAAATTTTTATTTAAGTACGTCTTCCAGTGTCTGGTTTCCTTGGTCGTACTCCCACTTTTTGTACATTGCCTTAATGATCCTACATTTTTTATTTTAATGAATAAAAGTCATGTTACTACAGAATAGCAACAAAAAGCTCAGGATATGGAGGTTTTAGGAGAAATATTCAAAAATTAGCCAAACCCACTAGTCGACAATGATGACCCCCCCCCCCCCCCAAGTGAGTAGCAAAACAAACCACTCCACAACATTTTTAATTCTTTCAAAACTGTTAAAGCAAAATATTAATCCACATGCAGAGACCATAATCCAGGACACACTTCTCTCCAGAACAGTAAAAGAGCAACTGTAGCCACACTGCAATTCAAAACCAGAGTGTCTTGGACATCCAAAAAAGAGAACAAAAAAAAAAAAAAAAAACACAAAAAAAATCAGGATTTGCACCTTAGCAACTTAGATGTTATACAATAAGTGAGAAAAGTTTTTTTTTTTCATTCAGTACCCTATATAAAAAGATAATTCTAATACTGGTACCGATTTTTTCAAAACTCAAATACCATAGAACCATTACTCAAGATTAATACTAAAAAACAAACTTGAAATTCATTAAACGAATAATAATAAATTTGTGTTCAGTTCACCAACATGATCACCAATAGCGTGAAAAATTGTATGGAACCATCATAGCACATTATTTGTTCCATAAATAAGTCATACCAGTTAAAGAAAAAAAAATTAAAATAGAGTCCTACAAACAAGTGTTAGTTTCCTGTAAAAAGTTATAACAATTGCACTAATTATGTGAATGTACTTATTATCTTGTCCCAATAAGGCTCTCTCATTATGCTTACGGATCCATGATACTCAAATCATTAATATGTTATCTTCTCCTTCAACCGCGTGATTGAAGGAGAAGATAACATATTAACGATGGATCAGTAAGCATAATGAAAATAGGGAAAATGGATTTTTGAGGATACATAGTTGAGAAATATTTTGATAGAGAATGCCAGAGCTCTGCCATAAGGGATACTGTGCAGCAGCCTCACTTTCAGTATGACTGATACCAAAGCAGTCAGGAAATCTAGATACCAGGCATCAAACTCCTGCCTCTGTTACGAACAAGGAGAGAACCAGCGGCCCTGTGGTCCAGCGACCGCTGTCTTACTCCCACACTATCCGTCCACGGAAGCGCAGTTCTCAAGATGCTGAGAACATCATCTGTGATACATTTGAGTTCAAATCTGAAAGGAAGGACGTACACCACATACTAGGCATTAACCAAAGACAACAAAGGGTGGGTCTCTGGATTGATCTGTTGGGACTAATGGAAAGAAAATCATCAAGTAAGGACTAATTTTACCTTCCATAGCATCCCACAGATCAATCCAGAGACAAGTGGGATGTACCAAAGCAGGGTGGGACTGCAGAGACAGACCAAGACCCGATGGCAACACCAGACTCCCAATACGGAGGCAGGAAGAAGTGCCAAGACCTCGAGAGGACTCTCCATACCAAGACAGCACAAGAAACTTCCTCCAGGGCTAAGAAAAACAGTGCCAACCCGAGACATGAGAAAGAAGTCAGGCCCTGCAACAAGATGAAGCTCACACAACGAATGAACGAGAAAGGCAGACATCCATCAACGAAGCAAGTCCTGAATTCCCAAGCCAGAAGCACACTAGGCCTCCAAATTATGAAAGAAAGTCTGGCGATTAGCGGCAAATAAAGCTGCACCAGGTCAGCCAGAAATAGCACAAGGCTCGACAGCTGGAGAGACTGCCTGGCTCGCCCACCAGAGACAAAGTAAGACTCGACAGTCAGCAACATCGAAATCAGAGACCACAGCCCAACAGCCAGAGAGGCTTCCAATGCGACCTCCAGCGAGAAGGCTTAGGCTCGGCCACCAAAACCAAGTCCAGACGCAAATGGCAGATAGGGAGCCCTGCTTTACTGCCAGAGAAGGAGCCAGGCCCAATCTCCAAAAACGGGGAAGGACCAAGAACTAGAGGTGGAGCAAAACTCGACCCCAAGGAAACAGAGAAAGGCGCAACCTGCCAAAATGGGCCAGACACCACATGGGACAGTTGAGCAAGGCTCAAATCCCAGACACGGAGAAAGGCTTGGCATCTAGAGATGGAACTCCGGGAACGGAGCGCAGCTCGACCCCATGAGACAGAGCCAACTTCCAAAACGGAGTTGGACTCGACCTCCAATACAGTGCAAAACCATATGACCAAGGTGGAGCAAAGAGCAGTAGCCAGACAGAGGCAGGAAACAGTCCAGCCCAACAGCCATAGATGGGAAAGTCTCGGCATCCAGAGACAGACTCGATATCTAGAGACATAGCCAATTCAGTCATCCAGATGGGGCAACTCTCCACCTCCTGCAACGGCACTCAGCCCAATTCCCACAGACAGAGCCACACGCCACTGCAGGAGCAGGGCGCCACCAGCAGAGAAGGTGCAAGGCCTGCGGCCCCGAAATGGAGCAAGGCTGTGCATTCAGGGATAGAATGGTAAGTCGAGACAAGGGAAGGTGCCCACCACTAACGCCCACAGACGGAGCAAGGCTTTTCATCCAAGGCACCCTGCAGGGATATCAGAAACTGATACATCATGCATGCCACCAAGAACAAAGCTGCCACTGCATAGCTTACAAGGATGCCACCAATACCAACAAGGGTACAGGCAATCCAGCCAGCAGGAATGCTGCCACCATGCCACAAGCAGCAAAGCTGCTATCAGGTGGCAACTAATGCTGCCACAACACAAATCACGTCACAAAACAGCGCCTTAGAAAGATCCCAAAAGGCAGACTAAACAAATATCGCCTGCCTCACAGCCACGAACTCCAAGCTTAACTAATCCTGTGGGAACAGGCTAGGAGTAAGTCTCAATCCAGAGAGCTGCAAAGGATATGTCCATCCACCTGCTGAGATAGAGAGAATACTGAAAGTGAGGTTGCTGCACAGTACCACTTATGGCAGAAATCTGGCATTATATCGCCACCTGCTGGTAGAGGGACATAACCTACTCGTCTCTAGATTGATCTGTGGGATGCTAGGAAATTCTTTATTTAAGCTGCCTGGATATATTCCATTCCATAAATAAATAAATCTCTGTTCTTTCTGAATTAATGTTTTACTAACATCTCTGCCCCATGGAAGATGAACCTAATGTCCCTTATATTTATTTATTTAGTGCATTTTTACCCCACCTTTTCCCACAGGATGCGGGTTCAAAGTGGCTTACAATAGACTGGAAAGGCGATCGCCAGACCAGAGGCAATACAAATACAAAATTTAAACAAATAAGTAGGCAGAGAGAAGAAAGCAAAAAAGAAGAGAAATTAAGGAGTCCAAAATCATATTGGTGATATAACTCATGTTCAGTTAATGGGGCTTCTTTTCTCTGTGCACAAATGTTACTCCTATGTCTTGCAATATGCAGTTTGATCTTTTGGCAAGTTTGTCCAGTATAATAAAGGTCACATGGACACTGGATGCAGAGGACCGCTTGAAAGCTGACTGTGATATCTGAACTATTTTCACCATGAAGTATTTTAACACTAGTGGTTTCCAATGATTAAGAACAGTTCCAGCATTTAAAACGCCTGGCTGGTTGATCCACTAAGAATTAGAGACTGACTGTTCACTTGTCTTTTAGACTGTAAGCTCTTTGAGCAGGGACTGTCCCTCTATGTCAAATTGTACAGCGCTGTGTAACCCTAGTAGCGCTTTAGAAGTGTTAGTAGTAGTAGAAGGATAACATATTGATCATGTTGGTGAACTGAGCACATTATTACATATTTTTATTATTCGTTGAATCAACCTGAAGTATTAGAATTAACTTAGCAGAGAATGCCACAATATTGTAAGAGCAGGTGCCGCAGCTCTTATCAAAGGCAGGCGGCCATTCAAACTCTTCTACATTCCCCAAACCAGCCAATCAGGTTTTCAGAATATCTTGAATGACCAAACATGAGATTTGCAAGCAATGAAGGTCATGCACACAACTTTCTCATGCACATTCAACACAGATATCCTGAAAATCTTGCTGGCTTGATGTTTTCTATAACTAAAGTTTTATGGTAACTTTTCTTCCCAGCTATCCGGCCTAATTCCTGAAGAAAACTGTAGGGCCAGTCCTGGTTTTAAGCATACCTGATCCTTACCCTCAATGTACATCACTACTGAATGCAAAAATAAAGGAGGAGACTACAAATCACAGAGTGTACTGGGATAAGAAAAATAAAACCCAGAAAACCATATCATACATAGGCGCTGGACACTTCCAGGATTATCAGCTGGAAAGTCTGCCCGAAAGACATTCAATGCAACAAGAGTCCTTCCAGGGAAGATTTTTTTTTTTAATTTTAGTTTTAAAATTCTCTCTTTGGTTTTAAATTCCAGATGCTCTTGCACCACCTGTTTAGGAAGCAGCTCTTGGACTACTTTTTATAAAGCTCGCTTCTCCTACTCCAGAAAGAAAAGGTAATCTCCAGAATGTCCAAGACACTCTTACAAAAGTTGGACTATCACATCAAAGCAAACCTGAGGACCAGAAACCATGGCGGGAACGCCTGCAAAAACCCTGTCCTGTTTCAAGAGAAAAGTGAGAAATGTTAACTGCTACGAAAAATGTTTCCCCATTTTGAATCCCTTAGCAAGCACTGAGGCTCTTTATCAGCAGATAGCCTCGTTACTGCAAAGTAAAAGAGCTTACCAAGCTCAGGATGGGGATTCTTTTCTAATACAATGGCTTCAAACATCAGGGGGGGAAAAAATCAAGGAACCCCCCCCCCCCCCCAGCACACCTAGATAGTCATGAAACTTTCGTTAAATTAAAAAAGGCTCACCTCGCCTGCCGCCTTGATCCACTGGTACAGACACTGGTTCCACACCATCTTTAAACCTGTACATTTTACAATGAAGATAAACACACATTAGTCCCCACAATAAAGCTGTCAATCTTGTCTGCAGGTTACAAGAAATGTGCAATCCAGATTGTGACACTATTTTATCAGAAGCAAGTAATAGCAGAAAAGCTGGGAACAACCACAGGACAACCGTATCACCTACATGGCTTCGTTTTTCTCTGCATCCCACTCCCGTCGCCACTGTCCAGTAGGTTTGCGATGCCGGGCAAGCCGCTCCTGGTCTATCTGCTCCCGTTCCTTCTTCCAACGCATGTACTCTGCTCTCTCCCGGCCTGTCATTGACAAGGTCATATCCACAGCATTCTTAGGGCCCAATCTTCTTCCCTAGTCAATAAACATGTATTCTTACAAAGAAAAACATCCAAGAGCCCCATGGATCAGAGACTGTTCGCAAGGTCATTTGCCTTCCAGCAGGGATGGCCCCTTCTGGAATTTTAACTTAGGAAGCAATACTCAGTTGGTAGCAATCAGTGCTTCTTTAAAACACTGGCCATCACTGGCTGAAATACACCTGGATACTCAGTACTGGCACCTGAGTATTGGAGTACTTGGCAGCCTGCCAGGAATTATCTGGCTATTGCTGATATTCAGTGGTGTAACCTTAAGCTCAACAGATATTTATCTGGGTACCATTGCTGAATACTGGTGGTGCCCAGCTGGCACGAACTTGATATGTGCCACTGAATATCCTATAGGGACTTGATCAGCACTAGTTAATGGGTAGGAGGCGGCACACCTATATTCTGGTTGTACACCCTAGTAGTTAAATTATTAAAAGCAAATATTACAAACAGGGTGTACAACCAGAAAATACAGTAATCCGTTCTTGCTAAGTACTGATTTTAGAGGTCATCCAACAGTTTTAATATGAACCGTTTATTGTCATCTTTTCATGTTATCTGTTCATTTGTTGCTGAAAAACTCAATGCACATCTGAAAACCTGCATCTTAAACCCACACCTACTCCTCTTCTAATTATAAATGGTCTTACTGACCTGCGCTGAACTAGCAGCAACAAAATTCAAAAAAGGTTGCTGTGTAAGTAAAAAAAAAAAAAAAAAAAAAAAAAAAAAACCCACCACACACAAGATAAATTTCTTTCTACATAAATACACCAGCTTTGAGCTTTGCCATAGGGCCAGCAGAGAAGAGCACAGCAACCACAAACCCCTTTTTAGACCCTCAGTCTAGTTATTTTAATCTTTACAGAATTTAGCTCCCATCTTCCCACTGTCTATATTTCTCTGGGATTGAAGCTCTAGACACAACTTAGGGATCTAACAGCAATGATTCCACCAGGCATGCTGAGAGACAAAGCCAGGGCAGGACCACTGCAGCTGCCCCGCCCCCCACTCAGCAGCCCTGCCAACATCCCCCCACAGCTGGTGGCATTTAAGATTCTTTACAGAATGACATTTGTTGTACACAGGCGTTTCCACAATTCCTCCTAGATATTGGCTTCCTAATATCCTCCTACTCTGTCGAAAGATAATTTTTCTTATATTTGAATTGCTTTCCCTTCATTTGCCTAACAGTTTATATGTAGATCTGCATACTGAAATGAACCCCAAGATACACGAGGCTCTGCGACAGCAGTAGGTGACTCTTGGCCAAGTTCACCACCCAACCGAGCTGCTGCAGAAAAGCGACCACCCATGCTGTGGCCCTCTCGCTTTCCTGCGAAGACTTTGCCCAGATCAGCCAATCATTAAGACAAGGATAGACCAGAGAACCCTCCTTCTGTAAGGCCACCACAAGTACCACCATGACCTTGGAAAAGGTCTGTGGGGCTGTAGCCAAACCAAAAGGCAGAGCACAAACTGAAAATACTTCCCCAAGACAGCAAACCAGAGAAAATGCTGATGGGATAGTTGGATGGGAATATACAGATAGGCTTTAGTTGGTAGCTAGGGATGCGAGAAAACTCCCCTGACCGAACCATCACAACCACAAATCTCAAAGTCTCCATGCGAAAACTGGGCACCCTAAGGTCTAGAATAAGACGAGAAGTACCCTCCTCTTCTTGGGTACCACAAAATAGATGGCATAAGAATCATAACCGCGCTCTGATGAAGGGATGGGAAAAACTGCCTGCAACTGCTGAAGATGCAACTTGTACCTAATCACTTTTCCTTTCCCACAGGGAGACTCCGGGAAGAGTCCTGGAAGCTGATGGTCAAACTCCAAGGCATAACCTTCCAAAATCACCTCTAGAACCCACTGGTCCATGGTGATGCAAGTCCAATCCTGGTAAAATTCACAGAGCCTGCTTCCCAACTTCAGAGTTAGGACCCCCCCCCCCCCCCCCACCCCCCACACACACACACACACACCTTCATTGGGACCCATGTCCCTGAACCAAGGGGAAGGAGGCGGCATCTCGTCCACCTAGACAGCCATCCTAAAAGGTTTGAGTCTTCTGGAAAAAAAACACCCCTTCTACGCTCCACTTAGGCAGCCCAGCATGCAGCACCGTGCCTCATGAAAGCATCCCCAGTCTGAAGAACCTCTACCCATGCCTTTGGGCTTGTCCTCTGGCAGATGCGGAACCTTAGCCTTATCTATGCCCTTCAACAGCTTGTCTAATTCCTTCCCAAAGAGCATAGAACCCCAAAAGGGGATCGAACAGAGCTAAGTCTTGGAGGCCACAGCTACCACCCAACCACAAAGCCACAATGCCCTATGGGCAGCCACCAGATACGTATTCTTAGCCAAGACTCACACCAGATCATACATACCATCTGACAAGAACAAGGCCCCCATCTCCAGCTTCACTAGTTCTGGGCCCGCAGGAGTGGAACCCAATCAAGGGCCATCCAGAAGCCTCTATGCCCACTGGAAACAGGCTCACACCATGAAGCCACCACATATTGAGGCTTGCAAGGCCAGAGCAGAGAGATCAAAGCTCTGCTTCAGCAAGGTCTCCATTTTGAAATCCTGAGGATCCTTAAGGACCGCCCCGTCATCCACCGGGATGGTCATTTTCCGTGTCACCGCTGTGATCAAAGGCATCTACAATGAACAGCCGTAAAGAATCCCTATCGTCCAGCGGAATGCGATACAACTTTGCCATCACCCGCACCCTGGGGTGTCAGGGGTAGACCACTCAGACTGGACCATATCCTGCAGCTTCCGATTCACAGGAAAAGACCTCGACGGTTTACGGATTCCCTACACTAAGGGATCCACCCCCCCAAGAAGGCGCATCTGACACCTGGGCGGAATCCTCATCCCCGAAATGGAGAACCGTGTCCCCCTGCGCAATGAGCTCAGACAGCTCATCCCAATTAACATGCAGACCACCGAAGGATCCTCACCCTGGGGTAAGGCCTCCGTGGACTTTTGAGCCCCCCAGCTTCTCACCATCAGGCTCAAGGGTTCTCTCCCCATGAAAGAAAGGACCCCAGGTCCTCCAGCTCCTCCTCCCAGGAGAACCAAGGCCACTTGGGATCTGAGGGAGCCTGCAAAGGCTGGACTCACTCTCCTCCCGCAGGGTCACCAGCATGCCACATCCAGAACAGCGACCATACAAATTCCAGGGGAAAAGCATACTGCCCACCCCTGCAGGGCACCTCCAATAGCCTCTGACAGTGCAGGCCCTGGCGCACTGTCTAAAAGCAGTGGGGCCTTTGTCATGCGGGAACCCACCTTTTTGGGGGCCGTTCTCAACAAAACTATTCCAGTGAGGAGGCAAGGCCAGCATACAATCCTTCACAGCACCCGCAGCACCAGACTGCTCGGACTCCCTGCACCTGCTGCACACAGCTCACGGCCGAGCTACACCCTTCCAGCCACAAGATTTAAAGCGTCAGGAGCTGTCATTCATTTTCAGGCCACCTCGCACACTGACCTCTAGTAGGACTAGGTCTGGGGAGGACCATAGCGCAACCAGCTCCTATACTCCTTAACCATCAAGCGGGTGAGTCAGGCACTATCGGAGCCCAGCACTGGAGCAGGCCTTTTCTTTGTTTCGCTTTTTTTTTTTCAAGTTGCTGCAGGCTGTAATAAAATGCCCTTAAGGTCTGAAACTACCACGCAGCTGAGGAAACATGGTCCTCCTGAAAACAGGGATCCTGACTTGAGAGAGGGACCCAGCCACCCGGGTGCGACACCCCTGGGGTCTAATTAGAGCGGCCCCTACAGACCAGCACCCCACTTCTAGTAGACTTCAGCAGAGAACAGCCAAAGTAAATGGTTTTTGGGGGTTTTTTTTGTTGTTAAATTTATTAAGCAAAGTCCTAAACGAAAGAACGACCCTCAGGAAAAACCAAAAGCAAAAGATTTTCCCCGCGGGGCCTACCAGTACCAGAAACAGACTGCATGTCTACCATCTGCTACAAAACTGAGAACAAATCTGGCTGCCTGCAACTGCAGTGCACAGGGGAGAGTTATACTAGCCAGAATTCAGTGTTCTGTCTCCATCTGCTGGTAAGCATGCATAATTAAAGCATAATATCTGGACCAGTCTGGAAGAGCAGACAAGAAACTTTATTTTCTTTCAACTTTTTCCTATTTTACTGTGAACTCATTTTTTTTTTTAGCTATATAGACCTGGATTCAGTAAGCAGTGCTCCAAGTTTGGCACAAAAAAAATAAAAAATGGAGCTGAACGGTATTCTATAAAAGGCATTCTGGGATAGGAACCCATCTTAAGGGAATGCCCCTGATCCACCCATGTCCAACCCATCGTTGCTCCTCTGTAGATGCACGTGGAAACCCTTAGGCGCTATTCTATAAATGGGCACGTGTGTTTTTGTGCAACTCTGCCATTTCGGTGCCTTACATCCATTAAAATTCCTTTCCACACTGAAAACTGAGTGTGGAAGTAGCGCCTAATATTAGGCACCATATATAGAATTCCCTCGATATTGTGTAAACCGCTATGTTGGCGTATGTCTAAAAGTGGTATATCAAGTTTTAAATAAACTGTAAACTGTAATAATGGTTTTAATCCTGGGTCTGGCACTTTTGTTCATCTTTTTTTTCCATTTTACTTTGGCTTTCATTGGCAAGAACTATTTTTTCCTAGCAGTAGTAGTATAAATGATGTTCCAAAATAGAGTCTAATGCTTTCCTCCCACTTCCAATGCCTACCTACTGCATGACCTTCAGGGATATGAACAACTTCAAACATAAAACACAAAACCTGCCTGTACAGGGACAGCACCTCAGAATGTTTATAATCCTCAGATACTCCAGGGTTTCAGGCACAAGAGGATTTTATTTCTTTTAATTATACTATGCAAAGGAATCATGAATACAAATGTGAAGCCAAAGGTGTGAGGTGTTTCCACTGGCAAACAAAGCCTCACTTCAACCAAAATAAAAGCATGCCAGCGTCAGCAGGCCATGGAATACATACACGGCTGGCCCTCTCCTGCTCCATGCCCGTTTTCACTTTCTCAAAGTCGGCCCCACCCCAGTTACGGTTATGCCGCCTGCTGCCCTCCTTCCGGTCCAACTCCATAAATTGTCCTGACCGCCGTGGGTCATCCAGAAAGTTCCGAAAAGGATTCTTCTCACGGACACCGTCCTACAGAAAAGGGGGGGGGGGGAGGAATAAAAAGACAGTTAAGTGAGATCAGGCTTGTATGGGGCAAGAAAATAAACAAAAATGCATAGCTGGCAATCAATTTCCATGAGCCAGGAGCGTAGCCAGACCTCGACGGAAGGGGGGGCACAGTTTAGCCCACCGCTGACCCTCCCCCGCCACCGCCAGTTACCTTTGCTGACGGAGATCCCCAACCCCTGTCAGCCAAAGTCTTCTTCAGCACCAGACTCCGGCGCATTCGCTGATCTGTTTCTGCGAGTCCTGACTCCTGATGTCCTGCACATGTGCACACAGGAAGTCAGGACTCACAGAAACAGATCAGCGAACATGCCAGAGACCGGCGCTGATGATGGTTGGTGGGGGTTGGGGACCCCCGCCAGCAAAGGTACCTGGCGGTGGGGGAGGGTTGCGAAAGCAGAGGGGGCCAAGGCTAAATCTGTGGGGGCCCATGCCCCCGTTGCCCCACCTAGCTACGCCCCTGCCATGAGCTAAGCTTTGGTTTACAACATTGGAGCCATTATAAACACCAGCACAAATGATATTCACATGCACCACTGGGCTCCAATGGTTGAACTGGTCCTGAAAACCAGATCACTCTCAGATCATGACCACCTCCAAATGACTCCATTAAAAAAAAAAAAGTAAGTTACGACACTATTTCAAATTGCTTACTCCCAGTGGAAAACATGGAGAACAATGACAAATTTCAATTATTTTATTTATTTGGATTTAACTCCTTTTTGAAAGATTTACACAGTAAGAGTAAATCAAACATAAGCAATACACAATTGCAGCAGTAAAAATATTCAAATACAAAGCATGGCATAGCATACTACTTACGATGTCAACATAATATGTAATAGAACATTTTAAAAGACAATAGGGTATAAGCAAAGGGAACTTATAGGTAGATAAGAGAATAAGAGGAGTTAGAAAATAAGGGTACTATTTTAAATAAAGTTGCACATGAAGTCAGAGAGATGATTAAATATTATCTCAGTTAGCGTAGGAGTTACCATTTTCTTGCCACTCTGTATTGGGGGGGGGGGGGGGGGAGGAAGGGGAGCAATTAGATTCACCTTTAGATAAGTGCTGGCTTTAAAATGTAGGCCCAGCACAATCCTCAGCCTTTGATCCATGATTAGCAAGTGGACAACTTGTAGTTAACAGATGATTAGAATACAGAATGGTTTAAATACACACTAAGGGCTCAATATTCAATTTAATTGGGCAGAAGAGGCTCCCGCCTGGTTAAATGGCACTCAGCACTCTAGCAACTAGTGCAGCAGCCTGAGAGCTGCTTGTGACTCTGGGCAAGTCACTTAAACCTCCACTGCGACAGGTACAAAATAAATACCTGTATATAATATGTAAACGACTTTGACTGTAACCACAGAAAGGCAGTATATCAAATCCCATCTCCTATTCTATCACTTAACCAGGCAGTGCTGCTATATTAGCCGACTGCCTTGGCACTGGTCTGGTTATTGCTAGATTGGGAGATGAGTAGAGCCAATACTTAACTTGTTAGTGGTGATATTCAGACCACTAACTGATTACGTAAGTGGATAAAGTTAGGACAGCAAAGGCTGAAAATAGACTGTCTGCAGTTAACATCCAAGTGGCTTTTGCGACCTAGATATTCAATGCCGGTGCTAGGACATGGCCCGGAACTGACTACCCAGACTTGGTTCAGCCCATGCCAGCCAGCAGTTTTAAAAATCACTGACCGTCGTAGACTGAATATTACCACTTGCAATAAAAAGTTGGGAACAATTTTAATAAAGAAAGCAGAGAAGGAGAAATTAGGCCTTACCTGCTAATTTTCTTGCCTCTAGTTGCTCCAGACCATTCCCCATGAGTAAGTATTTGCTCTCTTAACATCAGGTGGGGACACTGAGAACTAACTGAGATCTCAACATACATAACCCTGTGCAGACCCAAGGTCGCTCAGTATTTACTATTGACAAAGCTAAGATGGGAAGGTAAATGAAAAGGCCAATAGAACCAGGAACAGCAGCACCCTGACAGCACACCACAGGAGAGAAGGGAACAACCAAAAGAAGAATGGCATGCCTGCGTTCATCAGCAGACTGTGTACTCTGGTTTGTCTAGTCTGTTTTCTTTTCTTCCCCCCCCCCCCCCCCCAAATCACGATCATTCAACTGACTGAACACCTGAACTTCTCCAGCTCAGATCCCCACAGTCGTGGGAGTCAATGACAGAGAGCACATAGATTAAACCGATCGGGGGGGGGGGGGGGGGGGGGGCAGGGGAACTGGGAATGGTCTGGAGCGGCTACAGGAAAGAAAATCAGCAGGAAAGACCTAATTTCTCCTTCCTCAGCATCTGCTCCAGATCATTCCCCGTGAGTGGGAAATACCAAAGCAGTACTTAACAAGGGTAGGACCGAGCCAACCCCTAGACAGTACTGACTCCCCAAACGCTGCATCCTGCATGGCGAAAATATCCAGGCAGTAATGTTTCACAAAGGAATGCATCAATTCACACTTCATCGCTCTGCAGATGTCCATAATGGGAACCAAAGAATGCTCTGCCTACGAAGTTGACTGGGCTCAGGTGGAATGTGCCTGAAGCACCTGGGAAGCCGGCCTACTGGTAAGCAGGTACACCAAAGTAATGGCCTCCTTTATCCAGTGAGCGAAAAGTAGCCTTGGATGAGGCATTACCCCTCCGAGGTCCTGCAAATGCGACAGATTATCCAAGTTGTAAAACTACGCAGTCCTGCACAAATAGCAACGAAGAGCCCTGTGGACACCTCTTGAATCCTGTCGGCGGAACACCGACAAGAAGATACTGTTTCAAATGGAATAGAGACAGGACCTTAGGCAGGCAGAAACAGGCATAGGACCATATGCTCTTCTAGGAAGAGCAGAAAAGGCTCAGCAAGAAAGAGCCTGCAGCTCCGAAACCCTCAAAGCCAACGTGATCACCACCAAAAACATCACCTTAAGAAAAAGGCCTTTTAACGTCACCAACTGTAGAGGCTCAAAGGGAGCTCACACTGGAGCCGACAACACCAAGTTCAAATCCTAAGGAGGGAACACGGATCGGAAAGGGGGATGCAAGCGCTTGATGCCCTGCAAGAAACGAGCCACATCCAGATGAAGCGAAAAGGACTTCCCAGTAGAGTACAATGAAAAACTGAAAGAGATGTGACCCACACTTTCAGAGAAGAAAGGGATAAACCTTTCTGCAAACCATCCTACAAAAACGGCAATATATCCGGAATAGACAAGTGCCAAGGGGAAACCCCTGGTCAGCACATCAATCTTCAAAAGTGCGCCACACCCGAACATAGGCCAGGGAGGTAGAATAGCACCTGGAACTCAGCAAGGTTCAAAATGACAGCATGAAAATATCCTTTCTTCAGGAGGCATGCCCTCTTTCAAGAGCCAAGCTGGAAGCAAGAATCGAGCCACGTTGGGAATGACTGGACCCTGTAGGAGAATCGGAGAAGTCAGAGGAAACCAGAGGGGCTCCTCAATCAACAGCTGAACCAGACTGCCATACCATGGTTGCCAAGGCCAATACGGCACCACTAAGATGACCGGTCCTTCGTGAGATACGATCTTCTGAACGGTGCATCCGATTAAGGGCATGGAGGAGAAGCTCCTGACATGGCCACTGCTGAGTGTCACGTCTGTGGCCGTGACCACCCTCAGACTTACCTTATTTCTGGGGGTCAGCTTCTAAGCTGGCTTCTGCCTATCCTTTCTGGAGTAGTTTTCCTTCTGTGTGTTGGCTGCTTCCAGCATGGCTCTAATTACTCCACTCTACTGCACCTGGGGGTGCTGCCTGAGTTAGCTCTACCTCTGTCTCCAGCCTGGCTCTGTTTGCTCCTCTGTGCTGCACCTAGGTATTCTAAGTCTCTCTATGCTCTGTGTGCGCTCTGCCTGCTCCTTGGTTTGTGCTCCTCTCACCCGCTGGTGGCCAGAGCCAGTGGCTGCCATAGTTTATCTTGCTGTTCCTACCCATTCCAGTCTTTAACCCAGTCCGGTCCGGTTCTTCCAGGCTGCCGGACTTGTCTCTCTTGTTTGTGCCTGGACAGCCTCCGTAGTTGCTTACTGATGGCTGCAGCTGCTCCTCAGGTGTTGAAGGGCTTTATTAATCACTTAGAGACTGCAGCCTTTGCATCGTCTAAGGTCCCTGGTATGTTAGAGTGCTCTGTGCACTGCTACCTTGTCCAGTTCAGTGTGAGTTTCTAGCTTGTTACTAGTAGCTTGGGCACAGCTTTTCTTGTTAGCTTGTGTACAGCTTTACTAGTTTTCTTGTGTTTAGCTTTCTGGTTTCCCGTGTGTGTTTTCCTTTGCTTCTGGAGCTTCAGCCCTAGTCCTGTCCGCTGCCAGTACCCCTTGCTACTGGAGCTCCAGCCATAGTCTTGCTACTTGACCTGACCATTGCCTGAATCTGACTACTGCCTGAACCCCGATACTTGCTGCCTGACCCGACTACTGCCTGAACCCCGATACTTGCTGCCTACTGCCTGAACCCCGATACTTGCTGCCTACTGCCTGACCCTGACTATTGCCGGAACCCGGACATTCCCTGCCTGTCTGCCTTGCTTTCGCCTAGATGCACTTCTGTATCCTGATTCCTGTTGTTCCTGCTTGCTAGTGCCAGTTCCGGTTTTCCTGTAAGCCCTGCCGGCTGCCCGAACCGGAGGGCTCAACCCTCGGGGAACGGTGACTAAGCGTAGGTGAAGCCTAGGTCCAGTGTGTTCCTGTACAGCGGGTTCCGGTCCCATGTGTTCCAGTCCAGTGGGCTCCACTCCAGTGTGTACCAGTCCAGTGGGTTCCAGTACACTGGGCACCCGTCCGGTGTGTTCCAGTCCTGTGTATTCCAGTGCAGAACTCCAGTCCGGGGTTCCAGTCCAGCCTTGCCTCGTCTCTGCTTTGAAGGTGACCTTGCCTGCCACTGCCGCTCCACGGTAGTGGTCCAAGGGCTCACAAACCCAGTGCTTCCAGGGAAGAAGCCCGACACTGAGAGAGGGCACAGAAACCCTTCAACATGGGTTCCCTCCTGCAAATGAAAAACCTTGACTATCGCCATCAGGTCCATTACTGGCAAGCCCCAAACAAAGAACTACCACCGGAAAGGCCGAGTCCGGAAAGTCCACTCCCCCAGATCCAGGAAATTCCGGCGAGTAAATCTGCAGTCACATTGGACGTGCCCGCAAAATTCTGCTCCACCCAAGCCATGAGCTCCGCTGTCTCCAGAGCAAGCTGGTGACTCCTGGTCCCCCTGACTGTTGACATATGCCACCACCGCCTTGGCGCTGTTGGAGATCACCTAAACAGCCTTGTGCTGGAGAACCGGCTGGAAATGTAGGAGTGCCAAAGAAACTGCTCTGGTCTCCAGCCAATTGATGGACCACTGAGCCTCCTCCTGGGACCAATGCCCCTGTGTCACCTGACCCAGACAGTGAGCTCCCCAACTGGAGAGACTGGCATCCGTCATGATCACTGTTCAGTCTGGAGGATCCAGAGGCATGCATGCCGCCAAATGAGACTGTTCTATACAATGCGCAGCAGGGGAAGGCGCTTTTGAAGATCGCCCGTCAAAGGAGACCACTGGGACAACAGAAAGAGCAGTACATAAGAACATAAGTGTTGCCATACTGGGACAGACCAAAGGCCCATCAAGTCCAGTATCCTGTCTCCAACAGTGGCCAAACCAGATTACAAGTACCTGACAAGATACCAAAACAGTAAAATAGATTTTATGCTGCATATCCTAGAAATAAGCTTATGGAATTTTCTTTTAACAAGTTATCCAAATCTTTTTAAACCCTACTAAGCTAACTGATTTTAACACATTCTCTAGCAACAAATTCCAGAGTTTAATTACACACTGACTGAAGAAATATTTTCTGTGATTGGTTTTAAAATTTACTACTTAATAGCTTTACTGCATGCCCCCTAGTTCTAGTATTTTTGGAAAAAGTAAACAAGTGATTCACGTCCACCCATTCCACTGAAGAGAGTGCTCATGCCCACGGGACTACCTCAACAGAAGCTGCCATGGATCCGAGCCCCTGCAGAATATCCCAAGCGACTGGCAGGTGCCAGCAAAGCAGCTGCCAGACCTGCGATAATATCTCCTGCATCCAGGGCTGAGGAAGTACACCCGACTGACAGAGGTATCGAACGCACCCCCAAGTACACCAAGCACTGAAAGGGCTGGAGCTTGCTCTTGGTGGCAATGACCACCCAACCAAGATGCTGCAAGAGCTGAACTACTCAGGAAGTGGTCCACTGACCCTCTCAGAGCGACTTCGCCCGGATCAACCAGTCATTCAGATACGGGTGCACCAGGAAGACTTCCCCTGGCTGAACGGCCACGATGACCGAGCAAATGATCTCCATACTAAATGGAGAAACTTGAAGCGCCCTGTTGACTCCTTTGACATCCAATGTGGGGCGACTGGACCCCTCTTTCTTGGGCACGACAAAGTAGATGGAATACCTGCCAGAACCCCTCTTGGTCAGAGGAACCATCGCGTGCAAGGACAGCAACCTGTCCAAGGTTTGGCGCATGCAGACATCTTTCTGAAGCAACATGAAGGGGAGGGATAGAACAAAGATCCAGCATCTGATGCCAAAACTCCAAAAGATAACTGTACTGAACCACATCCAAGACCCAAAGGTCAGAGGTGATACGGGCTTATCTACAGAAGCGCAGCTGTAACTACCCCCTATGGGAATATCTGGAGAGTGGGCCCGCACACCTTCATTGGGTACAGCAAGCAAGGCAGACAAGCCCCAAGCTCCTTCCCAGTCCCAAAAGCGACCCTGCCGAAAACGGGGAGTCACAGGCACGGCCTCAAAAGGAACCTCGTGCCCCTGAGCGTGCCTTGCTCTCCAGCAACCACAAGACCTTGGACTCACTCAAGTCCCTGATCAACTTCTCTTGGTCCTCCCCAAACAAGGCGGTGTCTTGGAAAGGTAACTAAGGCTCAAATTAGAGGCCAGGTCTGCCGACCACTGCCACAACCAGAGACCACAACGCTCGGCGACTGACAATGCCAAGAACTTCGTCAAGGCCCTGACCAAATCATATAGGGTATTTGCCAAAAAAGGCAGTCCCCATCTCCAAATTGGCCAGATTATCAGCCACTTTGCCCGGAACATCCGGAAGGCTTTCCGCCCAGCGAAGACCTCAAATGACCGCTTCAGTAGTGCCTCCATGCACCTATCCAGAGGATCCTTGAGGGCGGCCCCACCCTCCACTGGGACAGTCGTCTTCTTGGTGACTGCCGTGACCAAGGCATCCACCTTTGATGGTGGAAGCAAGCCATAACCCTCACCGTCCAAAGAGGCATGTCCAAAAGCTGCCACTGTGCATCTACCAGTTCCAGAGGGTCCTCATTCAGTGAAAAGTATCGTGGGGGCTGAGTCCTCTTCAAAAGGGGATCCCCGTTTTGCTGAGTCACAGTCTGCTCTTCTTCCAGACCAAAGCACTGGAGAACCAGGAAGGTGAACCACACCAACTCCTGATGGTGAAAATGCCAAACCACAAAGGGATCCTCCTCCCCAGAGGAAACTCTGGATCTGCCTCAGGACCCTCCAGGGGCCAATCATTCTTGTCCAGAACTTCCTCTTCAAAGAGAGGCAGAGCAGGCTCTGCCGTCAGATCCTGAACCCCAGCAAAGAAGTTCATAGTAACATAGTAAATGACGGCAGATAAAGACCTGTACGGTCCATCCAGTCTGCCCAACAAGATAAACTCATTTACATGGTATGTGATACTTTACATGTATACCAGAGTTTGATTTGTCCTTGCCTTTCTCAGGGCACAGACCGTAGAAGTCTACCCAGCACTATTCTTGTACTAAGTTCTGCAGCTAACGTCAAAGTCCCTTAAAATTTACACTCCAGCCCATCCCTATCTATTCAGTCACAATCAGGGCATAGACCATAGAAGTCTGCCCAGCTCCCATTTTGTTTCCCAATTACCTGTGTCGCCAAAGGTCTAAGATATTTGGGCCTCGCTGGGGGCTCCAGGCCCCCAGGAACCGGAACCAACGCATCAGGCTGGAGGGGAGGGCCTTTACCACCACCTGCCCTGAGCTACATGTCTCCAACTTCTCCAACCCCCTAGAGGCAGGACCAGAATCAGAGGTCCTCAGAGTGACCTCCGGCTGCTCCCGATGCCGTACACCCAAAGAACCAGCAATGTTCAAGGATCCAGCACCATCTGAGGACTCCCCCGAAAACCAGAAGTGGATAGAACGCGGTGACCTTTGTTGACCATTGCAGCCATGCGATTGTTATGTAGGAAACCAAATCTCATAGCTTTCCCTCTCCCAAAAAGTGTCCCAAACTGGGAAACAGGCCGCAACCACCTGTTAGTGGTTTCTCGGTTGTTTCGTTCTTGTCCTGAAACACCTCTCTGGTAGAAGGGAGAGAGGGCAGGGAGTGAAAGATCCTAAAAGAAGCGCCAAACAGACAGGCAGCCAACCAACCAGTAGTGTCCAGAAGCTGTTCTCAGAGACCCCCAAAAATGCACAGCGGCACTAGGGGTCTTATTTTTTTTTTAAAGGAGATCAGAAACAAATTTGAAGGGACTGCTTTAAAATCTGTTACCAACAAGCTCGGAAACCTCCATTTAGTTCATTCTTTCTTTCCTCTCTGCTCAGGCACCTTACCTACCATCTGCCAAGGAGACTGAGAAATACTGAGGGACCTTGGGTCTGCACAGGGTTATGTATGTTGAGATCTCGGTTAGTTCTCAGTCACCCCATCTGCTGGTAGCAGGGCATATATGTTTATGTTTATTAACATTTGCTATACCTCCCTTTCTGAGTAAACAGGTCAGGGTGGTTTACAAAGAAAGCTAAAACAAAACAAAGAAAACAGAATTCCATTATGATAGGAAAAGAGAACACACAAACCAAGATCATTCAGCACTTACAAATAAATAATAACAGGTGGAACTCTAGTTACCGCTGAGATAGTTCAAAAGCAACAGAAAAATAAGGAGATTTGAGTAGAGATTTAAATTTCTTAAAAGACAGTTCAGAAAGGATAAAAAGGGGTAGATCACGCCAGACCTTGGGACCAAGAAAGCAAAAAGAAGTGTGTTATCTAGATTCCAGCTGGGACAATTTGGGTGCAGGAAGAACTAAACGGTGAGAATCAAGGGAATGTAAGCATCTTGAAGGAGTGTAAGGAATAATCAAAGAAGAAAGGAAGGGAGACCAGTACGACAAGTGTTATGAACCAAACAAAATCTCACAGGGAATGGTCTGGAGCAGATGCAGAGGAACATTATTCCTGTGAAAATTTAAGTAGAGCCATCCAAGTAACATAGTAAACATAAAGGATATGTGGGATAAACATAAAGGAATCCTGTTCCGAGGGAATTGATCCTCAGAAGTTTAGCTGAGCTCAGGTGGCAGAGACGGTGGTGGGAGGCAGGGCTGGTGGTTGGGAGGCAAGGATATTGCTGGGCAGACTTATACGGTCTGCCCCAGAGCCAGTGGTTGGGAGGCAGGGATAGTGCTGGGCAGACTTATACGATCTGTGCCCTGAAAATGACAGATACAAATCAAGGTAAAGTATACACAAAAAGTAGCACATATGAGTTTATCTTGTTGGGCAGACTGGATGGACCATGCAGGTCTTTTTCTGCCGTCATCTACTAATGTTACTATGTTTTTTTTAAATGACGGCAGATAAAGACCTGAACAGTCCATCCAGTCTGCCCAACAAGATGAACTCATTTTACATGGTATGTAATACTTTATATGTATATCTGAGTTTGATTTGTCCCTGCCTTTCTCAGGGCACAGACCATAGAACTTTGCCCTGCATCGTTTTTATTCTCCAAATACTGGCGTCGCCACCCGATGTCCGCTAAGATTCCATAGATCCATTCCTTCTAAACAGGATTCCTTTTATGTTTATCCCACGCATGTTTGGATTCCATTATCATTTTCATCTCCACCACCTCCCGCGGGAGGGCATTCCACTTATCCACCACCCTCTCCGTGAAAAACTACCTCCTGACATTCCTCCTGAGTCCGCCCCCCTCTGCAACCTCAATTCATGTCCTCTAGTTCTACCACCTTCCCATCTCCAGAAAAGGTTTGTATGCTGATTAATACCTTTCAAATATTTGAACATCTGTATCATGTCACCCCTGTTTCTCCTTTCCTTCAAGGTATACATGTTCAGGTCAGCAAGTCTCTCCTCGTACAGTTTGCAACGCAAATCCCATACCATTTTCGTAGCGTTTCTTTGCACCGCTTCCAGTCTTTTTACATCTTTAGCAAGATACAGCCTCCAAAACTGAACACAATACTCCAAGTGGGGCCCTACCAATGACTTGTAGAGGGGCATCAACACCTCCTTTCTTCTGCTGGTTATACCCCTCTCTATGCAGCCTAGCATCCTTCTAGCCACGGCTGTCGCCTTGTCACATTGTTTCTTCACCTTCATATCCTCCGACACCAACACCCCAAGGTCTCTCTCCTGAGTCGAGCTTGCTAATCTCTCCCCTCCTATTAGGTCGGTATCTCTCTTTTTGGTTTCTACACCCCAAATGCATCACTCTGCACTTATTGGCATTAAAGTTTAACTAAAAAATGTGTACTGTGAAACACAACATTTTTTTTCTTTTTAAATATGCTAATAGTGCTCAGTGGAGGGGGTTATGTCCACAAGACTCACTCGCACTATGCACTGTTTTAAACATCATAGCACACCAACCTCCCTGTCCTATTCTAGTATTAACTTAGTCCAATCAAAGTATTAACCATAAGTTACTACTTAACTCCTCCAGGGGTGATTGTGTACTGATGCATACACGTTCTGTGGGGATCCCCATCCGCAGTGTGGCTTAAAACACAATCGTGGTTATACTACTCCCTAAATTTGGGACTGAAATCCAGCACTCAAGATGGTAGTTGTTACCGGTTCCCTACATGCTCGGTATGTTTCGCTTCTTAGCATCCTCAGGGGAATACCATACTGTCTGTAGGTAAGACATTAACAGCTTCAAACCATCAGTCGATCGGATGCCGGTGCAGTGCATACTGCGAGTGAGTCCTGTGGACTAACCCCCTCCACTGAGCACTATTAGCATATTTAAAAAGAAAACAAATTTTGTGTTTCACAGTACACATTTTTTGGTTTTACTTTGTATGGAGTACAGGTTTCTTGATGTAGTATTTAGCAATAAACAGGTGGGAACCGGACAGTATCTATTTACCCCGAAAGTTGGCTTTAATTAAATTTTAACTGCCAGACCCTCAACCATTCTTCTACTTTCAGAGATCCCTTCTCATCATTTCTACGCCCTCCAGGGTATCCACTCTATTGGCTATTTTCGTGTCATCCGCAAAAAGGCAAACCTTTCCTTCCAACCCTTCAGCAATATCTCTCACAAATATATTAAACAAAATGGGCCCCAGCACCGACCCCTCAGGAACCCCACTGCTCACCTTCCTTTCCTCCGAGCAGATTCCATTTACCACCACCCTCTGCCACCTGTCGGTCAACTAGTTTTCTATGCAGTTCACCACTTTCGGTCCTAAGTTCAGCCCTTTCAGCTTATTCACGAGTCTTCTGTGGGGGACCGTATCAAAGGCTTTGCTGAAATCCAAGTAGATTACATCTAGCTCATGGCCTTCATCCATTTGTTACCCAGTAAAAGAAGTCAATGAGATTCGTTTGACAGGATTTTCCTTTGGTAAAGCCATGTTGCCTCAGGTCCTGTAACCCGTTGTCTTCTAGAAAAGTTAACTATCCTTTCATTCAGCAGCAACTCCATTACTTTTCCTACCACCGACATGAGACTTACCGGTCTGTAGTTTCCCACTTCTTCTCTGTCTCCACTTTTGTAAAGGGGGACCACATCAGCCCGTCTCCAATCTTGCGGAACCTCTCCCATCTCTAAACATCTATTAAATAAATCTTTAAGAGGTCCCGCCAGGATCTCCCTGAGCTCCCTCAGTATCCTGGGATATACTACTACTACTACTACTACTTAACATTTCTAGAGCGCTACTAGGGTTACGCAGCCCCATAGTTTTGTCCACCTTCAGATTCTCCAGCTGTTTATAAACTCTTTCTTCCGTAAATGGCGCAGTATCCACTCCATTCCCAAATATTCCTTCAGCAGCCAACCGCGGTCCTTCACCAGGATTTTCCTCCATGAACACTGAAGAGAAGTAATTGTTTAGCACATTCGCTTTATCCTCCTCACTTTCCACATAACCATTCTCATCTTTCAGTCTCACAATTCCATTCCTATCTTTTCTCCTTTCTCCAATATATCTGAAAAAGGTCGTCACCTCTCTTTACATCTTTAGCCATTTTTTTTTTCCGTTCGCACTTTCGCTAGCCGTATTTCCCTCTTCACTTCTTTGAGTTTAATCCGATAATCTCTCGTTGCGTTCTTTTGTATTTCTTGAACAAAGCCTATTTTGATCTTATTTTTTCAGATACTTGATTGGAAAACCATATAGGCTTCCTGTTTCTCTTGGTTTTGTTTACTTTCCTTGCTTAAAGATCAGTCGCCATATTTATAGCAGCCTTCAGCTTTGACCACTGATGTTCCACTTCTCCTACGCCTTCCCACTTCAACAGCTCCTTTTTCAGGTATTCCCCCATTTTATCAAAATCAGTACGTCTGAAACCCAGTACTTTTAGTTTTGTGCGTCCACACTGTGCCTTCACCCTTATATGAAACCATATGGTGTGATGATCACTAAGTACTTTGCAGCTACTCTTATGTGGGCAGCTGAGGCAGGAGAGGAGGAAACTGAGCAGGATTTGATATACTGCCTTTCTGTAGTCACAATCAAAGCAGTTTACATATTATATACAGGTACTTATTTTGCACCTGGGGCAATGTAGGGTTAAGGTGCCCTTTTACAGAGCGGAGGTAAGCCCAACGCGGGCTTACCGCGCGCTCTTTCGGGACTGCTGCCAGCCCAACATGACCGCCGGCAGTAGTCCCACCCTAAGCACACACCATTTCTGGGGGAAAAAGAAAACCCTCAGAAATGGCTTGCACGGCAGTAACCAGGTGGTAATCGGGCATCACTGCCCGGTTATCGCCAGGTTAGCACAGGAGCCCTTATCGCCACCTCAATGGGTGGCAGTAAGGGCTCCCCGTCAAATGGTCACGTGTGCTGGGGGCTTTACCTGATGTGGTAAAAAAGGGCCCTGGTGCGTGAGAAAAAACAGACCCCGCTGCCAGCACAGGGCCCTTTTTCCCGCAGCTTGGTAAAAGGGCTCTTAAGTGACTTGCCCAGAATCACAAAGAGCTGCAATGGAAATTGAACCTGGTTCCCCTGGTTCTCAGACTACTGCACTAACCATTAGGTTACTCTTCCACAACCCTGAACTTTTGAAAAACTCATACACACCCACTATTTCCCTCTGCTGACAAACCACCACAGGAATGCATCTGCATGTTCGTTCTTGTTGCTCAGGGGGAGACAGTTTTCAAACAAGACAATTACCCACACAGATGGCTTTAAATATTGCCCAAATACTCTAAAGTGTCAGAAAACAAAGTAGAAAAGGTCACTGATGAAAAGTGGAAAAATGAGTACCAGAAATGATAAATATAAATGGCAGTCAATTGTGTTTTCTGTAGCTGAAGCTGTAAGACAGTCTGACCTTCCAATTTCTAATGTACCCTGCAATGACTGATACGTCAAAAGCTGTATTTTTTAAGTTATATTAATCCATGAACAGACCAAGCATACCCAGATTACAACTGAGGGCAATAAGAAAGCAATACCAGAAGCTGGCGGCTTTAAAAAAAAAAAAAAAAAAAAAAAACTTACCCTCTGATTCCGCTCATATTCAGCAATTTTTTCCATGTCCTCATTCATTTTCTCAATGTTCTGCCTGCGCTTCTCCTCCCATTCCTGAGCCAGGAAAGGGAACCATAGAACATCAGGTGTGTGAGAGAATACATACCAATACAAAATTACATAGCCCAAAAGAAAAACAGGCCCACCTCACATTCTGAACCTATTCCATCTTTTTAGCCATGATTTGACAGCATTTCTAATGTTGAGCTGTCTATATTCAGTTTGACAAGAAATCAACTGTAGCTCAGCAGAGTCCAGCTGATTCGTGTTGTCAGTGAAACCCTAGGCCTCAATATTCTAAATAAGATGCATGTGTGCACATTTTAAAGTTTGAGTTATAACCTAGCCTTTGGTATATGAAAAATTACTTGCGTTTCATATTACGAACTGCTTCTACCTTCACATTTTATTCATAAACATCCCTCCCCCTCCCCCCATTCTCATCCACAAAAAAAAAAAAATCCCACTGCTCCATCTCCACGACACCTCATAACTCTCTTCCAGACAGTGAAATATTATATAGCTAAGGTTATATTATTACAGTTCTGAGCCCTAAGCTTTCTGGAAGAGGCATTTAAAAATTAGCAGAAATTTGTTATAACCCTGCAGAGCAATGATAATGCACTGAAGAAAGCTGCATGTGTGTATGAAGGAAGCTTAAACTACTGCTGCCCGTGCTGTGCCTGTTCTTTCTTGGGATAACATGCAAGTATGAAGTTTGCACTGTAGCTGTCCATGTGAGGGGACTGGAGAGAAGGGGCTGGCATGTATAGCTTTCACTGCTGCTGCCCATGCTGCACCTCCTGTGGTAAGGAATCTTTCTTCTGCTTTGCTTTAAAGAAAGAAAAACTTACACAGTACCTTGTTTTTCCGATCTGGTCCACCCAAAGTGCCATCAGCATCACCTCCACCACCATCCGTTCTAGCTCCTCTTTCTGCTCGACCTCCACGTCCTGATGTGGCTGATCCTCTTCCTCTCTCCGAATACGGTGCTGCCCCTCCTTCATAGTCCACCAAGTCTCTTCCCCCATAGCCTGGCAAGACTCTTCCCCCTCCTCGACTCCTACGCCCTTTCCCTCCACGTCCCATGCCATCTCTACTGCCTTCCCAGTTAGGCCTCTCTGTAATGGGTGATCGGTTGGAAGGAGATGGGCCACGTCGCACTGTGATCCTCCCTGGATCCCTTGGAGGAGATGTCCGATTGGGTGGTCCAATAACATTTCTGGGGGTGGGGGGAGCTTTTCGGTCATTAATGACACGTTTTTCCTAGGAAAAACATGCAGCGAGAAGATACCATATGTAGAATAGTACACTGCATTTTCAAACATGGAGTCAGCAAAGGCTCATGATCACAATCATTGCCCATCAGTAAAGAGAAGCAGCGAGTACAGTACTGTTTCCTCTCAGTTCCCTGATGTAATGCAGTAACAGCTCGAAAATCTTTGCCTAATTAGGTACAATCCCAAGTTAATTCTGATAGAGAACCAAGATAATCCCAGATGTCTAAACATTGCAATTTTAGTATGGTCCAGCTTCCAGTACACTTTGTGAGTTCTGGCAACTCCATGGACCGAGCATACAAAAATGGCATCCCATATGCCTATGAACTACAGGCAGTGGTGTGCTGGAGCCGGCTCGCAAGAGCCGGTTGTTAAATTTTCTTCCGGCTTGCGAGCCGGTTGTTGAAAATAGCGAGCCGGCTCTGGCTCTCCGCCCTCCCTCCGGATCCGCCTCACCGCCCGCTTGTTTTTTAAATTCTTCACTTCCAGCGCCGAGTCGCCGACTGTCCTGAGTCCTCCCTTGCCGATTTGCGCTTTAAAAATGGCCGCCGAGACTTCCAGAGGCGGCCTCACAAGACTTCGGCTGAAGTCTCGGCGGCCATTTTGAAGCGCGAATCGGCAAGGGAGGACTCAGGACAGTCGGCGACTCGGCGCTGGAAGTGAAGAATTTTAAAAAAACAAGCGGGCGGTGAGGGACCGGATCGGGAGGGAGGGAGGAGAAGAAGAATTCACAAAACAACTCGGAAGGGGGTGGCAGGGGGGAAAAGAGTCGCTGCTGGGCATGGGTGGATGGAGGGTGTCGCTGGACATGGGTGCATGCAGGGCAGGGGAGAGGAGGGTACACTGCTGGACATGGATGGAGGGGAGAGAAGAGTGAGGAAGGAGATGAGATGAGGGAAAAGGAAGAGAGGAGAAAAACTGCACATGGATGAAGAAAATAGGCAGAAGCTGAGGACCAGAAATGAAGAAGAAAGGAGGAAAGAAATAAATGGAAAGGAAGCCCTGGAAACGGAGTTAAGAGGACAGATAGCAGCAGAATCGGATACTGGGCCAGCATGATCAGAAAAACAGACACCAGACAACAAAGGTAGAAAAAAAATCATTTTATTTTCATTATAGTGTTTGGAATATGTTCACTTTGAGAATCAGGTGCTCAACATTAAAAGTTTATATTTATTTACGGCATTTTATCCCACATTAAACATGAATTAGATTGGAACCTGGGATCATTTAATTTTTTTTCCTGGAGAGAGTAATGCGTTGCCCCCCCTCCCCCGCTATAGCCAGCTCTGCAATTTTGGGGGGGCGCAGAGGTGGACCGGGGAGAGAGCCTGTTAAAAATTTACCAGCACACCACTGACTACAGGACACTGGGAAATTTAGATTTTTGCTTCCTGAGCCTCTAATTAAACCTACTTAGGTAAAGGCAATGCTTGTTGTTAATAATATCACAATGCATATCCTGAAAAAGTGCCACTGAGTGTTAAGTGCATGAGTCTAAAGCATTGATGTTCTTTTTTTTCCTCTCAAAAGCTGAATGTTTGTGCATTGGAATGTCTTTGGAAAAATGTTCACAAAAATTCCATGTGTACATCCTTTGCAGTCATTTCTAAAAATATTGTGATTTAAAATAAAAAAAACATCATTTAAAAAAAATTGCAATTTTAGATGTTTACTTAAGGCAATTAGTTATTTTGGGAGAGTACCAAAAATAAAACAGGCCAACATCGAGCTGTGGTGCTTAGCATTTCTTTTTAAACAGCAGCTGCCATGGCTAAAAAACACTGGCTATTCAGCACCAGGATCCGGATAGGACAGTTAGTACCGGCACTATCCAGATAGTAATATCAAGCCACTATCCGGAGAGTTACCAATCAGCAATGATATTCAATCCAATAATCAAATAACTCTGGGAGAGTACCCTCGCTTCAGCCATGGACCAACCTGGCACTATCAAGGTGGTCTGTAAGGATATTCGGCAGCACTATCTGTACTGCCAACCAGTGCCTCTAAATATCAGTCCAAAAGTATTAAATTACTGCCTCTACATCACAATCTTTTTTGGTGTATTCAATTTTGAAATTCTTCAATTTTTAAGGAGTTAAGTGACTGTCTCATTTATCCTCCATCCCTCAAATGTCCCAAAGGTTCCCTCTCTTACTTCTCTCCCCTAGGTTCTCTCTTCTTCTCAAATCATACTTGGGTGTGATCATATGTGAATCTTAAGGTGGCCAACAGGTAGAAAAGGCAATGGTGAAAGCTAGAAGGATGCTTGGGTGCACAGGGAGAGGAATGGCCAGGAGGAAAAAGGAGGTGATGATGCCCCTGTATAAAACTCTGGTGAGACCTCATTTATAATACTGTGTAAATTCTGGAGATATAAACAGGATGGAGTCAGTCCAGTGGGCGGCTACTAAAATGGTCAGTGGTCTTCATCATAAAGCGTATGGAGACAAAGATCTCAATATGTATACTCTGGAAGAAAGGGAGAAGGGAGATATGATAGACATTTAAATACCTATGCAGCATAAATGCACAGGAGGTGAGTGTCTTTCAATCGAAAGGAAGCTCTGAAATGAGGAACAGACTCAGAAGTAACCTGTGGAAATATTTCATGGAAAGGGTGGTGAATTCACGAGAACAGCCTCCAGGTGGTGGTGATAGAGAAAATAAAAAGTGTATCTGAATTCAAGAAAGCTTGGAACAAGTGCATAAGATCTCTAAAGGAGTGAAATGGATAGATGGCATAGATGGCAGAATGGATAGGCCATATGATCTTTATCTGCCTATATTTTTCTATACTCCCCCGTCGGTCCCCTCTCTTAAACCCCTATCCATCTCCCCAAGGAAACTGGAGAGAGAAGCGCAGGGGAGGGAGAAAAGGTGGTCCTGATCAGATGACATCATCCAGTCAGGCAGAACAGCTGGATGATGTAACTGAGTCAAACTCCCCCCTTCCCAAAAAAAAAAGAAGTCCCCAGTAGTTTGATCAGGGCCTTCCTGAAATAACGGATAACACAGAAGCTCTATTTATTAGCCCCCAGGAGTATTAAATATTATGATTAACAGAACAGGTACTACAGCTGATCTGAAAAACAGGTGGCAGCAGACTGATGATTTGAAGTTGTATTTTGGCACAAAACCTTTTGGACTATTAAAAAAAAACAAGCTAGGAAGCACCATCCTCGGTTCCACCAGGCTCCTCCCTTCAGTAGCGTGATGCACCATCATCAGAGGACTCCTTGCTTCATGTTCTCATGTACTCGATTTCCACAAATTTCTTGTTCAACTATCGTGTATATTACATCTGTTTACTATTACATTTGATATACCACCTATAACACAATAGCTGTTTCTATTAATTTAGAATTGCCTAGATAATAGGTTCCAAACAACATGTAACCATAAACATTTAGGGGTCCTTTTACTAAGGTGTGCTAATGGATTTAGCGTGTTCTAAATGCCACACAGCCCAATGTATAGCTATGGGTTGCACGGCACTAATCCATTAGTGTACACTAAATCTGTTAACCACACCTTAGTAAAAAAGACCCCTACGTGAACAATGAACTTTACAATCCAATAAAATAAAAAAAAAATCAATTATGATAGATGTTGAGGAAGACCTCTTACCACAGAAGAGCTGGTAGTATCAACGGTGATAGAAAGGTTGGCCCTGTCTTTCCATTTTTTGTCCATTTCAGACTCTGAGTATTTCACATTCCGAGGCATGGTCACTGCAATTCCCTCCTCCTCTGCTTTCTTTCGGTCTTCCTCGATTTCCTTCATGACAAACAGCATAGCCTAAGCATCTCGTCTTTTTTTGCTAGGCAAAGAAAATGGTCTGTCCTTTTGTCCCAGCTTAACTGCTTCACTGGGATGAAGCAGGATTCCTATTCTGTCTCCTCTGCTCTAGGGAAGCGCCCTGCCAAACTGGACCATGTATATGCCAGTCTGAACTTCCCCATCAGTTAGAACAGGGGTGACACTATATGGAGTGTTCTGTAACAAATGCTGGATGGAATGGAAAGAGTTGTACAAGCTTAACTTCCTCCCCCCACCTGAATTCAGATATTCCCTAAGCTGCCTCCTACCTGATACCTCTTCATCAAGGCCTGGTTTTTCTTCCGCAATGCTTCAATCTTCTTATCCAGCTCAGCATCTTTCTCCTCTTTGGACTTCAGGTCTACTGGCGACGACTTTAAAAATATAAATAAATAAATAGTTGCTGCAAATGACGCTTTCCAAGAGAAGAATACTCAGCTATTTACATCAGTAAAGACCCACAAGCCACCTCCCAGAGCAAGGGCTCAAAAAGGTTATTTACACCACCATTCTACAGGCATTAGAAATAAAAGGAAATTGCAAAGTAAAAAACAGCATAAGAACAACTTTCTTTTTCTTTATAACAACTGAAATGTATTATATCCCAAAGTTTGTCCACGTATGAATGTGTGTGATATGGTACATGATAGCAGATAAATACCAAATTAGGCTATGCATCAGCCTTCTATTTTTAGGTTTTTATAAACTGTAAAAAAACTAAGCTTATTTCCCATCTACGATGTGATTCTTTGATGATAGCAAAAATAAAAAGTATGATTATTGGTGTTTTGTGGGTGTCATAAGAACATAATATAAACAAAACAAAGCAACTGGGTCTTCAAGAAAGAGACAATGCCATTGTCTCTTTCTTGAAGGCCCAGTGTTGCTTTTTCTTGTTTATATTGTATGCTGTATTAACCTCTCTTTTGTGATTACGTATACATAAGAACATAATAGCCATACTGGGTCAGACCAAAGGTCTTTCTAATCCAGTATCCCATTTCCAACAATGATCAGTCTGGGTCGCAAGTACCTGTCAGAATCACAAAAAGTAACGTCTCCATTTTACTTACCCCTATGGACAAGCAGTGGCTTTCTCTGGGTCTTTTCCTCCAGAAACTTGTCCAAATGTTTTTTAATCCCAACTACACTAAAGGATCAATTCAACCTACGTGCCAAAAGTTTGGGCAATCATCTAGTATAATGGCACATTTGCACACCGAATCTGTTACAGAATACATTAGTATAGCAGCCCAACTTTCTATGAATTAAGATGTTGTCATCTATATTTATCAGTTAAAAACTAAAATCAGAAGCCTCACACATAAGAGTCTACCCAAGAACACCTATAGATGCAGAGCAGGCAACGTAATGCAAGGTTCCATGTTAGGAGTCACCGACCAAGATCTAGGTGTCGTCGTTGATGATATGTTGAAACCCTCTGTCAGTGTGTTGTGGCGGCTAAGAAAGCAAACAGAATGTTAGGTATTATTAGGAAAGGAATGGAAAACAAAAATGAAGCCATTATAATGTCTTTGTATCACTCCATGGTGCGACCGCACCTCGAATATTGTATTCAATTCTGGTTGCTCCATCCCAAAAAAAAGACATAGTGGAATTAGAAAAGGTACAGAGAAGAGCGACTAAAATGATAAAGGGGATGGGCTGACTTCCTTATGAGGAAAGGCTGAAGCGTCTAGGGCTCTTCAGCTTGGAGAAAAGACGGTTGATGGGAGATATGATAGAGGTCTATAAAATAATGAGTGGAGTGGAACGGGTAGACGTGAATCGTTTGTTTACTCTTTCCAAAAATATTAGGACTAGGAGGAATGCAATGAAGCTACAAAGTAGTAAGTTTAAAACGAATCGGAGAAAATGTTTCTTCACTCAACGTGTAATTAAACTCTGGAATTCGTTACCAGAGAATGTGGTAAAGGCAGTTAGCTTAGTGGGGTTTAAAAAAGGTTTGGACGGATTCCTAAAGGAAAAGTCCATAGACCATTATTAAAGTGAACGTGGGGAAAACCCACTGCTTATTTCTGGGATAAGTAGCATAAAATGTATTGAGCTTTTCTGGAATCTTGCCAGGTATTTGTGACCTGGATTGGCCACTGTTGGAAACAGGATGCTGAGCTTGATGGACCTTTGGTCTGTCCCAGTGTGGCAATACTTATGTACTGACCTTATTACTCAACAAAGCAGGATGGAAATGAGGCAGTATCTACTGTATGGCCCACAGGAGAAAGTCGCAGCAGGTTGTATAGGCTGGGATGGAATCTGTGACAGCTGCAGCTTCAGTTAGAAGCTGGAGGCCATGGAAGAGGGAAGAGTTATTTGCAAGAGGGGTGGGTATCAGGAAAGAATAAGAGCTTGTGCTGAGGTCAGACCTCGAGTGGGGAAAGCGTGGAAAAGGATTAAAAAGAAAGTGCATATACTGGCATCAAGCGAAGGCAGAGGTTGCCACTGCAAATTCAGGGCCAACAGGTGCCATACAGGAACTGTAAATTCCATGCATACACATGGCAAAATACACTGGGGATTTCAACATGAAATCGCTCTACATACTTTAGCTCCCTGCTCAACCCCTTTTTCTCCAGGGCTGAAAGTACCTACATTGGGGGGCGCTCGTGTGGACAAGATGGAAGCATAGAGTATTAGCTCCATCCACCTCTGAACAATTTATGTCTATCAACTATCAGACCTTGGTCAAGCAGAATCTTCTTCTTGTAGAGATGGCTTCCCCAAACATTGAAAGCATGAAAATGCCTTCCAAGAACTATGTTAGTTTTGCAAGGAGAGGGTGGTTCTAACTCGGATCTGGAAAAAAAAAAAATCTCACTCACTTGCTGTTTCAAGAGAAAGTACAGGTGAAAATCTGCTAAAAGAAAATGGTGACTCATTATCCGACATGAATGAAAATATATCATCAAACAATTATCCTCCCAAGCACTGCATGTTGAACAAACGGAGAATCTTACAGCTCACGAGTCTCAGCTACAACTACCGTGTTTTTCTAGAAGATTCTAGGCCTACCGGAGAAAAACGAAGGTATGGCTATAATAACCTTCTTAACTTCCTGGCTCCCAAAGCTTCTTCAGATAAATTTCTCACCACTGATGGAACTAGAACGAGCCCACAGAATCCCATCTCGTATCATACAAGGTGCACAGCGCCCGAAGCTGAGATGTAAACTATACAATTGGCATCCTGGCTGAGCTTCTGAAATCTTTTCCTTCCTTTTTCAATTTAATTGTACATGTATTAGAGACTCTTTACAGAATATTTGAAGTGACTTGCATTTTTGTTGGGTTGAGGTATTGTTCAATAGCCTTATATACATGGTTAGCCTTTCAAAACCTACCAATCTGTCATCAGATATTTAAGAATCTACCTTGGTCGTTCTATTCAAGGAACAATTTCTGAATTATTATATTCTGCAAGAAATTAAAATCATCTCTAAATGGTCTCCCTTATGCTTGAGCTGGTGGGGTAGACTGGAGGCAATTAAAATGACAATTGCCTCTAAAGTCAACTACGTGGTAGGAATCTGGTTAACCTCCCCAACTCCTTTTTCAAATAAATACTGATAGATTTTCTATGGAAATCAAAGCCACCTAAAATAAGCCACCAGAATTTTGAAATTCCCCAAACAAAACGGGAGGAGACAATTTTCCAGATTTTGTTAACTACCACTTTGCATTTATTTTATGTAAAGGCTCTAGATGGTTTTAACATAGCCAAGAAGGAAGATAAGAGGAATCATCTCATTCTAAAATGAGAAATTAATAAATCTGTTCCCTTAAACATATTAGCTAAATTCTCATCACCTCCTTTCAAAAATAACAACATTACTTTAGCTACCGTGCTTTCTTTTCTACAATTGTCAATGATTATGTCAGCTTCAAAGAATGCCATTACTGATATCTTTATTGTTTCAGATGACAATATCAGGGTAGATGGTAAACCTTAACTGGCAGGTATGGAAATCTTGTAATATTTGGTTTCTGAGGGGCCCTTTTAGTAAGATGAGTAAGAGTCTACAAGTGTTCGACGCGTGTCAAATTAAAACTATCGCCTGGCTACTGTGTGCCCCAGGTGGTAATTCTATTTTTGATGCACGGCAGAAAATATTTTCTATTTTCTACCGCATGGCGCTAACCAATGCATGCGCCTACACCAACAAAGGCCATTTTTCAGCGTGCCTTAGTAAAAGGGCCTCTTAGTCAATTAACAATTATAACAAGAGTTTAATAACCCCAACTCTCAACTTTATCATTGGCTCCAATTATTTCATGCTCTGAAAAAAAAAAAACTGGAACATCTCGCTTTTTTTAAAAACAAATGTTCAATTGATGTTTTTACTGAAAGAAAAATGTTTGTCACACAAAGCTTCGTTTTTTTTTTTTTTATAAAGTTTTCCAATTAAACAAGATAAAACTTTTGTATTGGTACTCAAGCAGTCTGGGAAAAAGACATCAATGATCACCTCTCTCAAGAAGATTGGCACAATTTCTGGATATTTGGCCCCACAGCTTCTTCAACCTCTTCAAAAACGTTTTACAACGTTGTGCATTATGGACCCCAAGGAAATCCAAACTTACCAGATCCTCATCTTGAGACCTTTGTCGGTCTTGTCACAAGGTAACTGGAACTCTGGTTCATCTACTGTACAAATGTGACAGTTTACAACTATACTGCTGGGACATTTGGGACAAGATTCAGAAAATATTTAATTTCTCTGAATGCCTCACTCTAAAGACAGAGCGATAGGGCCAGATGGGATACACCCAAGGGTGCTTAAGAAACTCGGAGTTCTGTCGGCTGCGCTGACGGACCTCTTCAATGCTTCCTTAGCAACTGGAGTGGTCCCGGTGGACTGGAGAAGGGCGGATATGGTTCCTTTGCACAAGAGCGGAAGTAAGGAAGAGGTTGGGAATTGCAGACCTGTCAGTCTGACCTTGGTGGTGAGTAAGCTAATGAAAACGCTTCTGAAAAGCAGGATTGTGACATTTCTTGAACTATTTGGAATGCCAGACCCGAGGCAGCATGGCTTCACTAGTGGCAGGTCGTGTCAGACGAACCTGACTGTCTTCTTCGACTGGATGACCAAACAGTTGGCTATGGGAGAGGCGCTTGATGTGGTATACTTGGATTTCAGCAAAGCCTTTGACATGGTTCCGCACAGGCGACTGATAAATAAATTGAGTTCTCTCGGTGCGGGACCTAGAGTAACTGATTGGGTAAAAAATTGGTTGAATGGTAGGAGACAGAGGGTGGTGGTAAATGGAGCTTGCTCTGAAGAAAAGGAGATCGTCAGTGGAGTACCGCAGGGATCGGTTCTAGGGCTGGCTCTTTTTAATCTCTTTGTGAACGATATTGCAGAAGGGCTGCCTGGTAAAGTTTGTCTCTTTGCGGATGATACTAAACTCTGCAACAGGGTGGACACCCTGGAGGGTGTGAATGACATGAGGAAGGACCTAGCGAAGCTAAAGGAAAGGACCGATATTTGGCAAGTAAGGTTTAATCCCAAAAAATGCAGGGTCATGCACTTGGGTTGCAAAAATCCGAGGGAACGGTACAGTATAGGGGGTGTAGTGTTTCAGTGTGCGAAGGAAGAGCGGGACTTGGGAGTGATTGTGTCTGACGACCTTAAAGCTTTCAAACAGGTAGAAAAAGCAACAGCCAAAGCCAGAAGGATGCTTGGGTGCATAAAGAAAGGCATGACCAGCAGGAAAAAGGAGGTACATAAGTACATAAGTAGTGCCATACTGGGAAAGACCAAAGGTCCATCTAGCCCAGCATCCTGTCACCGACAGTGGCCAATCCAGGTCAAGGGCACCTGGCACGCTCCCCAAACGTAAAAACATTCCAGACAAGTTATACCTAAAAATGCGGAATTTTTCCAAGTCCATTTAATAGCAGTCTATGGACTTGTCCTTTAGGAATCTATCTAACCCCTTTTTAAACTCCGTCAAGCTAACCGCCCGTACCACGTTCTCCGGCAACGAATTCCAGAGTCTAATTACACGTTGGGTGAAGAAAAATTTTCTCCGATTCGTTTTAAATTTACCACACTGTAGCTTCAACTCATGCCCTCTAGTCCTAGTATTTTTGGATAGCGTGAACAGTCGCTTCACATCCACCCGATCCATTCCACTCATTATTTTATACACTTCTATCATATCTCCCCTCAGCCGTCTCTTCTCCAAGCTGAAAAGCCCTAGCCTTCTCAGCCTCTCTTCATAGGAAAGTCGTCCCATCCCCACTATCATTTTCGTTGCCCTTCGCTGTACCTTTTCCAATTCTACTATATCTTTTTTGAGATACGGAGACCAGTACTGAACACAATACTCCAGGTGCGGTCGCACCATGGAGCGATACAACGGCATTATAACATCCGCACACCTGGACTCCATACCCTTCCTAATAACACCCAACATTCTATTCGTTTTCCTAGCCGCAGCAGCACACTGAGCAGAAGGTTTCAGCGTATCATCGACGACGACACCCAGATCCCTTTCTTGATCCGTAACTCCTAACGTGGAACCTTGCAAGACGTAGCTATAATTCGGGTTCCTCTTACCCACATGCATCACTTTGCACTTGTCAACATTGAACTTCATCTGCCACTTGCACGCCCATTCTCCCAGTCTCGCAAGGTCCTCCTGTAATCGTTCACATTCCTCCTGCGACTTGACGACCCTGAATAATTGTGTCATCGGCGAATTTAATTATCTCACTAGTTATTCCCATCTCCAGGTCATTTATAAATACATTAAAAAGCAACGGACCCAGCACAGACCCCTGCGGGACCCCACTAACTACCCTCCTCCACTGAGAATACTGGCCACGCAATCCTACTCTCTGCTTCCTATCTTTCAACCAGTTCTTAATCCATAATAATACCCTACCTCCGATTCCATGACTCTGCAATTTCTTCAGGAGTCTTTCGTGCGGCACTTTGTCAAACGCCTTCTGAAAATCCAGATATACAATATCAACCGGCTCCCCATTGTCCACATGTTTGCTTACCCCCTCAAAAAAATGCATTAGATTGGTGAGGCAAGACTTCCCTTCACTAAATCCGTGCTGACTTTGTCTCATCAGTCCATGTTTTTGTATATGCTCTGCAATTTTATTCTTAATAATAGCCTCCACCATCTTGCCCGGCACCGACGTCAGACTCACCGGTCTATAATTTCCCGGATCTCCTCTGGAACCCTTCTTAAAAATCGGAGTAACATTGGCTACCCTCCAGTCTTCCGGTACTACACTCGATTTTAGGGACAGATTGCATATTTCTAACAGTAGCTCCGCAAGTTCATTTTTTAGTTCTATTAATACTCTGGGATGAATACCATCAGGTCCCGGTGATTTACTACTCTTCAGCTTGCTGAACTGACCCATTACATCCTCCAAGGTTACAGAGAATTTGTTTAGTTTCTCCGACTCCCCCGCTTCAAATATTCTTTCCGGCACCGGTGTCCCCCCCCCAAATCCTCCTCGGTGAAGACCGAAGCAAAGAATTCATTTAATTTCTCCGCTACGGATTTGTCCTCCTTGATCGCCCCTTTAACACCATTTTCGTCCAGCGGCCCAACCGACTCTTTGGCCGGTTTCCTGCTTTTAATGTATCTAAAAAAATTTTTACTATGTATTTTTGCTTCCAACGCTAATTTCTTCTCAAAGTCCTTTTTTGCCCTCCTTATCTCCGCTTTGCATTTGGCTTGGCATTCCTTATGATCTATCCTGTTACTTTCAGTTGGTTCTCTTCTCCACTTTCTGAAGGATTGTTTTTTGGCTCTAATGATTTCCTTTATCTTACTGTTTAGCCACGCCGGCTGACGTTTAGTCTTTTTTCCCTTTTTTCTAATACGTGGAATATATTTGTCCTGAACCTCCAGAATGGTGTTTTTAAACAGCATCCACGCCTGATGCAAGTTTTTTACTCTGCGAGCTGCTCCTTTCAGTCTTTTTTTCACCATTTTTCTCATTTTGTCGTAATCACCTTTTCTATAGTTAAACGCTAGCGTACTTGATTTCCTAGTTTCACTTCCTTCAATGCCAATATCAAAACCGATCATATTATGATCACTGTTATCAAGCGGCCCTCGTATCGTTACCCCCTGCACTAGATCATGAGCACCACTAAGGACTAAGTCTAGTATTTTTCCTTCTCTTGTCGGCTCCTGAACTAGCTGTTCCATGAAGCTGTCCTTGATTTCATCAAGAAATCTTATGTCCCTTGCGTGTACAGATGTTACATTAACCCAGTCTATATGCGGGTAATTGAAATCCCCCATTATTATTGTGTTGCCCAGTTTGTTTGCGTCCCTGATTTCCTTTAACATTTCCGCATCCGTCTGTTCGTCCTGGCCAGGCGGACGGTAGTACACTCCTATCACTATCCTTTTCCCCTTTGCACATGGAATTTCAATCCACAGTGATTCCAAGGAGTGTTTTGTTTCCTGCAGAATTTTCAATCTATTTGATTCAAGGCTCTCGTTAATATACAATGCTACCCCTCCACCAATCTGATTCACCCTATCACTACGATATAATTTGTACCCCGGTATGACAGTGTCCCACTGGTTATCCTCCTTCCACCAGGTCTCAGAGATGCCTATTATATCTAATTTTTCATTTAGTGCAATATATTCTAACTCCCCCATCTTATTTCTTAGGCTCCTGGCATTCGCATATAGACATTTCAAACTATGTTTGTTGTTCCTAAGTACATCATGCTTAGTACTTGACAGTATTAATTGGCAATCTTTTGTCTGATTTTTATTGTTATTTAAAGATACCCGATCTACTACAATCTCTTTTGCAACCTCACTATCAGGATACTCTATCTTCCCTGTTATGGTGATATCTTTGAAAGATACCTTATCCCAAACCATGCTCTTTTGAGCGACTGTCGGCCTTCCCCCCATTTCTAGTTTAAAAGCTGCTCTATCTCCTTCTTAAACGCCGATGCCAGCAGCCTGGTCCCACTCTGGTTAAGATGGAGCCCATCCTTTCGGAATAGGCTCCCCCTTCCCCAGAATGTTGCCCAGTTCCTAACAAATCTAAAGCCCTCCTCCCTGCACCATCGTCTCATCCACGCATTGAGACTCTGGAGCTCTGCCTGTCTCTTGGGCCCTGCACGTGGCACAGGTAGCATTTCAGAAAATGCTACCCTGGAGGATCTGGATTTCAGCTTTCTACCTAAGAGCCTAAATTTTGCTCTTGATATACAAGTGCCATTGTATAAGTCTCTGGTGAGGCCTCATTTGGAGTACTGCGTGCAGTTCTGGAGACCGCACCTACGGAAAGATATAAACAGGATGGAGTCGGTCCAGAGGGCAGCTACGAAATTAGTAAGCGGACTTGAATGCAAAAATTATAGGGACAGGCTTATGAACCTCAACATGTATACGCTGGAAGAGAGGAGGGAGAAAGGAGACATGATAGAAACATTTAAATATCTCAAGGGCATTTATGTACAAGAAGAGAGCCTTTTTTAAATGGAGAGCTCTGGAATGAGGGGGCATACGACAAAGTTAAGAGGGAATAGGCTTAGGAGTAACCTAAGGAAGTATTATTTCACAGAAAGGGTGGTGGAGGACTGTTCCAGAATTTAAAAAGGCATGGATTAAGCATGTGGGATCGCTTAGGAACAGGAAGAATTAAGGGTTACAGAGGATGGGCAGACTGGATGGGTCATATGGCCTTTATCTGCCGTCATGTTTCTAAAGCACATTATTTGGACATCGCTACCACTTAATTCTAACTTATCAACAGATGTTAACGCTCTATTTGATTTTCTTATTACTATAGCTCTGAAATTAGCTATTGATCACTGGAAAGATAATACCGATTTATCAGTATTTATGTGGTAGAATTGGGTATTGTAGAAAAAACACACAAAACCATTACACTTCATAATTTTTTGTATAAATCTCTTCACTTTTCGTAAATGTAAAACATTGGATTCTTACCTAACACTCAATTTAGCACTCCTATTACAGTCTTCCTTTTTAATTATAACTCAACTAATAGTTTATGACTATATTCACGTTTGTATTTCTCTTTTGTTATTTTTAAATTGTAGTGGGATTTACTGCTCATACCTGTTTGTATATGTGTAAGGACTGCATTGCCGAACTAAGGCCTATGAACCTAACTCTAGGCTATGTCATGGTTGCTACAAGACTTGCTATAGCAATGGACTGACAATCCAAGGAACATCTGTGCTTTCTCTCTCTGGTGTGAAGCTGCAGGAATGTGATTTACACAGACACCGATGTGGTAATCTTGGCTGACCATCTCTTGAGGCGCCAGCAATACCAAGGCTAGGGGTCTCATATCATCTGCACAGGCATTCTTATACCCAGTTAATGACAATTACCATCTGGTTAGCTCAGTGATTCATCTGTCCCCTTCTCCTCTACTGCTAATTCAAGACTCCGTTCCTTTTATCTTGCTGCACCTCAAGCCTAGAATAGACTTCCTGAGCTTGTACGTCTAGCCCCATCTTTGGCCATTTTCAAGTCCAAACTCAAAGCCCACCTCTTTACCACTGCTTTTGACTCCTAACTCACTTGCCCTGTCCTTTTATCCTCACCTCTTTATTCCCGTACCCTTGTTATGTCTGTTTACCTGTCTTATCTAGATTGTAAGCTCTTTGAGCAGGGACTGTCTTTTTGTGTATGGTGTACAGCACTGCGTATGCCTTGTAGCGCTATAGAAATGATAAGTAGTAGTAGTGGACCAAAGCTTTACCATTCACTGTCCACGTGCACACTTCATGCCAACAGTGTTTGTCTGCCAAGCTCATCCAACAAAAGAACTGTTACACGTGTAATACGATGTGCGCTATATGAGGGACACTGACTTACAAGAGGTCTACGCAAGACACAACAGCTACACAGGCAGTTAGATGTTAGACTGAGAGACAATAAACATTTCTCCGATGGGTGTTATTTCATTAGTCAACATGTAGACCCTCTGAGTTATTACTGAGGGGATGAAGCCCCGTGCTTATAAAGGAACTGAACTACAAATATGTGCCATACTAAGAACCAGTGCAGGGTAGCATCTTAGCTTCAACTAAAATAGTTCCAGAGAAGAGCTGTACACATTCCAGCTTCCTTGCCGATAGCCTTCTACAACAAACACAGACAGAAAACAAAGTGAAGCAGGCAGTCTATCCACATGGCCTCGTCCAGGAACCACCTGGGATACTTCAAAGCCTGCTGGGAAACTCCAGCTAGGCATCCGAGAAGGAAAGGAGAGACCTGTCACACACAAGGACGAAGGACTTTTGCAGGCGGCCTACAGAGTAGGTTAGTTTTCTTTCCTATAGTCGGGGCGAGATAAAAAGCATTGCCTTGTTCCAAGTGAGTCAGAACCTTTTGGCATGTGGTCTTAGGTTAGCACCGGTAGTTATGTCCCAGGAATAATTATTAGTTGCACTGATATTGTTACCTTACTGTTCTACAATACTGATACGTTTACTGCTAAGCTTTCCATAATGCTTTGACATACTAATATATCTTATTTTTTTAATATCACCAATAAATTGTGAAATATTTCCAAAGTTCAGCATTCTTCTCTCATATTGCCCACAAAACCTTCATGAGAACCTTCTTTGTTTTGCGACCACCAAGGCAAAACATACCCCAAACAGACAAGACAAGCCCAAACTAACCAGAGCAATTATTAGCTAATTACATTACTAGCCCTACAGTATCATTGTTTGACATTGTTTGATTGAAAGAGAGAACACTCTTTGCTGCCCCAGGTAATGAAGGGAAATTTTCAGCCCTGGGGAATTTAACTCATATGATTTCCTAGCAATCTACTACTACTATTAAACATTTCTATAGCGCTACTAGACTTACGCAATCCAGGCAAATATTTTGATATTTATCATACATGTGTTCTGTGAGATACATACCCACTTTATTTTCCTAGTTTTATTCTTTTTCATTCTGCTGGGAGGAGGGGGGAGGCGCCGAAAATAAAGTGCACACCTAGAAGGGCTGCACATTTAATAGTTAAGTGCTTAACATGCCTTAAAAATTCCCACATGTTAGACGACAGATCTTGCTTCCTCTCCAACAACAACCCAGAATTGCTCAACGGGGGCTCAATGGGCTGAACAGACTGCCTGCCAGGTTCCGGCTGGCCCTGCAGCTATGCTCCCAAGGTTGCCAAGCAGTGTGGGGAAGGTGGAGACCCGCACCCACAACCCTGAAGTAACTCCGGAGGCACAAGTCCATGGCACGTGGGGTCCGGGGCAAGGCAGAAGAGGTGGCTCGTTGAACTGAAAGGGCTGTTCTCTCTCCTCTCTTTGTAGCATCTCGCCTCCACTGATAGAGCTTCCTGTTTCTGGACAAGACACAACAGAGAGAGGCTCCTGGCGGCTGAAAAAAGCGGCATGCCTTCATTGCTGCAGCACTAAAGGCAAATCGTAGGACCAGAGAGGGGCAGGTAGGAGAGTGAGAACAGGGATGGGCAAGTTCAGGAGTGCAGAAAGATTTGGGGGAGAGAGAGAGAGAAAATGGGGACTGAAGGGGGAGGGTTCAGGAGTGCAGAAAGATGTGGGTGGGTGGGAGAGAATGGACACTACAGTGGGGAGGGGGGGAAGGGTTGAGGCTTCAGGAGTACAGAAAGATTTGTGGGAGGGAGAAGGGCTGAGGGTTCAGAAGTGCAAAAAGATTTGGAAGTGAGAGAATGGGGACAGCAGGGGTGGAGGGAATGCTAATAAGGAGCGCAGGAAGATTTACTGGGAGAAAGAGAGAAGAGATGTGTTTGAGAAGGCCAGATACTGGAAATAGGGGAATGGAAAAAACATGGTGATTGGGGAGGGGAGGTACAGTGCCCATGGAGGAAGGAGAGAAGGGACGTGTGTCCATGGAGAGGAGAGACAGGAAGAAACATGGAAGGGAAGAGAAGAGATGGAAACTAGAAAGATTTAAAAAGGAAAAAGAAAAATAGATGAAAGTAAAATGTGATAGATGAATATATTGTAAAAACAGATTAACATATTGCATGCATTTCTAGTCCTAATTATTGCAAGCCACATAGAACTGAACAACATTCAGATTATGCTGGATACAAGCACCAAAGATAAAATAAATACAGGGCAGGATGAAAGAGAAAGAAAAATAGTGAATAGACAGGAGGACCTGGAAGCAGAGTTCAGAACACAGTGAAGCAGAACCAGAGAACGAGATGATTGGAAAGATAAAATCACCAGACAACAGGGTAAGATAAATGATTTTATTTTTAGTTCGTAATTGAAATGTCAGTTTTGAGAATTTATATCTGCTATCTATATATTGAACTGTACAGGAGGAAATGTGAGGGGGAGGCTTTATGCGATTAAAAGTTTTGAATCCATGTAATGCCCTATTTATAAGCAGATCTTAAAGGCTGCAGAGCAATCCAGAAAGCAATCTTACCATGTCGCTTGCTCCGAACCGGATCCGGCTCCAGCCTGGAAAACAAAATGCAGAACAGTGAGTGAATCAGCACAAAATGAACCTATCCCTCCGCAATGGGCTTTAAGAAACTTGTACTGCTCCAAGCAAGAGGTCATGGGACAGACAGTAGGAGACAGATAAAAAGCACAAAACCCGGGTTTACTGCGACTGTTCCAGGCAAACTGCAGCTAAGCGGAGCAATGCAAAACTTAATATTCCAGGGGATGATAAAGATGTGGAATTCGCACCTAACACACAGCAACACTTCACTCTAAAGGGCCTCACCAAAGGAAGACTCACCACGTCCACGGTCTGACTGTCTTAGTGATGAGAGAGACGGTGAAGCAAGGTGCAGCACCAACCAAACTACCTTACCCCACAGCCCGCAACTTCCTGTACATCGTCACTTCCTGCTTTCGCCCCGCCTCTTTGACTTGCGTTGGAAGGGCCATCTTTGATTTGGGCAACCGCCAGCTGACTAGAAATAATTTTTTTTAAAAATCCCACGTTATATGTTGAAAGGCATAAAGCACCTTCCAGACCTAGCTTCCTGGTAAAAGAAAAGAAGCTTGGGGAGACTGAGCTTCAACCAGGCAGGCAAGCAACACCGAAAGGAAACAAGACAAGCACCAGGAAGACATCGCTGAGCAGGAGTTCACACACACTAGTTCCTACGCTACTGGCGGCTGGCTGGCGCCCGCCTGGCGGGACTCGTGGCGGGACGGCGGGAGCTGCAATTTGCCTCTTCCTCTGTCTAATTGGTTCTGACAAAACAGAATGAGCCAATCAGCAGCAAGAGATGTAATGGGGTGAAAATGCCAAAGTAGACGTAGTTTCGGAATTAGGGACTTGAGGCTGATGTCCAAATGCATAAAACCAAAAGAGCCAGCAGTGTGATTTTTGGGGATCTAGACTGTTTATCGAGCAAGGAGTGAAGTGTGACATCATTTACAAAAGGTTTCTCCCAGCTCTTTTCCTATCACAGTAGCAGCATACCAAAATTGTATGCAAAGCTATTATAATGAGTTAATTACTATACAAATTTGCATGCAAAGTGATGCACAGAAGCAGCTCCTACCTTTACCGAGGAAATTTAAGGAGTGGTCCAGAGACGTAGCCAGACTTCAGCGGGAGGGGGGTCCAGAGTCCGAGATGAGGGGGCACATTTTAGCCCCCCCCCCTGCCATTTTGACCCCACCGCCACAAACCACCACCTTTGACCCCCCCCCCCCCCCAGCGCCACCGTCAGGTACCTTTGATGGCGGGGGTCCCTAACCCCCGCCAGCCAAAGTACAACGTGCAGGACGCCAGACTCACAGAAACAGAAGCCTTGTAGATCAGCAACGCGGCCGCGGGGGTTGTGGACCCCCGCCAGAAAAGGTACCAGACGGCGATGGCAGCGGGGGAGGGTTGGCAGCAGAAGGGGGGGTCGAAGGGGTTGGCGGCAGGGGGGGCAGGGCCAAATCTTCGGGAGCCCCTGCCCCGGTTGCCCCACGTAGCTACACCCCTAGAGTGGTCAGGAGCTTGACCAGTGAGTTATCCAGACACCATCAATGTTCTATTACATATTATCTTGACATTGCAAGTAGTATACTATGCCATAGTTTGTATTATTATTATTATTAACATTTGTATAGCGCTACCAGATGCATGTTATTTGAATATTTTTGCTGCTGTAATTGCCTATTGCTCATGTTTGATCTATTCTTACTGTGCACCGCCTTGAGTGAATTCCTTCAGAAAGGCAGTAAATAAATTCTAATAAATAAAATAAACCATGATGCCCAGATAATTTCCAGGTCAACCCAAGCTCTGTCCCCAGACCACCCTGGCACATACTGGCCAGTACTGTGATAATCAGACATAATATTCACTGCGCTATCCATTTAACTGTCACAAATTATTATGTCACAACCCAGCCAGTGCTAAGAGCCTCTCCTGCCCAATTAAATAACACTGAATAGCTACCCAATTATTTATTAGAAAAGTGGCAATGTTGGTCTCATGTTGATAAAAGCTTTTTGGGGTAAATTTTTCAATGAATTAAATTAGGAAGATAAGATTGCTTTGTTGTATGTACCTCTTTCTTGTAGGTCACTAGGCGCTTCTTGCAGAGTTCCAGGCAACGCAAGGGTAAGCATTTTCCACCAGTGCCTCGCAGCTTGACATGCTTGCCATTTAAGTATTTAGAGCCCCTTTGTGAAACCAAGGATTATGTCTCTTGGTGGGTGCTTCCTGCTGTTGAAGGGAAGCAGTAGAGCTTAGAGTAGAGGATAAAATTAATGCTGGGAAGTTATTTGAGATTTCAGGGAGTGTCCCTAATACAAAATCATAGTCCAAAGACTGTATGTTCTAACTAAGGTTCTACTAGGGTCTGGCTAAGTTGCTACCAAGATTGCCAGGCAAACAGCCATTGAGGCAGTGTAATACAGTGATAAGAGCTCCTGGGTTCCTGCTGCAGTTCAGTGGCAAGTTCTGTGGCCAGAGTTAGAATGTTCTGCTCCAGAGTTTCTAAAATTCGGTGACATACATGGATAAATGTAAGTTTACTTTGAGGCTCATTTTCAAAGCAGTTAGACTTGCAAAGTTCCATATGTAACTTTGTAAGTCTTAAGTGCTTTGAAAATATACCTCAATTTGTGTAATACAGATAACATGGTTTCCAGGCTTTGCTTGTATGGTTCTATGGATGGGTGATCTTAGATATTGGTGCAACAGAAGGAGAGAATCAGGGGTGAGGGATGAAGGAAGAGGGAAACCCAAGAATGGGGGAGAAGAAAGAGGGGAAATGGGAAAAACTATGAAAGGATGTTCTGGGATAAGGGAGGGGGGTTCTGGGTCTGAGATGGGGGTAAAAGGAGAAAGGTTCAGGGGTCTGAGATGGGAACAAGATAGATGGGAGATTCTGAGGTGGAGAAGGTGAGAGGGGAAACAAAAGGGTTCTGGGATTTGGGGAAGAAGAGACGGGAGGGAGGTTCTAAGATCTGAAGGAGATGTTCTAGGAGGGAAGAAGTATTTACTGAATTTTTGATTTGGATTTCATTTTGTTTTTGTATAAAACAGCAGCAGCAAATCAGGGTTTTAAACAGGAAAGGAGCAATTGCCCAAGTGGGATGGAGCATTCAGGGGTTGACACTGTACAGAGCCTGGACTCAGAACAGGGCTTTCATTTGGGAAGCAGTGGATTTATTTTGGGGGGAGCAAGGCCTCACAGCTGGTTAAACCCATGAATAAGGGAAATGAACAAAAATTAATTTCCTTTATTTCATTTTTAAAACAAAATAGGATATTTTATTGAAACATCCTGTTTCATTTCAAACAAAATCATATTCCTAGGCCTGACCTAGAGCCAACCCCAAGAACTCAAGGGAAACAGCACAGGTAGTTTTTCTACACAAATTGTCTGCAGTGTATGTGGACTAAAAATTTCCCTGCACATTGTGAACATGGACTCTTAAATCCTTATGTTCTACTGTGTAGGCTGGGGTATTACACTCTTGCTGGATCTGTCATATGTCTGAGCGCTTCAGTTTGCTGAAGGCCTTGAATGTCAGATTACCAAGGAAGGGGAATGATGCATGTTGCCTCACATTTTAATACCCCTTTAATAACTGTAGGATAAGGAAAATAAGAAGAGGTGAAACCTTTGGGCTAGTCCTGGTTTCAGCCTAGATCCCAATGCAATGTGGTGTTTATAGTCCTTAATTCTACCCATTGACATCAGTGCTGCAAGTCCTATAGTATACCAGGATAGGGTTGCCAGAAATCCAGCACTGGTTGAACATAACATAATATCTTATATTCCGCTGTTTACCTTACAGTTCTACGCGGATTACAACTAAGAGACTGGTCATTCCAGGCAATACAATAGTCATTATTCCCCCAGATTCTATATAGCACGCTTTAAGTTGTATGTGCAAATCCAGTCATATTCTGGATTTGTGCATACAACTTAATTACTTAACAAGTCAATTAGCGCTGATAATTTCCGCTTAAGCAATTATTGATACTAATGGGCATTAATTAGAATTTACGTGCAAAACTGTCTAAGCATATTTTATAACATGATGCACGTAAATTTTAAGTTGCATTGTTGAAAAAGGACGTGGCAATGGGTGGGTTGTGGGCATTTCTAAAATCTACGCATATTGTTATAGAATACACCCAGTCTGCGCCTAATTCAGGCGTCAACATTTACACCAAGTTTTACTTGGCATAACTGCATGTGACTAAATTTAGTCATGCAGACGGGTACTCGGCATATTCTATAACCAGTGCAGAAATTTACATTTATTCTATAAAGTATGCCTAAATTTAGACGTACTTTATAGAATACTCTCCCAGCACCATGACAACAACAAGGAATTTTTGAAATACCCCCTCACCAGTATATATGCCACCCTCCCCCCAAACTAACAAACCCCTACCCACTACATCCCCTGATCCAACCTATTCCCCTACCCAACCTATTCCTTCTATGGGCACAAATATCCCACACTTTCTAGAAACAAGAGAATCGTGAATGACCATTCATTATAAAATTACATCTCCAATGTAACATATAGGCATATTTTCAAAGCACTTTGGGAGGCTACGTTCCATAGGTTTCTATGGAACTTTGGGAGGCTTTGAAAATGAGCTTGATAGTAACATAGTAGATGACGGCAGAAAAAGACCTGCACGGTCCATCCAGTCTGGCCAACAAGATAAACTCATATGTGCTACTTTTTGTGTATACCCTACTTTGAATTGTACCTGTCCTCTTCAGGGCACAGACCGTGTAAGTCTGCCCAGCACTATCCCCACCTCCCAACCACCAGCCCCGCCTCCCACCACAGGCTCTGGCACAGACCGTATGTCTGCCCAGCACTATCCCCGCCTCCCAACCACCAGCCCTGCCTCCCACCACCGGCTCTGGCACAGACCATAATGGGTATTCAAAAAGGTGGAATACACTCTCATCGATAAGGTGGCCAAATATGCATTCCAGACTTTAAGAAATCATTTTTAACTCTTGGCCCTCATCTATAGTATAACGCTCCATGAGCAAGAGATCAGACATCTGATTCATCCGTTGCATGATAGTAAAGGCCTGATCTCTAATCCATTGAATCATAATACAACGCTTGGCTATTAAAACTGCCTTACAAATAAATAATACAGAGATTTGTGTGCCCTCCTCTATATTTGCCATATTACCTAGCAGGCAATGCTGTGGGGTTGGTTCGCATTGACGATCATACATATGTCCAAGCTGCAGCCATAATAAACCCCAAAATCGACAGATAGGGGCACAATCCCATACACAATATTTATAGGATGTATTCGATGTGCACCATTTAGGACAGGATCCATCTGTCGGGAGACCCATCTTTTTTGCACAAGAAGGATGTATATAGATGCGCATAGAAAATTTATAACGCAGCTCTTGTAATGAAATATTCTCCTACAGTTTAGGACCCTCTTGCAGGTGAGTCAGGAAATCATCCATATCATATGGACCAAAATCCTCAATCTATTTGTTCAAAATAGTGGACTGCTGTGTGGAGCCCAAAACGATCATAGTAACTGCCCATCAAAAGTTTTTGAGTTGCCAACTGGGGCCAGTGTTCATTAAAACTAGATTCTTCAAAATCAATTTGAGAAGAGTGAAACAGAGAATGTACATAGTGGTACAGTTGTCTGTAAGTATAATCCTGAGGTGAAAGTCCATACTGTTGTTGTATTGACCCAAAGGAAAGCATCACCGGTTCATCCTCACCAAGAACATGATGAAGCAATATAATTCCCTTGTCCACCCACCTCTGGAAACTTCAGAATATTTGTCCTGGAGGAAAGGATGCATTACCCACAATGGATAGGAACCGAGAGCAATGGGCATGCAAACAAAAACATCTACGGACATAATTCCATGCCCATTGCAATAAACTCAATAACGAATGTTTTCTCAACCAGGGAGATAAATGTTTACCATATACATGAAGTAAATATCCCAATGACCAAACCGCATGAATCTCTCTTTCAGGCAAATTATTACAAAACTCCTAGGTGCCATAGACCTAATCCCTGATCTGTCACAGATGACAGGATACATCATATGTCTTCAAGTCTGGCAAACCCATGCCTCCATCCCAGCAATGTAGCTGAAGATGGTGCAAAAGCAAACAAGACTTCTTATCCCCCCCCCCCCCCCCCCCCAGAAATCATCTCAAAATAGCATTCCAGCTGCGTAAATCAGCCATTTTCAATATAATTCACATGTTGAAGAAAATACAGCCACTTTGGTAAAAGAATCATCTTTACAAGATGGATCTTTCCCCAAAGTGACAAGGGCAAAGGAGCCCAACAAGAACATAAAGTCCTGGATATCTGCAATAAGGCAGGTATATTGGCCTCCTATAAGCAGGCCGGATTACTAGGGATGTGCAGCCCCAAATATTTCAATGTTGTTGTCGTTCAGTGCAAGAGGAAGGTACCCAACCAATTCTTCACCTGCCCAACCCTTAAGCTAAGTACCTCTGATTTATCAGCATTTATCCAAAGACCCAAAAAGGATGCAAACAAATGCAACAAATCAAGTGTTTTTGGTAAAGCGATAGCTGGATTAACCAATGCGGTCATTAAATCATCAGCATATAACACTACTTGATGGCACCTAATGGTATGCCTTGTATTTGGGGATCCCGCAATAATGTTTGTGCCAATGGCTTCATGCAAAGAACAAACAGCGGGGGGGGGGGGGGGGGGGGGAACGGACAAAGGGCATCTAGAGAAGGGGGAGAACAGCGCTCCATTCATCAGAACTCGAGCCCCAGGATTGACATATAATGCCTGAAACATGCGCAAGATTAGACCCTGAAAACCAAACTGCTGTAAATAAGTACATTTTAATCAGATTCCTAAAATGCCTATAGTCCCTAGCAGGTAGTAAAAAGTTAACAATATCTGTATCTAATTTTGCTACCTAAAAAGAGAGTAAGTTTTCCAAACGTTTAATCTTTTTTGTTGTTGTTCTTTAAAGGTGGAAAGGCAAACAAACTTAAATTTCTCAGTGGTTTAATTAAGGTTGAAAATAGAAAGTGATTTTCAAAATACTGAGGAATCAAACCAAATTCCATATCATCAAGCAGATCAATCCATAGACTGGTGGGTTGTGTCCATCTACCAGCAGGTGGAGATAGAGAGCAATCTTTTGCCTCTCTATATGTGGTCATGTGCTACCAGGAAATCCTCAGTATTCTCTCTATCTAGCAGGTGTGTGGTCACACGCAGCAGCTCTGGCTTGGTCGCCACGCCTATTTACTTAGGCTTTGTTGAGTACCTGGGGTTGAGGGCTCTTCGTGAGCAAATGCAAACCTGGTGGTGCCAGGTCCCTCCTTTTCTCCCCCCTCCCGCTGGCTCCATTAAAAAAAAAACCATAACAATCTTGAAGCCAGGGAGGTACCAGGAGCGCCCCCCTAGCCAGGGAGGCCATGAAGTTATGCCAGTGGGCAGAGGTGAATCTGGACCAGCTGTCGGCGGCTCACATTGCGGGAGTCCTGAATGTCGAGGCGGACTTTCTCAGTCGCCATACCTTGGATCCCGGAGAGTGGCAACTGTCTGCTCGGGTGTTCTTGGAGATCACGAAGCGCTGGGGCATGCCGACCTTGGATCTGATGGCGACCTAGGCCAATTGCCAAGTGCCGCGGTTCTTCAGCAGAGGACAGGACCCTCGATCTTTGGGGGGTCAATGCTCTTCTCCAGCAGTGGCCGGTACAGGAGCTTCTCTACGTGTTCCCGCCTTGGCCTATGCTGGGCAGAATTCTTGGCCGGGTGGCAAAACACCCAGGCCAGGTGGTCCTGGTGGGTCCAGACTGGCCCAGACGCCCTTGGTATGCGGACCTGATCCGGCTTTCCGTAGACAGTCCTCTGCGGCTTCCAGTGGAGTGGGGCCTCTTACATCAGGGTCCCGTGGTGATGGAGGATCCCTACCCCTTTGGTCTTACGGCCTGGCTCTTGAGCAGAAGCAGCTGAAGAAGAAGGGCTTCTCGGACAAGGTTATCGCCACTATGCTGAGAGCACGGAAGCGCTCTACTTCTACTACGTACGCCAGGGTATGGCGTACTTTTGTATCATGGTGCAAGGCAGGATCCCTGTCACCCTTCACGGCGCCAATTGCTTCAGTGTTGGCGTTCCTGTAAGAAGGTCTGGAGAAAAGCCTGTCGCTCAGCTCTCTTAAGGTCCAGGTAGCGGCTCTAGCTTGCTTCAGGAGTCGCCTGAAGGGTGCTTTCCTGGCTTCTCAGCCAGATGTGTTGCGTTTTCTCAAAGGGGTTAAGCACCTACGCCCTCCTCTGCACTCGATAGTGCCTACGTGGAATCTCAATCTGGTGCTGCGGGCCTTGCAGAAGCCGCCCTTTGAGCCATTATCGCGGCTGTCTCTGAAGGACCTGACGTTGAAAGCGGTCTTTTTGGTGGCAATCACTTCAGCCAGGAGGGTTTCCGAGCTACAGGCGCTCTCGTGTAGAGAGCCGTTCCTGCGGTTCTTGGAGGCAGGAGTGTCTATTCGCCCAGTGCCTTCCTTCCTGCCCAAGATTGTTTCTCGCTTCCATGTGAATCAGCAGCTTTGTGTACCCTCCTTCCGTAGGGAGGATTATCCAGAGGAGTATCGTGCTCTCAGATGCCTGGGTGTTAGACGAGTTATCATCAGATACTTGGAAGTGACCAACGATTTCCGGAAGTCGGATCACATGTTCGTGCTGTTTGCGGGCCCCCGTAGGGGTCTGCAGGCATCTAAGCCTACCATGGCACGTTGGGTCAAGGAAACGATTGCGGCAGCTTATGTGGCCGCAGGGAAGGTGCCGCCTATCCAGCTGAAGGCTCATTCTACTAGAGCACAGGCGGCTTCGATGGCAGAGTCCAGGTCCGTTTCCTTGGAGGAGATTTGCAGATCGGCAACTTGGGCGTCGGCTCATACCTTCTCACGGCATTATCACTTGGACGTTCCGGCAAGGGCCTAGGCCTAGTTTGGAGCTTCAGTGTTGCATTCTGGGATTTCCATGTCCCGCCCTGGGTGAGTACTGCTTGGGTACATCCCACCGGTCTATGGATTGATCTGCTTGATGATATGGAAGGTAAAATTATGTATCATACCTGATAATTTTCTTTCCATTAATCATAGCAGATCAATCCATAGTCCCTCCCAGATATCTGTACTGTTTGTTCTAGTTCAGTTATATTTCAGGTACAAGTTTAGACTTCAGTTCCTGTTCAGGAGGACTTCGAGTTCAAGTTCTTCCACTTGGATTTCCCTGGAGTTAGGACGACTTTGTGTTACAGTGAGCTGCTGCTTCTTTCCCCCCGTTTCGACGGTGGTTGGATTCATAACTAAATTATGCCAGTGCTCCCTCCCGCTTCGTGCGGTAGTAGGGTAGCTTTGTTTCCCTCTCGCTTTGGCAGTGATACACAACTCACCAGTCTATGGATTGATCTGCTATGATTAATGGAAAGAAAATTATCAGGTATGATACATAATTTTACCTTAAACTTTATACACCAAACAAAAAAACTTAAACAGGATTCTTGCAGAAATGAAAAGCCAAAGAGCTTTAATATATGCTGGAGTTAAACAACCAGGTTTTTTTTTAATGTATAGGACAGGCGTAAAGACGTGTTCTGAATAGTTTGTTTATTAGTCGCTTAGAACAGCCTAAGTATATAATATTGCAGTAATCCAGCATACTTAGTAATAAAGATTGTACAGGCAAATGAAAATGTTCCTGTTCAAAATATTTGCAAATACGACGGAGATTTTGTATAAATACGAAAGATCTTTGTATCAACAAATTAACTTGCAGATGTAAAGAAAATCTCATTCCTGGAGCTGGGTGGCACCTTAGAAGACCCAGAAAGAGCAACCATGCATGCAAAGAGGCCCATCCTCCGTATTTTTGAGGACTCCTGCTAGCAGTAAGTTTTAAAGCTAAGAGGGCAGGCAAATAAATATTTCTGTGCCACAGGAGGGCAGCAGAGACCAGTTCTTTACTGCCTCTATACCACTTTATTACCAGGGTGAACCAGGAAGGACTGAATAAGAGGTTACTTTCATTTAGGAAAAAAGTAGTTTGGTTGTCCTGTTAGTCCACTGGTATAAAATGCAATAAATATTCAGATGCTTGGCAGATCTGTGGCCACACATTTTTCTATGTAATTTACAGCGCTGAGGGCTCAATGCAGAAAAGTGCAGCAAGCCTTTGCATTGCTTGAGCACAGTTTTGTAGGTGCCTGATGCAGAAAGAGGTTTTGCTAACTCTGTGCAAAATCTTACTTTAGAGCTCAGCGCATGCACTATTTATAATGCATGGAAATGCAGTTTCTTCGAGGACAAGTAGGCCATATCCTTCTTACATGTAAGTGACATCATCCATGTTGCCCGGTGCGGAGCCCTTTAATAGGGTGTATAACTTTAAGAGCACGCACTGGTGTCCCCACTGCATATGTGCGAGTGCCTTCCCATCTGCCACAAGCACGGAACCAGCAGTCTTTCTTCATCTGCCGTGAGGAGAAAACACATCCGCAGCTCCTCATAGCATCTGGTGTATGAGTTACTTTTTGAGTATTTTTCAGTGCCTTCCCTGTGGGATTTTTTTCCTGATTTATTTTATTTTCCCTTCAGGATTTTTTATCTCCTTTCCTTTATCTTTTTACTCAGGTTTTTCCCCACTTTTAGGTATCCTTGAGCTTTTTCACGCTCTGTAAACTCTCATAGGCCTGAGTTTTCCCTATCTTTTTTTCTGATGCTTTGCCCCTTTTTGAAGTCACCATCAAGTTGTTTGATTTGGCCATGTAAACGTAGGTTCCCAGTGGTTTCAAGAACTGCGCTCGGTGCAATCGGACCATCTCTGGAACAGACACGCATTCTTGGTGTCTCCAGAACATACCCTTCCAGCTGTCTTCTTTGTCTGTGTATGCAGAAAAAGAACCCAGCTGTCCAGAGATGTTCAAAGAGAGAACATTTTTGGAGCTCAGTCCAAAATCGTTGACATCGGCATTGGTGTCAGCATTTTCACTGGCATTGGGTGCATTGGTCCCCGTGGCTCCTAGACCCATGGCTAACACTGGGAGTGGGTGTGCGTTGAGCAGGTCTCCACCTGCCTCGATGCCAGCCGCTGTGCAGGGCCCCTGGGACTGGTCAGCATTGGACCTGACACCAAGGACACATGGGGATTTAATGTCATCCTCGTCGGCACTGAGGAGTGTCAATGTTCGGCTTCGGGTGAAGGCCATGAAGCACAAGCATCGATCCCCCTTGATGCATGGTGCCAGGAGCACCGGGGCACCGAGAGCTCCAGTCCCTGAGAAGTGTCTGCGCCAGGAGGAGTGCTCTCCCTCCATTGAGGAGTTGCCAAAGCGGGTGTCTCCATTCAGCCAGAACCAGGCACCCGCAGTGACCCTGACAGTTCAGCAGGCAGCCTCTGATCCGATGCCTCAGCCTTTCTCGATGTCAGCCGTCGATGAGTGCATCTGAGTCATGCTCTATGAGCACCTGGCAGGGCTTATCCAACAGAGTTCATCAACATCTAGGGTGCTTGCACCAGCCATGTCTCTTCGTGCTGCCCCACAAGGCCATGCTGACACCCCTTCAACATTGATGAAGGAAGTTTCTCTGAAGTTGAGGGTGAAGCCTACACCTTGACACCCTTACAGACAAAGACATGATTCCTCTCTTTCGAGGCAGGCTCGGTCTAAGCCCACCCATGAGAAGTTCTTTGCTGACACCCACGAGGAGCACTTTTGGACTTCTGATGAGGACCCTAGGAACTTCTTGGAGGAGGAATCCTATGGTATCCCATCTGACCCCTCCCCTCCAGAGGAAAGGAGGAAGTCTCCACCTGAGAGCCTTTCCTTCCCCGCTTTTGTCAGCAAATGGCAGCTGCCATTCCAATTCAGTTGGAGACAGAGGACGAGCCCAGGACTGAGATGTTCGAGGTCCTGGACTACAATTCTCTCCCAGAGAGGCTGTGACAGCCCCGCTTCACAAGATTCTGAGAAACATTCAAGTGAAGAACTGGGAGTCCCCTCTGTCGGTCCCTGTCCTTCCAAAGAAAATTGACACCATGTATCAGATTCAGATTTCTCCTGGGTTTGATAGACCCCCGTTGCCTCATCACTCCTTGGTGGTGGAATCCATGCTCAAAAGGGCCAGGAGTTCTAGAGACTTTGCTTCCGTGCCCCCTGGCAGATAAGTTCAAACCCTGGACTTTTTTGGGCAGAAGATGTATCAGGCCTCTATGCTTATCTCCCATATCCTGTTATACTTGCCATAGGGATAACCTTTTTGGAGAGAAGATGGAGGTCAAGCACCTTATCAAAAAACATACTGATACCATTGATACTTTCTCCTGATGGGCTGGGCAGGGGGACAAAAATACCCAGGCCCGGACTTCCAAGGGGGCCCCAGCACCAGGATCTCTCTCCCTTTCCTGCTCCCAATAGAAACTGAGAGTGTCTCATTACACCTCTCATCACAAGGAGGTACTTACAGAGGAACTCTCCGCCCTTCTGAAGGCCCATGTGTTTGAGCCCATACCACCAGCGGAAGAAGGGAAGGGATTCTATTCCAAGTACTTCCTTGTTCCAAAGAAAACAGAAGGGATGCATCCCATCCTAGAACTAAGGGCCCTGAACAAATTCCTGGTCAAAGAAAAGTTCTGGATGATTTCCCTGGACACCCTTCTCCCAATGATTCAGGTTCAAGGTTGGCTATACTCTCTGGACTTAAAGGATACCTATACTCACACCCCAATACTTCCTGGTTACAGGAAGTATCTCAGGGTGGGAATATGTCACTTCCAGTATTGCATGTTGACTTTTGGCCTCGCATCAGCTCCCAGGGTTTTCACCAAGTGTCTAGCGGTAGTCGCAGTGTCACAACACAGACTGGGAATCCATATGTTTCCTACCTGGACGATTGGCTGGTGAAGAGCACGTCGAAAGAAGGTGCTCAGGAGTCCATGCAGAAAACTATTCAAGTGCTGGAGCTACTAGGGTTCTTTTTTTTTTTTAAATAATTTTTGTTGGTTCCAATACAAGCGTACCATACAAATAAGCAACAGTGACAACAGAACCCAATATTTGTACAAATACCAGCTTCCCAACTCCTTTCCACCCCTCCACCCCCTCCTCAATGCTCCTGGTTCTTCCAGTTCGTAGCTATCAAAGACAACACAATGTCACTGATTAAGAAGACGACTGCGGGCTAATGGCGTGAGAGTTCCAAAAGGGCTCCCAGCGAAGCTGAAACTGACGTCCCAGAGTCAAATCTATCCCAAGTCCCATCTACTCCCGGCCTAGCAACTGGAGTTCATTGGAGCCCTGCTAGACACGCAGCAGACACAGCCTTTTTCCTTGTGCCAAGGGCAGATGCTCTAGTTACACTCTCTACTGGGATTTGAGTCTGCCAGCAGGTCACAGTTATGTTTAGGTTACCGGGCCATATGGCTTCCACAGTGCATGTCACATCCATGGCACATCTTCACATAAGAACTGCCCAATGGACAGTAGCTTCCCATTGGTCCCAGGCCTCGGGGTCCTAACTGGAGTTGGTTCAGTCCCTCTGGTGGATGATTAGATCCAATTTGACTGTGGGACTACTCTTTCAAATTCCTCAGCCCCAGAAGGTGCTAACAATGGATGCATCCCACCTGGGGTGGGCAGCTCATTTAGATGGGTTTCACACTCAAGGTGCTTGGTCAGCTCAGGAAACAGATCTTAAGATCAATCTTCTTGAGCTACCTGGAACACTCTAAAGATACCAGAGGAACCAGAGATCAGCTGGTCAACCAAATTGTGCTCATTCAAATGGACAATTAGGTTGTAATATATTACACTGACAAGCAGGAGGGGTACCATATCACGTCCTCTGTATCAGGAGGCCATCCAGATGTGGCAGTGGGCCATCTGGAATTGGATCAGGCTCAAGACCACCTACCTGGTGGGCAGATCCAACACCCTGGCCAACTAACTGAGCAAGTCATGCAACTGCATGAGTGGTCACTCAGCATGGGCATTGCCCAAGAGATCTTCTAAGTGTGGGGCACCCCCTCAGCTCTGCACTCCATATAATCACAGAGTCCCTCAGTACTGTTCCAGGGTCAGGGCACATGACAGACTAGTGTCGGATGCCTCCCTCCTCCCATGGAGGAATGATCTGTACGTATATCCACCCATCCTCATGGGGAATACTTTGCTGAAACTCAAGCAAAACTGTGGGACCATGATCCTTATCATTCCTCATTGGCCTAGGCAAATTTTGTTCCTTCTGAAGTTATCCTCCAAAGAACCCTGGAGATGAGACTGTTTTCCAACTCTCATCACACAGAACAAGAGATCTCCTGCTTTCCAACCTCCAATCCCTGGCCCTCACAGCCTGGATGCTGAGAGTTTAGAATTTGCTTCCTTTCACCTTCCTGAAGGTGTCTCCAAAGTCTTACTGGCGAAAGCACACTGCACACCTTGGATTGCAAGCGAGCATTGGTCTTTTACTTGGAGCAGTCCACACAGCTTTTTGTTTCTTTTGATCCCAACAAGTGGGAGTCGCCATCAGGAAATGCACAGTCTCTAATTGGCTGGCAGATTGCATTTCTTTCACTTACTCCCAGGCTGGGCTGACCCTTGAGGGTCATGTCAAGGCTAATAATGTCAGATCCCACTTGAGGTCAGCCTCCCTTGAAGAGATTTGTAAGGCTGCAATGTGGTCATCAATCTACACATTTACATCCCATTATTGCCTTCAGCAAGATACCCGACATGCTAGTCTGTTTGGACAGGCAAGTCTGCAGAATTTGTTTGTGGTCTAGAATCCAACTCCACCCTCCTAGACCTGTTTTGTTCTTTTCCAGGCTGCACTCTCAAACAGTTTGTATATAGTTTTGGATTAATCCATACTGAACTCAGGCCCAGATGCATCAACCATACGTAAAAAAATCTAAAACGTAAAAGTGCTTACCAAATTTGAAAAAACGAAGAATGCACCAAAAAACAAGTCACACATGTTTGGTGCGGTATTGTAAAGTACAATGCATTACAGATTCGTAATCCCTGTCGGTAATCGGCCCCTAAAGCATGCGCAGAGCAGCCAAGTGTTATGCTGGCTGCTCTGCGCATGCCACAAACGTCAAAACAAACAAAAAAAAACCACAAACACGTGGCTCCCCGCTTCCCTCTGCATAAAATAGAAAATGAAAACAAAATCAAAAAAGGATCGGGAGGGGGCAAAGGCGCTCGTCAGGAGCGTCCTGTATGAACGGCTTTGCCCTCCCCCCCCCCCCCCCGAGGTCCCCGCTGCTCCCCGCTTCCCCCTGTATTAAATAAAAAATCAAAAGTTTAGCAGCCCCGGCCCCCCTCCCTTACTCTCTCTCTCTTTCTCCTTCTCCCACAGCTCCGCCTCCTGCCATCCTCCGCCCCCGTGCCCCGCCCCCCTGAGGTTGTCGCCGCCGCTCTCCCCCTCCACCGGACCCCCCCCCCCCCGCCTTACCGGGCCCGTGCAGCGCCTCTCACCTCTGTGTGAAGGCGCTGCACGGGCAAGAAGATCATCTGATCCCTGCGAGTCTTCAGGACGTCTCTCCTTCTTCCCTGAGCTGAGCCCGCCGCCGTCTGACGTAAGTAACCTAAATTTGATCCTGCAGTGGCTGTTAGAGTCTATCTGTTAATGCTGTGGTACAAAGCTTTTAAAACTAAGTGGAAAAGACTATGGAGATTAGTTGGCATATTGGGGTGCTGTCCTGGTGCCCATCGCAGTGCCCATTATTTGTAGATAGATATCATTGTTAAAGCGGAAGTAGTTGTGAGTGGAATGTTGCTGTATAGTGATTCTACATCCATCGTGACCAGAAGGGTGTTAGGTGGTAGTTGCTTTATATTTTTCAATTTATTCAGAAAGTCTGTGGTGTCTTGTATGAAGCTGAGCTGGAAGAGACATTTCTGAATACACACCAGACCAAACCTCTAAAATACTACCGGTACATCGATGACATTTTAATGATTTGGACGGAGGGTGAAGAAACTCTGAAACAATTTTATTCTGCTTTCAATACATACCATCCTACAATCAGATTCAAAATTGACTACTCCCCAGAAAAAGTCAATTTTTTGGACACCACGGTCTCAATCAGTGATGGCTCTATACAAACATCTATATACAAGAAACCCACAGACAGATGCAGCTACCTCCACAACTCCAGCTTCCATTCTTCACATACAAAAAGATCCATCATTTACAGCCAAGCCACAAGATACCACCGTATCTGCTCTGACCCAGGGGACAGAGACAGACACCTTAAAAGCCTGACTGCATCCTTCAAACAGAAAGGCTACAACCCCAAAATAATCTCCAAGAATATTGCCTCCTCCCTCAAAACACCCAGGGAGAATCTGCTACAGTACAAGGAGAAAAAAATCCACAGACAGAATCCCCCTTGTAGTGACATACTGTACAATCCAGAGCTGGAAAAACTGAGGAAAATCATAAGAGATATACAACCTATACTCCAGGAGGATGAATTACTGAAAGAGATATTCCCATCCCCACCAGTACTGGCCTTCCGACAGCCACCCAACTTAAAACACAAGCTAATCAGAAGTAAACTTCCATCACAGACTGAAAAGGAACAGAAGGGCACACTTCCCTGTAATTTATCCAGTTGCAAACTATGCCAAAATATTTCACAGGACCCCACAGTCATCCACAAAGGAAAGATATTCAACATAAAGGGATCTTTCACTTGCTCATCTTCCAATGTGGTATATATCATTCAGTGTAAAAAATGTAACGAAGGATGCTATATTGAAGAAACAGGCCAGATGCTTAAGACAAGATTCAATTTACATAGACATCACATGAACAATGCTGGTGCCAGTAGGGTTCCCACACTTGTTGGTCAACATTTTACAGGACCAGGACACTGTACCAGTGACTTCACAGTGAGAATCCTGAAAGGTAACTTTAAAACCATACAAGAACGTAAGACCTTTGAAGTCAGAATGATTGAATATTTTAACACCCAACAGAAAGGACTTAACAAGGATCTGGGGTTCTTAGCCCATATAAACCATAAAGCTGTATGTCTCTGTTGATCACCCTCCCCTCACCTATCCACACCCATCCTGTCAGAATATCAATGATATGCTTTGATGTCCCCATGCATACCTCCGACCCACCCACATCCTCCCACCCTGTCAGACTGTCATAGTAATGCTTGAATGTTTTCACTTATATACACTGTCAGCTAGCACATTTGCTTATTTCCAATCTGACGAAGAAGGGCAACCTTCGAAAACTAATCAAGAAATGTATTAAGTTATGTCCAATAAAAAAGGTATCATCTTATTTTCTTTTCCATGTTTTATTTTGTTTGATTTCTATTGATAACCTGGAGACCCTGGAAAGAGAGTTGAGAAGACAGGAGAGCAGTAACCAGAAACTGGGACCTACACAATTAGAAAATTTAAATGACCAGACAACAAAGGTAGAAAAAATAATTCTCTTTTTAATTTAGGATAAAATACTGTAGTGTAGTATTAATAAACAAAAATAAAACAAAAGTCTGAAAATAGGTGGTGTCTTTTTATTGGATTAATGTAATACACATTCCCCCAGATTCTATAAAGGGTGTGTAACTCAAAAGGGGGTGTGTCCATGGGAGGGTCAAGAGTTTTTACAAAAGATGCACTCAGTGTTACAGAATAGTGGGGATCTGTGCTCCACTTGCAGACCAGGATTTACACCAGGTTTCAGTTGGCGTAAGTCCTCTTACCCAAAGTTAAGCTGGAATTTTGCGTTCAATGCTATTCTATAAAGAGCACTTAACCTGGAGTGCCCGTTATAGAATAACATTGAGCACTGAATTTTATTGGTGCCTAATTTTTGGTGCCATTTATAGAATTTCCCCCTTTATGACTAACTTTTTCAAAGGGCAAAACCTCCTCCCTTAGATCAGGATATTATTTCTAACATTTTTGAAACATAAACCTTTATTTTTCACAAAACTGTTACAGAATCCAGTATCTCTTCTCATTTTCACTTTTGAGGGTCACCTCAACCACTTGGGGATTAAGAGGTTGACCTCTCCTAATCAATAAGAGCACTTTTCTGAAACCCAGACATCCCAGGTAGCAGGTGTAAATCCCCATGTCTATCTGTTAGGACATAGATGTTTATTTCCCTTCTGAAATGGGGAATAAATGTTACTTTTTTTAGGCCTGACCAAAACACGCCTAGACCATGCCTCCTTACTATTTGCACATTTTTTTCATTTTTAGATATCTATATCCTAGCTTTGTAACATGGAAGCTTGGATGTTTATGCTATATGAATGTCTAAGTGCCAATTTATGCATGCCTAAAACACAAATGCTATTCTAAAATAAGCAACTTATTCTCTCATTTTCTCCTTCTAACTATGAATGGAGAGGCAAAGAACAGAGAATAGTGGAGAAAGGTGAATAGTGGAGTGCCCTAGGTATCTTTACTGGGAACGATAAGTGAGGTTGTCATGAAACGCCGAGGGTCTATTCCCAGCACAGCTCAGGTCTGCCTGCACCTACTGCTTGTGCTCTACACTAGCACCCTCCTCCCACTGACTGGGTCACCTCTGGGCAAGTCTTCCACTCTCAGATTATCCCCAGTGGTTTCTAGGTTACTGGGGCCACACTCCCAGTGGTCCCACAGTTCCAAAAAAGCACTCATGGAGCCAACACACAAACCACCAGGATTCTTTATCAGTCCATACAAACAGGGTGAACAAACAATTGTGTTTATTCTCATAAACAAAATATTGAACAGGGGACAGAAAATGTGCAATCAGCAAACAATAACAGGTAACTGAAATATGGATCAATTATACCACTAACTAAACATTTGTTTACTTCCTAAAATGTACCTGGGGAGATCAGGACATATATCTGCTCACCAGTTATCACATGCAAGTGCTTTGCAGGGCTTCAGCAAAGAGCTTTCTCTCTCTCTTCTCCCGGGCTGAAACAGGGGCAAAAGCCAGTTCAATTCTAATGAAAAAAGCTTCTGGGCCAAACAGAGCCCAGTCAACAAGAACATTTTTAAAAAGCTGGCATTTGCTTTATCTGTGTTAACTAAAGAAGGGAAAGGTCAGTTCTTTGTAACAGCTTAAAACATAACAGGCACCACCTCCTGGCCAAACTAGACAAATGCAAGACTTAATAAAGGCAGTTTTACAGGCTTAAAACACACTATTCTGTTACAGAGGTGATTACATTTACAGATGACACAAAACTATTCAAAGTTGTTAAATTACATGTGGACTGTAAGAAATTGCAGGAGGACCTTAGGAGACTAGAAGACTAGGTATCCAAGTGGCAGATGAAATTTAATGTGGACAAGTCCAAAGTGATGCACACTGAGAAGAATAATTCTCATAAGACCCTGTTTACTAAGGTGCACTAGTGTTTTTTTAGTACGTGCTAAAAATTAGCACTCACTAACTGTGTAGACATCCATAGGAATCTTATGTTAGCGCGCACTAATGCTTAGCGCAAGCTAAAAATGCTAAAGAACCTCTAGCGTGGCTTAGTAAACAGGGCCCTCAGTTACTTGATGCTAAGGTCCCCATTAGGAGTCAACACCCAAGAAAAAGATTTAGGTGCCATTGCAGATAATATGTTGAAATCTACTTAGTATGTGGTGACCAAAAAATGTAAACAGAATGCTAGGAATTTGGAAAGAGAGAGAAATTAAGACATAGAATATTATAATGCCTCTATATTGCTCCATGGTGCAAGCTCACTTTGAGTAATGTGTGCCGTTCTGGTTGCTGCATCTCAAAAAAAGATATAGTAGAACTAGAAAAAGTACAGAGAAGGGTGACCAAAATGATTGAGGGGATGGAAGGACTCTCTTTAGCTTGGAGAAGGAACAGCTGAGAGGGGGATATGATAGAGGTCTACAAAATCCTGAGTGGAGTAGAATTGATAAATATGAATCCATTGTTTACTCTTTCAAAAAATATAAAAACTAGGGGATACTCCATTAAGTTACTTGGTAATACTTTTAGAACAAATAGCAGAAAATATTTTTCACCCAATGAATATTTAAGCTCTGGAACTCGTTGCTGGAGGATGTGGTAAATGCAGTTAGCCTAAGTTTTAGACAAGTTTCTAGTGAAAAGACTATTGAGATAGACTTATCCCTGGGATTGGTAACATGAAATCTTGCTACTCTTTGGTATTCTGCCAGGTACTTGTGACCTGTATTGGTCACTGTTGGAAGCAGGATACTGGGCTAGATGGACCATCAGTCTGGCCCAGTATGACTATTCTTATGTTCTTAGGTAAGATGAAAAGGTAGGTCACTGTCATACAGATTTCATGAAGGAAGGAAAGAAGACAGGAGGAGAGAGATGAAATGGAAAGGAGAACTTGAAAAAGCCGCATTGAGCCTGCCATGAGTGGGAAAGCACGGGGTATAAATGTAACAAAAAAAAAAACTTAGAAGACTGGTACCAGTTTTCCAGCTTACCTGACCAAACGTTTGCAGACAACCCAGAATACCGCTGACAGGCTCCCCTGTTCTGCTAAGAAATATGTCCATATCACACCACTATTAATCCAGTGTCACTGGTTTCATATCTCCTATAGAATTCAATTTAAGATCCTCATATTGACACACAAGATACTCCACAATGGAATTCCATTCTGTCTTTCAATACTGGTTATCCCTCATACACCAGTTAAGACACTGCACTCACGACACAATGGACGCCTTTCGATCCATCCGGCATCTCGTGCACCTTCCTTATGGAATTCCCTTCTGTGTCATTTAGGCCTAGAATCCTCTTTCATTATATTTAAGACTGCTCTAAAAACCTACTTCTTCCCGCCTCCTTCCCCTCCGCAGGTGGCAGTGGGCAGTTCTCTGTGGCATGAGATCATAATCTGATGCTTTCTGCTTTGATTCTCAACTCTTCTTTCCTATCAATTAATGGTGTTCTTTTCTTCCTATGGATTATTTTTTGTTTGTAGACCGCTTTCCTATGTGCGGTGAGGAAAGGAAGTTATATCAAATCTAATAAACCATAAAAGTGGAGAAGAGAGACGTAGAACGAACCTGATTAGAAAAATAAAAATGGCCACACAACACAAATGTTTAAATATCTAAGAACTAGAATATCAGCTTTTCTTCTCATTTAGGGGCCCTTCTACTAAAGCTTAATGTGCGCTAACAGACATTAGTGCATGATACGTGTCACATGGCCCTATAAAATAGGATGCGCAGGATTTAGCACATGCTAAATTGAATCAGGGACGTGCTATAGGTGTAATCTACTTAGATTTCAGCAAAGCTTTTGACACGGTTCCCCACAGGAGCCTCTTGAATAAACTTGACGGGCTGAAGATAGGACCCGACATGGTGAACTGGATTAGGAACTGGTTAACGGACAGATGCCAGAGGGTGGTGGTTAATGGAATTCGCTCGGATGAGGGAAAGATGAGTAGTGGAGTGCCTCAGGGATCGGTGCTGGGGCCGATTCTGTTCAATATATTTGTGAGTGACATTGCCGAAGGGTTAGAAGATAAAGTTTGCCTTTTTGCGGATGATACTAAGATTTGTAACAGAGTGGACCCCCGGGAGGGAGTGGAAAACATGAAAAAGGATCTGTGGAAGGTTTGGCAATTAAAATTCAATGCGAAGAAATGCAAAGTGATGCACTTAGGGAGTAGAAATCCATGGGAGACGTATGTGTTAGGCGGTGAGAGTCTGATATGTATGGACGGGGAGAGGGATCTTGGGGTGATAGTAACTGAGGATCTGAAGGCGACGAAACAGTGTGACAAGGTGGTGGCCATAACTAGAAGGTTGCTAGGCTGTATAGAGAGAGGTGTGACCAACAGAAGAAAAGAGATTTTAATGCCCCTGTATAAGTCGTTGGTGAGGCCCCACCTGGCGTATTGTGTTCAGTTTTGGAGGATGTAAAAAGAATTGAAACGGTGCAAAGAAAAGCTACGAGAATGGTATGGGATTTGCGTTACAAGACGTATGAGGAGATACTTGCTGACCTGAACATGAATACCCTGGAGGAAAGGAGAAACAGGGGTGATATGATACAGACGATCAAATATTTGAAAGGTATGAATCTGCAAATGAAGGGAAATGGATAGGACAACAATAACTCCATCAGACAATGAAAAAGCAGCACACATAAGATAATTATAGTTTAAGCAGCTGCTCCTATCATGTTACAACATTAATATGGTCTTCCAAAATTTGAAGTCCTGCTCATGGTTGTCAAAGCTTGTTTAAACAATCAGGTTTTGAAGCCTATTTGAAATTTCCAGTAAGAAATGTCCTGTGTAAGTTCCTGGGAAAGAGAATTCCAAAGGAAACAAGCAATACAGCCAAAAGCTGTATGGCGTGAGGAATCCAATTATAGGCTTCTATGAGACAGAACTATCAGGTAATTTGCGGTGAAGACCGCAGGCTCCATGCAGGTTGGCTCTTGCAAGGTGGTGCATTCCTCAACCAAAGCAAGAGAACAACATAGAGAAATAAGACTTGCCTTCCTTACCCCAAATCTCCAATGCTGTTCCCTTGGGCATGCCTTAGCCTTCCTGGTAGGGCACCGGATTGCTCTAGCATAGGGTTGCCAACTGGATCCAGATTCATCTGAGAGGGTTCATCCAGTCCTAGTTTACCCATTACACGCAGGGACTTGTAGTCTTGCTTTTCTTAAGGAATGCAATAGAGAAATCAGAGCCACTAGTCCCTGCATGCAATGGGGTAAACCCATGACTGAATGAACCCTCTCGGGCGAATCTGGATCCAGTTGGCAACCTTTGGCAGTACTGAAGGAATGGAAATTAAAGAGGTAAGTTTAAATTTCACCTTCCTTATCATCCATGCTAACACAGTCCATATGAGTGAGTTATTCCTCCCTGCCAGCAGATGGAGACAGAATTCTAAAGCTCTTACTAAGTTCCCTCTCCTTAAGTATAGGTATAGCTGGGAAACTGGCCACTATACTCTGTTTGCAGCAGATGGTGCAGTGTTTCTGAGTATAGCGCTGCCAGTGAATGGGCCTATTGGTGGGTTTTCCTGGTACAGCTTGATCTGAGTACTAGCTCCCAGAACTCAAACAACAATAACCCTACTAGAGAGCTGCACGGCTTCCGTCCCCGCGGGAATCCCGCGGAACCCGCGGGATTCCCGCAGGGACGGAGGCAGTTCCTGCGGGGTTCCCGCGGGGATGGAAGCAGTTCTGCGGGGTTCCCGCGGGGACGGAGGCAGTTCCTGCGGGGTTCCCGCGGGGATGGAACCAGTTCTGTGGGCTTCCCGTGGAAGTGTAAGCTGCACCTGCACCAGCCTCTCATCTACCGAATACCAATTTATTTGAGTGCTGTCTCTTCCTCCTCTTCTTCCTTGCTTTAACAGCATAAATGTGGAAAGTCTTCCATTAAGGAGGTGGTAGAGTCACAAATGATGACGGAATTCAAAAAGGCATGGGATGAACACAGAGGATCTCTAATTAGAAAATGGAAGTTATATAAAAGCTAACCTTAAATGGCTGCATGTGTGTGGATATGTCAAGTGACACTTAGATGGCGACTCTGGCTGTGATGAACTAGAGCTGATACCTGGCAGACTTGTATGGTCTGTGTCTCATACATGGCAATCTGGTGTAGGATGGGCTGGAAAGGGCTTAGACAGCAACTTCAGTGGCTGGAACATAAGGACAGTGCTGGACAGACTTTTACGGTCTGTGTCCCACAAATGAGAACATGAATAGGCTGGAGTGAGCTTCGATGGCAACTCCAGCAGTTGGAACATAAGGATGGGGCCAGATAGACTCCTGTGGTCTTTGTTCCAGAAACACGAAAGAAAGACCATAATCAAGTATATAATATCACATTCGTTGATTTAATGATGAATTGATCATGAGTGTGACTATAGGGCAGAGTGGATGGACCGTTCAGGTCTATTTGCTGTCACTTACTATGTTACTGTTAATCCTCTTTGCTCCCAGGCTGGTGCACAGACCTCAGCTCTTGACACAGGCACGAGAATCAGATGTCACCTGACCTACTGGCGCGTGCATGTGGCATGAATGGACTCATCCTCAGCACACACTGCCAGTGAATCAGAGACAAATCTTACATGTGCGCACCAGAGTGTTCCAAGTTCCAACTTCTATTCCTTCCTTGCCTACAGTGCTGTGGCTCAAATCCAGAAAGGGAGCTGACTGGAACTTTCTTTTATGTACTATTAAATTCTTACGGGGATGGGTGGGGATGGGTTAAATTCTTGCGGGGACGGGTGGGGACGGGTTGGAATGGTTTTAATTTTTGCGGGGATGGGTGGGGACGGGTAAGATTCCAGCGGGGATGGGTGGGGACGGGTAAGATTCCAGCAGGGACGGGCGGGGATGGGTAGAATTTCTGTCCCCGTGCAACTCTCTAAACCCTACCTCTGAAAGGCAGCACTACAAATCTTGAGAGGTAACAAATTCCAGTATCTAGCTGCCTGGAATTGAAATGTTGCAGTGTGAACTGATTTATAAATGACTCAGGACTAGAATATGTAAGTTTCAAATGTCATCTGGCTTTCCTTGATTTATTATGATTTGATAATAATATCAAATTGATCATATACTCTGGAACATCACCATAAATAATGAGAAAAATAAAAGTACATAACTTTAAAACAATTCTAGCCTCCAGCAGTAGCCAATGTAATTTAATGCATAATGGTGTCACCCTGTCATATTTTGTCAAAGAAAAGATTAACCTGGCTGCTGTATTCTGTAGAGACTAGTTTTTTTCTGAGCATCAACACCACATCCTACATAAAATAGATTGCAGTAATTAATTTGCAAGAAGTTTAATGTACAAATTTCCTCTCTGCAATTGCAGTTACCTTAACTGAGAGGAAGGGGACAACCGGCGGTCAGCCGCCGATGGCCAGCGTTTTATCCCCTGAGCAACAAGTGCGGGACCGCTGCGCAACGAACTGCCCACAGATGAAAGGGTTGGCGAGTCCTTTGATTAGCGCCAGTGAAGGAGCGTCGACGCTCTTGGACCTGGAAAAAAACAACTCCATCGCTCCTGAATTATTCAACCACCATGTCCAAAGGAGTGGAGGAGTGAGTTAGAGGTATATGCTGAAACGGAGGACGTTTACAGCAGAACCCGAATCGGCGGAACCACTCCTAAACACCTATGAGAAATCAACTTGGAGTTTTTGGCTCCCGTGGAGGATACATTGAATACCATCTGGAAGGCGCTTCGGGACCTAACGGTGACAGTAAATAATTTTGTTTCAGATATAATTTTATTAGAGAGTTACATGGACAATTTAACTGAACCCTTTGAGAGTGAAAATTTGATATAACAAATGATTCTACATGAGCAAGAAGTGGTTATGATAATAGACCAGAAATTTTGAATAATAAAATGAATATTATTATAGATGATTAATATTGAGATTATTGTTTTTCCCAGAGTTCCGGGTATGACTCCTAAAGTTTTCCTCAGAAATATTTCCTCAAATTATTACTTTAAAAGGAGTGAAGCCTGTGAAAACTGGGATTACTTTAATCAGTGGGATTTGAATTAGAGACTTAAGTATATGCATTGCTAAATAACTTCTGGTTTTTAAAAGAGAAAGAATGTAATCAGATGTATTATTTCTAACTAATATTGGACAATAAGTATGTTTTTCAATGAAATGATTTGACTATACACCGTATAGAAGCCAACCAGATGATCAATGTGGAATAATGAATTAGACAAGTAATATCTGGGGATAATCAGGTTAATACCACGATTTTTTTTCTGTTTACTGTTTAATTCATCTCCTTATCTTGTTTCACTCTCCCTATTTAGTGGTCTAAGGAAGAGAATAGAATTACCTGACTGAAATAATTCCTACATATTACTTTCTCTGTATTTCAACAAGTTGTTTTATCACTTGTAAAAATGTAAATGGTTATAAATAAAAATGTTTAAAAAAAAAAGAAGTTTAATGTACAGAAGTTTACATTTATCTTGGTCAAAACAGTGTCTAACATATCTCAATTTTTGTTTTTTTAATTTCACTGGGCCCTAGAACAGCATTACTATTCTTTCCAAGAGGGAAAAGGGAAGGTCTAGTGATTAGGGCAATGAAACATAGAAACAGAGAAAAATGAAGACAGATAAAGACCAAATGGCCTATCCAGTCTGCCCATCCATTCCATATTATCCCTTCCTCTCCCTTAGAGATCCTGTGTATGTACTTGCCCAAAGCTTTCTTGAATTCAGATACGGTTTTCGTCTCCACCACTTCCACCGGGTTGGCTGTTCCACAAATTCACCACCATGAAGAAATATTTCCTCAGGATACTTTCATCCTATGCCTCCTCTTTCAGAGCTTCCTTTCAATTGAAAGAGACTCACCTCTTGTGCATTTATGCCACGTAGGTATTTAAATGTCTCGATCATATCTCTCCTCTTCTATATTTCTTCCAATGTAAACAAATTGAGATCTTTAAGACTGTCCCCATACACTTTATGATGAAGACCACTGACCATTTTAGTAGCCACCCTCTGAACCAACTCCATCCTATTTATATCTTTTTGAAGGTGTAGTCTCTAGAATTATACACAATATTCTAAATGAGGTCTCACCAGAATTATACAGGGGCATCGTCACCTGCTTTTTCCTAATGGCCATTCCTCTCCCTATGCACCCTGGCATCCTGCTAGCTTTCGCCATCAACATTTCTACCTATTTGTCCATCTTAAGATCATCACATACAATCACACCGAAGTTCCGCTCCTTTTTTCGTGCACAAAAGTTCTTCACCCCGTACACTGTACTGTTCTCTATGCAGCCCAAATGCATGACCCTGCATTTTTTAGCATTAAATCTTAGTTGCCAACGTTTGGATCATTCTTCAATCTTCGCTAGGTCCTTCCTCATGTTATCCACAGTATCAGGGGTATATACCCTATTGCAGATTTTTATATCATCCACAAAGAGGCAAACCTTACCAGACAATCCTTTAGCAATTTTGCTTACAACAAGTTTAAAAGAACCGGCCCAAGAATTTAACCTTGCAGCACACCACTGGTAACATCACTTTCCTGAGAGTGAGCTCCATTTATCACTACCCTCTGTCACATTCCACTCAACCAGTTCTTAACCCAGTCAGTCACTTTAGGGCTTATACCAAGGGGACTCAGTTTATTTTTTTATTTTTTTGATTTTTGTTACATTTGTACCCCGCGCTTTCCCACTCATGGCAGGCTCAATGTTTATTTATTAGTTGTCTATGCAAAACCTTTAGTTTTGCTAAAATCTAAATACACCACATCTAGTGCTCTCCCTCAATCAAACTCTCTGGTCACCCAATCAAAGACATTATTCAAATTTGTCTGAGAAGACCTGCCTCTAGTGAAACCATATTGCCTTGGGTCCTGCAATCCATTGGATCTAGAAGCTTCACTGTTCTCCATTTTAAAAGCATTTCTATTAATTTACTTACCAGCCTTTAGTTCCCAACCTCTTAGTTACTTCCACTTTTTTTGGAGAGCGACCAAATTTGCCCTTGTCCAGTCCTCCAGGATCATTCCCAACTCTAAAGAAGCATTGAAAAGGTCAGCCAGCAGAGCTGCCAGAACTTCCCTCAGTACCCTTTGATGAGTGCCATCCAGCCCCATCGCTTTGTCCACCTTTAGTTTAGCTAGCTCCTCACAAACACAGTCCTCTGAAAATTGTGCAGGGACTACCACACCTCCTTTCTTATATGTGTTTGTCTTCTGTGGTCCTGCTCCTGTCCCTTCAGCTTTGAACACAGAACAAAAATATTTGTTAAGCAATTCTGCCTTATCTATACTAGAGCTGTACTAAATAGCATATGTTACTATTCGGTCGAATACGAATAATGAAAAATCAGCTGAATATTTATTTATTTATTTGTAGCATTTGTATCCCACATTTTCCCACCAATTTGCAGGCTCAATGTGGCTTACATTTGCCGTAATGGCGGTTGCCATTTCCAGGTAACAGAATTACAAATGGTATTGCGTTAAGGTGCATACATACATGGTAGCATACATGGAACGTAAACACATGGAATAGATCATGGTATATCTATATACTACGTGCATACATACATGGTAAAGAAGAATACATTATGGTATTGCATGAAGGTTCCTGAATAATAGCTCGGATTGTAACATACATTAGGTCATCGACTAAAGAGATCATATTCGACATAAGGATTAAAGTATTAGTGGTTGTTCATTTCTAGCAAAGAGGTTAATCAGTCAAGTGATAAGATTTCGGTTTTGTCTAGATCGCGTAAAGTCTTATTATTTAGTGTTTAAGATGGATGTTTATGGTATGCCTTCTTGAACAGATCAGTTTTCAGTAGCCTTCGGAAGATAGTTAGGTCTTGCGTTGTTTTTATGGCCTTCGGTAGTGCGTTCCATAGCTGCGTGCAAATGTATGAGAAACTGGTCGTGTATGTGGATTTATATTTTAGCCCTTTACAGTTAGGGTAGTGTAGATTAAGGAATGTGCGTGCTGATCTTTTTGCATTCCTGGTAGGCAAGTCTATGAGATCTGACATATAGGTTGGGGCTTCCCCGTGAACGATTTTGTGTACCAGGGTGCAAACTTTGAATGCAATTCTTTCTTTTAATGGGAGCCAGTGTCGTTTTTCTCTTAGGGTTTTGGCACTTTCGTATTTCGCTTTCCCAAATATGAGTCTGGCTGCTGTGTTTTGAGCGGTTTGAAACTTCTTAATGATTTGTTCTTTGCATCCGGCATAAATGGCATTGCAGTAATCTATATGGCTTAGCACCATTGATTGTACTAAGCTGCGGAATACATTGAGTAGAACATTTTCTTTGCTGTATTTTTCACTTGGTCCTTGAGTGTGAGATTTCGGTCAATTGTGACTCCCCAAATTTTCAGGCTGTCTGAGATCGGAAGGGTGTAATCTAGGGTGTTAATGGTATTGGGTTTGTTTGTATTGTATTGTGAGGACAGGATGAGACATTGTGCTTTTTCTGCTTTAATTGGAATGCGTCCGCCCATGAGTTCATTATTTGGAGGCTGTGTGTGATTTCATTTGTGATTTCGGTTATATCTTGTTTGAACAGGATGTATATCGTGACATCGTCTGCATAGATGTACGGATTGAGTCCTTGGTTGGATAGTGATTTGGCTAAAGGTGTCATCATTAAGTTAAAAAGGGTCGGTGAGAGCGGTGATCCTTGTGGTACTCCGCATTCAGGTTTCCATGGTGTTGACGTTTCTGAGTTTGAAATCACTTGATAAGTTCATGCTGTTAAGAAGCCTTTAAACCATCTTAGTACGTTTCCTTCAATTCCGAAGTAGTCTAGGATGTTCGAGAGTATTTGGTGGCTGACCATGTTGAACGCGCTGGACATATCAAATTGTAGGAGCAGCACATTGTTTCCAGTTGCAATTAGTTGTTTAAATTTGGTTATGAGAGTGGTTAGCACTGTTTCAGTGCTATGGTTGGATCGAAATCCTGACTGTGATTCATGTAGTATTGTGAATTTGTTTAGGTAGTTGGTAAGTTGTTTGGCTACCATACTTTCCATTAGTTTTACTATCAGGGGGATGGATGCTACTGGTCAATAGTTGGTTGTGTCATTTAATTTTTTCTTTAAGTCTTTGGGTATGGGTGTAAGTAATATGTTTCCTTTGTCCTTGGGGAAAAGTCCGTGTTGTAGCATATAGTTCGGGTGTGACGTGAGGTCTGTTATGAAGCGTGTGGGGGCGAACCTTAGGCTACTGGGGCAAATATCCAGTTTGGAGTGGGTTTTGGAGAATTTGTTGAGTGCTTGAGTGATTGTTTCTTTAGTTAGCAGCTCGAAGTTACTCCAGGTTCGATCTGTTGGGTATTCACCGGGAGTTGGGTCCAGGCAATCCTTAAATTTTCGTGGTCAGTGGTATTGAGTGGTAATGTGGATCGAAGTTTTGTAATTTTTTCATTGAAGTATTTGGCAAGTTGGTCTGCCGATGGGGTGTCTGTGCTGGATGTGGTAACCGGTGTGGTGTCTATTAGTTTATTCACGAGTTGGTATAATTTATGTGCATCTTTGTAGTCTAGTCCTATTTTGGTTTTATAGTATTCTCTTTTTGAGGAATATGAATAATGGGCATTGAGATTTAACATAGCAAATAATAAAAGAAGCAACGTGAAATCAGAGATCAAGTGTTTATTCAGTAGGATTTAGCACAGTAGAGCCCTGAATTATTTGTGTTCGAATTTAAATCACTATGAGCCGAATACAAATAATGTATTTGGGGCTGAATAAAATTGAATATGAATATTCGGTACAGCCCTAATCTTTACCAACTTCTATATATTCCTCTCCTTCACCTTTGAGTCTCACAATGCCACTTTTGCACTTCCTCCTATCACTAACATATCTAAAAATTTGTCTTGTCCTCTCATTTTACCGTATTGGCTATTTTTTCTTCCATTTGCATCTTTGCTTTCCTGACTACTCTACCAGCTTCTCTTAGCTTTTCCAGCTTATACCAGTGATCCCTTGTAGTTTATAAAGACTAACCTCTTTTTCCTTCAAGCCACTGTCGCCAGCACCACCTGTATGTTGTGTACTGACAGGAGGGTGCTGTCGAATGATGATCTCACAAGGAAGCACTCTGTGAGGTCTGAGCATGCTCACCATGACAGCAACAGTGGTTTAAAGTGCTGCCGCTGAGGATGAGCAACTCCAGGTTTGTTCAGCCGGTAGGGCTTGGGGATCCCTACCATGATGCAACTTGCTGCTGGATGGGCCTGAGGGAAAAGTGGATGGGTCCAGGCCAGTCCAGGCCCAAGTGTGTCTATGCTTCTGCCCTAATCTAGCAGATGGATCCTCAAGTGATTCCGCAGCACTGAGGAAATATGAGGGAAATTCAGCAAGGAGCCTGTTAGCCAGTGCATGCCCATAGACCTCTCAGTGGCCTAACCCCTTCATCTCACATGGGCTTCCTTTGCCTGGGAAGCCCGTGGCAGAGTGGAGCCACTGCAGGGCATGTGAGCACAGGCTCCTCACTGATTTTCCCTCCTATTGCCAGAAAGCTACTAATAGGGTTAATGGAGAGGAAGAAAGGATCCAGAAAGTGGCCATGAGGGAAAACATCTGGGATGGAATCATGAGGGGAGTGAGTAGGAGGGAAATGACCCAGGATGTAGGGATCTGAGTTGGGAAGGGGCAGTGATGTAGAGGTAGGGCTGCCACCCTACCCCAGACAACTAAACAGGCTAAGCACTTCCAGGTTTGACCCCATTCCACATAGATTTGTAGTTCTCGTTGTCTCATTAATTTTTCTAAGAACATTAGAACTACAAGTCCATGGATGCAATGTGGAAAGGAGACTGGATCTGCCTGCTTGGTTCACCTGGGGTGAGCTTGGAGGAGATTAGGAGAGAGAACAGCCTGCAAGGGGCCATGGGTGGATAGGAAGAAAGGTACCCCAAGAGGCCTTGGAGGCACTAGCATACAGAGAACCCAGCAAGGAGCCCTGCAGGATTGGGGAGGGCTACAAGGACCACACATACAGCTATTCTTCTAATGAATCTTTCATTAAAATTGTGTGAAGATGCTGAATGCAATGTATGCACAGCCTGTAATGCTGCCTATACTAGCTCTGGCCAGTTCCAACTGAGTTGCAAACTCAAAGAAGCAGGAAGAAACTGCTGGGCCCAAAAAGAAAAACAATGGTCTTAAGAAAAGAAAGGCTTGAACAGTAGACAGAAGGAGAGAGGGGGGCATGTGTTCTGTATTTTGTTTTTTTTGCTTTGTGAAATAGCTTGTGACTTTCATGTGAGCAAAAGTCATATCTAAAATCTCTTGTTCCCATGGTGTTCTTTCCCCCACCCCCTGCAAAACCCTCATCGGCCCAGCCCCCCTCAATAAGCATTACATGGCCTCAGTGACACAGGACTGCTAAAAGGGAAGGGGAACGGGAGGGGTGACTGGTAATTTGAGTGCCTGGCATCTCGCAAGAGAGATGTCGCCGTTGCGAAAGTGGGGAGAGAAAATCCCACTTCTTCATTTTTTTCCCTTTTGAGCATATACAGTGAGTCACGAGAACACAGGGCCCCCCATCCAAGCCCTTTTAATATCAAAATGCTGCATTATGCAACTTCTGCTTTCCAGGGACAGAGCGGCTTCCCTCGAAGCCTCACTGAGGCCTCTTTGTCCAGGTTCCAAGAGAACTACAGTATAACAGTGGACACCTGCAAACTCAAAACATGGTGTTCAAAATTAAGTTGTCTCTGTGGTTTGGGAATAAAAATGTTTCTACTTGAAAAGCTGTTTTCTTTGTTTGAAGCAGATCTTAATTTTTTGCCTAAAAGTTTTGGAACTGTGGAACTGGGGAGGGATTGGGGTGGGCTGGGGAAGGAGCAACAGGAGTAGAGAGTCAGGGGGCCCAATGGTCAAAAGCTAACGCCAGTGTTAGAGGCAGTTGAGAAGACAGTGCAGAAGCAAATGCTGGCCTTAACGCTGAAAACTTTACCGCCAGCTTGGGGATAGGTTTCAAGGAGAGGATTTCTTCTGTATTGCTCACATTAAACTACCGATTTTGTGCTCTTTTCAAAGCAGAAGGAAGCCTGTGCGGCCTCTAAGTGCTGATGGTGAGAAACAGGTGTGTGTGAATCCAAGCACAACCGAAAGTGAAAGCACACATTGGCTCCTGTTGACCTGAGCTTAAATATGAGTCTTTCAAAAATTTAAGTGCAAACAATTTTTGAAAAGCTTATATTTAAAGGCACAGAAGAATGGTGCCAATGTGTGCTTGCACTCCTGGATTTCCAGTGTATGTGCACAAGAGCTGCGCTTACTGTGAAACGTTTGTGTGCATCGCATTCCTCCCCTTGCTTTTGGTTTACTAGCGCGCATAAAATTTGAATGTCATTTGCTTTGAGCATTGCAGGGCTAGGGTTTCTGTGCTGTTTTTGCATTATGGGGTTTGCAGTGTTGGCTGTAGCACCAGAGCTTTAAACATCGGGGCCTGGTTTAGAGAGCAGTGACTGTTCTCTTCTCTGCTTCAGACTCACCCCTTCCCCTCCTACTACTACTACTATTTATCATTTCTATAGCGCTACAAGGCATACGCAGCGCTGTACACCATACACTAAAAAGACAGTCCCTGCTCAAAGAGCTTACAATCTAGATAAGACAGATAAACAGAACAATTCCTCTCTCTTCTTCTCTGCGCATATTCAGATCGCCAAAACCTGTCGTTTCTTTATCTACAACATTAGCAAAATTCGCCCCTTCCTTTCTGAATACGCTACCAGACCCCTTATCCAAACCCTTGTCACCTCTCGCTTGGATTATTGCAATTTGCTTCTCACTGGTCTTCCACTCAGCCATCTCTCTCCTTTCCAGTCTGTCCAAAATTCTGCAGCACGACTTATTTTCCACCAAACTCGTTGTACCCACACTAGCCCACTCCTCAAGTCACTTCACTGGCTCCCTGTCCGCTTCTGCATACAGTTCAAACTTCTCTTACTGACCTTTAAATGCATCCATTCTGCAGCCCCCCATTACCTCTCTTCTCTCATCTCTCCCTACATTCCTCCCCGTGAACTCTGCTCACTGGACAAATCTCTCTCGTCGTCCCCCTTCTCCTCCACTGCTAACTCCAGGCTTTGTTCCTTTTCCCTCGCGGCACCTTATGCCTGGAATAGACTTCCTGAGCCTGTACGTCTAGCTCCATCTCTACCTGTTTTCAAATCTATGCTGAAAACCCACCTTTTCACCACTGCTTTTGGCTCCTAGCCACTACTCAATTGCCCTCCCCTTGTTCCTTCTCACCCAGTACTTCCCTCGCCCTTAATTGTCTTGTCTGTCTGTATTTTTTAGATTTGTAAGCTCTATTGAGCAGGGACGGTCTCTTTGTATCAGGTGTTCAGCGCTGCGTGCGTCTGGTAGCACTATACAAATGCTAATAATAATAATAACAATTAAGGGTAAGGGAATAATAGGTGAGGTTAAAGGACAGGGCAAGTGAATAGTGGTTAGGAGTCAAAAGCAGTGGTAAAGAGGTGGGCTTTAAGTTTGGACTTGAAAACGGCCAAAGATGGGGCTAGACGCGCAGGCTCGGGAAGTCTATTCCAGGCGTGGGGTGCAGCAAGACAAAAGGAACAAAGTCTAGAATTAGCAGTAGAGGAGAAGGGAACGGATAAGAGAGATTTATCTACAGAACGGAGTATTCGAGGGGGGGCGTAGGGAGAGACGAGAGTAGAGAGGTACTGGGGAGCAGCAGAGTGAATACACTTATAGGTCAATAAGAGAAGCTTGAACTGAATATGGAAACAGATAGGGAGCCAGTGAAGTGACTTAAGGAGGGGGCTAATGTGAGCATAGCGACTTTGGCGGAAAATGAGTCGCGCAGCAGAGTTTTGGACTGATTGAAGAGGAGAGAGATGGCTAAGAGGGAGGCCGGTGAGAAGCAGGTTACAATAATCAAGACGAGAGGTGATAAGAGTGTGGATAAGGGTTCTGGTAGAGTGCTCAGAGATGAAGGGATGGATTTTGCTAATGCTATAGAGGAAGAAACGACAGGATTTGGCAATCTGTTGAATATGAGCAGAGAAGGAGAGAGAGGAGTCAAGGATGACCCCAAGGTTACGGGCTGATGAGACAGGGAGAATGAGAGTGCCGTCCACAGAAATAGAGAAAGGGGGGAGAGGAGAGGTAGGCTTAGGGGGAAAGATGAGAAGCTCAGTTTTGGCCATGTTGAGTTTTAGATGACGTTGGGACATCCAGGCAGCTATGTCAGATAGGCAGGCTGAAACCTTGGACTGGATGTTGGTTGAGATTTCAGGGGTAGAGAAGTAAATTTGGGAGTCATCAGCATAGAGATGGTATTGAAAGCCCTCCTCTTCCCTGCAGGCTGCCTGGGAGGGAGTTTGAAAAGAAATGATGAAACAAACTAAGGGGGTCTTTTACAAAGCTGTGCTAGCATTTTTAGCTCGCGGTAAAAATCAGCTGGGGGTAAAAGCTGAGATGCCCATGGGTGTGTGAGCGTTTACCGTCAGCTGATTTGTACTGCGAGCTAGAAACACTAGCATGGCTTTGTAAAAGACCCCCTAAGACCCCAATGCTCAGAGGTAAACATGGGTGCTAGAGGCCATTAGTGCCGGACTAGCGCCCGCATTACCCTGCACTTAATGTTCAAAACCATGGAGCACGGGAACAAATGAATTCTCAGCCTATCAACACAAGTAGCATGCTTATGCATTCTAGTGTATGCTGATGCACTCATTTCTCGAAGCTGCCCCATGCACGCTGAACAATGGCGCTGTAACACCTTAACCCTAAGCTGGCGTTAGGGCAGGAGGGAAAGCAGACTAGACTGACAAATTCCTTAACAGGGTCCCGATTGTTTCGAAGCAGGAATGGAGCAGCTGTGTGAGCCTGATCTGTGGCTTTAGAGTGGCAACATAATAATTAGACTCCCGAAATCTCAAGAGAAGAGCAGTTTTTCAATGACTCTGGACCACTGGTGTTGGTAATACTGAGCCCACCTGAACTCCTATGAAAGCTGCACTTCTTTCTCCTCCTTCCCTCCTCCTTTCTGGCGTGCTTGATGCAGAACTCTTCAGCGCATGCACCCGGCACCGTCCTCCCGCTTTACTTCCTCATGCTTGAAGCACACAGCATGCATATCATCTGCATGCTATTAGTTTTGAGCATGAGGAAGTAATTTCTCAGCGCTGTTGTGGCGGTAAGCCTCCAGCGCTGATTCGTATAGCATCTGGGCATAAATGCCGTAGAGGGTCCTTTTTGTGAAAGTTTACCTGACAGCATAAACTAATTACTGCAGTTCAAAACATGTTTTCCCTGGTTTTCTCAAAATATGAGCTTTGCCACTTGCTTCCTTTTGCCATTAGAGGGCAGAGTGGTTACTGCCTGGCTAATCTAGTTTTCAGGACATCCACAATGAATACGAATATGAATGTATCTCATGCATATTCGTCATATTTATAATATACAAACAACTATGATAACATTCAAAAAACTTTATTATCCTATGAAAAATACTAGCTAAAATTCAATATCTCATCATTCTAACATGCATATTCTAAATTGAATTTCATCCTATTGTGCAAAATTTCAAACATATATATCAGATGTAATGCACACTGCCTAAACCTGACAATCAAACATATAAATGGCAAGTGACCGACTCAAGTGATGATGTCAGAGGGCAGAACAGAGAGGGAAATGAAGTCGAACTGTCGGACGCTGACGCTGCTGCTGGAGCCTGGAAACGAACATCGCGCGCACCAACCTCCACCCTCCCCCCCCCATCCCCGCCGCCGCTCCCGCCCCCCTCCATATCGGGCCCCCTGCACTGACCTGACAGCGCCTCTCACCTGCAGCACTTTCACACGGAGGTGAGAGGCGCTGTCGGGTCAATGCAGGGGGCCCGGCACGGAGGGGGGAGGGAGCGGCGGCGAGGAGGGTAGTTGGAAATCTCACCCGTTTTAACAGGCTTAACGGCTAGTAATATAGAAACTACTAAATACTAGCACTAAAATACTGCATATTCATTGGGGATATCTTGAAACCCCGGCTGGCTAGGTAGTCCACCAGGAATAGATTAAGAACAACAGCCCTACAGCAGCATTTTCAACTTTACTATTTTTGGATTATTTGGAGTTTAAATTACCCTTTAAATACAAATACCTATAGAGATGGGAAAGGGAATTGTTCGTGGTTTTAGGGCTTTTTATTGCCTCTTTTTCTGGGAATGCATTGCACCCAGCCATTGGATGACATTATTCATCAGCTTCTCTTCTTTTGAACACAACAGTAACTAATACAATAATTAATCTCAGTGCAGGTCTAAAGTAGCTAAGTTGAAAAAAAAGCATAAAATGTAATGAGGTCAATATTCAAAGCGATTTAACCATGGAGGGCTATCTGCTGACATTCAGTGGCACTTAACTGGTTAATGCTGCTGAACATCACCACAGACCACTAAGGGCTATTTTATGGGCTGTCCAGAGGTATGCATAAAAGTCACTCCTGTCTTTATGTGGTGTCACTTAAGAACATAAGCATTGCCATACTGGGATAGACCGAAGGTCCATCAAGCCTAGTATCCTGTTTTCAACAGTGGCCAATCCAGGTCACAAGTACCTGACAAGATCCCAGAACAGTAAAACAGATTTTATGCTGCTTATCCTAGAATATGCAGTGGATTTTCCCAAATCCATCTTAATGATGGCTTATGGACTTTTAGGAAATTAGCCAAACCTTTTTTAAACCCTGCTAAGCTAACTGCTTTTACCATATTCTCTGGCAAAGAATTCCAGAGTTTAATTACATGCTGAGTGAAGAAATATTTTCTCTGCTTTGTTTTAAATTTACTACTTTATAGCTTCATTGTGTGCCCTCTAGTCCTAGTATTTTTGGAGAGAGTAAACAAGTGATTCATGTCCACCCGTTCCACTCTCCTCAGCCGTCTTTTCTCCAAGCTGAAAAGCACTAGCCGCTTTAGCCTTTCCTCATAGGGAAGTCATTCCATCCCCTTTATCATTTTTGTCACCCTTCTCTGTACCTTTTCTAATTCCACTATATCTTTTTTTCAGATGCGGTGACCAGAACTGCACACAGTATTTGAGCTGCGGTCACACCATTAAGTGATAGAATGGCATTATAACATTCTCAGTTTTATTATCCATTATTATCCTTTCCTAATAATTCCTAACATTCTATTTGCTTTCTTAGCCACTACTGACTGCACTTAACCGCATATGTGGCCCGGCATTGAATATTCAGGAATAACGACAATGGCTACTAAAATAACTGCTCACCGCTGCCATTTGAATATCGACCCTGATATTGTTTAAAATGTAAACAGAGATTTGGGCTGCAATAGTGAAGGCAACTGCGTTTGCTGCAGTGGAAGGCGCCTGCTTTCTGATCCTAGCAAACACTTGTTTCTCTGATTAAAGTACAAATACAGCGGGTTCTGGGCAGCCTACTGACTCATCAGCTGCAGTTCAGCGGCCTCATAGCACTAGCCTAGATAAAAACTAAAAGTGGACAAAGCAAGTCTCAAAGTGCCTGCAATGCTACAAAGTTCCTGAATACTCTTTACCAATGCTCTTTGCTCTCGAAAGTGAAAGTACAACATATACTTTCATTTCGCAAACTGACAAAGGGCAAGGTGCCTGCAGAGTCTTGCATCTGCTTTTTTCGGGAAATACTTTTTCTAACAAAAATAATGTGCACAGTTTTGAAAATGCAGAACGTTGCAATTCTGGACTGAGGACTCAGCTCATAGCAGGTATGTTGTGAAATTGTGGACATGTTTTATATGCCCACAGCAAAGGCCATTTTCAGATTGCTCAGAATTACCTTCAGAATTTGTTACCATTTAAGGTGGAACTTATGAAGTTGCATTAAGGCCTTAAGTTGCATTGGGCCAGATTCTGTATAAGGCGCCTAAAAAAATCTGTGCAGTAAACATTTCTGCCTAAGCGTATTCTGTAAGTGGCGCCTAGATTTACGCACGGTATATAGAATATGCTTAGTTGATATCCAAGCACCTCCATTTACACCAACGAAAATGTGGCGTAAATCCCTTTGTGTAGATTTAAGCGCACTGGGCCATATTCTATAACGCATGGAAATGCCCATTTCCCCGCCCATAGCAACACCCTTTTGAACTATGCGCATTAGAATTTAGGCACAGTACATTACAGAATACGTTCAGCAAGTTATGTGCGAAAATTCTAATTATTGTCAATTTGTGCTCACTATTGCTTGCTAAGTGTTGTTATCAATGCTGATTTGCTTGTTAAGCAAATTAAGTTACACGGGTTGCTACAGAATATGCCTGGATTTCAGTGCAGATCTCTAGGTGCACTATATAGAATCCAGCAGATTATTTTCCCCTTAACATAACGAGAGGAGGAGTAACCTAATGGTTAGTACAGGGACCTTGATTCTGGGAAGGTGGGTTCAATTCCCACTGCAGCTCCTTGTGAGTCTGGGCAAGTCACTTAACCCTCCATTGCCCCTGTATATACTATATAAGCCACTTTGAATGTAGTTGCAAAAACCACAGAAAGGCTGTATATCAAGTCCCATTTCCCCTTAAAGGGCTCTAATGCAGTGATATTTAATGAGCTGCTGTGCGTGTTTTATTGTATTTGAAACACTGTTTTATTATTTCGGAACAAAGCGGTTTACATGTTTTGCATTACTATATAAACACTATACTACAGCTTACAGTGTGCCCTGGATGCTTTTAGCTGGGGTTATTTTACCACCCAGGAGCCCTGGGCTTCAAAGCCGTAGCTTAATGCTTTTGGGCCGCTGCTAAAAGAGCCATTCAGTTAGCAACTCAACCTGATCCTCAATCCATCCACCCCTGATCTTCACCTGATCCCCTGATCCTCAATCCCACTTCACCAATCTTCACCCAACCCCCTTGATCCTCATCCCTCCCACTCCTGAACATCCCCTGACCTCCCACACCTGGAGGCCAACAGCCTGTACCTGGCGGTCCAATGGGTCACTGGGCAGGAGTGATCTCCAGTCGTTCCTGCCCAGGTAGCACCATCTCTAAAATGCTGCCCCTAGTGATCTTGTACTACTACCACTAGGAGTTCATGTTACTGCAAAAGCTCTTTTATTGCACTTTGATATCTTTCATGAAGTAAAGAAAAAAAAAATACCTGGCAATCAAATCAATGAAGGAAAATCAGGATATCATCCCAAAGCTACAGATAAGGGAGAGGTGGTTGTAGTTTTCACTATTAAAGAAATCAAATGTCACTTTAGCCACACTAGCTTTAATTAACCATATGGAGCAGATTGTATTACATCACTTCAGCACAGAACATGTAATGTCCTTACGACTGGGAAGAGCAAGATTATTCTTCAGTGGATGCAGAGTATCCAGATAGTCCAACAATTTGAGGGCAATTTTATGCCCCACAGGGCTTTCAGGTTCATGAGTACAATGTACCCACGTGAGCAATCTCATTTTCAAAGGAGAAATTCTCTCCCTGGAGTTTCTCTTCAAAAATTTAGCCTGGTGATGGGAATGTTGATTTATTGTTCACTTGCTCTGAAGCAAGCCTGGATGTATTTTTTTAAGACATGCTTTTTGGAGGAGGCCAATAGTTAACATGGGTCAGCACTAGTCTCCCCATTTCTTCTGCCCCTTCCCCCCATTAAAATTCAAATGAAAAGTACCTTGGCTAGTAGGGTCCCCAAGCTCCGCCAGCTGAAGAAATTCAGTGACAGTTGGCGGCAGCACTTTGAGTTGCCGACGCCAGCACCGCAAGCATGTTTCAATTCGCCCATGAACTGAGCATGCTTGCACGCACTGCCAGTGTTGGTGCTACAAAGCGCTGTTGCTGGCTGCCAAACTTTATGTAGGGGCAACTCCACTTTTCTTCACCTGGGGGCCTTAGGGATGCTGCACCTTGCTGCTGAGTAGGCCTGAGGCAAAAGTGGATGGGCCAAAGTCAACCCAGCCCTACCTCTGGTTACACCACTGAACCTGCCTATCCCAGTTCTAGGAAGAGTAGGTTAGGTTCAGCATGGCGTTAGGGAGGTGTCAACAAGGCAATTGTCCTGGGCTCCCAAGCTACATGGGGTCTTCAAGCTTGTCTGAAGATGAAGGAGAAAAAGCCTTCCCAAATTTCTGCCCCAGGCCCCAGCATGTTTAACACTGGCTCTGGTTAGGTTAGGTTAGGTTAGGTTAGGTTAGGTGTGAAGGGGAGGATAAGGGTTTTGAACAGATGGAGGGAGGAGAAGGAAGGAGGCTCAAGAGCCGAGGGAGACAGAGCAGAGCCTTACCTTTAATCATTCCTCAGAGAGAGAGAGAGAGAGAAGGGAAAAGGTAGTGCCCCCTAGAAAATGGAGGTGGGAGAAGGACTACATTTCCCAGCATCCCCGGGGAAAACCCTGGTATAGGGATTATTGGCCCCAGCATTCCCTGGGAGAAGGCTCTGACAAGGCAAGGGAGGGGCACCTGGAACATAATCAAGTAAGAGAGAAACAGCCAAGGTTGCCAGGTGGGCGATTTTACCGCCCAATTGGGCGGGTTTTAGCCAGCGGTGGCGGGAAAATTTCGCTGGCCGTGGGATGCGGTTTTTTGGGCGGTTTTCCCGTCGCTGCTGTGCGAGTTCGGCGGTTTTTTCCGGGGCTTCTATTGGTCCAATTCGGTCCAATAGAAGCTTTTCCGGGGCTTCTATTGGTCCAAATTGGACCAATAGAAGCCTTTTAGGGGCGGGGCTGACATCAGCGATGATGTAGGGGGTGGGGCTAGTGATGTCGGAGGCGGGGTTAGTGATGCGGGGCGGGGTTCGGTGATGCGGAAGACGGGGATTGGCTACGGGCGGTTTTTGGGCCGGTTTACTGCTGTTTTGGGCTGGGAAAATTTTTCCCAGCTGGCAACCCTGGGAACAGCCGCCCAGAGTAGAGGAGAATGAGCCCATGGACTGGCAAGCTGCTGGAGAGAAGGAGCAGGAGGCAGGCTCTGAGGAACCCATGGACCTTTCTGCCTGGGCTCATGCCTTGAAAGCTAAACTGAAAAACCAGGTGAACTCTTGGTGTCAGAGCTGGGCTGAAAGTGGAAAGGGGAAAGGTCATGCGGGAGGAGGGTCAGTGAAGTAATAGAGTAACCCAGAAAGGGGGGGATCTTTTCCTCTTTCCCAAAGGAGTTCAGGCTGTGTTCTTTGAAGAGACTGTGTGTCTGAACTGAGTGCTAAGGCATTGAGCACTGTGGATTTTGAACTGTTGGCAGGGTTGCCAGGTAGAAATTTTTTTTCCAGCCCAATCCGGGCCAGAAACCAGCCCAAAACCCGCCCAAACACAAACCCCGCCCCTGACACCCCCACCCCCGCGTCACCGGCCCCGCCTCCGCCGTCACCGGCCCCGCCTCCCACGTCATCGGGCCCGCCTCCCCGTCATCAGCCCCGCCTCCCACGTCATCGGGCCCGCCTCCCCGTCATCAGCCCCGCCTCCCCGTCATCGGCCCCGCCTCCCACGTCATCGGCCCCGCCTCCCACGTCATCGGCCCCGCCTCCCACGTCATCGGCCCCGCCTCCCACGTCACTAACCCCGCCCAAAAACGTCACTAACCCCGCCCCCCGCGGCCGAAAAAAATCAAAAAGCCGCCCAAAAAGCCACCCGGAAGCCTAAAAAACCGCCCAAAAAACCGCAACCCGCCGCGGGCAAAAATTTCCCGCGGCGGGGCGCGGAAAACCGCCCAATTGGGCGGTAAAACCGCCCACCTGGCAACACTGACTGTTGGGAAAACAAAACCTTCTTTTGTGTGGGGGAGGGGAAAGTAAGCTACAGTGTTTTTTTTCCTTCCTTTTTGGTGGGCTGAGGCCCACAGAACTGTGTGTTTGAACTGTTTGCAGAAACCCCGTGGGGGTGGACAAGATACAGGGATTCTTTTTGGGGTGTGAACATAGTAACATAGTAGATGACGGCAGAAAAAGACCTGCATGGTCCATCCAGTCTGCCCAACAAGATAAACTCATGTGTATACCTTACCTTGATTTGTACTTGCCTTTTTCAGGGCACAGACCGTACAAGTCTGCCCAGCAGTATTTCCCGCCAGGGTTGCCAGGTGGAAAATTTTTTTCCAGCCCGATCGAGCCCAAAAAACAGCCCAAAACCCGCCCAAACACAAACCCCGCCCCTGACACCCCCACCCCCGCGTCATCACCCCCGCCCCCGCCGTCATCAACCCCGCCCCCGCCGTCACCGGCCCCGCCTCCCACGTCACCGGCCCCGCCTCCCCGTCATCGGCCCCGCCTCTCACGTCACCGGCCCCGCCTCCCCGTCATCGGCCCCGCCTCCCACGTCATCGGCCCCGCCTCCCACGTCACTAACCCCGCCCAAAACGTCATTAACCCCACCCAAAAATGTCACTAACCCGCCCCCCCGCGGCCGAAAACACCGCCCTGAAGGCCAAAAACAGCCCAAAAAACCGCAACCCGCCGCGGGCAAAAATTTCCCGCGGCGGGTCGCGGAAAACCGCCCAATTGGGCGGTAAAACCGCCCACCTGGCAACACTGAATTCCCGCCTCCCAACCACCAGTCCCGCCCCCCATCACCGGCTCTGGCACGGACCGTATAAGTCTGCCCTCCACTATCCTCGCCTCCCAACCACCAACCTCTCTTCCCCCACCTGCTCCGCCACCCAATTTCGGCTAAGCTTCTGAGGATCCATTCCTGCTGCACAGGATTCCTTTATGCATATCCCACGCATTTTTGAATTCCGTTACCGTTTTCATCTCCACCACCTCCCGCGGGAGGGCATTCCAAGCATCCACCACCCTCTCCGTGAAAAAATACTTCCTGACATCTTTTTTGAGTGAAGTTGGACTACAGAGGAACCTATCTGTGGGGACTGTTAATTTGGCTCCAACTGATTTGTGCAGCAGCTGAAAGGGGACGTGGTTGTGTTCCTGCTGTACCTGGGCCCTGAGAGAAGAACAGGAGCAACTGTATTTGAAGGGCTGCAGGATTCCTTTTGAAAGTTACTGAACTGTGAAGCCCTGACAATAAAGGAGCTTGGTGACTTTTACCTTTTGGGAGTTTATTTTCTTTGAGCCCTGCCCTGTGGACTGCAGGGGGCCGGGAGGCTGAGTGGCCAGGGTGGAGGCAAGATCCCGAAGACCCTCATGCAGAGGGCAGGATCTTTCACATAGATTTACCACCTTTCATACAAATTTATTTATTAGGATTTATTTACCGCCTTTTTGAAGGAATTGGCTCAGGGCCTCTTTTACTAAACTGCAGTAGCAATTCTCGGCATGGCAAATGCGCTGTAGCCCATTCATTTTAAATGGGCTGCGTTGCATTTGCCATGCATGAATCGCTAGTGCAGTTTAGTAAAAGAGGCCCTCAAGGTAGTATACAGCAAGAATAAGTCAAACATTAGCAATAGATAATTACAGCAGTAAAAATATTCAAACAACGATATGAAGTATGAAATAGGATGCTACATTACAGTTTGAACACATAGGGTGTAAGCAAAGATAGAATATATAGATAGATATATTGTGTACCAGGAGTAGAAAATAAGGTACTAATTTAAAGAAAGTTGCAAATGAGGTCATAAAAGTGCCTGAATATTTTCTTAGCTAGGGTAGGAGTGGATAAACATGTCCAGCTATAGTATGTGCAGTCGGTGTCATTCCTTGTGTGTGTCTGACAAATGACAGCAAAGTGGTTTATGAGGGGAAAAAACCCAAGGGATAAGTACATAAGTATTACCATGCTGGGACAGACCAAAGGTCCATCAAGCCCAGCTTCCTGTTTCCAACAGTGGCCAATCCAGGTCACAAATACCTGGCAAGATCCCCAAAAAGTACAAAACATTTTATACTGCTTATCTCAGAAATAATGGATTTTCCCCAAGTCCAATTTAATAACGGTCTATGGACTTTTCCTTTAGGAAGCCGTCCAAACCTTTTTAAAACTCTGCTAAGCTAACCGCTTTTACCACATTCTCTGGCAATGAATTCCAGAGTTTAATTACACATTGAGTGAAGAAAAATTTCTCTGATTCGTTTTAAATTTACTACTTTCTATCTTCATTGCGTGCCCCCTAGTCCTAGTATTTTTGGAAAGAGTAAACAAATGATTCACGTCTACCCGTTCCACTTCACATTATTTTATAGACCTCTATCATATCTCCCTTCAGCTGTCTTATCTCCAAGCTGAACAGCCCTAGCCGTTTTAGCCATAGGGAAGTCGTCCCATCCCCTCTATCATTTTTGTCGCCGTTTTCTGTACCTTTTCTTATTGCACTATATCTTTTTGAGGTGCGGTGACCAGAATTGAACACAATATCCTACTATTACTACTATTTAGCATTTCTATAGCACTACAAGGCGTACGCACCATGGAGCAATACAAAGGCATTATAACATCCTTATAACATCTTCATTTTTGTTTTCCATTCCTTTCCTAATAATAACTAACTTTCTATTTGCTTTCTTAGCCGCCACCGCACACTGAGCAGAGGGTATCAACGTATCATCAACATTGAAACCATAAATCAAAAAATAAAACATAACATCCCAATGATCAATCATACACACAAAAAGAGAACATAAGAACATATACATGAATCAGACAAAGGACCAACATAGACTAAAAACATTAACCTGCCAAACATTTGTACCACATCATATCAACATTCATTCGTCACATGGTCACATATGATGATACACAAGGGAATTTCCCTCCCTTGACACCCCCCCCCCTTCTATTATTCCCTGAGTAGTAGCACATGCGCTGTGCCGCTGTCAACAGCTTCCATACTTTGTAGAAGGCAATTTTCAAACTACCTTTAAAAATGCCTTAAAATTGCTCTCATACATTCTCCCCCAGATAAACAACTTCCTCATTTCTCTCCCTGGCAAACTGATGGTTTCTGACATTGGATCTCTTTTCAAACCACTATCCATTTGCACTTTATTCCCAATCTGGCTTTTGGACCATTTTTCTAAGGTTTATGCTCATTCCAGGAGAGAACATATTGCAATTGTCAGAGTAGAGTGCACCAAAGAATTTTGCTGCGGTACGCCCTCCAGGAGTGACAACAATCCAGGGTTTTTGTCAAAAAATCCCCAGAAGATTTTAGTGAGAGAAGGAAGCCAATAGAAAAAGATTCTGCAAAAACAGTGGAATGTCATTCAGACATATCCAACATTACACAAGAGTTTGATTGCAGCATTCATCAAGGGTATGAATCTAAGGGCCAAGAGTTGGAATCTATCAGCATTTTGTATTTTCCTGTTTCTCTCAAGAAGTCTAAAACCTACCTCCTGTATCTGGTGTCCAGCAGTGGAAGCAGAGAGCCACATCGTAGCCACCCTGTGGTGGTGCTTCTGACATAGCACCATAAGCAACAGTTCCTGAGGGATCCAGCGTGGAGAGTGCCCTCAGTTTGACAGTACTCTGGGTCTGCAGGGCTGACCCAAGGGTATTTGGTGCTATTAGCGAACCTTCAGCTGTGCACCCTCCCTGGGGCAGCTCAAAGCCCCAACCCACCCATAGTCCAGCATCTTCCCTTTCCCTCCCTGCTCCCCTCCCCCAAGTAGCTAGCATCTGTCTTTCCCCTCCCAGCCCCCTCCAAAGCAGGGGCGTAGCCAGACAACAGATTTTGGGTGGGCCTGGGCAAGAATTGGGTGGGCACCCAGTGTTCCCCCCCCCCCCCCCTCCAAAAAAAAAATGATCTCAGCTGGTGGGAAAACGCTTCTTTCCACCTTGGCAGCAAGCATGCACTGAAAACTGAGCATGCACAGGTGCCGGTGTTGTGGAGAGTAGCATGTTCGTTACCATCAGGGGGAAATCTTCAGCTGGCAGAGCTTGGGATTCCCACCAGTTACCACTAAACATGTGCTACTGTTGGGTGGGCCTGAGCCATAAATGGGTGGGCCCCGGCCCACCCAAGCCCACCTGTGGCTACGCCACTGCTCCAAAGGTGGCCAGTATCTCCTCTTCTCCTTCCTGCTCCCCCAGGTAGCCCAGCATCTACCCTTCTCCTCCTGTAGCCAGCTTATACCCTTCCTCTCTCTGCTCCCCCAAGTACTTAGAATCTCACTTCCCTTTCCTTCTGCCCCCCCCCCAGTCCAACATCTCATTTCCCCTTCCTGCGAATCTTGCCCCTCTTCCCTTTCTCCCGCCACCACTCCACTGTTGCTGCTTCCTTACCTCCTCTCAAGTGATACAAACAAAGAGCAGATCAAACAAAGAAGGTCAGTAAAAGAATTTATTCACCATAACATCAAATAAATTTTTTTGCAGACCTCCTTCGTGTGATCTGCTCTTTGCAACATGTTAGATATTGCAGATCACCTGCCTACTTATTTTCTTTTACTTCCTCTCAAGCCTGAAGTTGAAAGGGGGCTCAGCACGGTGTGGGACCTCTATGCACAAGCCCATGCTCAAGCACTGCCATGTCCCATCCAACCCCCACCCCTTTCGACAGGAAATGTCATCAGATGGAGCAGGGTTGTGCTTAAAGGCTCCTCACTGTGTTGAGTCCCCTTACATGTTCCGGCCCAGGGAAGAGGTAGGATGGCTGCAGCGACAGGCCTGGCAGGAGGAAGGAAGGGAGGTTGATACTGGTCGTGTGACAGGGATAGAGAAGGGGAGATGAGATGCTCTCTTACTGTGCTGGAGCCATGCCAGCACCACCTATATTTTGCCTCCCTGGGCAAATGCCTAGTCTGCCCTGAAGGTCAGTCTGTTATGGGTAGAGATTCTAGTCTAAGTTCTAGGAGAGAATAAAGGTCTGTGTAGGAGTAGTAGGAAGAGTCCACAGAGTAGGGTAGGCTGGCTCTTCCAAAAAACAACAAGGGAGACGTTTGCTCTAAAATATGATCTTTATTAAAAGTCACCAAACGACTCGACACAGTTGCCATGTTTCAGCACCAAAGTGCCTGCTTCAGGAGTCTTATAGTGTAGGTTATGCAAAGATAAATGATATTTCCAAAACCAAATACAACCGTAAGCAAATTATGGTTGTCCTACAAAAGCACAGAGAAACACCACCCAAAACCAACGAGAATTGCGGTTGTAGCAGACTAGTGAGAGGGGATTACATGGTGGTGTTTCTCTGTTCTTTTCTGGGACAACCAATAGAAATCAAACAAAATAAAACATGGAAAAGAAAATAAGATGATACCTTTTTTATTGGACATAACTTAATACATTTCTTGATTAGCTTTCGAAGGTTGCCCTTCGAAAGCTAATCAAGAAATGTATTAAGTTACTAGTAAAAAAGGCCCGTTTCCGAAACCAATGAAATGGGCGCTAGCATGTGGTTTTGTGTGTGTGTGTGTGTGTGTGTGTATGTGTCACAGAGTTATTTTGTGTGTGTGTGTGAGTGTGTGAGGGTGCGGTGTGTGTGCAGGTTGTTGATGTGTGTCTTTTTTTGTTTTGTTTTGTTTTTTGCTTGGGGGTTGGGGGATGTGCTGTGCTGGTAAAGTGGGTTGGATTGGTGTGTGGCTTTGAGGCTGTGTTTCTGTTGTATTGTGTGTGTGTGGTTTTGTCTGTCAAGGAGGTTTGTGGAGGGGGGTCTTTCTGTTGGTGAAATGTAAATGTGGTTGTAGGGAGGTAAAGTCTTTGTTGATTGTTGTTTTTTTTTTCCATGTTTTTTTTTTTGTGTTGTGCTGAGGCAGCAGTGTTGTTTTAGATGGGCGGAAGGTAGAGGAGCACATTCTTTGTCTGTCGGTATTTTTTGGCCGTTTCAGGGCCACTGTAGGGGAATGCTGGGAGAGAAATGTGCTGTTGGAAGCAGCGCCATCATTTTCCATTGGGCTGGGGTTCTGGGCATCCTGGAGGTGGGTGACGGCTTGCCTGAGGACGTGGATGGTTGTTTTAAGTTGGCGGAAGGGAGAAGAGCACGGTCTCGGGCTGTCGGGGGGTGATCCGGTATGTTTGGTCCATTTCAGGCCGGCTGCAGGGGAATGCTGGAACATTTATGCGCTGCAGGAATCAGCGCCGTCTTTTTCCGGGTGCCCGGGGAATCCCCGAGTTGGGAGACTGCTTGCCTGAGGCTGGGGATGGTTCGGCACGTCCTTAGCCACTTCGGCAAAAGGGGAAGAGGAAGGGGGTGGGGAGTTACCTGCAGCCGCCTGAGAAACCATGTATTCTTTCAAATGATGGAGGTGGTGCGTCGGTGTGCGGTTGTTTCGTTAGTTTGGCAGCCAGTCTCCAGCGATTCCTAGGCAGGGAAGGAGTACTCCTCCCCCTTCCTTGGTCGCTGTTTGCTGCTGGCTGGGTCGCGGGTAATCCTTCCAGCTGGGCCGCAGCTTGTCCTGTTCGCCCACGTCCCAGATGGTGACGGGCACGTTGTTTTCCGGCTCCTCTGACTCCATGTCAAGCGATCCCAAATATAGTCTGTGCTATAGGCCCTCTGGCACTCTTCAGTACTGGCATTAGGCATTTAAAAATTTCTCCCCCCTCCCCCGGTCTATTTTTGCACATACCCACAGCAGGAATATTCTTCTCTCGTTCCAGGGGTGGTTCTGTGCTCTCCGTGCTGCACAGATAATGAGCCATTCTGCTGGGGAATGCTCCTCCCTTATTGTCACGTAGTTTCCTCTGATTGGTCCGTCTTACGTTGCCTAGTGTTGCCTGGGAACGGTGTTGTGATGGTCCTTTGTGTTTCAGAATCTTGAGGGTGTTTTTTCTGATTGGTCCGTCATGCGAGGGCGGGGCAGAGAGACATGGTCAGTGTTGTGGCTTCACCACCATGAATCCATGAACCCTTCAGTGAGTGACTGAGTGACTTCAGAACGTTGTCTTCAGAATGTTGAGGGTGAGTTTTATTATAGTAGATGTCTAATAAAAAAGGTATCATCTTATTTTCTTTTCCATGTTTTATTTTGTTTGATTTCTATTGATAACCTTTAAGAGTGGACTAACACGGCTACCACACCTCTCTACTCTGGGACAACCATAATTTGCTTACAGTTGCATTTGGTTTTGGAAATATCATTTATCTTTACATAATCTACACCATAAGACTCCTGAAGCAGGCACTTTGGCACCAAAACACAGCAGCTGTGTCGAGTCGTTTGGTGACTTTTAATAAAGATCATATTTTTGAGCGAGCGTCTCCCTTGTTGTTTTCTGGAAGAGCCAGCCTACCCTACTCTTTGGACTCTTTTTGTAGACGTTTGTAGGGATTGAGTGTTCCTCCACTCTAGGAAGTGCACGTCAGGTGCCTATCCAGATGTATGTTGCCTTGCGGAAAGTGAAAAGGAGCACAGGTGAGAGGTGTCCATCCAGTATTTCATCCAGGAGTCCAGAGGAGGAGAGATAATAAATAGTTAAGAGGAGAGGTTCAAATAACAGAGAGGGTTAAGGAGCTGTTTACTAACCTGCAGTAAGGTTTTGCCATTAACACTCAACTAAAAACATTTTTAACCGTATTAGCAGCAAAATCTCCGAGCTAAAGGTTTTAGGGTAAAGAGGATGTGCCCAGTATGTGGGGTGAAATAATCTCGACTTTAATGCATGACTTGGCAATTTTTTTTTTTTACTTTCCTTTATCACTTGATGGCGTTCCTTTCCTTTCTAACTGAGGGCCCGATGGACAACGCCTACCAGGTCAGCAATGTGCTTTTTAGACAAATGCGCTTATTAGACCGATTCCAGCCGGTTTTTCAAGCACTTTATTCAGCAGGAGATGCACAAAGGGGCTGTGCGGGATTTTTACCCTGTAGGGCAGCAGACAACAGGAATCCTATGCTAATCTATCTAAATGAGCTATTAAGCATTCAAATATGCATTCCGAGCAATGCACAGCTGTTTTCTGAGCGATGCACAGAAGCAGCACCTGCCTTATACAAGGAACTTTTTAAAGGAGGTCAGGAACAGTCCTTGCATGATGGTGGTCTCTCACGGGAGCAATCTTCTGTGATATTAGCCCTGTATGGCTTCACTTTCCAGCCTGTCAGGCTTGTCTTTTGTAGCAAGGGCTAAAATAATCTTCTGTGGGGAATGTCGAGAGAGCTCTAAGGAGAACGGATGGCAGGAGTTTGCTTTTCTGTCCTGGGACGAGCTTGTTGGACTGTAAGCAGTGCTCGTGAGTTTGATGAAGAAAGCGCTTTTTTTGCAGCACAAAGCAACTTGAAATTAGTTTAAAAGCATTATCGATGGTCATGGTCAGAGGGCTAGATCCATAGGAAAAAGAGAATCAGCCCCAGAGGGGCAGCAGCAGCAGCAAAGTTTGGGGGAAAAAAAGCTACACACGACTTCCATACACACAACTTGTATGCATGTATGAAAGACATAGCACACACTGCTCTGAGCATGTGCAGAGCAGCCACGCTTAGCGATTGGCTACTCTGCTTAGCTTACCGATTGGCTATCCCCTACTGAGCTGCTCACTGTTTTTACGAACAGCTCATTTGCATCCATTTTGTTTTGGTGCATCGCTCACTATTTCCACCTCGGTAATTTTTACCAAGGTGAGTAGAGAGGTGTGGTAGCCGTGTTAGTCCACTTTTAAAGGTAATCAATAGAAATAAAACAAAATAAAACATGGAAAAGAAAATAAGATGATACCTTTTTTATTGGACATGACTTAATACATTTCTTGATTAGCTTTCGAAGGTTGCCCTTCTTCGTCAGATCGGAAATAAGCAAATGTTGGTAGATGACAGCATATATAAGTGAAACATCAAAGCATTTCAGTGACAGCCTAACAGGATGGGGGTGGATAGGTGAGAGACAGGAAGAGTCGGGTGGATGAGGGATGAGAAACAAGTCAGAGGCTAAAGAAGAGATTTAATTTACATAGACACCATATGAAAAAAGCTAGTACCAATAAATATGTCACACCTGTGGGGCAGCACTTTACAAAACCAGAACACTGTACCACTGATTTAATGGTAAGAATCCTGAAAGGGAACTTTAAAACAATACAGGAACGTAAGACCTTTGAAGTCAGAATGATTAAATATTTTGACACCTACCAGACAGGACTTAACAAAGATCTGGGTTTTCTAGCCCATTATAAACCATAAAATTGTACTGCTTTGTCACCCTCCTGTCTCCATGCATAGCTCCCTGTCCCTCATCCACCCGATTCTTCCTGTTTCCTCAGAGGTGGGGCGGGCTGCAGTAGAGAGAAGGGGCCGGGACCGGCGGCAGGGCAGCATATGGGAACTGCTGCCGCCCTGACTTTTGGAAAGCCAGAAAAGAAAGTAAATTTGAGGAAGGAAGGAAGGGAGGAGATGTCACACTGGGGGGTGTGTGGAACGGAGCCAGGAGGCGGAGCCTAGTCGGGGCAGCAGACCATCCCCTCACCTCAGGCGGTAGACTGTCTTGGGCCACCTCTGAGCACACCTAAGGCAGCTAAAAATGGAGTACTGCAGGACTTGCTCAGGTGTCCTGTGGTAGCTCCTAAATGTGCATGTGCTAATTGTGCATGACAAAATATTTCTGATTTTGTTTTGAGGGGGTGTGTCATGAGTGGAGAATGAGTGTTCTTGGGCTAACTAGTAGGGCATCTACATTATCATGTGCTAATTGGTTAGCACAGGAATACCATGGCAGCCCTTAGTGCCTACAAAATGGGTGGTGGTAAGTGTAAAAATGGCTGTCTGCTAATGGCAACATTAGTGCATGACCGTTAATCAGCCATTTTATTGCTGTGGTAAAAATGGCCTTAGTGCCCTATAGTCACTTTTTGCCACAAATTGATAAAAGGACCCCGTAGTTAAGTGTTCTGTGATAAATGCCTTTCTTGTTGTTAACATTCATTATGGTCATGCACATTAACATCATTGCTACCCCTTGCCCAGCCCCTTGTTGGTATTAGCATAACTTTTCTTGTTAGGTGTTAAAACCCAGATTAAAATTGTTCTGTGTAGGAGCCACTATAAAAAGATTCTGCTAAAAACACCAGTATGTCATTCAGACATGTCCAACATTGCACAAGAATTTGACTGCGACATTCACCAGGGTACAAACCTAAAGGCAAGGACCTGGAATGTATCAGCATTTTTAATATATTTTTTTAAACTTTATTTTTCTAACAAAATTGAAATCATTACACAAGGAAAATCTTACTACAGAAATTAGGACAATGTCTAAGTAACATATTAAGAACAAAGGAAAATATACTTATCCATTCTAGTCCACAACATGGGGAGGGGGGGGGGGGGTCCTATAGCATATATTGAGAGATATCCAAAGGAAAAATTACAATTGAAATAGGCCTTAAATATGTCCTGTCAGAGGTAGGCCTAGAACAACAAGGGAGGCCTTGAAAAATTGCCTGAAGAAGAACCATGCTACAGATGCTACCCTTAACATATACACAAATAAGTAGAGAAAAACACTCTAATCCCCTCATAGAAAGCATTATCCCCAAACAACTGGAAATCTATTATCAAGAAACATATTTAACTGGTCAGTCATAAAAATATATTGCTCATTTTGTATTTTAAGTAAACATTCAGTAGGAAAATGTAAAAAGAATTCACCCTTCGCTTGAATAATACGTGAACGTAGAGCCAGAAAACACATCTTTCCTGAGTCTCCCTGTACATCAGGAAAACACCAAAGGCCCTGTTTACTAAGCCGTGCTGTAGACACGCTAGCGTTTTTAGCACACCTTAGTAAACAGGGCCCCAAGGCATCATTTTATATTTTTAATAGTATTCTGATCATTAGTTTATTGTGGTTTCTATTTTCACCAAAATATCTATAGCTCTTGTCTCTTCTTTACTGACATGTTTTGATGTCACTGGCAGCTGTATGCCTGCCTGTCTTTTATTGTGAATACACCTCGTTTCCAGACTTGGAATCCCCGCATTCAGACTCAAAACTGAAGGCATTTTGTTGCGTCGAAAACAAGACGGCAGTGCTGGACCCATCCAAGGAGTCCAAATTCTAGGGAAGGCGGCTTGTAGCCCAGGATGGATTACTTGACTCTGGTACCTCAGATGTGTGGGTGTCTGCAGGCACTGGCTCAGGGTTCTTATTTACTGCTCACACATATCCCATGCCAACTGTGACATGGCAGCTGCAGCAAAAAGTGTGTCACCTGTAACAACAGTTCTCATGAACATAATAGTAAGTGATATTCCAGGTTCAAGAAGCAGTTAAAAATACGTTTGTTCCCACAAGCCTTCTTCCATACGGAGTAACCCAGCAGTAAATATTACAGGACAAACTGATGATGATATGTTTTTATTGCAATAAAGAGCGAGTTGCTCTTTTCTTGTTTGTTAGTTTGTCTCTTGGGGACTGTTTGAGTTTTTATTGTACTCCATCTAGGAGACAGGCAAATAGAAATAAGATTTTAAAAATAAATAAGAAAATAAGACGATACCTTTTTTATAGGGGCCATTTTACAAAGACAAGATAGGGCTACCACGAGGGTAGTGCGCGTCAAATCAGCCATATTGCCGGGTTAGCACGGGAATCTGGCAGTAGTTCCGAAGTTGGCGTATGCAGTTTCCTGTGGTAGAAAATAATTTAATAGTTTCTACTGCGAGGAGCGTTCCCAACAGTAATTGGCAGTGCAGCCACAATAACCCTGCGGAATCGGGCAGTGCGCAGCAGTGCGTGAGCTCTTACCGTGGTAAGGGCTCACATGCTAACCCCACTAATCAGTGGTGGTAAGGGCTCAGGCAATAAATAGCCTTATTTGTTCATTAATAGATTTCAAGTATTTAAATGTCTGTATCATATCTCTTCTGTCTCTTCATTCCTTTAGGGTATACATATTCAGGTCTCTTCTCATACACCTTCTACCCATACCATTTTGGTTGCTCTCCTCTGAACTACTTCAAGTCTTTTTTTGTCCTTAGTGAGATAAAGATTTCAAAACTGAATACAATAGTGCAAGTGGGGCTTCACCAAAGACCTGTCCAGGGGAATAATCACCTCCTTACAGGGTCATTTTAACCTATCCCAGGTTTAACCCTGTGCCTATCTCAATCTTTAGCCATTTCACCACTGAGATGCTCTGAGTCCATCCAAGGCTTTATCTCTCACTTCTTCACCACTGAGGATCCTCTGTTCCTCTTGCACAAAATCACTGATGCTCTCTTTGCTTGCCTCAGAGCTACTTGAATACCAAGACCTGTTTTTTGGGGGTTAAAAAAAAAAGTATATATATTGCCGCCATCTCTTTCCCATGCACAGATAGCCAACTATAATCCGTTCATCTGTATCACACACATGCTCTCATTTGATTGGTTTGTGTGGTGTGCAGTATGAGGTCATCTATGAAATTAGCTAAAATAAAGCAATTCTAGGGCTGGATTTAAATTTGGGGCAAAGAGAGAGAACATTGCTGAGTTCCACTGCCAGCCTGACTGCACTCAAGAGAGTAGAAGAATTACAAGATAACTCTCCAGCAATATCATTCATCAATATGGACTTTTGGGGGTATTTGTATTTCTATATAGTGCACCAATTAGGAACACTAATGGCAGATAATGGTAGTTCAGTACAAAAGAGGAATGAAATAGCAATTAAGCATGAAAGTGCACTTAGGCATCCAGATTTAGAATAGCACCTAAGTGTTAGAACATCAGAACATAAGCGTTGCCATACTGGGACAAACCTAAGGTCTATCAAGCCCAACAGTGGCCAGTCTAGGTCACAAGTACCTGGTAAGATCCCAGAACAGTAAAACAGATTTTATGCTGCTTATTCTAGAAATAAGTAGTGGATTTTCCCAAGTCCATCTTAATAATGGCTTATAGACTTTTCTTTTAGGAAATGATCCAATACCTTTTAAGCTAACTGCTTTTACCACATTCTCTGGCAATGAATTCCAGAGTTTAATTATATGTTGAGTGAAAAAAATATTTTCTCCAATTTGTTTTAAATTTACTACTTTGTAGCTTCTTTATGTGCCCGTCCCCCCAGTCCTAGTATTTTTTGAAAGCGTAAACAAGCGATTCACATCTATCCATTCCACTCCATTCAGTATTTTATAGACCTCTATCATATCTCCTCTCAGCCTTCTCTTCTCCAAGCTGAAGAGCCCTAGCCGCTTTAACCTTTCCTCATAGGGAAGATGTCCCATCCCCTTTATTATTTTCGTTGCCCTTCTCTGTTTTCACATGTATTGTAAGCTCTTTGAGCAGGGACTGTCTTTCTTCTATGTTTGTGCAGTGCTGCATACACCTTGTAGCGCTATAAAAATGCTAAATGGTAGTAGTAGTAGGGTGTTTGCCTGGGAGGAGCATGCGTGTTCCCACTATTCTTGAATACGCTACATAGAATTTCTGTATTTACACATGCAACTGCCTCTTTTAGGTGCGACCATTTACTCCTTTGTTCAATTTACTCATCCGTTAACCCCACTAATATTACGTTTACTACAAATTGTATATACTTTTTACAACTTGTAATTCTTCTTATTGTTACTATGTAAGCCGCATTGAAGTTGCCATGTGTGGGAAAGAGCGGGGTACAAATCTGGGTTTAAAATACCAGCCTAAAGTTGGGTGCATAAATGAATACTTATTTTAGTATTCTATAACAGATTTGGGGCTCTTTTTACTAAGCTGCGGTAGTGATTCCCACGCTGCCAATGCGATGAAGCTCATAGGAATTGTATGGGCTTCATCGCATTTGGCACACCAGGAATCACTACCGCGGCTTAGTAAAAGGAGCTCTGGGTGTTCAAATGTGCTGTTAAAGAGTACTAGCAAAGCACTCAAATTTTTTGCACCTACGTTTTAGAGCCCATTATTGAATTGACCCCTTAAAAGAATGGAAAAAGGATCCAAATGAAGAAAATAAGAAGCAACATAAGCACTGACAAGTCAGATGCAAAGCATTAATAAAGAAGGCTAAAAGAGAATATGAAGAGAAACTTGGTGCAGAGGCTAAAGCTCACAGTAATAACTTTTTCAGGTACATCAGAAGCAGAAAGCCTGTGAGGGAATCCGTGGGACCGTTAGATCATGAAGGTGCAAAAGGGGGTGCTCAAGGAGGACAAGGTCATAGCGGAGAAACTGAATGAATTCTTTACTTTTGTCTTTACGGAAGAAGATGTAAGAGATCTGCCTGTACCAGAAATGGTTTTCAAGGAAGATGATGTGGAACTGAAAGAAATCTCGGTGAACCTGGAAGATGTACTGAGCCAAATTGACAAATTAAAAAGTAGTAAATCACCTGGACTGGATGGCATACATCCAAGGGTACTCAAGGAACTGAAGCATGAAATTGCTGATCTACTGTTAGTAATATGTAACCTGTCATTAAAAATCATCCGTAGTACCTGAAGATTGGAGGGTGGCCAATGTGACACCACTTTTTAAAAAGGGCTCTGGGGTGATCTGAGAAATTACAGACCTGACATTGGTGCCAGGCAAAACAGGGGCGTAGCCAGACACCCAATTTTGGGTGGGCCTGGGCCCAAGATGGGTGGGCAGAAGAACCCCACCCCATCCCATCCCATAGGTGATTTAGAGGCATATTTTCAAAGCACTTTGGGAGGCTAAGTTCCATAGGTTTCTATGGAACTTTGGGAGGCTAAGTGCTTTGAAAATGAGCCTCATGGTCTCTCCTCTCGCCTGCGTGCCATATGGTCTCTCAATTATCCCCCCTCTCCTGCACACCTTTTAAATTTCAGATTTTCACCAGCAGTGAGGAGCAACTAATACACACTACTCATGTAGGCCCCACATCCTTCCCACTGATGCAGCTTCCTGTTTTCGCATAGGCGGGAATATGTCAGAGGGAAGGCTGTGGGGCCGGTGTAAGCAGTATGTATCAGTCGCTGCTTCCTGCAAGCGAAGATCTGCTATTTATAAGGTATGCAGGAGGGACAGTTGTTGGGAGTTTTCAGCTTGGGAATCTTTGCCAGCCACATCATAGGTGTGCTGCTACTGGTGGGCCTGAGCTCAAAGTGGGTGGGCCTGGGCCCACCCAAGTCCACCCTTGGCTACGCCACTGAGGCAAAATAGTGGAAACTATTATGAAGAATAAAATTACAGAACACTTAAACAAACATGGTTTAATGGGATAGGGTCAGCATGGGCTCAGCCAAGGGAAGTCTTGCCTCACCAATTTGCTTCATTTCTTTGAAGGCATGAATAAACATGTGGATAAAGGTGAGCGGCTTGATATAGAGGGGCATAATCGAAAGGGACGCCCAAGTTTTGCTGAGGATGTCCTCGCAGGACGTCTCCGTGAAGGGGCGGGGAAACCTGTATTATCGAAAAAAGATGGACATCCATCTTTCGCTTTGATAATACGGTCGGGGACGCCCAAATCTGGAAATTTAAGTCGACCTTAGAGATAGTCGTCCTTAGACTTGGTCGTTTCTAATTTTCGGTGATAATGGAAACTGAGGACGCCCATCTCAGAAACAACCAAATCCAAGCCCTTTGGTCGTGGGAGGAGCCAGCATTCGTAGTGCACTGGTCCCCCTCACATGCCAGGACACCAACCGGGCACCCTAGGGGGCACTGCAGTGGACTTCAGAAAAAGCTCCCAGGTACATAGCTCCCTTACCTTGTGTGCTGAGCCCCCCAAAACCCACTGCCCACAACTGTACACCACTACCATAGCCCTTATGGGTAAACGGGGGCACCTAGATGTGGATACAGTGGGTTTGTGGTGGGTTTTGGAGGGCTCACATTTACCACCACAAGTGTAACAGGTGGGGGGGATGGGCCTGGGTCCGCCTGTCTGAAGTGCACTGCACCCACTAAAACTGCTCCAGGGACCTGCATACTGCTGTGATGGACCTGAGTATGACATTTGTGTTAGGCACGCCCCAGTCCCGCCTTCGCTACGCCTCTGATACGCCCCCAGGAACTTTGGTCGTCCCCGCAATGGAAAGCAGTTGGGATGCCCAAAATCGGCTTTCGATTATGCCGATTTGGGCGACCCTATGAGAAGGACGCCCATCTTGCGATTTGTGTCGAAAGATAGGTGTCCTTCTCTTTTGAAAATAAGCCTGATAGTATATCTAGATATTCAGAAAGATTTTGATAAAGATCCTCATGAGTTAAGCTCTGGAACTCTTTGCTGGAGGATGTGGTAACAGTGGTTAGCATATCTAGGTTTAAAAAAGGTGTCCGATCTGTGAGTTCTTGTACCAGGTACAGGCAGAGTCAGTAGGCAGGCAGCAGACACGAGAGGAATCCAGGTACAGGCAAGGTCAGTAGGCAGACAGCAGACACAAGAGTAATCCAAGTATAGGCAGAGTCAGTAACGAAGAACAAAGTAGAGGCGAAGCACACTACTGAGCAAGTAACACCTACCAAAGTAGAAGCCGAAGCAAGGAGTCTAGGGAGAGTTCAGATGATAAAGTGCTGGCGTCTTACATCAGCAGGGAGAAGGGGCACAGCCATAGGACAAGAGCAGGGGAAGGAGGAACCGGAAGACCAATAGGAGAGAAGTAAGGGAAGCCAGGCAGAGGAAGAGCAGAGCCAGGTGCATGGAAGCAAAGCAATTGAGGAGCCTGCAGCCAGAGAAGAACCACACACACATGGCTCAGGGCTGTGCCAGTTAAGTGTGCGTGTCAATGGGACCCTGCGCAGCCCGAGGAGGCTGCTTGCGTTGAGGTAGGGGACATGACAAAAGGTTTGGACAAATTCCTGGAGGAAAAGTCCATAGTCTGATATTGAGACAGACATGGGGAAGCAACTGCTTGCCCCGGGATTGGTAGCATGGAATGTTGCTGCTAGTTGAGTTTCTGCCAGATACTTGTGACCTGGCTTGGTCACTGTTTGGAAAAGAGGATACCGGGCTAGATGGACCATTGGTCTGGCCCAGTATGGCTAATCTTATGTACTTAGGTTCTTATATGCACATTTAGGGGTCCAGGTGGGATAAGGACCCCTGCAGTGACATTGGCATGCAGGTTTGCCACGCACCAAGGCCTCATTTTTCCGGCGGCGGTAAAAGGACTTTTTAAAAAAATGGAAATGGTGGTGCAGTAAGTGTAACATTTGCCGCATGATCATTTCCAGGGGGAGCCCTTACCTTCTCTTATTTAGGAGGCAGTAAGGGCTCCCGCACAAACCCGGCAGTAACCGGGCAGTGATAAAAAATTTTAAATTATTTTTTGGCACTGGAAATATTGCGTGGTGGGAAATGGCACTACTGTTGGGCTCCTGAAGTATCCCGGCAGTATGGCCAAATCGTCACACACCAAGCCCACGGTAGCCCTACTGTGGCATGGTAAAAGGGCCCCTTAATTAACTTCTTTAATTATGGGTAGATGTCAGGGGTGCTTCAGGTGCTGTCCATAAGAAGAGTGTGCTGCAGTGGGAAAGGTGTTAGATTTGAAAGAGGAGAGGTATGATTCCTGCATATTTTAAAATATTATTATAATATTTTATAATTTTATGTCAACCACCCTGAAGGCCTCTGCCCTTGGGCAGTATATCAAGATTTTAATAAACCTGATAGGACCTTAACACCCTCTGAATCTTTCAAACCTGATGTCTCTTCTGGCACCAACTCCAGCTTTCCCCTCCCTGGTGATTCATAAGAGTCCAAAACTGTCCAAACAAGTTCGCAGAGTCTCAGACCTGGAGAAAGCACCAGTTCTGAAGGAGAGGATTAGGAAAATCTTTGCCAGAGGCGGCCACAGATTATGAGAACAGAGGGCTGGCATGGAGCCAGCTGACTCTTGTGACTTTCTATCACCCTTTTGTTTACAGATTCGGGACTCAGAAAAAAATTTGTGGGAGAAGGTCATTCAAGTGCTTTGACGACAACAGACAATCACACTCTGTAATTAGGAAAAATAATGCATAACTCAGCAACTGTGCCCAGCTCGTAAGAAGCAAATAAACCTCTTTACATATTTTTGAACCCAATTCTATAAATGGCGCCAAAAGATCAGTGTCAAAAAAGTGCATCTCATTGCTATGCAAATACCATAACATGACTTGTGATGATAAACCGCAAGTTACGTTAGGGCCAAAAAAACCACGGTAAAATAACTCCAGCTTTTTGCTGGGGTTATTTCACTGCCTGGGATAATCAGGCCACAAAACCGAGGCCCAGTGCTCCTGGCTGGAATTTAAAGGGGCCGCTGTACAGATTCCAGCCCCTCTCGAAGCTGTCCCACCCCCTATGAAGCTGTTCCCCTTAGGAAACCTTCCACCCCCCCCCCCCAAATAATTCAAGGCCCTCCTTCCCCAACTCCCCAAAAGATCAAAGTCCCTCTCACCCCTCTCCTATCCCCTACATGTGCCAATACCCCTAAAGGGGCAAGCTGGTACCTTGCTGGTCCAGGAGGTCTTCAGTAGGAGCAATGCCCAGTTGCTCCCACCCAGTCTGATGTTCTTTGCAAAATGGCGCCCGCTAGGGATCATGTTTCCTTATAAGGTACCAGCTTGCTCCTTTAGGGTATTGGCACATGTGTGTGTTGGGGGGGGGGGGGAATGAGGGTGCTCACGAGCAGCATTATTCATTTACCATGCTAATCATCAATCTGTGTGACTGTTATACTACAGGCTGCTGACTACCGCAGTAAATCAAGGTGCAGTAAAAGGCGATCTTTTAACGCACCTTGATAACTTCCCCCTTTAGCTGGCTCCTGGACAATGAAATCACTTGTGTGAGACTATCTGCTAATATCAGAGGCTCTTACCCATTTAGTGCCGCTGAATATCACCCCTCACTGCTAAACTCAAAGCCAGCTATTTTGAAGGCGGAGTTGGCACGTATGCAATTAAGTACCAATATTCAGCGCTTAACCGCATAAAAGTCAGTCTTATCTTTATGCAGTGTCACTTAGGTGGTTAAGCGCTGAATATTTAATTTAATCGTATAAGTGAAAGCTGTCCACATTGAATATCTGGAAATAACACTAGTGGTGGCTAAAAAACCCTCACCGCCAGCAGCTGAATATTAAATCCTTTTACTCACATTTTATTTCACTGGGGCTATTGTAAGGAAATAATGAGAATGCTATATGGTAGCAGGCAGTGGATATTCTAAAACAGTGCTTCCCAAATCTGGTTAGGTTTTTTTCTCTCTTAGAGAGACGACTGGCTATTTTGCACTGAAGTGGACACTGTTTCTGCGTGTTTTTCAATTTCAGGCTTATTTTCGAAAGAGAAGGATGCCCATCTTTCGACACAAATCAGAAGATGGGTGTCCTTCTCACAGGGTCGCCCAAATCGGCATAATCGAAAGCTGATTCCCCAATTGCTTTCCATCGCGGGGACGACCAAAATTCACGGGGCAGGACTTGGGCGTGCCTAACACATGGGCGTCTCGACCCATAATGGGAAAAAAAGGGTGTCCCTGACAAGCACTTGGACGACTTTACCTGGTCCTGTTTTTCTTACGACCAAGCCACAAAAAGGTGCCCGAACTGACCAGATGACCACTGGAGGGAACCGGGAATGACCTCCCCTTGCTCCCCCAGTGGTCATTAACCCCCTCCCACCCTCAAAAAACATCTTTAAAATTTTTTTGTGCCAGCCTCAAATGTCATACTCAGGTACATCGCAGCAGTATGCAGGTCCCTGGAGCAGTTTTAGTGGGTGCAGTGCACTTCAGGCAGGCAGACCCAGGCCCATCCCCTCCACCTGTTACACTTGTGATGGTAAATGTGAGCCCTCCAAAACCCACCACAAACCCACTGTATCCACATCTAGGTGCTCCCCTTCACCCGTAAGGGCTATGGTAGTGGTGTACAGTTGTGGGTAGTGGGTTTTGGGGGGCTCAGCACACAAGGTAAGGGAGCTATGTACCTGGGAGCTTTTTCTGAAGTCCACCGCAGTGCCCCCTAGAGTGCCCGGTTGGTGTCCTGGCATGTGAGGGGGACCAGTGCACTACGAATGCTGGCTCCTCCCATGACCAAAAGGCTTGCATTTGGTCGTTTCTGAGATGGGTGTCCTTGGTTTCCATTATCACCGAAAATCAGAAATGACCAAGTCTAGGGATGACCATCTCTAAGGGTGACCTAAATTTCAGGATTTGGGCATCCCTGACCGTATTATCGAAATGAAAGATGGATGTCCATCTTGTTTCGATAATACGAGGTTTCCCCGCCCCTTCGCCAGGATGTTTTGCGAGGACATCCTCAGCAAAACTTGGGCGTCCCTTTCGATTATGCCCCTCTTTGTAACTCTTTGAAACCGATTTGCACTGAACTGCTACGACCCCTGAAGAAGTCTCTGTGCCGAAACATGGACCATGTAGGGTATTGGAGTCATAAGTACATAAGTATTGCCATACTGGGAAAGACCAAAGCTCCATCAAGTCCAGTATCCTGTTTCCAACAGTGGCCAATCCAGATCACAAATACCTGGCAAGATCCCAAAAAGTACAAAACATTTTATACTGCTTATCCCAGAAATAGTGGATTTTCCCCAAGTCCATTTAATAACGGTCTATGGACTTTTCCTTTAGGAAGCCGTCCAAACCTTTTTAAAACTCCGCTAAGCTAACCGCCTTTACCAGATTCTCTGGCAACGAATTCCAGAGTTTAATTACACGTTGAGTGAAGAAACATTTTCTCCGATTCGTTTTAAATTTACTACATTGTAGCTTCATCGCATGCCCCCTAGTCCTAGTATTTTTGAAAGCGTGAACAGACGCTTCACATCTACCCGTTGAACTCCACTCATTATTTTTTTTTTTTTATAAATCGTGTTTATTGCAATCCAAACATCAACAACTTACAATATTGAACACATTGTTCGTCTTGCCTTTTCCTTTTATACCCTCCTACCCTGTTCCCCTTCCCTTCCCCCCCCCCCCCGCCTCTCCCTTCCCTTACCCAACCCTTCTCTGTCAAGCATGAGTCAACAATTCAATATTTTACTTCTTGTTACTGTTCTCCACTCATTATTTAATAGACCTCTATCATATGTCCCCTCAGCTGCCTTTTCTCCAAGCTGAAGAGCCCTAGCCGCTTTAGCCTTTCCTCATAGGGAAGTCGTCCCATCCTCTTTATCATTTTCGTCGCCCTTCTCTGCACCTTTTCTAACTCCACTATATCTTTTTTCGAGATGCGGCGACCAGAATTGAACACAATATTCGAGGTGCGGTTGCACCGTGGAGCGATATAAAAGCATTATAACATTCTCATTTTTGTTTTCCATTCCTTTCCTAATAATACCTATCATTCTATATGCTTTCTTAGCCGCAGCAGCACACTGAGCAGAAGGTTTCAATGTATCATCAACAATGATACCTAGATCCCTTTCTTGGTCCATGACTCCTAATGTGGAACCTTGCATGACATAGCTATAATTCGGGTTCCTGTTTCCCACATGCATCACTTTGCAGTTGCTCACATTAAACGTCATCTGCCATTTAGACGCCCAGTCTCCCAGTCTCATAAGGTCCTCTTGTAATTTTTCACAATCCTCCCACGATTTAACGACTTTGAATAACTTTGTGTCATCAGCAAATTTAATTACCTCACTAGTTATTCCCATCTCTAGGTCATTTATAAATATGTTAAAAAGCAACGGTGCCAGCACAGACCCCTAGGAAACCCCACTAACTACCCTTCTCCATTGAGAATACTGAACATTTAACCCTACTCTCTGTTTTCTGTCTTTTAATCAGTTTTTAATCCACAATAGAACACTACCTCCTATCCCACGACTCTCCAATTTCCTCTGGAGTCTTTCATGAGGTACTTTGTCAAACGCCTTCTGAAAATCCAGGTATCCACCGGCTCCCCTTTATCCACATGTTTGTTCACCCCTTCAAATAAATGTAGTAGATTGGTGAGGCAAGATTTCCCTTCACTAAATCCATGTTGACTTTGTCTCATTAATCCATGCTTTTGAATATGCTCTGTAATTTTGTTCTTAATAATAGTCTCTACCATTTTGCCCGGCACCGACGTCAGACTCACAGTTTCTTGGCAAATAAACCCTTTGAGCCTTTTATTGCTTCTTTGCCTTGGTCATTTGGAACCTGCCTCACTCTCACCCCTCTCGTTCTTGCTGTACCCCTTGCCAGTCAGGTTTTCAGGATATCCACGATGAATATGCATGACAGAGATTTGCATATAATGGAAGCAGTGTATGCACATCAAGTTCATGCATATTCAATGTAGGTATCCTGAAAACCTGGCTAGCAAGGGGTACTCCAGGACTAGACTTGGGAAACACTGTTCTAAAGCACCTGTCACAAAAACCCACATAAAAATTTGTGTTAATCTTGGTGCCTATTTTTACCTCAAGAGGTGCATTAAAAAATGGTAGTAGATTTGAAATCTTTGGTCCAATATTCAGTGACTCATAGTCAGCATTTTGAACAGCTATGACCACTGTGAGCAGAATTAGACCTAGAGATATTCAGTGACAGCATCTATCCCACTTATGCACATAGGGGTCAATATTTAAAGTGATTTAACCAGCCAGAAATGACTCCTGGCTGGTTAAACCGCCAGTAAAGGCTAACTGGTCATTTTCAGCACACTTAACCGATTAGCACCCCTGAAAACCAGTTAGTGCTGAACTGCAAACCAGCCATTTTGGGGGTGTTCCAGGGGCAGACAAGGTACTTCGCTTGTTAACGGGCCCTTTTACTAAGCAATGGTAAAAAGTGGACTGCGGTAGTTTGGACTCGTGATATTGGCATGTGCTGGACCACTTTTTTACCGCGGCTGGAAAAAAAAGGCTTTTTTAAATGGGGAAGCACATAAGCACTGCCATACTGGGAAAAGACCAAGGGTCCATCAAGCCCAGCATCCTGTCTCCGACAGCGGACAATCCAGGCTTCAAGAACCCGGCAACCCCCCCCCCCCAAAAAAATTTTTTTAAAATAATGTTCAATGGACTTTTCCTTCAGGAATCTGTCCAAACCCCCCTTAAACTCCGTAAGGCCAGCTGCTGTCACTACATTCTGTGGCAATGAGTTCCAGAGTCCAACTACACGCTGAGTAAAGAAAAACTTTCTCCTATTTGTTTTAAATCTACCATATTCTAGCTTCATCTTGTGTCCCCTGGTTTTGTTGTTGTTTGAAAGTGTAAACAATCTCTTCACATCTGTCCGCTCTACTCCGCTCATTATCTTGTAGACTTCTATCATATCACCCCTCAGCCACCTTTTCTCCCAGCTGAAGAGCCCTAACCTTCTCAGCCTTTCCTCATAGGGAAGTCGTTCCATTCCCTTTATCATTTTTGTCGCCCTTCTCTGCACCTTTTCTAATTCCTTTATATCTTTTTTGAGATGCGGCGACCAGATTTGGACACAATACTCGAGGTGCGGTCGCACCATGGAACGATACAACGGCATTATAACATCCTCGTGTTTGTTTTCAATCCCTTTCCTAATAATACTCAACATTCTGTGCGTTTTCTTAGCCGCGGCAGCACACTGGGCAGACGTTTTTAACGTCTTATCAACAATGACTCCCAGATCCCTTTCTAGGTCCGTAACTCCTAACGCGGAACTTTGCATGACATAGCTGTAATTCTGGTTCCTCTTACCCACATGCATCACTTTGCACTTGTCAACACTGAACTTCATCTGCCACTTGGACGCCCAATCCCCCAGTGTCGCGAGGTCCTCCTGTAATCTTTCACACTCCTCCTGCGACTTGACGACCCTGAATAATTTTGTGTCATCAGCAAATTTAATTACCTCACTAGTTACTCCTATCTCTAGGTCTGTACACTAAAATTAAAAGTATTCACTGCTTGAGCACTTACCGCAACCCATTGACGTAGCAGTAAGGGCTCACGTGCTACTCAAGCAGTAATCAGGCAGCACACACCAATGTGGCCACGTTTCCGATTACCGTCGGGAACACCCCCCATGGTAGAAAATAGAAAAATATTTTCTGTGGCGGGAAACAATGCTCGCCAGCTTCGAAACTACTGCAGGGCACCTACGCTACCCCCGCAGTAGGGTCGATTTGGCGAATGCTACCCGCGCGTTAGCCCTACCGCTGCCTAGTAAATGGATCCCTAAGTGCCGATATTCAGCACTTAACTGGTCAGGTTAACCGCATAAATGGGACAGCATAAAAGTCAGTCCTATCTTTATACGGTAAGCAATAGCTGATTAAGTGCTGAATATCAGACTTAACCACCTATACACTAGCCGGCTCCGCAAAACCAGATATTCACCACCGAAGCCCAGATAGGGTCCCGTATTGAATATTCAGGAATAGCGCCAGCAGCAGTGAGCTCTGGCTGAATATCAACCCGGAATTTATAGAATACTATAAATTATGCATATCACATGGCACACATAGGCCTGCCATTGGTACTGGTGTGCCAAGCTGACTTACACTAGTATTCAATAACATAATCTTGGTGACAAGATGTACCTATACAATTGGTGCTAGGCACACAGCGCTGAGGCACCAATTTATGGAATTGCTCTGTGTGTCACCAGAAAGTAACATTTAAAGAACATAAGCATAAGAACTTAAGCGTTGCCATACTGGGACAGACTGAAGGTCCATCAAGCCCAGTATCCTGTTTCCAGCAGTGGCCAATCCAGGTCACAAGTACCTGGCAAGATCCCAGAACGGTAAAACACATTTTTTTAAAATATATTTGAATTTCTTTATTTCCATATTTTACATTCATATAGAAACATTAACAGAAATCTTAGAAATATTCCAGTCAAATAAAAATATAGAAAATATAAGGAATTATAACATTCATTCTCCACCCTCAATTTTTGGATCCAAGATCTAGGAATTATTTATTTATTTATTTATGGTTCACTTCTACCCCACATTTTCCCACCAATGCAGGCACAATGTGGCTTCCATGAATTACAAAAGTAGAGAGATACAACACATGAATTGTACAGTAGAATAAAGATAAAATGCTAACAGCAATTAGGACGGTTAAACAACAGAATTACTGATGGAATACACTTTTTCAAAAAGGTACGTTTTCAGCAGCTTCTTGAAAAGATGGTGGTCCACTTGCGATTTTAGCTGCAGGGGTTAGGAATTCCAAGTCTTCGGGCTGGAGTAGTGGAAAGTAGAGGCAAAAAGAAGCTTGTATTTAACACCCCTGCAAGATGGGTAATGTAGTTGTAGAAAGGTGCATGCTGTTGAGATGGCATTTCTTGGTGGGAGATCTATTAAAGGGATCATGTATTCCGGAGCTAATCCGTAGATTATTTTATGTGTCAAAGTGCAGATCTTGAATGCGATTCATTCTCTTACAGGTAACCAGTGTAGATTGAAACGTAGGGGCTGCGCAGGAACCATGCGTGATTTGCCCAAGATGAATCTCGCAGCAGTATTCTGGGCAGTCTAGAATTTTCTCAGTAGATGCTCCTGGCAGCCTGCATAAATCCCACTGCAGTAGTCCAGGTGATACAGAACTAACCAGTGAACAAGTGTGCGGAAGAGCTCTCTGGTGAGACAAAACTTAACACGCCGCAGCCTCCACATTGCATAGAACATCCGCTTGGTGACCACTCACACTTGCAGATCCAGGTACAGGTGAGGGTCCAGCTCAACACCCAGAAGTCTAAGGCTCTGTGAAATTGGGAGGGTCTGGTCTTTAATGACAAGGGAGCTTGAGGAAAATCTGGCATGGACGGACGAGAGCACAAGACACTGAGTTTTGTCTTTGTTTAACTTAAACCGGAATACCTCAGCCCAACGTTCCAAGATGGAAAAACTCGCTCCGATCAAATCTGTGACTTCATCTAATGAGGAATGGAAGGGGATGGAGATGGTGATGTCATCTACGTAGATAAATGGATTCAGGCCTAGGTTTGCTAGTGCAGTTGCAAGGGGAAACAGCATTATATTGAATAGCATTGGAGAAAGGGGTGAACCTTGTGGAACCCCACAAGAAGCTTTCCAAGGTGCTGAATGAACTGGAGTGCCTTTGACCTGGTATGTTCTAGTTGACAGGAAACCCTTAAACCAGAGTAACACTCTCCCACCGATGCCTAGGGTGTCCAGTAGATGTAGTAAGATGTTGTGGTCCACCATATCAAACGCGCTGGACATGTCGAACTGCATCAGTAATATTTTCTTACCCACAGAAATGTCCCTTTTAAAACCAGACAGGGCTGTAACCAGAACCGTTTCAGTGCTAAACTGAGCACGGAAACCTGACTGAGAGTAGTGTAGAATGCCAAAGGTTTCAAGGAAATCATTTAGCTGACTATTCACCAAGCTTTCCATTACTTTGACAATCAGCGATATGGAAGCCACTGGTCGATAGTTTGAAGTGACGTCGGAACTTATCTTTGGATTCTTTGGAATGGGTGTGAGAAGGATTCTGCCATGCTCTGGGGGGAAGATGCCATGGTTCAACATGTAATTGAGATAGGAAGTTAGGTCAACGATGATGCGCTTCAGGGCCATTTTGAAAAGGTGACTAGAGCAAGCATCCAAACCACAAAACTTGTTTGAAAACTTCAGGAGTGCTTTAGAAACGTGATCTACAGGAACGCTTTCAAAGGCAATCCATGTGCGATCGGCAGGGCATTAAGCAGTGCACGGATCTAGTGAATCTAAGAAGTCATCCACATCTGCTGGGGAACTAGTTAGCGTTGACCTGAGAACTTGTATTTTGTCCTTGAAATAAGTAGCAAGCAGGACCGCTGAAGGTAGATCGTCCCGAGTGGTCTCCAGCCTATTTGTGGCGAGAAAGGAGTTCAAAAGCTGGTTTAGCTTTTTGTTATTTTTGCCCGCAGTTTTTAATTTCGAGGAAAAGTTAAAGTGTTTAGCCTTTTTGATGGCATACTTATATGTGCGGTGGCTAGCTTTCCAAGCTTCCTGCGCTAGACCTGTCTGTTTTTTGCGCCATGCACGCTCAAGCCTCCGTGTTTCGGTTTTTAGAGTTTTTAGTTCAGTAGAAAACCAAGGCGTGGAACTACGGAAATAGGAAGATTTGAGTTGCGTGGGTACTATAGAGTCTAGAACACTCCTGCATTTGTCGTCCCAGGCTTTGAGAAATCGTGCAGAATCGGCTGGCTTTGTCCAGTTATTGCTGTAAACTGACTTCCAGAATAGAGGAATGTCAATAGCGCCTCTCTAGTTGTAAGTGCGTATATTAGCACTTTAAATGGTAAAACACATTTTATGCTGCTTATTCTAGAAATCAGCAGTGGATTTTCCAAGTCCATCTTAATAATGGCTTATGGACTTTTCTTTTAGGAAATTATCCAAACCTTTTTAAACCCTGCTATGCCAACTTCTTTTACCACATTCTCTTTCAACAAATTCCAAAGTTTAATTACATGTTGAGTGGAGAAATATTTTCCATGGTTTGTTGTAAATTTACTAGTTAGTAGCTTCTTTGAGTGCCCCCTAGTCCTAATATTTTTGGAAAGAGTAAACAAGCTATTCACATCTACCCATTCTACTCCACTCAGTATTTTATAGACCTCTATCATATCTTCCCTCAGCTGTCACTTCTCCAACCTGATGAGCCCTAACCACTTTAGCCTTTCCTCATAAGGAAGTCGGCCCATCTCCTTTATCATTTTTGTCACCTTTCTCGTAGTTGCATTTTTCAAGGATCGAAAGGGACGGGGGAGGGGCGGCGGAACCGGGGGGGGGTCAAATGTGGTGGCAGTGGGGGGAGGGTTGGCGGTGGCGGGAGGGGGTCGAATGTGGCGGGGGAGGGGCGGCAGCAGTGGGGGGGGGGGGGGTGAAAGCAGAAAGGCTTGCATTTGGTCTTTTCTGACATGGACGTCTTTGGTTTCAAAAATTGCTGAAAATCAGAAACGTCCATGTCTAGGGACGTCCATCTCTAAGGATGACCAAATTTAAGGATTTGGACGTCCCTGACGGTATTTTCGAAACGAAAGATGGATGTCCATCTTATTTCGAAAATACGGGTTTCCCCGCCCCTGGATCAGGATGTTTTGCAAGGACGTCCAAATCGAAACGTGGATGTCCCTTTCGAAACTGCCTCTCCACGTCTCTCCTTCTCGCGCCTGCATATCATCTGATCTCTCAAACATGCCCCCTCCCCCACATAACTTTTAAATAGCAGGTTTTCACCAGCAGTGAGCAGCAATTAATACACACTGCTCATGTTGGCCCCACACCCTTCCCTCTGATGTGACTTCCTGTTTCCGCATAGGCAAGAATATATCAGAGGAAAAGCTGTGAGGCCGATGTGAGCAGTATGTATCAGTCGCTGCTCGCTGCAGGCGAAGATCTGCTATTTACAAGGTTTGCAGCAGGGACAGTTCGGAGTTTTCGGCTGGTGGGGCTTGGGGATCCCTGCCAGCCACATCATAGGTGTGCTGCTACTGGGTGGGCCTGAGCCCAAAGTGGGTGGGCCTGGTCCACTGGGTCCATCTGAGAACTCTCTGAAAGAACCAGAAATTAGGGGTGTGCAACTTGAAGATTTTTGTGTTGTGTCATCTTCCATATTGATTATGGGAATGTTTTTTTTTCTTCGGACATTTTTTGGTATTTTTTCGACATGGGATCAATGTCGATGAGTACACACTCTTTCAGAAAACATACACACTCTTATGAAAGAATGCACACTATCCCCCAGATTCTATAAACAGCGACTAAAATTGTGTTCGCAAATCAGCTGATTTGCCCATGCAACTTAATTGTTTAACAAGCTAATCAGTGCTGATAATTGGCCACTAGCAAGCAATTATCAGCACTATGTAGAATTTACACATGCAACTTTCTAAGCGTATTCTGTAAAGTGGTTCATGTAAATTCTAAAGTGCGGATCACAAAAGGGGGTGTGGCGATGGGAGGGGCATGGCCGGGTCATGGGCACTCCTGAAAATTACACACACTATTAGAGAATTACGCCCAATCTGCACCTAAGTTAGGTGCAGCCATTTACACTAGATTTTAGTTGACGTAAATGGTCGCACCTACATTTTAGTCACATATTCTATAAACTGCGCCTAACTTTAGGCGAGGTTTATAGAATAGGACTAAGCACAGGGGTTTTTTTGTGCTGATTTTTTAGGTGCCATTTATAGAATTTGGCCCAAAAGGTGATTTTTTTTTCCTGTCACTTGTGTTTGAAAATAACATGGGAAATATGCTTGACATCTCCCATGGAATTTTAAATGGATCCACATCCTTAACAGAAACATATAGGTAGTCTTCTGGGGACACCAAAGTACCCCCTGGAGCTTCTCCTTAATCTTAATTATAGCTGCAGGAGGGAAGATAGAAAGCCCTTGTGAAAAGGGGGTATTCATTCTAGCAGAACTCTCTGAAGCATATTTATTTATTAGTTAGGATTTGGCTGTCTTTTTCACTTGTAGCTCAAGGCAAGTTGTATTCAGACACAGTGGGTTCTCCCCTGGCTCTGGAGGTTTTTATAATCTAAGTTTGTACCTGAGACAATGGAGAGTTAAGTGATTTACCCAGGATCATCACGGAGCTGCAGATAGTGCGAGATAGTGTGCTCTATAAATTTTCTACATAAATAAACTGGACTTCCCTGGAACTCAGCCCACTGCTCTAAACATTAAGCTACTCCTCCACTCTCCTTATCTCCTAGTGTTACCAATGCTGCCTTAGGATAATTTAAAAAATCTTAAGCCTTTTACTATAATTTTCAAAGGCCTTCAATCTTCTACAAATTATTATCTTACTTAAACCAATATAGTGTCACACTCTTGCAAGTTCTCTATTTGTTGTTCAGTCCTATTCATCTTATACCTAGAATTAACCATCTCTCATTCAATTACACCCACTTTAGGCCTTAACCCAGCGGTGACCCATAAGACACACTCACTCCTATGCACTAGTAACATAACGGTATTCCAACATGAGTCCAAGGAACAACAAGTAGCCAGAGCTCCTTTATAATTGCTAATCCAGTATCACCATGGAATGATCTTCTCCCCCCCCCCCCCCCCCCCCCCCCCCCCCCCCGGGACTCTCCTTAATCACTAGCACCAGAGCTGCCAAGTTACCCATTCCAGGAGGGAGACTTTTTGACCAGTCCTGGATTTCTGCCAACTTCATCCTGGTGCATTATGGGACCTGCAGCACTGATTTCATTGGATAGAATCATGGACTTCAAATACTACACTGCTTTGGGATGTAAGTTTAAAATCAGGACTGGCTAAAAAGTCTCCCTCTGTATTTCCATCTGAGGGTCCAACCAGAATCCTATCAGCTGGGGATGCCAATATCAGTAGCTGTAAACTATCTTCACGGCCCCAATATTGTGCATAAGTTGAAAAAAATTAAATATCAGTGGCTGGGCCCTCCATCATCAGAAAGACTATGAACTTCTTAGTCTGCAAATCTACTATGCACTGTATAGCCCTTGATCCCACTGGCAATTCATCACCTTCTGACTGAGAGAAACATCCATGTTCTATAGGGCAGTCACTCTGCCACCTAACTCTGCTCCAGAATTCTGTGCCTCAGTATTTGAGTAAGTGCAAAGTGATGCATGTGGGAAAGAGGAACCCAAACTATAGATATGTGATGCAAGGTTCCACATTAGGAGTCACCACCCAGGAAAAGAATCTAGGTGTCAGCTAAGAAAGCAAATAGAATGTTAAGAATTATTAGGAAAGGAATGGAAAATAAAAGTGAGAATGTTATAATGCCATTGTATTGCTCCATGGTGTGACTGCATCTCGAATACTGTATGCAATTCTGGTCACCACATCTCAAAAAAGATATAGCGAAATTAGAAAAGGTACAGAGAAGGGCAACGAAAATGATAAAGGGAATGGGACGACTTCCCTATGAGAATGGCTAAAGTGGTTAGGACCGTTCAGCTTGGAGAAGACGGCTGAGGAGAGATATGATAAATGTCTATAAAATACTGAGTGGAGTGGAATGGGTAGACGTGAATCGCTTGTTTACTCTTTCCAAAAATACTAGGACTAGGGAGCACACAATGAAGCTACTAAGTAGCAAATTTAAAACAAACCAGAGAAAGTATTTCTTCACGCAACGTTTAATTAAACTCTGGAATTCGTTGCCAGACAGTGTGGTAAAAGCAGTTAGCTTAGCAGGGTTTAAAAAAGGTTTGGATAATTTCCTAAAAGTCCATAAGCCATTATTAAGATGGACTAGGGAAAATCCACTGGTTATTTCTAGAATAAGCAATATAAAGTCTGTTTTACTGTTCTGGGATCTTGCCAGGTACTTGTGACCTGGATTGGCCACTGCTGGAAACAGGATACTGGGCTTGATGGACCTTTGGTCTGGCCCAGTATGGTAACGCTTATGTCCTTATTTATACCAATACAACAAAAACTGCTCAGTCCCCATCTACACCAGCTCAGAACCTTGCAAGAGAGGAGGGAGATGATTTCTGACTCAGCCTTTCTGCTTACCATCTTCATGAATAGATCTACTGTGATTTTCCAGAAACAAAGTGCAAAGGACCATAATTTAAAAAAAAAAAAAAACTTGGCTACTCCTGAAAATAAAAATGGAGCTATGGTTGATGAGAAAGTTGGGCCCCTAAGCACACCAGAAGCTTTCAGAGGGGTGGCACATCCCTTAGAAAGTTTGCGCCAGATCCCTCCACCGATTCTGACTGAACTAGAAGAAGCCAAAAGGTGCAGGAGAAAACTGCTGGGTCAAAAGAAAAGAGCTGTATGTTTGATGGTTGGGTTCAGTTCCAGTTCAAAGGCTGATGCAAAGGCAACACTAACATCCTGAGGGGCAAAGCCTTGACCACTGATTATCAGTGACACCTAGTGGTCAGATTTATGATCCACATTAGTTGGGTTCTTGAGAGAGCTGCAGATTATGATTCTCGTCTGAAAATTGTGATTGCAACAGCTGGGCTGAGATGGTGTATATAACATAGAAACAAAAGCCCTTGTTAATTGAGAACAGAAACCCCTGGTGCTGAAGCTCAACAGGGACTAATTTTGTTGAGCTAGAAGCTCCAAAAAGCAGGAAGAAAATGATAACATAAGAAACCATTATCCATTTTCATTCTTATTTTATGAAGAGTAGCATCCGATATTGGCCAATGAGAAATAGTGTGTGGGGTGGGAGGGACTAAAATATCCAAGTCCACACACACAAGGACAGAATCATACCTGTTTCCCAGCTACACCACTGACAACATGGTGCTAGCGCTATTTACTGACTGGAGGACTGGCCTAGTGGTTAGACTAGTGGGCTAAGAAGCACAGAAGTCAGGTTTCAAATCTCACTGATGCTGTTTGTTATCTTGGGCAAATGACTTAACCCTCCATTGTGTAAGGGATGAATGTAGATTATAATTTCTCTAGAGACAGAAAAATATCTACTGTACCTGAATGTAACTCACCCTGAGCTACCACTGAAAAGGTTTGAGCTAAATATAAAATCTCCTCCCATTCCTAAATCCAAATAAATGTAGCAATCTCCCTTCAAGGCTTTACCTGCAGTGGTGTATCCCAGGATGGCAGGCGCACCCAGCAGTGTACATCCTTGCTGTGGCTGGTGGGGATCCCCAAGCCCCACCAGCTGAAGACTCCTGACATTTCTTCTTCCTCTCCCCTGTTGATGATCCAGCATCTCTCCTGAACTCTCACCCCCCCCCCCCCCTTCATGTACCTTTTAACAGCTTCACTTCCAGAGGTTGCCAGCAGTGAGCAGAGAATTGCCTAGGCTTTCTCTCAGAGCTTTCTCTCTTGATGTGGCCCACCTATGTAGAAACAAGAAGTTGCATCAGAGGGAAGGCTCCGGAGTCAGCACGAATAGGGTGTGTAAGTCACTGCTTGCTACTAGAAACCTCCACAAGTGAAGTTTTTAAAATGTACATGAGGAGAGATGCCGGATCACCAGCAGAGGAGGGGAGGGAGAGATGCTGGATCATCAGCAGAGGAGGGGAGAGAGATACTGGATTATAGGCAGGGGTGAAGGGTGGGAGCTGCCCATCTACGTTGGGCTCAGGCCCACCCATCTGGCTATGCCACTGTTTACCTATAGGTAATCTGTATTGGGGGTCTCTGATCTGGGGGCAAAGGCATAGCTACCATTGAGTGAACCTGCCAAAATGCCCAGGGTCACCCAATGGTAGAGGCCACCTGAAGCTGCTCCACCCACAGGTCCAGCATCCCTACCTTCCTTTCTCCCTCTCCTCCTCCCCCTCCCCCCCACCACAACCGGCCGAGTATCACTTCATCCCCCCCCCCCCGCCTGTCTCTCTGGCTTCTTCCCAGTGCTGTGGTGGGTGACCGGCGCTGGCAAAGGCAGCCCTGAAAACTGGCTGTCTCTGGCCAGTGGGGCCTTTCCTCTGCCGTGTCCCACACACAGAAAGTTGTATCAGAGTGCCGAGTCCAACTGGAGACAGACAGTTTCAGGGCTGCCTCTGCTGCTGCTGGCCACTCATCACAGCCCTTGGAAGAAGCCAGAGAGATGGGGGGAATGAAGGGCAGGAGGGATGCTGGGGGAGCAGCGAGAGAGAGAGAGCATAGGGGAATGGGAAGAGAGGGGGAGTAATGCTGGACTATGGGGGGTGGGACAGATGGAAGAATAAGAGAGAGACCTGGACCAAAGGGCACAGAGAAGAGAGGGGGCAGATGCTGGACTGATGAGGGGGGTGGAGAACAGATGGAAGAGAGAGACAGAGAATGAGACCTGGACCAAAGGGGATGGAGAAGAGAGGGGGTAGATGATGGACTGGGGGGAGCGAAGAGAGAGAGATTGGACCAGAGGAGAGAAGGGTAGAGATGCTGGACCAATGGAGGGAGATAGAGAGAGATGCCACACCACGGAGGGTGGAGGGTACAGGAGAAGAGAAGGGAGAAGTAGGGACACAGAAGAGATGATAGCTGTGGAGGAAACATAGGGACAGGGACACAGAGGAGCAGTACTGGACCACAAGGGGAGGGATAGGGACACATAGGAGAGTTGCTGAACATGGGGGGAGGATAGGAATAGGGACAGGGACTCAGAGGGGAGACAATGGACAGGATGGATAGGGACATAAGAACATAAGGTCCATCAAGCCCAGTATCCTGTTTCCAACCATGGTTGTGACCATGGTCACAAGTACCTGGCAAGATCCCAAAATAGTAGAATACATTTTATGGTACTTATCCTAGAAATAAGCAGTGGAGTTTCCCCAAGGCCATGTTAATAATGGCTTATGGACTTTTCCTTTAGGAAGTTATCCAAACCTTTTTTAAATTCCACTAAGCTAACTTAGGAACACAGGAAAGATGGATGGTGGACATAGAGAGAGACCCTGGAGAGAGTTAAGGGAGAAAAAAAACTGAAAAAAAAGCAGAAGAGACACTAGTACCAAAGCGTTGCTCAGACATCAAATGTAGAAAAAAAGTATTTTCTTCTTAATGTATTAACTGTAATATGCCAGTTTTAGGAAATGTGCATCCTCCCCCCATCCCCACCACTTAGGGAGCGATGGTGTTATAGGGAGCCCACCTCAATTTTTCTGCCCTGGGCTCATTCAGTCCTAGCTACCCCACTGCCTAGGGGTAAAAGCTTGCCTGGCTCAGCTTGTCAGTTTGGGTTGTCATCTGTTTCCAGATTTCCAGGAATCCAATCTTGATTTTACCTAATTGCATGGAGAGGCTTGTAATTCTGATTCCCTTAACATGTTGCCTAAGAAAAACAAGGTTACAGGTCCAGACATACAGTGCTGCAAAACCAGAACAGTGGGTCCTAAAAATGTGTAGCCTGTTGAAAATCCGAAAATAGGCATGGAGCCATTTGGCGACACTAGGCAGATGGGTGTCTTGCTTTATCCTGTTGTTACCTCCTTCTAAGTGAGATAAAAGGTTCAGTGTGAGTCATCCTGTAGGAGGCAGCTGTTCCCAGACAGGCAATAGGTCTTGCTGCTGGATTCCACTACAGGTCAGGTGTGGGAGGGCAGGAGAGAAGTGGGGGTCTTGTACAAACAAAACCCATTCCAAAACACCTCGAGCAAGTTATACAGGGAGGTCATCCAAAATCACTGTGCCCTGGTGCATTGGTAGCCTGCGCTGCAGCAAAGCCCCACAGCTATTAATCTCAGACAGCTGAGACAGGCTTGGAACCCTATTCATGTGTTTCAGCTGAAGGCTGATCTGGCAGGGCCTGGGAATGAATAGTCCAAAAATAATTTAGGACTGAGATAGAGGCCTGGGCACCAGCTGTGATTTATTTGGGTGCATGACCTTGTGTTTGTTATATATGTGAACATTACTACCATGTATTTATTGGAATTCAGAAATTAGGGTTTGTTTGTTTTTAATGCAAATGCATTCACTTTGAAATGAAAAACATCAGGCTTCTTTAAGTTCATTTTGTTTCAAAGCAAAACAAAAATAATGCACTAAAATGTATTGTGAATTTTGTTTTGTATGGTTTTCTTTTTAATGTGTGCTAAAACCAAAAGCCAAGTGAAAACCCCAAATCCCCCCCAAAACACCTCTAAAATAAAAGAAAAAGTATGGCACAGCCCTAGTATGTATCTATGAAACAGTGATGTATCGCTGACTCTCTCTCTCTCTCTCTTTTTCCTTTCTGCTTTATATATTTGGGGGGGGGGGGGTGCACTAAAGTCGTCGTTAGAGCCGTTCCGTACAGAATTCCATAGCGAATCGGTGGGAACGGCTATGCATCAAGGAAAGGGAATGCAAATGAGCTGCTCATTGCAGCTCACTTGCATTCTCTAATCCTTCGTAAAACCGTCGGATAATCGGCTGGTAGAGCATGTGCAGAGCAGCCAAGCGTTATGCTGGCTGCTCTGCGCATGCCAAGGACATAAAAAAAAAAAACACGTCCTTTATGGACGGCCTTGCCCCCCCCCCCCCCCCCGCCCGAGGTCGCCACCGCCGCTCCCCCTCCCCCTGCATTGAAATCAGAACTTTACTCCTTCCTTCCTTCCTTCCTTCCTTGAAATGACAGCTTCCCCACCATCCTCTGCCCCCTGTGGCCCCGCCCCCCCTGAGGTCGTCGCCGCCGCCGCTTCCCCCCTCCGTCTGCCACCGGGCCCTCACAGCGCCTCTCACCTTCGTGTGAAGGTGTTGCACCGGCAACAACAGCTGATCGCCTCTCCGGACTTCCCTTCTTTCCTCCTTGGCCCGCCCTCGTCTGACGTAAGTAACTGATGTGGTCTTGAAAGGGTTATGTGTCTTTTGTACATATAAAATTAGCTGGTATAAAATGTATAATTAGGAGCATAGTTATCAGTGTGGGCTCCCATTAAGAAGTGTTATTTTACTGTTAACCCCAGCCATTAATAACTAGATCTCATTACAAAAAATGAGACCTGTGGTAAAATAACCCACCTTGATAGTAGCTCATGTTGATAACTTCTCCCCTTAGTATGAAGTTTCATTCTCTGGTAACCAGAGCTAATATTGTGATGTCACAGTTAGTCATTCCACCAATGCCTAAGAGCCATCCTCATCAGTAATGTCACAATGGCTTTATTTCCCTATGAGGCTCTTTTACTAAGCTGCGGTTAAAGGAGCTCTGCACTAGCCATGCTGTAAGGCCCTTTTTACCGTAGTGGGTAAAAAGGCCGAAAAAAAGACAGGACCATGTGATAAGATTGCACTTACCATATGGCCATGTGTGTGTGTGTGGGGGGGGGGGGGATTTACCACCACGCATTGAGGTGGCGGTAAAGGCTCCCACACTAACCCAGTTGTAACCGGCCAGCGCACGGCACTGCCTGGTTACTGCCAGGTAACCCCCTGCAGAAATATTTTTCAAATATTTCCACTAGCTCCGGAAATGCCGTGCACTGGGGGTGGAACTACCACTAGCACCCATATTGGGTCGGCGGTAGTTCCGGATTGCCACATGGTAAGCCCACAGTCGGCTTACCACTTCATAAAAAGGCCCCCATATTGGCTCATTTTTATTACATATAGCAGCAATTTTTATTTCTAGAGACATTTGTTTTTTTCTTTAATTAACAGGGGTAAGTTATCAATGTGTTAGTTTACTGTTAACCTCAGTTGTTAGTAACTAGGGGGTCCTTTTACTAAGCTGCGCTAAAAAGTGGCTGGCACTGGTGTCAGCACGTGGGTTTCCCGCATGCTGCAGCCACTTTTAGTTTGCAGTAAAATGGCTGCGTTCTGGGGTTTTCTTTGTAATGGCCGCATGCTAATTTCCCCATTAGCACATGGCCATTACTGCCAGGAGCCCTTATTACCTCCTATTTAGGAGGCGGTAAGGGATACCGCACTACTCCCATGCTAATCGGGTAGCACACGGTAATGTGCCCACGCTACCTGATTAGCACAGGCACACCTACTCTCCAGCCCCAGACATGCTTCCCATGCTGGAAAATAAAAATATTTTCCAGCGCAGGATTAGTGCACTCTAAGCAAAACACTACCGCAGGCTACCTCAGCGTGTCCCATGGAAGCGCTCTTTTAGCGTGTGGTAGGCCTACCTCACCTTAATAAAAGGGCTCCTAGGTCTCATTGCATAAAATGGGACTGTTCTAAAATAGCATGCATTAGTGGTAAAATAACCTGTCTTAATGGTATAACTTCCCCCCTTAGTTTGAAGAGTTTCAGAAACTGGTATCCAGAACTGATATTGTGATGTCATAATGCCTCATTCCACCAATGCCTAAGAGCCAGCCTCATCAGTGATGTCACAATGACTTGATTGTCCTTTATTACATATAGCAGTAAAGAGTAGTTACTCACCTGTAACAGGTGTTCTCCGAAGACAGCAGGCAATATATTCTCACTGATGGGTGACGTCACGTCGGCCCGGAGGACTTTCCAGCAAAGTCCATGACAAAGTCTAAAATGTCCCCGTCGCGCGGGCGGATGCAGTGCGCATGCGCGCGTCCACTTTCCCGCCCGCCGCGTGGGCACATTCCTCAGTTAATTACAAGAATTAGAGGAATACAACTCCAAAGGGGAGGTGGGAGGGTTGTGAGAATATATTGCCTGCTGTCTTCGGAGAACACCTGTTACAGGTGAGTAACTACTCTTTCTCCAAAGACAAGCAGGCCAATATTCTCACTGATGGGGTATCCCTAGCCCCCAGGCTCACTCAACACAACAAAGAATGGTCAATTGGGTCCCGCAACGGCGAGGACAAAAAACAAAATTGACCTGAAACCAAATTCAACTATTGAGAGTGCAGCCTGGAACAGAATAAACATGGGCCTAGGGGGGTGGAGTTGGATTCTAAACCCCAAACAGACTCTGCAGCACCGACTGCCCAAACCGACTGTCGCGTCGGCTATGCTGCTGAAGGCAGTAATGTGATGTGAATGTGTGGATCGAAGCCCACGTCGCAGCTTTGCAAATCTCTTCTATGGTGGCTGACTTTAGATGAGCCACCGACGCAGCCATGGCTCTAACATTATGAGCCGTGACATGACCGTCCAAAGTCAGCCCGGCTTGGGCGTAAGAGAAGGAAATGCAATCTGCTAGCCAATTAGAGATGGTGCGTTTTCCGACAGCAACTCCCCTCTTGTTGGGATTAAAAGAAACAAACAGATGGGCGGACTTTCTGAAGGGGCGCGTCCGCTCCACGTAACAGGCCAGTGCTCTTTTACAGTCCAAAGTGTGCAACTTGCTTTCGCCCGGGCTCAAGTGAGGAGGGGGAAAGAATGTTGGCAAGACAATTGACTGGTTCAGATGGAACTCCGACACCACCTTCGGTAGAAACTTTGGGTGGGTGCGGAGGACTACTCTGTCATGATGAAAGACAAGGAATGGTGCATGAACTACCAGGGCTTGAAGCTCACTGACCCTACGAGCTGAAGTAACAGCCACCAAGAAAATGACCTTCAAGGTCAAGTACTTCAGATGGCAGGAATCCAGTGGCTCGAAAGGAGTTGTCATCAGCTGGGTGAGAACGACATTGAGATCCCATGGCACTGGAGGAGGTTTGATAGGGGGCTTTGACAAAAACAAACCTCTCATGAAACGCATGACTAAAGGCTGTCCAGAAATCGGCAAGCCATCAACATGTGAATGATAAGCACTGATAGCGCTAAGGTGAACCTTGACCGAGTTAGTCTTAAGACCAGACTCGGATAAATGCAGCAGGTACTCAAGCAAGGTCTGTGCAGGACAAGAGAAAGGATCTAAACCGTTACTGTCACACCAGACGGCAAACCTCCTCCATTTAAAAGAGTAACACTTATGTGTGGAATCTTTCCTGGAAGCAAACAGAACTCTGGAGACACCCTCAGAGAGACCAAAGGAGGCAACCTCTAAGCTCGCAACATCCAGGCCGTGAGAGCTAGAGACCGGAGGTTGGGATGTAGAAGCGCCCCCTCGTTCTGAGTAATGAGGGTCGGAAAACAATCCAATCTCCATGGCTCTTCTGACGAAAGTTCCAGAAGAAGGGGAAACCATATCTGGCGGGGCCAAAAAGGCGCTATCAGAATCATGGTTCCCTGGTCCTGCTCGAGTTTCAGGAGAGTCTTCCCCACTAAAGGGATGGGAGGATAAGCGTACAGGAGTCCTGTCCCCCAAAAAAGGAGGAAGGCATCCGACGCTAGTCTGCCGTGGGTCTGGAGTCTGGAACAGAATTGAGGAACCTTGTGAGTGTCCTGGGAAGCAAAAAGATCTATCGATGGAGTTCCCCAAACTCGAAAGATCTTTTTGGCAATAGTCATGTTCAAGGACCACTCGTGAGGCCGCATAACTCTGCTCAGCCTGTCGGCCAGACCATTGTTTACACCGGCTAGATAAGTGGCTTGGAGAAACATTCCGTTTTGATAGGCCCATAGCCACATCTGCACGGCCTCCTGGCACAGAGGACGGGATCCGGTACCCCCTTGCTTGTTGGTGTAATACATTGCCACTTGATTGTCTGTCTGAATGAGAACAATTTTGTTGGCTAGCCGATCTCTGAATGCCTTCAGAGCGTTCCAGATCGCTCGCAATTCCAGGAGGTTGATCTGGAGATGCTTCTCCTGAAGAGACCAAGCTCCTTGAGTGTGAAGCCCATCTACATGCGCTCCCCACCCGAGGAGGGATGCATCCGTCGTCAGCACTTTTTGAGGCTGAGGAATTTGGAATGGGCGTCCCAAGACCAGATTGGATCGAATGGTCCACCAACTGAGGGAATTTCGAAAATTGGTGGACAGCCGGATAACATCCTCTAGATTCCCTGTGGCTTGAAACCACTGAGAAGCTAGGGTCCATTGAGCCGATCTCATGTGTAGACGTGCCATGGGTGTCACATGAACTGTGGAGGCCATGTGGCCAAGCAATCTCAACATCTGCCGAGCTGTGATCTGCTGAGATGCTTGCACTTTGGAAACCAGAGACAGAAGTCTGTCTGCCCTGGGTCCTGGGAGATAAGCACAAGCTGTCTGTGTGCACAACAGAGCTCCTATGAATTCCAATTTTTGCACAGGGACGAGATGGGACTTGGAGTAATTGATGACAAAGCCCAGCATCTCTAGCACCTGAATAGTCATCCGCATAGACTGCAAAGTTTCTTGCGGGGAGGTGTTCTTCACCAGCCAATCGTCCAGATAAGGGAACACATGCACTCCCAGTCTGCGTAGCGACGCTGCCACAACTGCCAGGCACTTTGTAAAAACCCTGGGTGCAGACGCCAAGCCAAAAGGCAAAACACAGTACTGAAAGTGCTGTGTTCCCAGCCGAAACCGAAGATACTTCCTGTGGGCTGGAAGTATCGGTATGTGAGTGTAAGCATCCTTCAAGTCCAGAGAGCATAGCCAATCGTTTTTCTGAATCATGGGAAGAAGAGTGCCCAGGGAAAGCATCCTGAACTTTTCTTTGACCAGATATTTGTTCAGGGCCCTTAGGTCTAGGATGGGACGCATCCCCCCTGTTTTCTTTTCCACAAGGAAATACCTGGAATAGAATCCCAGCCCTTCTTGCCCTGGTGGTACGGGCTCGACCGCATTGGCGCTGAGAAGGGCGGAGAGTTCCTCTGCAAGTATCTGCTTGTGGTAGGAGCTGAAGGACTGAGCTCCTGGTGGGCAATTTGGAGGTTTGGAAATCAAATTGAGGGTGTACCCGCACCGGACTATTTGAAGAACCCACTGGTCGGAGGTTACGAGAGGCCACCTTTGGTGAAAAAATTTTAACCTCCCCCCGACCGGCAGGTCGTTCGGCACAGGTACTTTGACTTCGGCTATGCTCTGCTGGAGCCAGTCAAAAACCCGTCCCTGGTTTTTGCTGGGGAGCTGCAGGGGGCTGCTTCGGTGCCCGCTGCTGACGAGAGCGAGCGGGCTGGGGTCGAGCCTGAACCGGCTGACGGGAATAAGGAGTGTACCTACGATTTCTAGAAGCATAGGGAGCACTTCTCTTTCCCTTAAAAAACTTCCTAGCAGTGGAAGTGGTTGCAGAAGGCGCCCGGCGGGAGAGAGAATCCATAGCGTTGTCACGCTGGTAGAGATGATCAATCATCTCTTCAACCTTCTCTCCAAAAAGGTGATCCCCCCGGCATGGGATATCTGCTATTTTCCGCTGAGTTCTTTCCTCCAGGTTAGAGGCACGCAGCCATGAGAGCCTGCGCATCGCTATACCTTGAGCGGAAAAGCGAGATGTCACATCGCAAGTGTCAAAAATGCCCCTGGACAGGAACTTGCGACACGCCTTCTGCTGCCTGATCACTTGGCGAAAGGGTTCAGCTTTCTCCTCAGGGAGTGTATCTACTAAACTCTCAAGTTGCCTCACAGAGTTCCGTAAATGCACACTCGTGAAGAGTTGGTAAGACTGGATTTTGGAAGCGAGCAGACCAGCCTGATACGCCTTCCTCCCAAAAGAGTCCAGAGTTGCATATTCTCGCCCCGGGGGCGCCGAGGAGAAATTTCTGGAACTCTTGGCTCTTCTGAGGGCAGAATCCACCACCGCTGAATCATGAGGCAATTGGGTCTGCATGAGACTGGGTTCCCCGTGGATCCTATATTGGGACTCAGCTTTCTTAGGGACGGTTGGACTTGAAAAAGGCTTCTCCCAGTTCCTCAGCATAAGTTCCTTAAGAGTCTCATGAAAAGGAACTGTGGCAGAAGATGAAGGTGGAGATGGATAGTCCAGAACCTCAAGCATTTTGGCTCTGGGCTCGTCCACAATTTCCACGGGGAAGGGGATGGCCTCAGACATCTCCCGAACAAAAGATGAAAAAGACAAGCTCTCGGGAGGAGACAGCTGCCTTTGTGGCGAGGGAGTGGAGTCAGATGGAATGCCTTGAGAATCCTCGCCAGAGAACTCCCCATGCATTCCTTCATCATCCTCGGATGAGGTACCATCAGATGGGGCTAAAAGCTCAGACAGAGCCGCCCGAATCTGAGCCCGTCTCGACAAAGAGGCTTGATGGCCTCTATGATGGTGCCGAGAAGTTGATGGTCCCTGAGGCTCCGGGGAAGCTTCCTGCTCCGATGCCTCGGGAGAGTCAACTTGGGAGGTCAAAGGCACCGGCACCGGAGACGGCACCGGTGAGACAGACCTCACCACAGGCTGAAGGCCTGATGCAGGAACATCCGGCATCGGCAATGTCGACACCTTCGACGCCGTCGGCACCGGTGCCTCTGAAAGCATCGACACCGGCCCCGTCGACGCCGTCGGCACCGACAACCTCGATGCCGACTGCCACTGCTGCATCATATTCAAGAAAAAAGGGAACATGGCCTGCATACTCTCATCCGCAGCTGGAGTCGGAAAAGGCTGCGGGGTCGGTTGAGGTGCCAGAGGCAAAGTCTGCTGAGGTTGGGGAGTGGGGACTCGGCTGCCAGCGACCCCACGCGTCGGAACCTCAGTAATAGAGGGAGAGCGATCCTCTCGGCACCGACGCTTCTCGGGTATCGAGTGTATCGATGACCCGGAGCTCCCAGTGCCGTGTCTCGAAGGAGATCGACGACGATGCTTCTTGGCCTTCGCCCGACGCATGTCATCGAGACTCCTCGGCACCGGAGAGGAGGACGTGGAATCCACACGTCTCCTCGGGGCCGGGTCCGACGCAGGACGGTCCCGGGGGGCCTGCACAGCAGGAGGCGCCGAGGCGGGTGGAGACCCACTCGATGCATCACTGCTCCCAGCGTGCATGGGTCTAAAGGCAGCCTGTCCCCTGTCTCCCGGTGCCGACGCCTCCTTCAACGTCGACTTCGACGACGTCGGCCTCGAAGACATCATCCTCGATGGCACCGACTTCACCGGCACCGACTTGCCCGGCGCCGGTTTGGAGGGCGCCGACTTAGACGACGTCGACGTCGGCGCCGACGCCGAAGCACCGGGCCCAAAAATCTTCTCTCTCTGGGCGTCTCGAGAGAGCAGTGTCCGCTTCTTCATGGCGAGACACAATTTACAACTCTCCGAGCGGTGGTCCGGCCCAAGGCACTGAATACACCACGAGTGTGTATCAGTGCCAGAGATGGCCCGATGGCAGCGGGCACAAGGCTTGAAGCCGCTGGGCGTCTTCGTTGACATCTCGGGAAAAATTGTCCCTGCCAAATCAAAAGACGCGATTGTGTCTAGAAAAATAATGACACAGAAAAACAAAAGAAAAAGACGGGAAAAAATACCCGACCGAGCGATTTAAATAAAATCGCAGACTAAAATAAAGGAAACTTAATAAACGAAAACAATCTAAGATAACAAAAAAAAAGGATACTTCGCTTTTTTCTTCTTTCTTCACCTCCGGGCACAGGAGGAACACGAAGACGAGATCGTCGAGCTCCGTGTCACCTCAGACGCGGAGAAGAAAAAACTGAGGAATGTGCCCGCGCGGCGGGCGGGAAAGTGGACGCGCGCATGTGCACTGCATCCGCCCGCGCGACGGGGACATTTTAGACTTTGTCATGGACTTTGCTGGAAAGTCCTCCGGGCCGACGTGACGTCACCCATCAGTGAGAATATTGGCCTGCTTGTCTTTGGAGAATTTCAGTTTCTAAAGATATTTCTTTAATTAAAGGGGGAAGTTATCAATGTGGGCTACCATTAAGATTTGTTATTTTTTTCTGTTAGCCCCAGTTATTAATAACTAGGGGGGTTGTTTACTAAAGCTTAGCTCGAGTTATCTGCAGCAGGGTCCATAGGAATAAAATGGGACCTGCTGCAGATAACTTGAGCTAAGCTTTAGTAAATAGGGGGGTAGGTCTTATTACATAAAATGAGAACTGTGGTAAAATAACCACGATAGCCCATGTTGATAAAGAGTAGTTACTTACCTGTAACAGGTGTTCTCCGAAGAACCCACTTGTGAGAATATCAGCCTGCTTGTCTTTGGAGAACTTCCCATATTAGTTTGAAGAGTTTCTGCCTCTGGTAACCAGAGCTGATATTGTGATGTAATGCCTCATTCCACCAATGCCTAAGAGCCAACATCAATGATGTCACAATGCCTTGATTGCCCTATACTTGGGTCACTTGGATTACATATAGTAGTGATTTTGATTTCTAAAGACATTTCTTTAATTAAGGGGGGAAGTTATCGATGTGGGCTACCATTAAGATGTGTTATTTTACTCTTAACCCCAGTTATTAGTAACTAGGTCTCATTACATAAAATGCAACCTGTTGTAAAATAGCATGTTAGTGGTAAAATTACATGTCTTTTAATGGTAGCCCATGTTGATAACTATGCCCTTTAGCATCAAGGGCATAGTAGAGGAGTGGCCTAGTGGTTAGGGTGGTGGACTTTGGTCCTGGGGAACTGAGGAACGGAGTTCGATTCCCGGCACAGGCAGCTCCTTGTGACTCTGGGCAAGTCATTTAACCCTCCATTGCCCGCTGCATTGAGCCTGCCATGAGTGGGAAAGTGTGGGGTACAAATGTAACAAAAAAAAAACAACACATGCAAAACATACAGACAGCCCCTGGATGAATAGCAACATATAACTTCCAGGAGGTGGTTTGGGGGCATTCCTGGGATGTGGCCACAATAATACATAGACATCTTAGTTTCAGTGCTGCAAAGACATCTTGCAGCTGACATCAAACGTACAGATATAGACCAGTTTTTTCCATGTACTGGGGCAGTTTTGTTTGAAATCAGAGCACAACGTTTATAGTGTTCTTTACAGGCAACTATGACCTCACTGTGGTGGCAAATGTCCAATGAGAGCACAAGAGACAGAGCGAGCTCCAGAACCAGCAGACACGGAACCAGATGCAGGAAGGTAGAGGAGGTACCATCCAAACTGGGTATTCAGGCCCAGAATTAATTTTGGACACCTCACAGAACAATGCACCTTATTCAGGTCAAGGTAGTCCTCTTTACACAAGTACCAAGTCATGAATGACTTGTGGGGGGCCACCATTCGTGTGACAGTTTTTTGGCAGACCATTAGCAGGATGGTTTACCATTTGATATAGTATATGGGTCATGTATTATTTACTTTCTCTGTCCCTAGTGGGCTGACAATCTAAAAACTGTGTGCACCATTGCTCCCCCCCCCCCCCCCGCACCACCACTCCCCCCACCTCCCAGCTAAGGCCAGGTACTTATTTACTGACCAAAAGTGAATGAATAGCTGAGTTGGCTAACACAGGATTCAAGTTCAGGTCATGGATGCAGTAGGCAAGTGACCTACTGATTGTACCATGAGGCTTTGCACCAATTCAACAAGGAGATAATTGTTTGGCTGTGCGACATGTTGAAAACCAATCTGGAGAACTCCACATACAGAAGTCATTCACTCCCAGTGCATACTAAGTTCACCAAGACTTTGGGGTTTTTGGCCATAGGGAGCTTCCTAACAACAATGAATAATACCATAGGCATAACAGCCAGCCACCTGCATATGCATTCAGCAATTTCTCAGTCCTATACTGAAGAGGTTCCATGAGCATCTCTTCTTCTCAAGCACCCTTGCTGAGCAGCTGCACACAATAAGGTATTTTTATGAGGCAATGTACTTGCCATAGACTGCTCTCATGTTCTTCTCAGGCCTCTTGGTCAACATGAGTCAGTTTCAGGAATCTGAAGCAATTCCATTAAGTGAACAGGCAGGTTATTTGCAACAGCAAAATCATAATCACTGATGCATTGGCTAGTTTCCCAGGCTCCTGTCATGGTTCTTCTATCTTGTCGCAGTCAGGACTTGCCAAAGAGTTTACCCGAGGGCATTACCTAAATCCCTGGCTATTGGGTATAAACAAGCTATACACTTAATCTTTTGTATGTAAGTGCACTCAGACACAGGATGTTGCCCTGTTTATGTATCACAATGACCTTCTATCTGTTATTAGGGAGAGGGGTACAGGATTTTTCCAGCTGTCATCACTGACCTTTACACGTTGCCTTTACTTTCCTAGGTCATAAAGATCGGCCCTACAGGTGGTCATAGCTACCTTCTCCAGACATGGCCCCAAACACCTCAGGAGGAGCAGTACAACCGTTCTCACCAAAGAGCCACAGCAGTCATACAGTAAACATTTGGTATTTTCAAAATAGGCTTCCAATGCCTTGACAGAACTGGAGAGGAATTATTGTATAGTCCAGAAAAGGTACGCAAGATATTTACCTCCCTAATTCAATAAAATTGGGTGCCCAACTTTATGCTTAGCATGCAAAGCCAGGCACCTAATTTATAGAATAAGGTCAATTGTATGTACAACTTACTCTAATAGTTGGCTTAAATTGATCTTAATTGGCACCAATAGCATTTGTGTGCACAACTGACCTTAGTTCAGTGGATTCCAAACTTTCTCGGGTCATGGCACCCCTAGGCTACACATTTCCTCTCAGGTCTCCCCCCACCCCTGGAGCAGATGCAGCAGCTGCCAATGATGCTGCCAACGCTGACACCTCTTCCGACGGTATTGAGTCCTACCTTTGCTGGCAGGGATTCCCAAGCCCCACCAGCTGTACAAGTCCACTACCTGAGGCCCGAGCTCCAGAGCTAATCAGTGGCATGCAGCATCTCTCCATTCCTCCCCTCCACCATCATGTCCAATATTTCTCCTCCCCCATGCACCATTTCTCCCTCTCTTACCCCCTCCCCTCTGCATGCAGCATTTCTTCCTCCTATCCATCCCCATATACAAGACTTTTCCCTTTCTCAACCCTCACCATCCCTTTGCTGCATCCTCCCCCTCCACCCCACCAATTCTGCTCCTCTCCCCCCATGAAGCATCTCTCTTTCCCTCAGCACCCCATTGCTGCATCTCGCCGTTCCTCCCCCTCCACCTCAACAATTCTGCCCCCTCATGCAACATCTTTCCTTCCTTCACCACCCCTTTGTTGCTTCTCTCCCTTCCTCCCCCTTCACCCCAACAATTCTGCCCCCTCCTTTGCTACTCCACCCACTCACAACTCTTCCTCTCGCTTCAACGGATCCCTGGCAGCAGCAGTGATCCCACACACTACCTGCCACTAACCCAGAAGCCTCCTCTCTGCCATGTCCTGCCCCTGGGTTAGCAATAGGCAACGTCTGGGAATTGCGGCTGCTGCCGGGAACCTTTCTACTGCCACTATTCATCCTCCGGTGGTGGGGGTGGGGGGGGCCAAGATTCGCTACTCCCTTGCAGCCTTCAGCTGCTCCTCAACCTCCAGTGTGGTGGAGCCTGGGATTCACTGTTGCCATGCGTCCATCTTCCATCTTCCTCTGCGGCACCCCTGTGACTTTGGTGCAGTGCACAGTTTGGGAAAAGCTGCCAAAGCTGCTATTCTAGAAGCTGTGCATACAGTTTCTTTTGCATGCAACTTCTAAGGGGTGTGACCATGGGAGGGGCATGGGCAGGACAGGCCGTGGCTATGAGTTGCATGCGCTTGTTATGAAACACTAGGGGTTATGAACCTCTGTTTTGCAGAGCATTAGCACTTTAGTTAGGAGTATATGTGAATCAGACTCCTTCTAGTGTATATTACCCCTGATGCAGCCCATTTACGGGCAAAATGTGGCCAACATTGGGTATTTTTAAGGACTTTAGATTTTTAATAAAGAATTAGTGGCCTAGTGGTTAGGGTGGTGGACTTTGGTCCTGGGGAACTGAGGAACTGAGTTCGATTCCCACTTCAGGCACAGGCAGCTGCTCCTTGTGACTCTGGGCAAGTCACTTAACCCTCCATTGCGTCATGTAAGCCGCATTGAGCCTGCCATGAGTGGGAAAGCGTGGGGTACAAATGTAACAAAAAAAAACAAAAACAAAAACAAAAAAAAATTGTATATTCACCCTTAGATTTGAGCACTTAAACCAGTCTTTGACATGGCATAATTGCACCTAAAGTTAAGTGCGAAATTGCGAACTTACACTAAGCACATAAGTAGAGAATGACATGGGGACGGGGAACCACAGTAACCGCAGGGATGGGGATGGGGACAGAGCTCGTGGGGATGGGGCGGGGACAGATCCCACGGGGACAGGGACAGGGGACAAACTTTGTCCCCATGTCATTTTCTACTTTGAATCCTGTTAATGAACTGGACTCTTATTTATGTTTAAGTGATGCCTACAAAGATATTTTGATTTTTTGGAAAAACAAGCAAACATACTGGCCACAACTAGCAAAATTTGCATGGGAGATCCTGTACATCCTGCTACCAGCATATCTTCTAAGAAGATAACTTCTATTCCAGGAAGGACTGTGGAAGACAGGAGAGCTAGATTGAATCCTGAGATTGTTGATGATTTCTTATTTATCCACAGATTTAAAAAACATAACAGTGCTTTATAGGGCATATTTTCCCCTCTAGGCATATAGAACGGGTTGTATTTTATACCCCTGGACATTTTAACAGTGTGAATTAGGATTCCTTGGTGTAGTAGAAATCATCTATTGTTGGGGTTGGAAAGGTAGAGGGTGGTGGTGGGAAGGAGGGTTATTATAGCTGCTCATTGTTATTATTGTTCTGTATTTGTAATTTATACACAACAGTTGCACAGCATATTGTTCCTTTTTGTATTTTAATAAAAAGATTTAAATATAAAATCATAAGTGTTCGAGGCTTCTGCAGATGAGGACAGAGCCCACGGGGATGGGGCGGGGACGGGGACAGAACCTGCGGGGATGGAGACAGGGCCTGCGGGGACAGAGACAGAACCCACGGGGATGGGGCGGGGACAGAGACAGGGGTGTGCTGGTTAATTGTTAACAGGGGGCTCTCTCTCGCCAGCAAAGTAAAAGAGAATTCAGGAGGGGCCCAAGCCCACATTTTGGGATCCATTTGTTAAAGTAGCCATGGAGAACTGGCTCCCAAAATTCTTAAAAACTTAACAAATGGCTCTCGAGAGCCTGTGAGAGCCTGCTCCAGCACACCACTGGACGGAGACAAACTTTGTCCCCCGTGTCATTCTCTACACATAAGAATAGCCATACTGGGTCAGAACAATGGTCCATGTAGCCCAGTATCCTGTTTCCAACAGTGGACAATCCAGGTCACAAGTACCCAGAAACCCAAATAGTATCAATATTCCATGCTACCAATTCCAATAACAGACTATGGACTTTTCCTCCAGAACTTGTCCAAACCTTTTTTAAAGCCAGGTACACTAACCACTGTTACTACATCCTCTGGCAAAGAGTTTCCTTACTGTCACAGCAGGAACTACGCAACCATGACCACTTCCTGGTGGCACCTGCCAATAGAACAGCAGTTTGTACACTCAGATCTGGTATCCATACATAATACTGGTCCATGCACCATTTTTAGTGCACACTAAACATTGCTACTGTGCCCCCTTTCTGACACTGCTTCTGCAGCCTCTAGACACCAAATGCTGTTTAGCCCCTGTGGTGCATGACATGGCATGCTACAGCTAAGCAGAGAGTGCAAGCAGGCTGTTTTGCAGAGCATTAGCACTTTAGTTAGGAGTATATGTGAATCACACTCCTTCTAGTGTATATTACCCCTGATGCAGCCCATTTACGGGCAAAACGTGGCCAACATTGGGTATTTTTAAGGACTTTAGATTTTTAATAAAGAATTGTATATTCACCCTTATTTGGGATCTGCTCTTTGTTTCTACATTTGTGGTGTTGTCGATCTTTGAGGCCTCTGTTTGGACTCCTGCTATTTACAGTGAGCAGTGCAGGTAATGTGCTAAATTACAGTGGTGCATGCCTTTTGGTCCTACACCGTCTCCACTTGCAAAGCGGCAGACTTGAGCATATGAGCGCTCAATGAGCCCTCCAGGGCATCCTCTGCATCATGTGGACATGCTGCTGGTTCTGATATATATGAGCCTCCAGAAATTTCTTGTGACCTGCCAGGTGGACAGTGATCAGTATGTGGAGCCATGTCAAGATTTCAAGCTATTGGAGCTGCTGCTAGGGGGGCCATGGGTTGGGCCAGCAGCTATGTGGATGCTGCTATGCTAGCCTACTACTACTACTATTTAACATTTCTAAAGCACTACTAGGGTTATGCAGCGCTGTACAGTTAACAAGGAAGGACAGTCCCTGCTCAAAGGAGCTTACAATCTAATGGACAACATGTGACGTCAGCTTACAATCTAATGGACAGTATGTGTGGACAGACAAATTGGGGCAGTCTAGATTCCTGGGTAGAGTTGAAATGGTTAGGTGCCGAAGGTGACATTGAAGAGATGGGCTTTGAGCAAGGATTTGAAGATGGGCAGGGAGGGGGCTTGGCGTTTGGGCTGAGGAAGTTTATTCCAAGCATAGGGAGAGGCAAGGCAGAAAGGGCGGAGCCTGGAGTTGGCGATGGTGGAGAAGGGGACAGAGAGGAGGGATTTGTCCTGTGAGCGGAGGTTTCGGGTAGGAGCGTACGGGGAGATAAGGGTAGAGAGGTAGTGGGGGGCAGTGCTGTGCTAGGAGCTGCAGGGAGGAAGCTGGCGTAGTTCATGACAGAGCTCGTGAGTATATAGCTCCTCATAGTCTCTCTGGCTCTTTTGACCTCGGCATTTTTCAGTAGTTCTTCTGCCTGTGGTGAGCCACCACCAGTGGTCACTGGCTCCTTGCCCTGCTCATCCTCCTGATATTCCTCATCATCTGGGTTCTCCTGCTTCTGACAAGGTTCTGGATGCTGCTGGGTTGGTCCTGCCTCCTCAACTTCCTCTTGCACAGTGTAACCTGAAGAGAGTGGAAAGGTGAACAAAAACAGATTTTTTTGGGTGGGGGGGGGGGTGGGGGGAGGGAATGCTGGCCATTGATCCAGAAGCATTAGTGAAAGTGCTGAATGAGGATGAGCACTTCCACACATGCACCCAGCGGTTCCATGTTTATTTGATATACAGTGGTGGAAATAAGTATTTGATCCCTTGCTGATTTTGTAAGTTTGCCCACTGACAAAGACATGAGCAGCCCATAATTGAAGGGTAGGTTATTGGTAACAGTGAGAGATAGCACATCACAAATTAAATCCGGAAAATCACATTGTGGAAAGTATATGAATTTATTTGCATTCTGCAGAGGGAAATAAGTATTTAATCCCTCTGGCAAACAAGACCTAATACTTGGTGGCAAAACCCTTGTTGGCAAGCACAGCGGTCAGACGTCTTCTGTAGTTGATGATGAGGTTTGCACACATGTCAGGAGGAATTTTGGTCCACTCCTCTTTGCAGATCATCTCTAAATCATTAAGAGTTCTGGGCTGTCGCTTGGCAACTCGCAGCTTCAGCTCCCTCCATAAGTTTTCAATGGGATTAAGGTCTGGTGACTGGCTAGGCCACTCCATGACCCTAATGTGCTTCTTCCTGAGCCACTCCTTTGTTGCCTTGGCTGTATGTTTTGGGTCATTGTCGTGCTGGAAGACCCAGCCACGACCCATTTTTAAGGCCCTGGCGGAGGGAAGGAGGTTGTCACTCAGAATTGTACGGTACATGGCCCCATCCATTCTCCCATTGATGCGGTGAAGTAGTCCTGTGCCCTTAGCAGAGAAACACCCCCAAAACATAACATTTCCACCTCCATGCTTGACAGTGGGGACGGTGTTCTTTGGGTCATAGGCAGCATTTCTCTTCCTCCAAACACGGCGAGTTGAGTTCATGCCAAAGAGCTCAATTTTTGTCTCATCTGACCACAGCACCTTCTCCCAATCACTCTCGGCATCATCCAGGTGTTCACTGGCAAACTTCAGACGGGCCGTCACATGTGCCTTCCGGAGCAGGGGGACCTTGCGGGCACTGCAGGATTGCAATCCGTTATGTCGTAATGTGTTACCAATGGTTTTCGTGGTGACAGTGGTCCCAGCTGCCTTGAGATCATTGACAAGTTCCCCCCTTGTAGTTGTAGGCTGATTTCTAACCTTCCTCATGATCAAGGATACCCCACGAGGTGAGATTTTGCGTGGAGCCCCAGATCTTTGTCAATTGACAGTCATTTTGTACTTCTTCCATTTTCTTACTATGGCACCAACAGTTGTCTCCTTCTCGCCCAGCGTCTTACTGATGGTTTTGTAGCCCATTCCAGCCTTGTGCAGGTGTATGATCTTGTCCCTGACATCCTTAGACAGCTCCTTGCTCTTGGCCATTTTGTAGAGGTTAGAGTCTGACTGATTCACTGAGTCTGTGGACAGGTGTCTTTCATACAGGTGACCATTGCCGACAGCTGTCTCTCATGCAGGTAACGAGTTGATTTGGAGCATCTACCTGGTCTGTAGGGGCCAGATCTCTTACTGGTTGGTGGGGGATCAAATACTTATTTCCCTCTGCAGAATGCAAATAAATTCATATACTTTCCACAATGTGATTTTCCGGATTTAATTTGTGATGTGCTATCTCTCACTGTTACCAATAACCTACCCTTCAATTATGGGCTGCTCATGTCTTTGTCAGTGGGCAAACTTACAAAATCAGCAAGGGATCAAATACTTATTTCCACCACTGTACCTCAAATATACTGAAAATCTAAGTGATTTACAAAGTGCCCAGTCTTACAGAAGTGTGAAATATGTACGCACCCCAGAGTATACATAGAGTCTGGAGCAGAGATCATAACTGTAGACCACAGAATTGAGGGGCACATATGTTGGGCAACCAGAGTGTGCTGCTATGCAGTTACACTTATAGCAACATAAGAGTAGGCCTCATATACTATGTTATCGATCAGAGTATGACCATTTCTCTCAGAGAGCAGCACCACTCTTCAGATGTAAGCCAGCCAGTGTGCATTCAGCACATAGCAGCTGTGACACAATCAGTATCTAGACCTATCAGAGGGATCAACAGATGATACAGAGATGTGGGGTTATGGTTCTAGGTCAGTTCCCACCCACCAATTCCCATCTGGAAAATTACCACCTAGGTCAATTCCCACTGATTCCAAACACATTCACTAACTTTCTGAAACCCAGAAAATTACCTTTCCTACAAACCTTCAGAAGTCAAAAACAGGACAATTCCCACCCACGCCCACCCGATTCCGCTATGAAAAATCCATTTTTCCCACAAACCCGGATGACTGTCAGCAACACACAGCTTCACCTCCACACAACGGTGCTGTGTACGCAAATCCTGACGCATAAAAAGGACAATTCCCACCTGATTCCGCTATCAATAATTTGGGTTTTCTTCCACAAACTTGGATGACTGTCAGCAACACACAGCTTCACTCCCATCCCTCCACACAGCGGCGCTGTTTATGTAAATTTCAACACATAAAAAGAATACCAAATACTACATCCTAGTAAGAAAATACTTTGCAGGGTGGGAAATGACTGGGAAGGAATAGTCCTAGGAGGGAGTTGTCCTCCTTGAGTAGGAATTGGTCAGAGGGGAATAGTCCTAGGGGGGAATTGGTGGGTGAGAACTCGCCGGTTACGGGGGCTATGACTCCGGAGACCTCTACCTACACCCAAACAGCAGTTACAACCTTACCAATTTATGGTCACTGACAGCACAGATTCAGGTTGGAACCTTCTAAACCACCTGTGAGTTGAAAAATAAAAAACACACATCATGCTGATATAAATATACTTGCAGCAAACACATTTATTTGCTGCTTTGGCTGGTCTAGAGATATCTATGTCTTGCATACCTGTGATGATATGCTGCTCCAAAAAGGTCAGCTGGACCCTCTGAAAGGCTGGGAGCCTGCACACTGGAGACACTCTGCAGGGCTCTCCATTTGTTTAAGTCCTCAACCTCATGATTCTCATGACGGACACCCTTCACGTGCCTTCATAATGCCAGACAGGCTCTAATTGTTTTTTTCATTCATACTGGCATTTCTAAATAGAGTCTTTCTTTGCTCTAGTATTAACTTCATGGCCGTCTCTCTCTCAGAATTGATAAAGTTAGCCTTTCTGGCTTGCAAGCATGGTGGCAGCTGTCTTCCCCTTGAGGATGATCTAGATGGTATATCATTTTTGCATGTACCTAAGTATAATATGGATACATTTAAAAGATATAAATGCCAAATTCTATACATGTTTTTAAAAATATCTGTACAGTTAGGCTAGTCAGACTTATTAATCAGTTTTTTTCTCACCCAGTGGGCTTCTCAGCCTTGATTCACCCCTATGACTATGATGCCACACCCAGATTATGGAAAAAAGTGTTGACAATGTCTTGTGCTTATTCATAAGTGCATATATAAATATTGCCACACTGGGACAGACCAAAGGTTCATCAAGCCCAGCATCCTGTTTACAACAGTGGCCAATCCAGGTCACAAATACCTGGCAAGATCCCCAAAACGTTCAATATATTTTATGCTGCTTATCCCAGAAATATTTAATTGAACAGACCACAAATTTACGTGTGGGGACTTTCCAAACAATACACTCTAAACCTTGTCCCAAACAACCATAGCGTTTTATATTATTTTCTTTTCTTTTTTCTTGTTCACTCACTGCAACAATGTAGCCCTCTGTAGCATAAATTCCTCTAACATTGTAGTTTTTTTTATATATAATTTTGTGCTTCGGGGATCATCAGATACTAATGCTGCTCTCATCATGTGAACACAAAGTTCAATGTTCACTGTCCATCCAGAAAAATGGTTGAGGCGCAAATCCTCATAGATCAACCCAAATTAACTTATTATATTTGTAAATTTCTACTCCTTGTGTATCTATAGATTTTTTGTGATGTTTTGTTTTTCAATAAATTTTTGTAACATTTTTCAAGTTGAACATTCATAACTGCACTTATCTTTCATATCGGCAGCATTTTTATCAACAGGAGAACCTCCGCCATGCCAAGTTTCGGTATCTTCCTCAGGGAAGAGGTTCCCTGAAACAACAAAATCATGATTATAAGTTCCATCAAGTTCATTCTGCTGCTTCCTTGACCGTTATAACATATTTCTCCCCTTCCACACAATTATAGACTTACAGCTACAGAACGATCAGGCTCCTTCAAAAATTTGAAAAAAATGGCCACGGTTTGTCAGCACAAACAGTTGATTTAAATAGTACACAGCTGATCAGCAAACGTGCATTCTGATTGGATCAAACAATGCAACTCCATCCAATCATACTAAAGACCACCAGGGCTGAATTCTGAGCTTGACTGGTGGTCTTTAGTATGATTGGATGGAGTTGCATTGGCTGGGGAAAAAGGCTTTTTTCAATGGGGGCAGTAAATGGCCATGCGCTAGAATTAAAGGTAGTGCGTACTTATTTACTGCCTGAGCCCTTACTACCACCCATTAACCTAGCGGTAAGGGATCATGCGCTACATACATGGTACTCATGCAGTGCGTGCCAATGTGGTCACGCTGCCGATTACCACCGGGAACGCCCCCACGGTAGAAAGTTGAAAAATATTTTCTACCATGGGAAACAGCATGTGCCAACTTTGACATTAAGCTGCGCCGCCTTGCTATCCCTTTGCACAGTTTTCAAGTAGAAACAAACTCTCACAGACAAACTCCTTCTCATCACGAAATCAGTGAGTTAAACTGGTTTAACTCACTGATTTCGTGACGAGGAGTTTGTCTGTGAGAGTTTGTTTCTACTTGAAAACTGTGCGAAGGAATAGCACGGCGGCCCAGCTTATTGCTTCCAACTAACAGCCGTACGTATTGTGCTACACTTCGTGACCCCTGACGCTGGCGCTGTGCGCCGAAACACGGACCGTGTTGGGTCCATTCTAGGATTATTTCATCAAAATATACGATTAAAGGTTCTATCCCCTGTTTTTGAAGGCTCCTGGTACTTTTTGATTTGCTCTTTGGACTTTTGTTTGTACTTTGCTCCCTCTCTTTGCTATACTGCCCAACTTTGACATTACCACCTGGTGGGTGCACTACCTGGGTGTTAATGTCAATTTGGCACACGCTACACACATGGTAGCCCTACCACCTTTTTGTAAAAGGACCCTATAGTGAGCATTCTTAGGAGATGAAAGGGCGCCGATCCTGAAACACCCGTTATAGAATATCATTCAGTGCCAATTTTTTTTCAGCACCAAATTTTGAGTGCCATTTATAGAATTTTCCCATTAATGTGTGCTAATGCCATTAATATACTACTACTACTACTATTTATCACTTCTATAGCACTACAAGGCATATGCAGCGCTGTACACCATACCTCATTTGCCACAAGGTCTATTTGCTTGCAGTAGGCCTTGTGGCAAATAATGTGCATTAATGCGATAGTAAAGGACCCCAAAGAGAGGACTGATCTACTTAATTCTGATTTGCTGAATTTCTGTGATATTATTAAAGAATAAAACTGAGACGATATCACAGGACTTTTCCTTATCATTCATCATCAGCTGCCTCATTTAAGGATCATTTTACTAAGGTACACTAAATGCTAAGATGCCCATTATATTCCTATGGGTATCTTTTCATTTAGTGTGCCCTAATCATTAAGGCGCGTGCTAACTCTGTTAGTGCACCTTAGTAAAAGGACCGCTTAAGCTCATGCTATAAAGAAGGGATGTGCCTTCATTTGAAACAACATGGGTAATTGCCATGTTGTTTCAAGTCAATAGTTCTTACATTGTTTTAACATTGCTGTTGCTGATGTGGGTATCATGCTGCTTTTTTAGTATTGCTCTTTACACCAGTTTTATATTGATGGTGCAATGGTTATACTGTTCACTTTCACCTACTGATTAATTTTCCTGTATTGTCAACTTGACTGGATTGCTTTTGACTCCTGAGGCAGGTGCTTCTTACGCTGAAACGCAGGGCTGCATCGAGTCTATTTCTGTCATTATCAACCAGAGTCCTAATTTGCTTTCTTGCTATTAAACTTGTATACCCTTGAGTTGGAATTTCATTGGTCTTTCCCCTTTTTATTTCTCGGTTGGTGTGCTTGGGGGTTTCTTCTTTTTTTACAATATCAAGTCAATAGTAACATAAAGCTTCCAAACTTGTCAACAGTGTCCCAATTTCAAAATAATTGTGTAACAATCAATAAGTTATGAAAAAGGTAGTTTTAAAATAAATTTATGGTTTTCTAATAACTTCTTTACCAAACCTAATCAATGTCCACTGTACAACAGTTTTTGAAAAGCCCAACGTATCTTCAAATGACTTTTGGAGGCAATCTCATAGCCAAGCAGGATAGACACCCAATATCAAGATGTTTCAGCACCTCCCTGTGCCTGTATCGGGGGATGGGAGTCAATATGCAAAATTCTAGAATGCACAAATATGAACATTGGTTAATATCACCAGTACTTCATCTTCTTCATACGAACCACTCCATACATATTTTTATTCTATCAAATAAAAGTCTCTATCTCAGTCATATAATCAGCCAGTTTTTAAAATATGAAGAGGCTACAGAAATTACCTATACCAATGTCAGCACGTCTTTCAAAAGGCTCAAGTGATCAATATAAAATTTTAAAATATACAATACAATCAACCATTTTGTTTAACCCATAGGGTTCAAATGTACATAACCTAAAATCCAGCACTATTCATAATGTAACAACTTTTATCAGTCAACTCTTCTTATCGGACTATGTGACACATCCAAGGCTAAAAAAATAAGCCCAATTGATCAACTAACTCCCTGACCCTGTAAAGCTCACCAAAAATTGTGCATGAAAATTTAGACATGTTGCTTATTTGTGTATGCAATTTAATTGGGATGGGATGGGAATGGGACTTGATATACCGCCTTTCTGTGGTTTTTGCAACTACATTCAAAGCGGTTTACATAGTATATGCAGGTACTTATTTGTACCTGGGTCAATGGAGGGTTAAGTGACTTGCCCAGAGTCACAAGGAGCTGCAGTGGAAATTGAACCCAGTTCCCCAGGATCAAAGTCCGCTGCACTAACCACTAGGCTACTCCTCCACACAAGCCAATTAGTGCCAATAATTGTTTTTTTAACAAGCAATTATTGACATTAATTAGATTTAATTGGGAGTTACATATGTAACGTTAGACACAGGATGCGAACCTAAACTTTACACGTAGCCCAAAAAAGGGGGCACAGAAAGGGACGGTCATGAGCGTTTTGGGGTGGAATAGGGGTGTGTCTTTGAGTTACATGCTTAATTACAGCATAATGGTGCCCTGCATGTAAAGTTTTGGTACAAATGATCGCACCTACACTTCAGGCACAGCTTATAGAATAACGCTTAAGCAGGGGATTTTTTTGCACTGATTGTGTAGGCACCATTTACTGAATCTACCCCTAAATGTCCAAAGCTCAAACAGCATGCAACCAGTAGGGCTTCAGTACCCTTTCTAGGAGTGGAGGAGAAGCCTAATGGGTAGAGCACTGGGTGGACTAACAGGGAAGCCTGCTTCAAATCCTGCTGCTGCTCCTTGTGATTTTGGACAACTCACTTAGGGATCCTTTTACTAAGCTGTGTAGGCGCCTACTCACGTCCACACGTGTCAATTTGGAACTACTGTGTGGCCCTGGCGGTACTTCTATTTTTTACGCGCATCTGATACACAAGTCGGAAAATATATTTTATTTTCTAACACACGGCGCTAACCAGGCAGTAATCGTCAGTGTATGCACACTGACGATTACCGCCCAGTTAACGCATGAGACCTTACCACTAAGTCAATGGGTGGCAGTAAGGCCTCAGACCCAAAATGGATATATGCCCATTTTTATTTTGCTGCATGTCCATTTTTGGCCTCCCAAAAGTCCTTTTTTACAGGCGCGCTGAAAAATGGATCTGTGCGCATCCAAAACACGTGCCTACACTAGCACAGGCCATTTTTCAGCGCACCTTAATAAAAGGACCCCTTAACCCTCCACTGTCTCAGGTACAAACTCAGATTGTAAGCCTTCCAGGGACAGGGAAATAACTAGTGTACTGGACTGTACCTCACCTTGATTTACTATTGAAAAAGAGGCGAGTTATATGTAAATTAGGAGCCATTTTACAAAGCGACGGTGAGCCCAATGTGGGCTTACTGCATGCTAATCTGGAGCTATTGCTGGCCCAATGCAGGCGCTGGCATGCCATTTCCCGCAGTAGGGAAAATTGGCCCATATTTTTTTAGTGTTAAAATGAGGATTCCATGCAATGCACAGATGTTTCCGTGCACTGCACAGAAAGGAGCACCTACCTTTACCATGCAAAATTTTCTGGCAGATCTGGAGCTGTCGTTGCATGAGGGCAACTTCTCGGTGGAGCAGTGTTATGATTCTGCTGGATAGGCAGGGGAAGGTTTGGGACTCACTCCTGATTGGCTTGTCAGGGGCTGAGCCAGCAAACATCAGAAGCTTGATCCATTTAAGCCTGCCTTTCCCTTGCAATCATTGCTTTGGCGTTGATTGCCTTGCTGAAGCCAGCCTGTGTTTGGGCGCTTGTGTTACGTGGGAGTTTAGCCTTTCTCCTCGTGCTTGCTGTTTCTGTGTGTGTGTGTATGTGCTGGGTATTCCCAGCATGAGCCTGATTGCCTCACTTCCCCCACCTGGTTTGCTTCTCCAGCTCTAACGTTGTGCTGTCTGGGGTAAGCTGTTGCCTTGAATCATTTCAGTTTATTTGTTTAGCTTTCTCTCCTTCGGTGTTCCCTTGCTTGTGCTGAGCTGCTGCTCTGCTCCCTGTGGTTCTGCCTTCCCTTGTCCTTGTATTTTTGCTCCTGTTTGTTCAGTTCTCTTTTGTTTGCTGTAGCTGTCTCCTGTGTGTGGAGAGCAGCGTTCCTGTTCTGGTCTGTGTGTGTCAAGGCAGCTTCCTCTGTTTGTTTACTCTCCCCTTTTCTTGTCTGCAGAGCGCTCTGCCCTGTTCTTTCCGTTTAGCAGTTCCTTTTTTTCCCTTGGGGGTTGTGGAGCCAGTTGGTGTATTCCTTAGGTAGTTCTCCCTTTTCCTTTGTGGGCTGTAAGTACAGCCTTGTTCCCTTGTGTGCTGTGTTGTTTCAGCCTAGAGTATATCCCTATAGTTGGTTTCCTTTTTCCCTGAGTGCTGTGTTGTTTCAGTTTAGAGTATATTCCTATAGTTGGTTTCCTTTTCCCTGAGTGCTGTGCTGTTTAAGCCTAGAATGTTTTTTTCTGGGGCTTCCTGTATTCTTGTTCACCTGTGGCACAGCTTTGTTTTCCCATAAAGGCTTCTGCCTCTCACCCTTTTCTCTGTGGTTTTACCCTGCACTGTGTGCGCTGCAGTTCCGTGTGGAACCCTTGTTATTCTTTCCCCCTTCCCAGAGTGTGACTTGGTTCCCGGTCGGCCATGAGGCCCGCTTGCTTAGTCTCTGTGTGAGTGGGTTCCCAATAGGCCGTGAGGCCCGCCTGAATGCTCTATCTTCCCCTTTCTGATGGTGCCTGTTGGTTATTGTGAGTGTGCGGGGTTTGGTGGCTGGGGTGGTGCATAGGTACACCCTAGGCCTTGGCCTAAATTCTATACTAGGCCTCGGCCTGGGTTCAAGGGCTCATGTCCAGAATAACAAGCAGTCTGCTTGCATTTTTTCAATAGTATATGCACATGTGTGTGTGTGAAATGTGCCATGTGCATGTTTTATGTGTGTGTATGTTAATTTGTACAGCGCTGCGTAAGTCTAGTAGTGCTATAGAAATGTTTAATAGTAGAAGTAGTAGTAGTAGTAGTGTATGTCCCGCACGTAACACTAGTGCTAAAAATTTTTGTGGAACATTTTTAGTAGTATCTGCGTGTGTGTGTGAAAGGTGCCAAATACATGTATTATGTGTATGTGTTTGTGTCCCGCGCATAACAGTAGTGTTAATAAGATGTCATAGAACAAACAAAATAAGGAAACTCCGAATGTGACATCATGGGCATGCTCAGAATATGAACGCTTACCGAGAGACTGTTCTGCGTATGTGCCAGGCACTATCCCTACCTAGCCACTTGCAGAATTTCTGTGCATCTCATTTGCATGTGATTTCCTATGAGTATCTGCCATCATTTCAAAATCGGTAAGTTTGACTGCGGTTATAACCACATGTGGTATTTAGTGGCTACTTTTGAGCATCTGCCTGTCAATGACAGAGTGAGGATTACAGCTAAAGCATACAAGGAGAGAAAGCGGCAGAGCTGGAATTTTGGAGTATGGGGAAATAATAAAGATTTGCACTGAGGAAACAGAAAGGCTGTGATGTACTACTGTGTGAAAATTGTTTTGCAAAAGCTGCTTCGCATATTATTTATTTAACACATTTATATCCCACATTATCCCACTTAGTTGCAGGCTCAATGTGGCTTACACAATACCGTAGAGGTAGGCTCCGGTTCAATAATACAAATACATAGTACAGTAGTAAGCATGTAACAAACATCAGTATAAAACAGTAAGGAAATAAAGAGGAGGTAGTTATAGAAGTGTAGTACGGTCCATATTTTGCTATGTCGCAGGAAGTAGGAAGTTAATTTAGATCAGGGGCGTAGGCCTTCTTAAACAAGTTGGTTTTCAGTAGTTTCCTGAAGTTAAGATGGTCATGGATAGATCTCACGGTTTTGGGCAAAGCGTTCCACAGTTGTGTACTTATGTAAGAAAAGCTGGATGCATAAGTTGATTTGTATCTAAGTCCATTGCAGTCTGGATAATGCAGATTTAAATAAGTTCGGGATAGGCTGGTACTGTTTCTGGGTGGTAATTTTATGAGGTCCAACATGTATCCAGGAACTTCACCATAAATAATCCTGTGGACAAGAGTGCAAACCTTGAAGGCAATACGTTCCTTGGTGGAAAGCCAATGCAGTTTTTCACGAAGGGGTTTGGCACTTTCAAATTTTGGTTTTCCGAATATCAGTCTGGCTGCTGTGTTCTGTGCGGTCAGACGTTTCTTTGTTAGTTGTTCTTTGCAACCTGCATAGATTCCATTGCAGTAATCTAAATGGCTTAGTACCATAAATTGTATTAGGTTGCGAAATACGTCTCGTGGGAAGAAATGTTTTATGCGTTTAAGTTTCCACATTGAGTGGAACATTTTCTTTGTAGTGGAATTTACTTGACTTTCAATTGTCAGATTGCGGTCAATTATGACGCCAAACAGTTTTAGGCTATCCGAGATTGGAAGAGAGTAGTTTGGGATGTTTAAGGTTGAAGGTTTATACTTATTGTGTTTAGATGAGAGGATAAGTCAATGAGTCTTTTCAGAATTTAGTTTCAGTTGGAATGAGTTTGCCCATGCATCCACTGTATTCAAACTGATCTTAATTGTATTGGTGATTTCTGTCAAATCATGTCTGAAAGGTATATAAATTGTAAGATCATCAGCATAAATAAATGGGTTAAGGCCTAAATTGGATAAGGATTTGACCAGTGGAATCATCAATATGTTGAAGAGTGTTGGTGAAAGTGGTGAACCCTGAGGGACTCCGCAAACTGGTTTCCAGGAAGATGATATGTTTGAATTCGATTTTACTTGGTAAGCAACACAAAACATTCTTGCAGGATATATGTGTAAACTGTGAGCAAACGTTTGCACAAATCAAAAACCAATGAGGTGCTGTAATGCAAATGCATATAAAGCAGTTCATTAATGTTCAATTTTGCAAAACTGGTGTATGAAAAGACTTCAAGGAGCCGTTTGCATATGTATAAAAGCAACTACACCTAAAGAGGGGTAGTTAGTTTTCGAATGACCCGGGGTAAGGGGAATTTGTGTAGTGCTGGTAAAAAATCTTTATTTGGCAAATTGACTCTAATCTCTTGTTCTGACATACTGCTAGAGGTTTTGCATTTTCAGTTCTCAAGATGACTGCTATGGAACAGGAATGAGTGTTGGACTAAGCTCCTGTCCCTTACTGGAACCACAAATTTGGATTGTGTCTGGAGGAAGTGGAAGTTTTTGAGTGAGGCTTGAATGAAGGAGGGGGGGACAACCCTTAGAAGGCGGGCTTCTGATTTTTAGAATACTTCTGAGTTCCAGAACAGGGGGGGGGGTGTTGAGGGCACTAGATCACCAGGGAATTGAGGCTGTCTTGGGATGATAGCCTCAGACACAGCAGCCAGCGGCATCTTTAAGCAATTGCTATCACCATCCAATAAGATCTGTTTTCTTTTCTTTTCTATGTGCTGCCATGGCTGGGAATGTAAAATGTCCTGGTTGTGGCAATTCAGGAAAAATTTCTCATTAAAGTTATCTATGGTTTAAAAATGAACCAAGAGATCATTTGTATCCAGTAGCAAAATTTTGCAAAAACATTGGCCACTAACCCACAAAATGTTTTGCAGGTTGGTACAAAGGCTTCAGAAAGTCAGTCAGTGTCAGAGAAGGGTTTGCAGATGCAGACATGTATCTAAAAAGTTCTTCTGACTCACACTTCACATGGTCTGCATCCCCATCCCCTCCCTGCCTGAATAAGATATAGGATCTAAACACCAGCGTAAAGCTTGCCAATGATAAATGAATTGTGGCTTTTGATAAAGATGAACAGAAGGCAAAGCTGCTCAGATGACTGGTAAACATCTCATGAACAGTTTTCCTTGGACAAGGTAAGAGGGCACCTAATTCCCACAGGAAATGGGGATGTGGAGAGGTGCCATGAAATGGTAGAATGAAGCTCCAATACTTTGCAACTAATAGAATATATGTCACATTGTCTGGGAGAAGAGGTCCTGCCAAACTGAGAATGAAATATGTAGGAGGGCTAAGAACTGGCATTCCCTCTGTTATGTTGGCTTCCAGTTATGACAAAAAACAGATCTCCTGTTCTGTGCCCACTGACCATGTTTTCCCAGGTGCATTACCACTGCTTTATTTCCCAGGCACTTGTGATGAACATCCTTGATAGGTTAGAGTGGCCTCCAAGAGGTGCCAGGCAAGGAATGAGCCAACCTTGTGCGTGGTTGATACTAACCAGCTGGTAACACAGCAGCACCTGGACTTTCACCAGTTAGCCCCATCGGGCTGCCCATAACAGTACAGATTCCCGGTAAGGAGATGAGCAATAAATTCTGAGACCAGAGGGAAACCATCAGGCTGAGATCATTTCCTTAAATAAGAACATACTCAAGGTGCTGTAGAGCCATGTGAGATCTTAGGGCTATATCTTCCAAAGATTTTGCCTACTTTGGGAGTAGGCTGGTTAAGTTAAACTTTTCACGTTCACATTTCAGTTTAATATACCACAAATAATCAAAAATATCTAAGTGATTTATAATAAATTAAAAACATGAGAGATAAGAAGAGTACCATATAAGGGAAAGGGAAATGGGACTTGATATACCACCTTTCTGTGGTATTTTGCAACTACACTCAAGGTAGTTGTACATATATACAGGTTCTTATTTTGTACCTGGGGCAATGGAGGGTTAAGTGACTTGCCCACAGTCAAAAGGAGCTGCAGTGGGAATTGAACCCAATTCCCCAGGATCAAAGTCTGCTACACTAACCACTAGGCTACTCCTCCACTCCTAGGTTACAAGTCAGCTTTAATAAAGGTAGGTAATCAGAGAAGGATAATTAATTCTATGCTACAGTAGGAGGGGAGGAAGTGAAAAGAGACAATGAATGTGTTTGAGGGCTGTAAAGAGTGGTGCACAACTCAGCAATGAAATAAATTTAGATTGATTTAACTGGCGGGGGGAGGGGAGGGTCGCTGGACATGGGTAGCTGGAGGGGGGAGGGGAGGGTCGCTGGACATGGATAGCTGGAGGGGGGGCAGGGGAGAGGGAGGTGGGGAGGGGGTCATGAGACCAGAGAGGTGGGGGTGGGGAGGGGGGCCCTGCGAGAGGGGGGAGGGGGCTCACACTCACTCACTCACTCACTCACTCACTGTCTCTCACATACACTCTCTCTGACACATTCCCTGTCTATCACACTCTATCTCTCTGTCACACACACAGACACTCGTCTCTGTCTCTCACACACTCTCTCTCTCACACAAACACACACACACTCTGTCTCTCTCTCATTCTCTCTCTGACACACACACTCCATCTCTCACACACACACTCTCTCAAACATACACACTCCGAGGAAAACTTTGCTAGCGCCCGTTTCATTTGTGTCAGACACGGACCTTTTTTACTAGTATTATATACAGGTGTTTTCCTTGTCCCCAGACAGCTCACAATCTAAGTTTTTGTACCTGGGGCAATGGAGGGTTAGGTGACTTGCCCAGGGTCACAAGGAGTTACAATGGGAATCAAATGCTCTTTAAATTTCTGTTGAAGACCCAGTCCTTATCCTCTGTGTTGAACTGGGAACTCTGTTGGCATCATTTCTCTACAATGTCTTTTGAACCTCCTTTGCCCATTCCAATTCCAGCCTCTCTTGCATTGTTGCATGTCCAGACCTTGGGTCCAGTCTGTTACAGCTGGGACTCTAGAATCTTGGATTTCATCAGAATGAAAGCAAGGGCGCATATCATTATAAAGTACATAAGTAAGTACATAAGTAATGCCACACTGGGAAAAGACCAAGGGTCCATCGAGCCCAGCATCCTGTCCACGACAGCGGCCAATCCAGGCCAAGGGCACCTGGTATGCTTCCCAAACGTACAAACATTCTATACATGTTATTCCCGGAATTGTGGATTTTTCCCAAGTCCATTTAGTAGCGGTTTTTGGACTTGTCCTTTAGGAAACCGTCTAACCCCTTTTTAAAATCTGCCAAGCTAACCGCCTTCACCACGTTCTCCGGCAACGAATTCCAGAGTTTAATTACGTGTTGGGTGAAGAAACATTTTCTCCGATTTGTTTTAAATGTACTACACTGTAGTTTCATCGCATGCCCCCTAGTCCTAGTATTTCTGGAAAGCGTGAACAGACACTTCACATCCACCTGTTCTACTCCACTCATTATTTTCTATACCTCTATCATGTCTCCCCTCAGAATGGCGAGGACTTGATTGATGAATAGCAATACATATATACTTGTTTAAGGGGGCTATACAAATTGTTATCTATATAGAGGGATATATAGATATATACAAAGGTGTCAAATTTATCATGAGAACATAAGAATCACCATACTGGGTCAGAGCAAAAGTCCATCAAGCCCAGTATCCTGTTTCCGCCAATCCCAGGTCACAAGTACCTGGTAAGCTAGACAGAAGATTAAAAGATAGAGAAAGGCTTGCCCAGTGGTTCAGTGGCAAGCACCTTGGGCTGCCATGCAGAGGACCTTGGCTCAATTCCCTGGCCTGCTTTCTACTTTCTGGTGCGGTTCAGATCTGGGGATACTGCAGAGGCAGCATTCATATTGCCTGGATGGAAGAAGTCAACTCCTAGTGGCTGGCATTAGGACCCATGATTGTAGAGTTCTGGCGGGAGCCCTGGTGCATGAATCCCAGATGAGAACTGTGGAAGCCATGATTTGGGTAAATGAGCTGGAAGATGGCAAAGGGGAGAAGCCCCCAGGTAGCTGCAAAGAAAATTTATGGCACTATAACCCACAGAGGTCAGTTCCAATTAAGCTGGAAACCAAAGGAACAAGAGAAAAGTGTCAGGCCTCTAGAAAAACTATGATTAAGCTTGGATAGCTTTGAATGAAGGTTTATGATGAGTGTTGCTACCTTTGCAAGATCACTCTGAAAATGATGGATTTGCCCCATTTCGTGCATAGAAAAGTAGTTTTGATTTCTTCTAATATTGGAAGGAACTAAATCTCCCTATAGGCAATGGGGCAGAACCATGATTGAATCAATCTCTCCAGGTTTACCTGGGTGAGATTATGTTCCTAACAGCTATGGTAAGATTACATCCAGCTTCCAAGAACAAATGGAGCAGCTATTGTGATCCTACCTGCAGTGTTGCAGCTGCACTGGGCTCCTGAGAAGTGTGTGGTAGACTGTCTAAAGTGACAATGTCTGAAGGTCTGATATTTTGGACAATGGATTTGTTGGCTGTGTGGATTGTTGGAAAGCTAGGTACCAACACATGGAGGGGAACCTACCTGAGTGTTAAATTTAGTGTTGCTCTTGTAAGAATCAGAAAGGAACCTTACGATGCCTGAAATGGCCTAGCAGTGTAGGTGGTGGAGGCCAGTAATTTAACAGGTTCTTGGAAAGTTTGGGATTGAAATGAAGGCGTACTGTGGTGATTTTGCTATGTGTGCGCACTGCCCATGCACTAAAAAAATTAAAAAATTTTAATGGTTGGCAGTAAGGGCTCACATGCTAATCCATTTTAATGGACACACGCTAATGGCAAAATTAGCACCTGGCCATTAATACAAAAATAGGAAATTCTGCCGTTTTACCCCAGTAGTAAAAATGGCCTTGGGGGGAATTCTATATTTGGTGCCATAAAACCACGCGATTAGCGTGATTCTATAAACTATGCCTAAAGTTAGGTGTAGCTTATAGAATACGCTCATGTGCCGTCCTTACACCTAAAATGTAGGCGCACTCATTTAGGCCACCTAGAGCCAGGCCTAAATACCGGCACCCAAGTGAGGCACAGATTGAGTGTATGCCCACAACCCCCCCTTTCCACACCCATGGCCATGCTCCCTTTTTGACTGTGTGCAACACGTTTGGGATCTTGCCGGGATCTTGCCGGATATTTGTGATCTGGATTGGCCACTGTTGGAAACAGGATGCTGGGCTCGATGGACCTTTGGTCTTTCCCGGTATGGCAATACTTATGTACTTATGTACATAGAAAGTGGTTTGTGTAAATTCTAATTAAAGCCAATTAGTGCTGCTAATTGGTTAAGTACCAGTTATCGGTGCTGATTGGCTTGTTAACCAATTAAGCTGGGTGCACAATTTGGCCATGTGGCCAAATTCGTGCGCAAAACTTAAGGTGCCATATATATTATTTGGAGGTTAGCACGCAGGAATGAGGCACTTTTTGCCGCTGTTTGGTAAAAGGAGCCCCTCAGTTTGTTAAGGTGCCTTAAAATTTCCAGTGTATGCAGAATTATTCTAATGTGCATTAACCTAATTGATTTCTGTGAATTAAGAGGGTAATTGTATAACAGTGCACCTATAATTTAGGTACCTAAAGCGTGCCTATGTGATGCCTGCTCTCTACAAGAAAGTAGGCATCTACTTTTATTTATTTATTTATTGCATTTGTACCCCTCATTTTCCCACCTATTTGCAGGCTCAATGTGGCTTACATAGTACCATCAAGGCGTTTGCCCAGTTGGTTAGTAGCAGATACAGGTTGTATATTGATCGTATGAGTTATAGGTGGAGGGTCGTAAGGGATGAGGATTGTCTGTTGTCCATTCCGATTATAGTCATGTTGTGTTGCTTGGGCGAAGAGGTTTACGTGGGGTCATTGTGGTAGGCCGTTTTGAAGAGGTTGGTTTTTAGTGATTTCCTGAAGTGCAGGTGTTCCTGTATTGTTTTCAGAGCTTTTGGGAGGCCATTCCATAGTTTTGCGCTTATGTAGGAGAAGCCAACTATATTTTACTACTACTACTACTTAACATTTCTAAAGCGCTACTAGGGTCACGAAGCGCTGTACAATTTTAACAAAGAAGGACAGTCCCTGCTCAAAGGAGCTTACAATCTAATGGACAAGTATGCAGTCAATCAATCAATCAAATGGGGCAGACTAGGTTTCCTGGGTAGAGGTAAATGGTTATGTGCCAAAAGCTACAGTGAAGAGGTGGGCTTTGAGTAGGGATTTGAAGATGGGGAGGGAGGAGGCTTGGTGTATGGGCTCGGGAAGTATATTCCAAGCATAGGGTGAGGCGAGGCAGAAAGGGCGGAGCCTGGAGTTGGCGGTGGTGGAGAAGGGTACTAATAGGAGGGATTTGTCCTGTGAGCGGAGGTTATGGGTAGGAACGTATGGGGAGATGAGGGTAGAGAGGTAATGAGGGACTGCTGATCGAGTGCATTTGTAGGTTAGTAGGAGAAGCTTGAACTGTATGCGGAATCTGATTGGGAGCCAGTGAAGTGACTTGAGGAGAGGGGTGATGTGAGTATATCGGTCCATGCGGAAGTTAAGATGCGCGGCAGAGTTCTGGATGGATTGAAGGGGGGATAGATGGTTAAGTGGGAGGCCAGTGAGAAGTAGGTTGCAGTAGTCAAGGCGAGAGGTAATGAGAGAGTGGATGAGAGTTCGGGTGGTGTGCTCAGAGAGAAACGGGCGAAATATATTTTATATATATATTGTTACTAGTGTAACAAGTGAAATATAATTTAGGAGTGATCAGCCGTAAAGTCGATGTAAATGCTCGTACCTCAATGCAGAAGATATGTGTGAGTCTTACCTAGACTCTGCCTATGAGTACGCCTACCTGTAAAATATGCACTATGGGCCTCTTTTACTAAACCGAACTAGTGATTCCTGGTGTTGGGTTGTCAGTGGGTATTCTAACATTTATTTATTTAGAACATTTATATTCCACAGATTCCCACCATGGTGGGCTCTATGTGGTTAACAACGTTTACTAAAAGAACATCATACAAATTCAAGGTCAGAACAGAGAATAAGGAACATCTAGGGAGGGGAGCAAACAATAGGAGTTACAAAGGAGGGCCGGCTGGAAGTTAAATACCAGAAGAGTAGGATGTGCCACATAGATAAGTCTTAAGGGACTTCTTGAACAGTTTGTGGTCAGCAGTCTCCTTTAATGTAGATGGTAGAGCATTCCAGTAACGAGGACTCACAAAGCAAAAGGAGGACGAGAAGAGCAATTTGTATGTAACATAGTAAGTGACGGTAGAAAAAGACATGAACAGTTCATCCAGTCTGCCCAATTGTCACACTCATTATCAATTCTTGATTAAATCAACAATGAATGTGATTTAAAATACTTGATCATGGTCTATCTTTGGTGTTTCTGGGACATAGACCATAGAAGTCCACCCGGCCCAACTACTGGAGTTGCTGTTAAAACCCACTCCAGCCTATCTGTCTTGTCTTTGCTGGACACAGACCATAATAGCAGTGGCGTACCAAGGGGGAGGCGGTGGGGGCGGTCCGCCCCGGGTGTCAGCGGGTGGGGGGTGCTCCGCGAGAGCCGACAGCTTTTTTTTTTTTTTTTTTTTTTTAAATCCGTGCACTGTGCAGCGATCGCCGATGCAGGCAGCGCCTCGCGTCTGCCCTGCATGAACTGAAAAGAGGAAATCGCTTTGCTGACGTCGGGCCTTTCCTCGCTTGTTGTCCTGCCCTCGAGGAAATAGGAAGTTACCTCAAAAGAGGGCGGGACAACAAGCGAGGGAAGGCCCCGCCCGACGTCAGCAAAGCGATTTCCTCTTTTCAGTTTATGCAGGGCAGACGCGAGGCCTGCCTGCATCGCTGCACGGATTAAAAAAAAAAAAAAAAAGCAGGGTGGTGGCTTTAGGGGGGGCTCAGATGGGAGAGGGGGGGCTCAGAGGGAAGAAGGGGATTGGGTAGGGTGCTCATAGGGGAGAAGGGGATTGGAGAGGGTGGGGGGTGCTCATAGGGGAGAAGGGGATTGGGGAGGGTGGTCATAGGGGAGAAGGGGATTGGAGAGGGTGGGGGTGCTCATAGGGGAGAAGGGGATTGGGGAGGGTGGTCATAGGGGAGAAGGGGATTGGAGAGGGTGGGGGTGCTCATAGGGGAGAAGGGGATTGGGGAGGGTGGTCATAGGGGAGAAGGGGATTGGAGAGGGTGGGGGTGCTCATAGGGGAGAAGGGGATTGGGGAGGGTGGGGGTGCTCATATGGGAGAAGGGGATTGGGGAGGGTGCTCAGAGGGGAGAAGGGGATTGGAGAGGGTGGGGTGCTCATACCGTAGGGGAGAAGGGGATTGGGTAGGGTGCTCATAGGGGAGAAGGGGATTGGGGAGGGTGGTCATAGGGGAGAAGGGGATTGGGGAGGGTGGGGGTGCTCATAGGGGAGAAGGGGATTGGGGAGGGTGCTTAGAGGGGAGAAGGGGATTGGGGAGCTCAGAGGGGAGAAGGGGATTGGGGAGGGTGAGGGTGCTCAGAGGGAAGAAGGGGATTGGGGAGGGTGGGGGTGGTCATAGGGGAGAAGGGGATTGGGGAGGGGAGTGCTCAGATGGGAGAAGGGGTCTGGGGGTCTGACAAGCGGGCAGGAGGGAAAATGGGTCTATGCCTGGGGCAGGTGGGAGAATGGGTCTGGGGCTGAAAAGGGGGGATGCAAGGCATGTGGTGGATGAAGGGGGCTGGAACTGGGGGCTGAAAAGGAGGGTATTTGGGATAAGGGGGCTAGTACTGGAACTGGGGGCTGAAACGGGGCAGGGGCTGAAACTGGGGGCTTTAAAGGGGACAGGGAGAACTGGCTGGGGCTGAAGCTCGGGACTGATGGGAGAAAAGGGCTGGGGACTGGTGGGATAGTGGGGCTGAAAAGGGGGGCAGGTGGGAGATGTGGGCTGGGGCTGGAACTAGGGGCAGGTGGAATAAGGGGGCTGAAAAGAGGGGGCAGAGAGAGAGGGGACAGACCCTGGATGGAAGTGGGGAGCGTGAGGGAGGGCAGACCTTGGATGGATGGGAGAGGGAGGGCAGACGGATTGAAGGGGCAGAGAGAAAGGGCAGATGGTGGGTGGAAGGGGGAGAGAGAAAGAGGCAGACTGGGGTAAATGGTGGATGGAAGGGGCAGAGATAGAGGGCAGATGTGGATGGAAGGAAGAGAGAGGGCAGACAGTGGATGGAAGGGGCAGAGAGAGAGGGCAGACACTGGATGGAAGGGACATTAGAGAGGGCAGACACTGGATGGCAGAGAGTGAGCGAAGACATGCTGGATGGAAGGAAGACAGTGAAAAGAAGATGAGGAAAGCAGAAACCAGAGACAACAAACTGTAAATATATATTTTAATTATTTTGCTTTAGGATATAGTATTGTAGCTGTGTTAATAAATGTTTATAAGTAGAACATGTAAATAAGGTCATCTTTTTATTGGACTAATTTTAATACATTTTGACTTAACTTTCAGAGAACAAAACCCCCTTCCTCAGGTCAGGATAGGATAATGTAACAGCACTATACTGTATTGACCTGAGGAAGGAGATTTTGGTCTCTGAAAGCTAAATGTATTAGTCCAATAAAATGATATTATTTGTTTTATTTCTATTTGTTAATTTGTAAAGTGGTGATTGGTATTTTTTAGTTTTTTCAAATTTACATCTGCTGTCTTTATATTTTGCACAGTACTAGGGGACGTTTTCTGTTTCTGTGGTGTTGCATTGTATGCAGAGTCTGGCATCTTGGGAGTTCAGTTTAATTTTTGTCTAAATAGAAAGTTTTTAAATATTACTACTTATTCTATAGTGGATTAGGGTATATCTGTGTTTGTGAAAAAGACATGGCTTTCAGTTGGCATTGACTGTGCAGGATCGACGATCTGTATTATTCTGTCTGGTTTCGTTTTACAATAGGTGAATTGATGTTCTAGTGCTCACTGTAGTGTTTAAGATGCTTTCCTTTTCCTTGTGTGACTCGTAGAAATTACTGCTTATGGTATGGTAGAATCGCTCTATAGGTCCTGATGTTTTGTATTCTCGGTATGCCTAGTACTGGATTTGGGGGGGGGGGGGGTGTTAAAAAATGACCGGCCCCGGGTGTCAACTACCCTAGGTATGCCACTGCATAATAGTCTACCCAGCACTGTCCTCAAGTTCCAACCACTGAAGTTCCTGTCGAAGCCCTTTCCAGCCCAACCTAAACCGAATTGCCATATACAGGACACAGACCATAGAAGTCTGCCCGGCACTGGCTCTGGTTCATCACAGCCAGAGTTGCCATCTACACTTGACACACTCACATACATGCAGCCATTTAAGTTTAGGGGGTTTTTTTTTGGGGGGGGGGGGTTGCCTAGACTAATGTCAAAGGGGAAAGAATTTCAACTGAGCAGACTGGATGGCCATCATCTTATTTTCTTTTGTTTGCATTTCTGTTTTATTTCTATTTATTACCGTTCCCTTACTTTCATGGCATCCTAGTCCCAGTAGAGGGCAGCTGAAAACCCAAAGGAGCTGCAGAAAATAGATAAAGCAAAGTGGCTCCTAACGAAGCCCAAAACTGCATCACTATGTCCAGAACCAAAGAGCTCTGGCAGTTACAATCTTTGCATTTTGTTATACAGTAGGAGAGCTCACGGATTAAACTCAGACCCCCTAGCAACAAAGTATGTCTCTTTGGTCTAGAAATTACTCATCGCGTGTATTTTTTTCTCCTTCTGTAAGAAGAGGGATTACATCAGCACCAGAAGGCCTCTGGGGACGGCTGCCTGTGAGTTCACAGGAAGAGAATGATGTGAGCCGGCTCCTTTCAGCAAATGACTCATCCTTGTTCAAAAGAGGGGGGGGGGAGGGGGGGAGGAGAGAGATAGAGGGATAGAGAGGCACTGTAGCATTCATAGTCAACATTCGCCTTCCCAGGGGGAAAGAAAAGGAGGGGCACTGAAGTCTGCTAGGAGGGAGTGCGACCTGGTTTACCTTCTTTCTGAAACAAGAATCACAGAGTGGGGGGTGCTTGTACCCTCCCATCTCCCTACTCTTTTTCCTCACCTTCATATACCTAATTTTCACAGGAATGGTGGATCCAGTCCTGGCTTTTCTTCTTCAGGTGTTTGCATGGATTTGTAGTTCTGATTTCCTTAAAGAAACCAGGAGGTCATGCAAACCATGCAATTTTTTTTTTTAAAGCTTGATTGCCTGCCTCCTAGGAAAAGCAGAGTCAATTGATCATTCCAGAGATGCAGGACAATCCATAACATATATACTGGTTCAGTGCTGGTTTCAACCTCTCTTCCTTGTCAGTCCAGCCTTGTCATAGCTGCCCTGGGAATAAAATCAGATTCCAGCTTTAGGAATGACTGATAACTTGTTGACACCCCTAGGAAAGAATTTGAGTTTAGTCCTTGAGGGCTGCAAATCAGTCTAGTTTTCAGGCTGTCCCTAATGAATATGAATGAGTTGTGTTTGCTGTTTTGTCTTTAAGGAAAGGGGATGGGATTTGATATACTGCCTTTCTGTGGTTACAACCAAAGCTGTTTTTGTATTAAATACAGGTACTTATTTTGTACCTGGGGCAATGGAGGGTTAAGTGACATGCCCAGGTCCCCTGGTTTTCAGGCCTCTCCACTAACCATTAGGCTACTCATCCACTATTCTTCAAGCTGTGAAAAACTAGACCACTCTGTAGGCATACAAAATTGGTTCGACACCCCCAATTCATCTCGGGGATTAAAAGTCACCTTTAATTCCAGTGCTACGGGTTCCCAGCTGCACATCATATGTTGTTGCCGGATTGTCATTTGGGTCCATATCTTTAGAGCTAGGTACAGTCATTTCTGGTTTTACCTCCAGCTGTGTACATGGATTTTCAGTTCATATCTAGGAGTCCATGCATACAAAGGTTGGGCTGGTAATACAGTATAATATGGTTTCTTATACTCCACATTGGCTAGAACTAGTTCTCTGTGGAGTAGTGAAAAAGGGGTTATTCGTAACTGGGAATTACAATAAATAATTACAAATGATCCTTTTTTTAAGATCAAATAATTTTTATTGCAAAGGTTTAAGGGCCCTGTTTACAAAAGGCACACTAGCATTTTTAGTGCGCTCTAAAAATGAGCACGTGCTAACCATGTAGGTGCTCAGAATATTCCTATGAGTGTCTACACGGTTAGTGCATGCTAATTTGTAGCATGTGCTAAAAACGCTAGTGCACCATTGTAAACAGGGCCATAAATAATTACAAAACAGAAATGAAACAATTTGTTAATTATCCCAGGGAAGGAGATAAGGAAGGTATTTCAGTTAGCCATTACATTTCTCAGTGGGAAAACAAGAAAAATAAAAAATTATTTATTAGATAAGTTTCTATTGGAGCCCAAATTTGTTTAATTTTCCAGTGTAAGCTTGTTTTCTCAGAATATAGAACAATATGTTAACTACATCTAGTTATAAATCTGAACAGTTATTATCCCACAAATTTCTTAAACAAGTCTTCAGTCATTTACAAAGATTAAATAACATATGATCAAGTATAATTTTAATATCTATAGGTAAATTACTCTGCTCTTCCAGGCTTGACAAGAAAAAAACTAAATTTAAAATCCTGTTATAATCAGCCAGAGATGGAAACATAACTAATTGACTCATATAAGAAAGCACATCACCATAAATTATCTTGTGAACCAAAAGAACAGAGTTCTAAAATTGCTCGTGCTTCGACTGGTAACCAATGAAGTTTCTAGAACAAAGGGATCACCCTATCAAATTTATATACCCCACACAACAATCTTGCAGTGTTTTGGAGAGGTTGTAACCTTTTCCTTATTCCTTCTGAACATCCAGTCTAAGGGGGTCTTTTACTAAGCCGCAGTAGCATTTTTAGCTCGTGGTACAAATCAGCTGGCAGTAAACGCTGTGAAATCCATAGGAATATAATGGGCTTCATGGCGTTTACTGCCAGCTGATTTGTATCACGAGCTAAAAAATGCTACCTCAGCTTAGTAAAAGACCCCCTTAATATAAGTACATAAGTATTGCCATACTGGGAAGCCCAGCATCCTGTTTCCAACAGTGGCCAATCCAGGTCACAAATACCCAGCAAGATCCCAAAAATGTACAAAACATTTTATATCGCTTATCCCAGAAATAGTGGATTTTCACCAAGTCCATTTAATATCGGTCTACGGACTTTTCCTTTAGGAAGCCGTCCAAACCTTTTTTAAACTCCGCTAAGCTAACCACCTTTACCACATTCTCTGGCAACGAATTCCAGAGTTTAATTACACGTTGAGTGAAGAAAAATTTTCTCTGATTTGTTTTGAATTTACTACATTGTAGTTTCATTGAATGCCCCCTAGTCCTAATATTTTTTTGGAAAGCGTGAACAGACGCTTCACATCTACCTGTTCAACTCCACTCATTATTTTATTAATGCCTGTACAGTTTATCCTAAATTGATAAAAAAATTTACAAACTAACTTTAAAAATACTTTTTGAATTACAGTAGGGACCCTTTTTACAAACTTGTGCTAAAAAGTGGCCTGCGCTATTTTTAGCTTGTGGGTTTGCTACACGCTGAGGTCACTGTAATATGGCCGCAATTTCTTTTTCCCAATTAGCTCATGGCCATTACCATGTCAGCCCTTACTGCCACCTATTTTGTAGGTGGTAAGGACTCATATGCTAACCCCACACTAAGCAGCACGTGGTGATTTGCCTACGCTAACCGATTAGCACAGGGTATGCCTACTCTCTGCCCCCAAACATGTCCCTGCGCTAAAAAATATTTTTTTATGCAGGATTGGCACATGCTGATCCCAGACCTACCCCGGAATGCCTGAGCACACGTTAGTGCTTACCATCACTTAGTAAAAGGGTCCTGTAATAACTTATATGCCCAAGGACATGTAGAATCTAATACCACCCCTAAAATTTGTAAAAACGATTCTAGGGGAAAGTCAATCCCACTAATCCTCAGATCTGCCTGTCCTGTAAAAACAGAATCAGCAGGTCATCCAAGCTAGAACTGGCATTTCTGTTTAGAAGCCTAAGGGTGATAAAACATTACACTCATTTCAGCAGCAGGCTCAGAAGGCTTTATGTACCAGCACTGATTAGACATAAGGTCTACTGCCTCTTTAAGGGGGGCCAGGCTTTTCCTCTTGTTAACCCTGTTAGAGGTACAAAGAATATTTTATAGCCTTTGCAGTACAGAGCTATTATGGCCATCCCATGGGGGAGGGGAGTGAGGGAAAACCCAGTGCTGAGGCATTCCAGGGCACTCACATATGACCCCTGACCCCTGCCTCCTCCCACAATCCATCTGTGTCTAGCAGGGCAGGAACATGCAAGCCCAGCCAGTCACAGGGAGAACAATGGAATATCCCTACCCTCTCTCCTGAAAAGAAAATGAGCTCCTAGAGTGTTGTAATAGAAAGCTGTGATTTGTGGTTGCATAGCAGTTCTTAGACTGATCGTATAGGCTTCTACAAATAAGCAGGAACAGTAAACCTTAAAGATTATTACAGTGTGTTCCACTACAGTTCAGCACCATAGTCTGGACAGCTCCTATGACAGATGGACAGATGCCCATATCAAAATTGACAGCACTTTAACTATGTTTCTCATTTTTCTGAAACACATTCAGATGATTTAAAGAGGTGTTGTGGTACCTCCCTCTTGTTTTTCATCCTGACAATTGCCTCTTGCTCCTTTGGGCTTCAAACTCAATTAGAATCCAGAGCCTTCCTTTGCAACTGTACAAGGATATTTTTTTTAATCCCTTCCGAGCTACAGTGGCAGGCCTTAGCTAGGGGTCACACCCCAGTGCTCTTCCCAGATCAGTGTACTCATGAGCTCTACATCTGGTCACTAGGTGTCACTGTTCTGCAATGGCTAAGACTTCCTCTTCGTCATGCTCAGCCAGCCAATCTGGAGAATGGTAGATCTGACCCAGGAAGTAAACCCAGATCCTCCACATGGCAATATATTATCATTAAGCCACCTTGCCAGCCCAGGGGTACCTCTGCATGGAATGACAGCACTGTAAGTTTTTCCTGCTGATGCCAGTCAACCGAAAAAGGTTTATCCAATGTTGAAATTCCCCAGTAACCTGCACAGATATGCAGTTCTCCTTTTACTGAGAAACATAACATTAGGTTTGCATGAATACAAAGGGGTAAAACCAGGAGTGGATCACCTCTCTGGGATGACTTTGAATCTGCTGACAATAATTGGCAAATGATTCAATTTTTGGAGGGAGACTGCCATTGCCAGTACTCCTGTCTGGGTGTGTTCTGGTTCCTTACAGAGCTGATTTCCCCTTGAAAAAGCAGGAATCGTAAATCCAATAGAATATATAGTTTGATCACTTTGAAAATATGGTGGCCATTCAGTAGGAAAGAGATAATACACATCTATCTGAAGTCATATCCATCTGAGCCTAACCCAAATTACCAAGGTTGTGGTATCAGAGTATTTAGGACAACTTTTATTGAATTTTGTATTGTTTAACATAATGAGGGCAGTTCTATACAAGGCACATGGTAGAGTCTACTTTGTAAAGGAACATAAGTGCCTACTTTTCTTTATAGAAAACTAGTCTGAGTATTTCAGTACACATACATAAACCAGCCACAAGCTGTGCAGGTGTTAGCACCCAAATGCCACAGATATATGCATAAAATTGTAGAATACTATAATTTACCTGTAGAAATGTGAGCTCCACTGATGTGTACACTCACCTTGCAAATATGTGTTATGTAAGTTAAGCAAGTATTTGCAGAATAGCGCTCAGGTGGAATTTTGGCATATCCACATGTATGTGGACCCAGGTGTACGTAAACGCCATTGTTCTAAAATTTATACAAACACACTCTAATTCTGTATATGGCACTGAAAATTGCATGTGTAATTTTGTGCATGCACCCAATTTGCATAATTTAATTGACAAATGAGCCAACTAGTGCTGATAATTGGGTGTCAATAATCAATTATCAGTGCTAATTGGCATTAAATGTATGCACACCTCTTTAGATGCCAAGATCTGTGCGTAAATTTTACAGTTAGATCAGAAAAGGGAGCGCGGCCATGGGAGCGATATGGGTGGATCAGGGGCGTTGCTGGAATTTGCGCACAGTGGGTCCCTTTTACTAAGCAGCGGTAAGCCCAACGCAGTCTTACCGCTCGCTAAACAGGAAGTACCGCAGGGCTAACGCAGCAGCCCAGCGGTACTTCCCACCCCTAGCATGCCGTCATATCCAGCGCTACAAAAATATATTTATATTTGTAGTGACGGAGTGTACTAGGCGATTATCGGGCAGTGCCAAATGCTGCCCAGTTACTGCCGGGTTAGCGCAGGATCCCCTACCGCCACCTCAATGGGTAGCAGTAAAGGCCCCCCCCCCGAAATGGCCATGCGGCAAGAGCATGAAAAAACAAGAAAAACTAAAAAGTGGGGGGAAAAATACCTAAAACAATAAGGGAAATGAGAAAAAGGGGCACAAAAATTAAAAAAACCCCTTTTGAGTTGGCAGATGTATTTCCCCACCAGTGACCATACAAGGTCATCCTGAATATGTTACACAGAACATCCTTGTCTCAACATACATCTGCAAATGACTCTACTACTTGGTAGACTGGAAGGGATATGGATATAACTTGGAATACTGTAGTTGGGAGCCAGCTGCAAACATCCATCTTTGAAGGGGTGAACAAACATATGGATAAAGTGTATCTGGATTTTCAAAAGAAGTTTGACAAAGTACCTAATGAAAGGCTCCAGAGGAAATTGGAGAGTCATGGGATAGGAGGTAGTGTTCTATTATGGATTAAAAACTGGTTAAAAGATAGAAAACAGAGAGTAGGGTTAAATGGTCAGTATTCTCAATGGAGAAGGGTAGTTAGTGGGGTTCCCCAGGGGTTTGTACTGCTTTTTAACATATTTATAAATGATCTAGAGATGAGAGTAACTAGTGAGGTAATTAAATTTGCTGACGACACAAAGTTATTTAAAGTTGTTAAATTGCAGGAGGATTGTGAAAAATTACAAGAGGACCTTACAAAACTGGGAGACTGGGCATCTAAATGGCAGATGACATTTAATGTGAGCAAGTGCAAAGTGATGCATGTGGGAAAGAGGAACCCAAATTATAGCTACGTAATACAAGGTTCCACATTAGAAGTCACGTTAGAAGAAAGGGATCTAGGCATCATCGTTGATGATACATTGAAACCCTCTGCTCAGTGTGCTGCGGTGACTAAGAAAGCAAATAGAATGTTAGATATTATTAGAAAAGGAATGGAAAACAAAAATGAGGACATTATAATGCCTTTATATCAGTCCATGGTGCGACCGCACCTTGAATATTGTGTTCAATTCTGGTCACCACCATTTCAAAAAAGATATAGTGGAATTAGAAAAGGTACAGAGAAGGGTGATGAAATGATAAAGAGGATGGGATGACTTCCCTATGAGGAAAGGCTGAAGCGGATAGGGCTCTTCAGCTTGGAGAAAAGATGCCTGAGGGGAGATATGATAGAGGTCTATAAAATAATGAGAGGAGTGGAATGGGTAGATGTGAATCAATTGTTTACTCTTTCCAAAAATACTAATACTAGGGAGCATGTGATGAACCTACAAAGCAGTAAATTTAAAACAAAATGGAGAAAACATTTCTTCACTCAGCGTAAGTAGAGGAGTGTGGTAGCCGTGTTAGTCCACTCTTAAGGTTATCAATAGAAATCAAACAAAATAAAACATGGAAAAGAAAATAAGATGATACCTTTTTTATTGGACATAACTTAATACATTTCTTGATTAGCTTCGAAAGCTAATCAAGAAATGTATTAAGTTATGTCCAATAAAAAAGGTATCATCTTATTTTCTTTTCCATGTTTTATTTTGTTTGATTTCTATTCACTCAACGTGTAATTCAACTCTGGAATTTGTTACCAGAGAATGTGGTAAAGGTGGTTAGCTTAGTGGGGTTTAAAACAGGTTTGGATGGCTTCCTAAAGGAAAAGTCCATAGACCATTATTAAAATGACTTGGGGAAAATCCACTGCTTATTTCTGGGATAAGCAGCATAAAATGTATTGAACTTTTTATAGATCTTGCCAGGTGTTTGTGACCTGGATTGGCCACTGTTGGAAAGAGGATGCTGCGCTTGAAGGACCCTTGCCAGCTTATTTTCGAAGAGAAGAGCGCCCATCTTTTGACACAAATCGGGAGATGGGCGCTCTTCTCTCTGGGGCGCCCAAATCGACATAATTGAAAGCCGATTTTGGGCACCCTCAACTGCTTTCCGTCACAGGGACGGCAAAAGTTCCAGGGGGCATGTCGGAAGAGTAGCAAAGGCAAGACGGGCGTGCCGGAGTGTGCTTAAGAGATGGGCGTCCACAGCTGATAATGGAAAAAAGAAGGGCGGCCCAGACGAGCATTTATTCCACACACACTTGGTCCCTTTTTTTTCACGACCAAGCCACAAAAAAATGCACAAACTGACCAGATGACCACTGGAGGGAATCGGGGATGACCTCCCCTGACTTCCCCAGTGGTCACTAACCCCCTCCCACCTTAAAAACAAACACTTTAAAACTTTTTTCCAGCCTCTATGCCAGCCTCAAATGTCATACCCAGCTCCATGACAGCAATGGTCCCTGGAGCAGTTTTAGTGGGTGTAGTGCACTTCAGGCAGGCGGACCCAGGCCCATCCCTCCCCTACCTGTTACACTTGTGATGGTAAATGTTGAGCCCTCCAAAAAAACCCAAAACCCACTGTACCCACATGTTGGTGCCCCCCTTCACCTGTAAGGGCTATGTTAGTGGTGTACAGTTGTGGGGGAGTGGGTTTGGGGGGGGTTTGGGGCGCTCAGCACCGAAGGTAAGGGAGCTATGGACTTTTGGGAGCATTTTGTGACGTCCACTGCAGTGCCCCCTAGGGTGCCCGGTTAGTGTCCTGGCATGTCAGGGGGACCAGTGCACTACAAATGCTGGCCCCTGCCACGGCCAAATGCCTTGGATTTGTTCGTTTCTGAGATGGGTGCCCGCGGTTTCCATTATCGCCAAAACATCTCTTAGTCGACACAAATTCAAGGATTTGGGCGTCCCCAACCATATTATCAAAACGAAAGATGGACGCTCATCTCGTTTCGAAAATACGGTCAGCCCCACCCCTTCGCGGCGCCGTCCTCAGAGATGGGCGCCCTTAGAGATGGGCGTCCCTGATCGAAAATGCCTCTCTTGGTCTGTCCCAGTGTGGCAATACTTATGTACTTAAATAGGCAATTCTAGCCTGGTTTTGCATCATTGTATGCATGGATAGGTACAGTGCCCTGCAAAGGTCTTCAACCCTTGAATATTTTACACATTCTGCTGTCTAAAAAATGCAATTCAAAATACATTAAACTGATTTACACAACATACTCTGAACTTTCACCATGAAAGAAAAATGATAGAAATAATCACAAATAATTAACAATCAACACCAATTTTGACTACATGAAACTGCCAAGTTAGCAAGTTCCAGGATGAAGTTTTTTTGGCCAGTCCTAGTTTTAAATTTACATCCCCAAATCACTGTGGTATTTGTAGTCCCTGATTCTACCAACTGAAATCACTGCTGCAGGATCCATAATGCATCCAGATAAGGTTGTCAAAAATTCAGGACTAGCCTAAAATCTCCCTCCTTTGGAACTGGGTAACTTGGAAGTTCTAATTGCATAAGTCTTCATGCTCTTTGTCATTCTTGCTTTTTCAGGCTTCCTTCAGCCTCTTCTCAAGTGCAGCTTCCTTCCCCTACAGGAAACAGTGTGTGCTTTATTGACAATGACAGTGTGCATACTTTTCCTGGCTAAAGGCCTAGGGCAGTTTTGAAGGTTCCTAACCCCCCCCCCCCCCCCCTTCTCAAAGATAAACACTGTGGAGTTAATATTTAAAGTGATTTAACTGGGCAGGAGAGGCCCCTGCTCAACTAATGGGGTAGGGTAGCAGGCTGAACTTGCCAATATCCACAACTACCTAGCTATGGTGGTCAGAGGCACTATCTGAGCAGCAATTAAAACTGTGATTAACTGTGATCAAAATTTTAACATTTTCATCACTACAACAGCTACACTATTTACCTATAAAAAATTCCTTTGAAACTTTCCTAAATCACAAGTGAGTAAGCTATGGCCTGAGGGTCAAAACTAGTCATGGGATGCCTTTCTTCCAGCCCGCAGTGACCCCATTATCACAGCAAAACCTAACTCTTTCCAAAACTTGCTTTATCAAGGCCCATCATAAAGTAAATAGGTCTACGCATGCTAAACATGATAGTACAGATAGAATTTAAAGAAACATTTCTGTGTTCGAATACCCTTTGGGGCACTGTCAGGTCCATCACTGCAATGTGGAAATCATTTATTTATTTATTTATTTATTTATTGCATTTGTATCCCACATTATCACACCTCTTTGCAGGCTCAATGTGGCTTACAATACATCATGAATAGTGGAAGCATGTGAGAAGATATACATTTAACATTATAGAAGGATCTTGAGTACATGAAAAAGATAGAACATAATAGTAGTTTAGCAAGCAAATATTGTAAGGCAGTTCTGGATATTTGTATTGGAGTTCATATTTGTTGGTCTTTGTGGTATGCCTTGTTAAAGAGATGGGTTTTCAGTAGTTTGCGGAAGTTGGTTAGTTCATAGATCGTTTTTAAGTTGCGCGGTAGTGTGTTCCAGGATTGTGTGGTCACGTAGGAAAAGGTTGAATCATGTATTAGTTTGTATTTTAGACCTTTGCAGTTGGGGAAGTGAAGATTAAGGAATTTGCGGGATGATTTTTTGGCGTTCCTGCGTGGAAGGTCTATCAGGTCTGACATGTAGGCTGGGGCGTCTCCATGGATGATTTTGTGAACTAGGGTACATATTTTGAACATGATGCGTTCTTTGAGTGGGAGCCAATGTAGCCGTGGGTCAAAGTGATTTAAACTTCGGCCATTTCAATTGCTCATCTGTGGCGAACCACAAATATTCAGCAGCACTTAACTGGTTAGTGCCTGAGCTGAAACTGGCAAACTTATGGGAATTCCAGGAATGGAGTTGGCATTTGGTCGTGGGAGGAGCCAGCATTTGTAGTGCACTGGTCCCCCTGACATGCCAGGACACCAACTGGGCACCCTAGGGGGCACTGCAGTGGACTTCAAAAATTGCTTCCAGGTGCATACCTCCCTTACCTTGGGTGCTGAGCCCCCCAAATCCCCCCTCCCAAAACTCACTCCCCACAACTGTACGCCACTACCATAGCCCTTAGGGGTGGGCACCTAGATGTGGGTACAGTGGGTTTGTGGTGGGTTTTGGAGGGCTCAACACTTACCACCACAAGTGTAACAGGAAGGGGGGGGGATGGACCTGGGTCCACCTGCCTGAAGTGCACTGCACCCACTAAATACTGCTCCAGGGACCTGCATACTACTATCATGGAGCTGAGTATGACATTTCAGGCTGGCATAGAGGCTGGAAAAAAAATGATTTTTAATTTTTTTTTGGATGGGAGGGGGTTGGTGACCACTGGGGGAGTAAGGGGAGGTCATCCCCGATTCCCTCCGGTGGTCATCTGCTCACTTGGGGCACTTTTTTGAGACTTGGTCGTAAAAATAAATGGACCAAGTGAAGCCGGTGAAATGCTCCTCAGAGCCAGCCTTCTTTTTTCCATTATCGGCCGAAGCTGGCCATCTCGTAACCACGCCCCCGTCCCGGCTTCCATACCCTGCTGAAATGCCCCATTGAACTTTGGCTGGCCCTGCGACGGAAAGCAGTTGAAGTCGGTGAAATTGGCTTTCGATTATACCGATTTCGCCGGCTTCAGGAGATGTCCGGCCATCTCCCGATTTGTGTCAGAAGATGGCCGGCCTTCTCGTTCGGTAAGGTCTGAGGACCAAAATGGACACACGGCAATTTTCATTTTGCCATACGTCCATTTTCGGCCAAAAATAAAAGGCCTTTTTTGCAGATGCACTGAAAAATGGACCTGCACATCTAGAACAGCGCAGGCCATTTTTCAGCGCCCCTTAGTAAAAGGACCCCTATGTTTGGCGGTCAAATTGGACCTCCCAAATAGCAGTCCTATCTTTGGCTGCTATAAACTTAACTGGCCGGAACTGAATATTAACTTGACCAGTTAAGTTTAAACCGACCAAAAAAATGGATATTCAGTGCTGGTCACCGGAAATGGCCTGGCATTGAATATCCAGGCTCATCGCAGATCGCGGCACTTAGTCGACCTGCCTCCCATGGGCTGAATATCCGCTGTAGAATACTGTAAGTTGTGCCTAGGTGGCAACATTTAGATGCCAACATTTGCATCTGCCTTTTACATGGTATAAATGTTGATGCCTAAAGATTGTGCCCTTGGTGCCCAGATGCCGTGATAGAATTCTTAGCGCCCAAATTTTGTGCATCTAATTTGTGGTGCTCTTTCTAGAATTGCCCTCTAGGTGAGATACGGGGTTATTCACAGAATAGCACTTAAGCTGGATTTTAGTATTTAGGTACGTTTGTGCACGCGTGAAGGGCTATTCTAAAAGATGTGCATGAAGTCAGGCGCAATAACACACAGGTATTTAGAGAACAATAGCACACAAGCGTATTATTGGCGCGGGTAATTGGCAGTCATGAGTGTAAGTGCTAGGTGCTACTATATATTCGGTAAATGACACTCAAAAATGGCACAATGAAAAACCTGCACAGAGCGTTATTCTATAAATGGCACTCTGAGCTGTGCATTGTTTATAGAATACTGCTTAGAGCCGATTTCTGCACCAAACTTTGGGCACAAAGATTTACACTGATTGAAACTCCTCTGTGTGGTGTAAAACAAACACAACACATCACCCTGCCAATACCATCCTATATAATAAAAAGCACCTCCAATGTTCTGAAGCTGACTCCGTAAAAGTGAAGCCTTGAAGCATTCGTGTTCTCTGTATCCATCTCCTGATTTGACGTCATGTACTTCCGGGTTCGTCACCAGCAGCAGTGACCAATCACAGCTGCTGGTGACGAACCCGGAAGTATGTGACGTCAAATCATGAGATGGATACAGAGAGCATGAATGAAACTCGGAGGGAGGGAGGGGACAACCCTGGAACTCGAAGGGAGGGGACGACCCTGGAACTCGGACGGAGGGAGGGAGGGGACGACCCTGGAACTCGGAGAGAGGGGATGACCCTGGAACTGGGAGGGAGGGAGGGAGGGAGGGAGGGAGGGGGGAGGACGACCCTGGAACTCAGAGGGAGGGAGGACAACCCTGGAACTCAGAGGGAGGGAGGGGAGGAGGATGACCCTGGAACTGGGAGGGAGGGAGGCCCCTGGCACACACTCTCAGAGGAGGGGCCCTGGCACCCACTCTCGGAGGGGGGGGGCCCTGGCACCCATTCTCATTCTCACACACACACTCTCTCTCTCTCTCAAACTCGCACCCAGTCTCACTCTCTCTCTGTCACACACACACACTGGCACATTCACTCTCTCTCTCTTACACAGTCACTCTCACACACACTCTCTCAAACATACACACTCCTAGGAAAACCTTGCTAGCGCCCGTTTCCTTTGTGTCAGAAATGGGCCTGTTTTACTAGTCTTTACATAAAGCAGCTGGTGGGACCAGTGGCATACCAAGGGCGAGGCAGTGTGCCCCGGGTGTACGCTGGAAGGGGGTGCAGGGAGCAGCCACGCAGCTGTTGGCTCCACCGGTTCCCTGCTCCCTCTGATGTTACTTCCCGTTCCAGGTCAGAGGGAGTAAGGAACCGGTGGAACTAGGGTTACCATACGTCCGGATTTACCTGGATATGTCCTCTTTTGAGGACATGTCCGGGCGTCCGGACGGATTTGGCCAGCCTGCCCGTTTGTCCGGATTTCTGGACAAACGGGCTGGCTGGCGGGCGCGGGACTCCTCTCCCCTACTCTACTCTACTATCCCTGGTGGTCTAGAGGTACCTCTTCGTCTTTGGGGCAGGAAAGAGCCCCCTCTTTCCTGCCCGGAGCACTGCTGCTAGCTGCCCTGCATACTGTGAGTCCGGCTCCCGGCGTTTCAAAATGGCCGCCGAGAGTTGAAGCAGCCTCGTGAGATTTCAACTCTCGGCGGCCATTTTGAAACTCCAAGAGCCGGATTCACAGGATGCAGGGCAGCTGGCAGCAGTGCTCTGGGCAGGAAAGAGGGGGCTCTTTTCTGCCCCGAAGAGGTACCTCTAGACCACCAGGGATAGTATAGTAAGGGGAGGGGAGGTGACGGGGTGGAATGGAGATGACGGGGGAAGAGGGGTTGACCGGGGGAGGGGAATATGCATCAGGGGCGGGGTGAGTGCGTGAAAGGGGCGGGCCAGGGGCGTGAAATGGGCGGGCAGGGGACGTGAAAGGGGCGGGGCAAGTGTCCCCTTTTTTTTAGGACAAAACATGGTAACCCTAGGTGGAACCTACAGCCGCACGGTTGCTCTCAGCACCCAAGAGGTAAAAGCAATGCACCGGGGGGGGGGGGGTTGAGGTGATGTGCTGGGGGGGGATGATGATGCTTCTGGGGGGGGGAGTGCACAGCGGCGATCTGCCCCCACTGGCAGCCGACCAAGGACCATTATGTTGCAGTCAGTTTGAAGAATTGCTTATTAAAGACACCCTGCCATTCTCTTCTGCTCCATTGTCTGTACTTTGCTTGCTCTGGAGTATTGGATCTGACTTGTGTGTCCAGTGTTGGCGTCAAACACTGGTTGCGGCATTTAAATTTATACCTGGATATTCAGTGCTGGGCTGTATCTGGTGATCGGCACTGAATATTAAGGTATAAGGCAACCACCAGAAGATATCCAGATATTTCTGATATTCGGTGCTGATACCCAGATCACTATCCAAATAAGTGAGACCAGATTTTTTTTCATTATCAATAAACATGTGCATAAAGGTGATGTAGTATAATCTTGATTTTCAGAACGATTTTGACTAAATTTTTCATGAGACTCCTGAGAAAACTTAAATGCCATGGGATATGATGCAATGTTCTGTTGTGGTTAAAAGATAGAAAACAGAGAGTAGGGTTAAATGGCCAATGGAGGAAAGTGAATAGTGGATTATCGCAGGGATCTGTACTGGGACCAGTGGTATTTGGCATATTTTTAAATGATCTGGAAATTGGAACAGCGAGCAAGGTGATCAAGTTTGCAGATGACGTGAAACTAACCCCCCTTTGTTTACTAAGCCACGTGTCAACCCTGACAGAGCCCATTCGAAGTGAATGGGCTGTGTCGGCATTACGACACTACCAGCCTCTAGCACGGCTAAGTAAAGGGGGGGGGGGACTGTTGTTAAATCGCTTGCAGGTTGTGAGCAATTCCAGGAGGGTCTTGGGAGACTGAAAGACTAGGCATCCAAATGGGAAATGAAAATTAATATAGACAAGTGCAAAGTGATGCACACTGGGAAGAATAACCCAAATTATAGCTACACGATGCAAGGTTCCACATCACCAAGGAAAAAATTCTAGGTTTTATTTGGGGACAATACATTGAAGTCTGCTTAGTGTGCAGTGGCAGTGCCAAAAATGGAAACAGAACGTTAAGAATTATTAGGAAACGAACAGAAATTAAAACAAAGAATATAACAATGTTTCTGTATCACTGCATGGTAAGACCATACTTGAGTGTTGTGTGCAATACTGGTCACCCCATCTCAAAAAAGATATAGTAGAATTAGGAAAGGTACAGAGAAGGGCCACCAAAATAATTGAGTGGATGGAACAACTCTCATATGAAGACAGGCTTAAAGACAACTTGTTGTTTCTCAATATATCAAACTGCGAAGCCATACACTTCCCTAATCCCTACATACCGGCATCTTCCCTACCCTCAGTTTAGGGATATACTCTTTCTTGTAATGACTCTTTCAGACTCCTAGGTGTCCTTTTTGACCATAAGCTGGCTTTCAAAGGACATATTGCCAAAATCTTACACACTTCCTTTTTTGCATTACAGCAAATTCGTTCAGTCAAACCATACTTACTTCTAATTTGTATAAAAACACTAAAACTTTCTTTAGTCATTACTCATCTAGGTTATTGTAATTTGCTGTTTTGCAGTTTGCCACTCTTATCCCTTAAGCACTTTCAGCTAGTTTTCAGTCAACAGCTGTTAAACTGCTCTATAGAGCTTGGTGCTTCAACCATCATCTCCTCTTCTAATCTCTGAACATTGATTTCCATATCTGCTCCTACCAAGTTCAAACTCTTGACCTTGGTGCACAAAGGCCTCCTTCCTCCTGAACCAGACTATATTTCCAACCTTTTGGTTCCATACAGTCCCTCACACACTCTACAGTCATCCCAAAATGCCCTCTTGCAACTTCCCCCTCCATCTCCTCTCCAATTAGACATCATCCATGAAACAACGCTTCAGTTACGCAGGACAAAAACTGTGCAACACTTTATCACTGGCAATAAGGACAGAATCCTCTTTAAAATACAGATCAAAAGCTGGCTCTTCCGACAAGCCTTTAACCTTCAAGCTGACCCACCGTGTGGCCAGGGCCCATTTTATGACAGATTGGGGGTGCATTACATAAGTACATAAGTACATAAGTAGTGCCATACTGGGAAAGACCAAAGGTCCATCTAGCCCAGCATCCTGTCACCGACAGTGGCCAATCCAGGTCAAGGGCACCTGGCACGCTCCCTAAACGTAAAAACATTCCAGACAAGTTATACCTAAAAATGCGGAATTTTTCCAAGTCCATTTAATAGCGGTCTATGGACTTGTCCTTTAGGAATCTATCTAACCCCTTTTTAAACTCCGTCAAGCTAACCGCCCGTACCACGTTCTCCGGCAACGAATTCCAGAGTCTAATTACACGTTGGGTGAAGAAAAATTTTCTCCGATTCGTTTTAAATTTACCACACTGTAGCTTCAACTCATGCCCTCTAGTCCTAGTATTTTTGGATAGCGTGAACAGTCGCTTCACATCCACCCGATCCATTCCACTCATTATTTTATACACTTCTATCATATCTCCCCTCAGCCGTCTCTTCTCCAAGCTGAAAAGCCCTAGCCTTCTCAGCCTCTCTTCATAGGAAAGTCGTCCCATCCCCACTATCATTTTCGTCGCCCTTCGCTGTACCTTTTCCAATTCTACTATATCTTTTTTGAGATACGGAGACCAGTACTGAACACAATACTCCAGGTGCGGTCGCACCATGGAGCGATACAACGGCATTATAACATCCGCACACCTGGACTCCATACCCTTCCTAATAACACCCAACATTCTATTCGCTTTCCTAGCCGCAGCAGCACACTGAGCAGAAGGTTTCAGCGTATCATCGACGACGACACCCAGATCCCTTTCTTGATCCGTAACTCCTAACGTGGAACCTTGCAAGACGTAGCTATAATTCGGGTTCCTCTTACCCACATGCATCACTTTGCACTTGTCAACATTGAACTTCATCTGCCACTTGCACGCCCATTCTCCCAGTCTCGCAAGGTCCTCCTGTAATCGTTCACATTCCTCCTGCGACTTGACGACCCTGAATAATTTTGTGTCGTCGGCGAATTTAATTACCTCACTAGTTATTCCCACCTCTAGGTCATTTATAAATACATTAAAAAGCAACGGACCCAGCACAGACCCCTGCGGGACCCCACTAACTACCCTCCTCCACTGAGAATACTGGCCACGCAATCCTACTCTCTGCTTCCTATCTTTCAACCAGTTCTTAATCCATAATGCTGGGGTTTGTGGAAAGTACACGGTTAGTAGGTAGGAGCTTTAATCTGATGGCAAACCCCTCCTTAGACAATACTAGGCAGTGTAGTGAAAGATCCCACACAGTCCTGGACTATGAATGGTTAAGGAGAAGGGCAACAAAAATGATAAAGGGGATGGGACCACTTCCCTATAAGGAAAGGTTAACGCGGCTAGGGCTTTTTAGCTTGGAGAAAAAACAGTTGAGGAGAGATATGATAGAGGTCTATAAAATGAGTACAGTGGAACGGGTAACCTCCGCTCTCAGAACAAATCACTCCTATCTGTACCCTTCTCCACCACCGCTAACTCCAGACTTCGCCCCTTCTGCCTCGCATCACCTTATGCCTGGAACAGACTTCCCGAGCCCATATGCCATTCGCCCTCCCTGCCCATTTTCAAGTCCTTACTCAAAGCCCATCTCTTCTCCCTTGCTTTTGGCGCCTAATCACCTTCCCCATTCATGATACCTACACTGACTACATAGTTTGTCACCTTTAGATTGTAAGCTCTCTTGAGTAGGGACTGTCTTTCCCCATGTTTAAACTTGTACAGCGCTGCGTACCCTGGCAGCGCTATAGAAATGCTAAGTAGTAGTAGTAGTAGATGTGAATCAATTGTTTACTCTTTCCAAAAATACTAGGACTAGGGGCCACATAATGAAGCTACAAAGTAGTAAATTTAAAACAAATCGGAGAAACTTTTTTCTTCATTCAAAGTGTAATTAAACTCTGGAATTCGTTGCAAAAGAATGTAGTAAAAGCAGTTAGCTTAGTGGGGTTTAAAAAAGGTTTGGATGGCTTCCTAAAAGAAAAGTCCATAGACCATTATTAAAATGGACTTGGGGAAAATCCACTACTTATTTCTAGGATAAGCAGCATGAAATGTATTGTACTGTTTTGGCATCATGCCAGATACTTGGGACCTGGATTGGCCACTGTTGGAAACAGGATGCTGGGTTTGATGGACCTTCAGTCTGTCCCAGTATGGCAATACTTATGTAAACTCTGACTTAGGGTCTCTCCCCAGCTGCTCCTTATTTTTCTTTTGTTTTCTCTCACTCTCTTATAGACACTATTTGTAAAACTGTAAACCACTCTTCTGCATTTTTTAAATGTGATTGTTGGTATATCAAATCAATTTAAATAGGGCTCATCAGTTGGAGAAGGCTGAGTGAAGATAATGACAGAGATCTACAAAATCATGAGTGGAGTAAACACAAATCATTTGTTTACTCTTTCAAAAAGTACAAAGTCTAAGGGACTTAGCAATACATTTAAAACAAATGAGAGAAAATATTTTTTCACTCAAAACATAATTAAGCTCTGGAATCACTGTCGGAGGATGTGGTAAAATGAGTTAATTTAGCTGGTTTTTAAAAGGTTTGGGCAAATTCCTGGAAGAAAAGTCCATAAATCATTATTAAGGTAGACCTGTGGAATTCCACTGCTTATCCCTTGCCATTTTGGGGGACTCTGGCCATGTACTTGTGACCTGGCTCGGCTACTGTTGGAAACAAAATATTAGCCTAGATGGACCTTTGGTCTGACCCCGTATGGCAGCTCTTATGTTCGGATATTTTGTTGTCCTAACTGGGTACCGGTGCCAAATATTTGTGGCATCCAGACAACTTCAGGCTCCATCCCCAGACTTCCCCAACACCACCCAGATGGTGCCAGGGTGCTCGGTAAAGATTTTCAGTGGTACTATCTGGATCAGTGGCTCCCAAACCACTCCTGGGGAAACCCCCCCCCCCCCAGTCAGGTTTTCAGGATATCCATAATGAATATTCATGAGAGAGATTTAGATGTACCTCTCTCACGAATATTCATTGTGGATATCCTGAAAACCTGACTGATCTGGATAAAGCTGCTGAAAATCAGTGGCTGGCCCTGGTGAGCAGTACTTATGCAGGGAAAGCAGCTCCTACCTGGATAATTTATTTTTTATTTTTTTGTTACATTTGTACCCCGCGCTTTTCCCACTCATGGCAGGCTCAATACGGCTTACATTAGGCAATGGAGGGTTAAGTGACTTGCCACTGAATATCGACCCCACAATTTTTAGACAGCAGAATGTGAAAAATGTATTAGGATGTGAATACTTTTGTAAAACACTGCAGTGCTGATTTCTCAAAGAACAGTAGTACTATATCTCCGTGTATGCAACCGGGTAAAACCAGGACTGGATCAACTGGTTTGGGACGATCTGAATCACTCAGAAATGGACTCTTAATGTAGTGAAATACATGTGGAATGTCTTGATAAATACTGGGGTTGTGAACACCCTTAGGAATAGAAATATGGCCTTCTAGGCATTGACATGGCTATTATTGGATGCTGGTTACTGTTGCCTTGGCTGTCCTCCCCATAGGACAAAATGTACCTAAAGATAAGAAGGAAAACATGGAGCTGACCTGAAATCAACTTGCAAGTTGCATACGCTTAGCAATGTGGGGTTTTTTTTTCTACCATTAGGAACGCAACACAGCACCTCACATGAACTTGAAAAAGCTTGACAAAGTCAAAGTGGAAGACAACAGGGTCTCCCCTTGGGATCTCCACTATAAACAAACTCTTCTGAAGACTGCAGCTTCAGTTGGTATGAAAGATGCATTGATTAAAGACCAAAATAACAGTTCTTTTGGATCTTGTTTGTATTTTTCAGCCAGCTAAAGTTCTTTTATGCTTTTCAGGGATGGGCAGGCACAAAATGTTTGTTTCTTGTCATTTCCGTGTTTAGAGGTAACCCCTCCTTGTGTTGTCATGGGAGATGACAGAAAATCAATATTTTCCAGCTCCCCCTCACACACACATTATCCAAGCCCTCTTTCCCCCCGGCCTACATCCCTGGTGGTTTACGGGCGTTTGTTGGGGCAAGAGCAATAACGTTGACATTTCTTCTGTTGTAAACCACTGCCCATCTCTAGTGCTTTTCAGAAACATTGACATATAGACAAATGACAGCAAAATGACAGCATATAAAGACTATCCAGCTCATTTTCGAAAGTGATCGCCGGCCATTTTCCGACATAAATCAGGAGATGGCCGGCGATCTCGGAAAAGTGGCCAAATCGGTATAATCGAAAGCCGCTTTTTTGCCAACATCGCTGCTTTCCCGTCGCGTCGCCGGCCAAAGTTCAAAGGGGCGTGTTGGTGGCGAAGCAAAGGCAGGACATGAGTGGGCATGGGCGTGGCTACCAGATGACCTGCTTTCGGCGATAATGGAAAAAAAAACGGCGATAAGCAGTATATCGCCGGGTTTACTTGGTCCTTTTATGTTCACAACCAAGCCTCAAAAAGGTGCCCCAAATGACCAGATGACCGCTGGAGGGAATGGGGGATGACCTCTCCATACTCCCCCAGTGGTCACCAACCCCCTCCCATACTAAAAAAATAAAAGTTAAAACCTTTTTTTCCAGCATGTATGCCAGCCTCAAATGCCGTACCCACCTCCATTTTGTTTATATGAAGAAGTGAAGTTTGAAATGTAAACCTCTTCCCTGAAGAAGACCTTCGAAACCTGGCCAAGTCGGTAGAGGTTTAAATCGGAGATGTACTGCTGCTTAAAGTTGCTTCAAAGCTAAGTTATAACATCTTATCTCTTTTGGAGATTTAAAAATATTTAAGAAGAAGTCTATTTAAGAAAATATTGAAAAAAAAGAAATAATTGGAAGAAAGTGGGTTGATCTATGACGAGGTGAACAGCACCATCGCTAAAACTGAAAAATGTTTCTTTGGATGGTATATGCTGTTATAAATTCTGAATATCCCCGTTCACTCAATATGATTGAGTTATTAATGGACACACTGTGAGAGTACTGATTAAATGTAAAAGCGATTTGATCTATAGTGTTTGGGATAATATGAATACTGTACCCACCTCCGTGACAGCAGAATGTGTTGTATCCTCTGACAGCCCTTCCCTGGTTGCGATGTGGCTCTCGGGTGAGTGTGACACCTTTTCTGTTAGGTGCCCTGCAGAGTCACATCAGCAATGCATTGTGGTGGGTGTAGGGTACTGGGCTCTACTCCCATGGTGCTTTTCCCCCCTGCTAACTGGGTTCAGAGTGTGCCCTGTTTTGTTTACGGTAGTCCATGAGGTAGTGGCCATTTTTGTAAGCCAGTTTTAGATCCCTTTCATGTGTCACCCACATTAGAGAACGTTATTACCTTGAATGTGGCTGAAAGAGGGCATTGTACATCATTCTGCCAGCTCTGACCTACTGCTAATCTCAGTACCAGGGAGACTCTTTGCCAGTGGGGCACAACCTCTGATCTGCAGTTAACTGTGAGTAAACGTGCTTATTCAAATAAAGGACTTTTTCAAAGAGATTAGTCTTCAGGTGTCAACTGGTGTGCCAAGGTTATACAGCAGCAACAAGTCCTAGAGGCCTGCATGTATGCAGGTCCCTGGAGCACTTTTAGTGGGTACCGCAGTGCACTTAAGGCAGGCGGACCCAGGCTCATCCCCCCCTACCTGTAACACTTGTGCTGGTAATGGAAGCCCTCCAAAACCCACTGTACCCACATGTAGTTGCCCCCTTCACCCCTAAGAGCTTTGGTAGTGTTGTACATTTGTGGGTAGTGAGTTTTGGGGAGGGGGGTTGGGGGGCTCAGCACCCAAAGTAAGGGAGCTATGCATGTGGGAGGTTTTTCTGAAGTCCACCGCACTGACCCTTAGGGTGCCCAGCTGGTGTCCTGGCATGTCAGGGGGGACCAGTGCGCTACAAATGCTGGCTCCTCCCACGACCAAATGCCTTGGATTTCGCCGGGTTGGAGATCGCCGGCATTTTTTTCCATTATCGCTGAAAAACAAACCCGGCCATCTCAAACCCGGTGAACTCCAAGGCATTTGGCCAGGCTAAACCGTATTATCGAAAAAAAAGATGGCCGGCCATCTTTTTCGATAATACGATTCCGGCCAGCTGTAGCGCCGCCGCCAACATAGATCGCCAGCAATCTATTTGGCCGGCGACGTTCGATTATGCCCCTCCACATGGCCTATCAAATCTGCCCAATCATACTGTCTACTATCCCTTCCTCTCCTTCAGAGATCCTCAGTGTTTGTCACATGCTTTCTTCAATTCAGATAGTCTTTGTCTCCACCACCTCCACCAGGAGTCCATTCCATGCATCCACCAATTTTCCAGTAAATAAATATTTCCTTAGATTACTCCTGAGTCTTTCCCCTTTCACTTTCATCCCATGCCCTCTCATTCCAGAGCTTTCCTTCAATTGAAAGAGGCTCATCTCCTGTACATTTATTCATGGAGGTATTTAAAAGTCCATCACGTTGCCCCTCAGCCATCTTTCTTCAAAAGTATATATTCAGAGTGCTTTAAGTCCGTCCCCGTATTGTATATGACAAAGACCACTGACCATTTTAGTAGCTGCTCTCTGAACTGACTCCATCCTGTTTGTGTCTTTGAAGGTGTGGTCTCAAGAACTGTACACAGTTCTTTAAATGGGGTCTCATTTAGGGACCTTGGAAACATTTTTTTCAGCTGTGGGCCTTTCCCTGGGACCTGGTCTATATGAGAACACATTGAAGGGTGACAGAAGATAAGTGGACAGAGGCATGGAGTACAGGGCTAGCCCAAAGATTTCTTCTGCTCTAGGCAAACCATCAGCCATATCCCCAACTCTGCCCCACCCATAGTCCAGCATCTCCGTGCCCCCCCCCCCCCCCAAGGTTTCCAGCATCTCTTCTTCCCTATCCCCTCACCAGTGTCCACCATCTTTCTCCTTCCCCTTATCTCAGTGTACAGCATCTCTCTTGCTTTTCCCCACCCTACTTTCCAACACCGCCCCCTCTTCCACTCTCCCTGCTATAGTAATTGCTGCTGCTGCCAGAGGCAATCTGAGAGTCTAACCTGGAGTGGTGGATTTTTATCCATGTGTGCATGCTTAAGTTCTGCCACACCCCACCCCATCTGATGCCTCTTGGAGGGGGAAGGATGTGGCATGCTGTTGAAGTATTTCAATAGGACGGACGGTTATCATGCATCGGTAAACAAGCTGTAGAATCTCCTGCTTCTATTTGGCCAGCGACAAACTCCTGAGGCAGGCCTGTGGCCGAAACACAGTACTGTGTCGAGTCTACAATAAAGTTTGCTCCTTTATATACCACCACAGTCTCAGCATCCTGGAGTCATTGGTCCACTTCCCATTCTTTTTTATCATGCATGGTTAGAGCATGAGCCCTTACCACATACAAAATAGGTGTCCGTAAGGGCTCACACACTAATGACCACACATTAATTGGGAAATTGGTGCATGGCCATTAATTGAAGAAATGAAAAATCAGCCATTTTACACCAAGCTAAAAGAGGCCTCAGTGTGAGGGGAAACCCACGCACTAACCATAGTGCAGGCCACCTTTTAGCACAGCTTAGTAAAATGGCCCCATTATCTTTTATGCATTTATTAACAGTCACAATTTGCCCTTGACTCAGCCCTTAGGAAGGTGAAACATAGTCGTGTCGGGCTTTTTAGTGTTTTAATATTGTTGTGGTGAGTAAACTTCAGGTGATGGACATTCTATATTGTTTCTTAGTGACAGATATCCTCTATTGATCTGCTGTTTGTTGCTGCTATTTTGGATCTTGAGAAGCGTTTGCCTTAGGGCTTTGCTTGTCAATGCTCCTGCCTATGAGTTATGCTTCATTTTCTATACCTACCCACAGACTCCTTCAAAGGGGTGAGTGAAGAGAACTTTCCCATTGTACCATAGTGCTGTATGTATTTAACCAGTGTATTGTGAGGCTACTGTGGTGTGCACTGCTTGCCGCTAGGGGACTAATCTCCTGTGCCCACCTATCTCTTGAACAGTTCCCCTCACAGGAATAAAGCTGAGAAAGATAGAGGAAAATTGAATCACAACAAGGTCACATCCAGAAAGCCAGAGGTGGAGCTAGGGCCTGTACAAAGTGGACTATTAATCCACAATGTAAGCATGAAGTTACTCATCCTTGTAGGTATGAAGTCGTCTATTCTATGATGACCTACTCAAGATTAGATAAGCAGAATATAAATGCTGTTAAATAAACCAAAAATGGAAACCACAGCACTAACTGCCACTGATGAGAAAGAAATGCTGGATTTAGCCTTGTACTTCTACAGTTGAGACGCATGAATGATCAGCTCAGGTCCTCAAAAGGTCAAGGACCATGAAACCCAAACAAAGGCTGAAGTCTGGTCTCACTGTTATGTATCAACACAGCATCTCTGAGAAAGAGAGGCCATGCCTACGGCCTGGGTGTGTCCAAAGAATCACCTCACTGTTATTGTATGCACACATCCTCACAGTGTCTACCCAAGACATCATACGTGAGGTTTCCATGGGAACACTTTCCAGTTCATTACTATCTCTACATTTCTACAAGACTTTGATACTAAAATGTTATAGAATATAATGAGGAAAGCTAAATGTCAAAAATGAAAACTTTCCTACTCTAGGATCAACTAGAGCTCACAGTATAGCAACATAGTTTGTATTATTTGATGTGCTTGAAATGTGGATTTTATCAAGGTAAGTGTGATGGTGTAACATGAGGGAAGGGGTATGAGTACCAAGCTGAAGCAGATGGAGATGTATGCAGAGCTGACGTTATATGCTTAAATCCCCAAGGTCCCTGGCTGGATAATAGACTAGCCTTGCAAATCAATGAAGCTTCACTAGATGTGTAGGGGGGGGGGGGCTGTTCATGATCAGCTCCCTGACCAGCCAAACATGAGATATGCAGCTAGTATTAATTTTATAATTATTAAATGTATAATTCACCTTTTTCATAAAAGCTCAATAGATGAGATTCAACAATAAAAATAACAAACAACCAAATTAATACAATTCAGTAAAAAAATCAGAAAATCTAGAAAATCAACCCAAAAGTACAGTAAAATGATTATCTACTAATGGGGGACCACCCTTGGGAACTATAGGACTGGTGAATGCCAGATCAGCTGCAAAGAAATCTTCAGTGATCCATGATGCCATAAATGAACAGCATCTTGACATCCTAGGAATAAGTGAAACCTGGCTAGATGAAAGTGGGGGTTTACCACTGACTGAACTATGCCCAACAGGTTTCAACATCTAACATCAACCAAGACCAGGAAGACAGGGTGGAGGGGTAGCAGTCTTGGTTCAGGATACAATCAAACTGCGCAGAATAGCCATCCCCCAGCTACATGAATCTGAAACTCTTTTAATACAACTTGAAGAGGAGAAACCAATCTGGCTGCTCATGGTTTACAGAGCACCTCGCAACAACACATTATTTGTGCAAGAACTCCTAGACCTGATTATTTAAGTGACCCTGAATTACCCTAGGCTGGTGATCAAAACCCCAGATACCACCACAGCTGCCTTCTTGGACACGATGACAGCACTAGGATTTACACAGGTGATCAATTCTCCAACCCACGAAAAGGGTCACATACTAGACTTGGTATTCTACAAAGGGATGGATATCCCAGAATTCTAGGATAACAGTATTGAAATAACACCCATATCATGGTCAGACCATTTTCTAATTAAATTCTCCATAAGTGGCCACCTAAAACAAATGGCACCTCCCAGAGTTTGGAAGGAGAGCAGAGACAAAAAAAATCTGACTGCTGAGAATTTCCTAGAGGCCTTGGACTATCCACATGTGGATGAAAAGACAACAACAGTGTCAGAACAAGTAGACATCTGGAATACACACTTAGCCAAGGCCTTAGAGAAAACAGCACCACTATAAAAGGTCTTATGCCCCACTCACAAACGCTCACCTTGGTTTTCTCCAAAACTTCGGATCCTTAAACACGAAGGACGAAAACTGGAATGGAGATGGCGCAAATCTTGCCTGGATGAAGACAGACTAAACTGTAGGAAGTACATGGCAAAGTACCGCCAAGCATTAACAGCAACCAAAAAACAGTATTTCTCGCAATGCATTGCACAGGCTGCCAATTCAACCATGCAGTTGTTCAGTATAGTAAACAGCCTACTACAGCCCCCACAACAGAACCAGCCTGCCCAGTCTAAACTGAATTGCAATGATTTTGCTGCATATTTTGCCAACAAAATTAAAAGTCTCTGCCAGGATTCACTGGCAATCTCACCCAGTCCTCAACCAGGCGTGCACAAACTCGCCCCCTCCTGTCAGAGGCAGATGGGACACTTTTAACCCAATGACAGAGGAGAGCCTTGACAAAATCCCAAGAGACCTTCGACCTACTACCTGCTCCCTTGATCCCTGCCCATCAAAGGTAGTGCAGCAGACAAATATGGGCCTCATAGAAGGCGCCACAAAAATTGTGAACACCTCTCTTTCTAATGGGCAGCTACCAACAGCATTAAAAATGGCAGTGGTCCACCCTCTGCTGAAGAAAATCAACCTTAATCAGGACAAACTTGAAAAGTACAGGTATCCAACATCCCCTTTCTAGGTAAAGTCATAGAACAAACAGTCTGTGTTCAACTTAATGACTGGTTAGAAAAGAGAAACTGGCTAGATCCATGTCAATCTGGATTCAGACCTGGTTATGGTACAGAAATGGTCCTTGTATCCCTACTAGATGATCTTCACAGAAACCGAGACAAGGGATTCACCTTGATGTTAGTATTGCTTGATTTCTCTGCAGCTTTTGACACCGTGGATCATGATATCATGCTAGCACGACTGACAGAATCAGGTATCAATGGAACAGTACTTGCTTGGTTCAGATCCTACCTATCAGACAGGCAACAATCCATAATGTTTGGCAGCAACTCATCACCATCATGAACACTGACCTGCGGGGTACCACAAGGATAGATACTGTCACCTAATCTGTTCAATATCTACCTCAAACCACTAACTGAGCTGATTCAGTCAATGGACACTCAGTTCTACATCTAGGCAGATGATGTGCAGCTACTTATACCCATTGAACCTGACTTACCTACAGCCTTGAATAAACTGATTACCTGTCTAACATCAATTCAAGAATGGGCTAAACACAACAAACTTTGCCTGAACCCAAGTAAAACCAAGCTTCTCTGGGTCCCTAACACAAGTGGATACATACCTGATATCAATATCCCTTTTGGGAAGTGTGAACCCCCCTCAAATCACAAGTCAGAAACCTTGGAATACAGTTAGATTCAACACTTACTCTGATTCCCCAAATCCAAGCAACCTTCAAGAGCTGCTTCTACTATTTGCAACACCTACGCTGCCTCTCTCCTTACATCGAGAAGGTAAATCTTATCCCAGTTGTACATGCCATGATAACATCAGGACTGGATTACTGCAATGCACTATACAATGGTCTGACTACAAAGGGCCTGCACCAGCTCCAATTGATTCAGAATGCAGCAGCAAGACTCGTAGAAGGTTGCAAGCGACGTGACCACATCACACCATTTTTACAAAAATTTCATTGGCTACCAGTACAATACAGTGATAAATTTAAAACTCTATGTCTGATCTTCAAGGCCCTGAAAGGAAATGGCCCTGAGTACCTGAAAAATAGGATGATCCTCCACACACTGCCAAGGACACTAAGGTCCTCCCAAGGACTTTCACTAACCACGCCCTCTCCAAAAGACATTACACAATGTGATACCCGCAAGCGAGTCTTCTCCGGAGTAGCCCCCACACTCTGGAAAGCACTGCCTGAAAGGCTGCGCTTAACACAAGACTATCTCTACTTCAGGAAGCAGGTGGAAGCTTGGCTCGTCAACCAGGCCTTTACTGGAAGAAGTAACTAACTCGTTAGTCTCACTCACACACACACACACACACATACACACACAAGGAGTACTCAAGCTGCATATACTGCAGCAGGACATGTTTATCCACTCCTACTCTAGCTGAGATAACATTTAACCATTTCTCTGACCTCTTGTGCAACTTTCTTTAAATCAATCACCTTACTTTCTAACTCTCCCTACTTTCTTACCCTTCTATATGTTACATCTTTGCTTTACCCTTCGCTATCACCTATAATTGTGTTGACATTGTAAATTATATACCATGCCATACTTTGTATTGTTTTTGAATATTTTTACTGCTTTAATTGTCTATTGCTCATGCTTGATCTATTCTTACTGTACACCGCCTTGAGTGAATTCCTTCAAAAAGGCGGTAAATAAATCCAAATAAATAACAAATAAATATATATGGTGCTCAAAGTTGCATGCACAAATTTGGGCATATGCCCAATTTGCGTGCCCAATTTATTCCTGTAGGTCAGGGTTTTCCCCACTCGTAACGCTTGCAGGATCACCACCTTATAAGCATAATTTAGCAGCTTGAGGATCACCACCGTCCATTAGCCAGGTACAGTGACATAAGTACATAAGTAATGCCATACTGGGAAAAGACCAAAGGTCCATCGAGCCCAGTATCCTGTCCCCGACAGCGGCCAATCCAGGTCAAGGGCACCTGGCAAGCTACCCAAATGTACAAACATTTTATACGTTATCCCCGAAATTGTGGATTTTTCCCGTCCATTTAATAGCGATCTATGGACTTGTCCTTTAGGAAACTGTCCAACCCCTTTTTAAACTCTGCAAAGCTAACCGCCTTCACTACGTTCTCCGGCAACGAATTTCAGAATTTAATTACACGTTGGGTGAAGAAACATTTTCTCCTATTTGTTTTAAATTTACTACACTGTAGTTTCATCGCATGCCCCCTAGTCCTAGTATTTTTGGAAAGCGTGAACAGATGCTTCACATCCACCTGTTCCACTCCACTCATTATTTTATATACCTCTATCATGTCTCCCCTCAGCCATCTCTTCTCCAAGCTGAAAAGCCCTAGCCTCCTTAGTCTTTCTTCATAGGGAAGTCGTCCCATCACCGCTATCATTTTAGTCACCCTTCACTGCACCTTTTCCAGTTCTACTATATCTTTCTTGAGATGCGGCGACCAGAATTGAACACAATACTCAAGGTGCGGTCGCACCATGGAGCGATACAATGGCATTATAACATCCTCACATCTCTTCTCCATACCTTTCCGAATAATACCCAACATTCTATTTGCTTTCCTAGCCGCAGCAGAACACTGAGCAGAAGGTTTCAGTGTATTATCAACGACAACACCCAGATCCCTTTCTTGGTCCATGAATCCTAACGTGGAACCTTGCATGACGTAGCTATAATTCGTCAGCTCCAACTCTTGCAGGAACCAGGCCTCTAAGAAGCCTATCAATTCAGGCTTCATCACAGACACCTCCAGCCCCACCAGGAGTAGATTACTTCACCTAGAGTGATTGTCTAGGTTGTCCAACTTAGCCTGACATAGTTCCAAGTCCCTCTGTAGGTGCGCCTGTGCCGATTCAACATCAGTGACCCGCATCTCCAGCTCCCCTGTGCACTGCTGAGTGGCTGCAAAGTCCCGACAACTGACCTTGAATGTGGCCAAGTTTTTCATCAGTAGTTGAAACCACTTTCTGTGGGGTTTTTTGCAACTACATTCAAGCGATTTACATGGTACTTATTTGTACCTGGGGCAATGGAGGGTTAAGTGACTTGCTCAGAGTCACAAGGAGCTGCAGTTGGAATCGAACCCAGTTCCCCAGGATCAAAGTCCGCTGCACTAACCACTAGGCTACTCCTCCACCTCCGCCGCTACTTCTGCAACCCATGTGGAGCTGAGTGATGATCCCATGGGGCAGCTAGGCACCACCATCTTGTCCTCAAGGAGCCAACCTTGGGTCGCATCCCTCTGCATCCCTTTAGTAGCCATCGGTCGGCAGGAGTCACTTCCAGACCAGGGTCTCTGGTGCAGGAAAGATTCTTACTGCGTTAAGTACCAGGAAACTGACCGGACTCCGCACTGGAGGTCGATTTTGGCGCGGGATGATAGGAGAACTTGCTATTAGTGCCCTCTCATCAGGGCATCGCATGACCTCATGTGCACAATTTAACTGAGTAACGAGCCAATTAGTGCCTCGAGCAGTTCTGAAGGATTCTTTTTCCACAAGTAAATTCTTATTTACCAGAATAAATCCATTTGAAACTCTCTTAAAACAAAAATGAGTAAACTATGGCCCAGGAGCCAAAAGCAGCCATGGGATACCTTTCTTCCAACCCACAGTGACACCATTAAAGGTTTCATAGTTTGTTGATTTCACACCGCAAAATATATCTCAGAGCATGGTACAATAATTAAGACTGAATAAATCAAATAATCATCAATCACATTTAGGGGTGAATTCTACATATGGCGCCGAAAAAAGCGCTATTCCATAAGCCATGCTTAAAGTTAGATGCGGTTTATAGAATAGCGCTCATGCCCGGGAATCGCACCTAACTTTAGGTGTGGCCATTTGCACCAACTGAAAGGTGCCTAAATTAGGTACATTTTCACCTTATTTCATAACGACGTGCTTTAATTTTAGGAATGCCCCATTCCATCCATGACCCCCCCATTTCTGCCCCCCCCTTTTTGAATTCACACATAAACTGTAGGGACACATCCCGCGCCTAAATTTAAGTGCATCTATGCCAATTAAATCTAATTAGTGCCAACAATTTCTTGTTGCCAAGCCAATTATCAGTGCTAATTATCTCACTGTTCAATTAAATTCCACATGCAAATTGGGTGCGTATCCAAATTTGCACACACAAGTTTTTGCAACTTTTATAGAATTTGAGGGTTAATAAACACACAAATACTACACAAAACATTCTCAATAAACTGGGTAGTTATAACATTGAGGGACATGTTCTCTAAAGTGCATTGGTCACTTCCTCTAACTGCTACCATGCAGTAAAAATGCTGTGTTAAATGACAAACACTGGGTGGGGTGGGGTGGGATCAGGAGTAGACTGGAGCATCCCAAGCTGGAATTGCGTCCTTTGCGACATGCCCCCTAGCACCCCTGCCCTACTCACTGTGTTGTGTCCACGGTGGATGGGGAACAATTTTTGTACCCCTGTCTCTGTTGCACCCTGTGTAGCTGCAGAGATCATACAGCCCTCCGGATGGCCCTGATCCCGACTGCACTTAACACCACAATGCTGCAAAGCACCTCAACCTCTTCCGCGCCTTTAAATATAATCTTTTCATTTTTTTTTTTACTTGGAAGACTTATATTTAAGTGCAGAAAACAGGTGCCAATGTGTGCGTTCAGTGGGTTCACTTTCGGGTTTGCTCGAACTCGTTCACATTTATTTCTTAGTACCGGCACTTACAGGCTTGCATGGGCTTTCTTCCACGTCCAAAGTAAATTAAAAAAAAAATTATAAAATCAGCATATTTTAAAGAATGAAGAGAGGATTTCTCATGATTCTAACACCCTAACACCTATCTTCAAGCTGGCATTAGGTTTTCAGCAGTAAGGGCGGCTTTGTTTTGTGCGCTGTTCTCTGAGCATTGGGAGGGAACAGGAAGTGACCTCATTAACATTGGTTTCACCACATTTGTATGCTATTTGTGCTCATCTTTGGTGCGCGCATTGTCTCCCATGCTAGAGCCCTCTGAGCATTCTGCACTCACTAACGCCGGCGCTAGTCTGGCGCTAATCACCTGTAGCGCTAGCTTTATGTTTTGAGCCTCAGCCTGTCTGCCACTAGTCTATAAACTTAGCACCGAAGTTCATTAGCATGTAACTGCACAGGCAGGGCTGGTGTTAGAAATTCAGGGGCCCAGGGCAGAAACCGGAGAGGAGGCCTTAAATCTAGCCTTCAGTCAATGTCTCCTTTAGCTTGAGGCAGATTTGGGGCCCCCTCTGGTAGGGAAGTCCAGGGCCGTTGCCCTGTTTGCCACCCCCTAATGCCAACCCTGCACCTCCTATCATTCCTCATCCCATATCCTCTAAACCCCCAGCAATAACCATCTATCTGTCTCCTATTATCACTCTTCATCCCAGTGCCTCCACACCCCCAGTAATTACCATCACCCTGCCCCGCCTATCACTCTTCATCCCAAGTCCTCTATACTCTCAGCAATAGCCATAATCCTGTCCCATCTTATCGCTTCTCATCCTGTGCCCCCTTACCCGCAAGAAATAACCATCACCTTGCCCCATCCTATCACTCTTCATCCCAAGTCCTCTACACCCCCAGCAATAACCATCACCCTGCACGCTCCTATCACTCCTCATTCCAAGTCCTCTACACTCCCAGCAATAACTATAACCCTGCTCCTTCCTGTCACTCTTCAACCCATGACCTCTACACTTTCAGTAATAAACATTATCCTGTCCTCTTCTATCACTCTTCATCCCATGTCCTCTATATTCTCAGTGTCCCATCTTCTCACTCCTCATCTGGTGTCCTCTATACCTCCAGTAATAACCATTATACTGTCCTCTCTGATCACTTCTCATCCCATGTCCTCTACATCCCCAGTAATAACTGTCACCTTGCCCCCACTCAGGGCTGGTGTTAGATTTTCAGGGGCCCAGGGCAGAAACCGGAGAGGGGGCCCAAAATCTGGCCTTCAGCCAATGCCTCCATTAGCTTGAGGCAGATTTGGGTCCCCCTCTGGTATGGGGGGCCTAGGGCAGTTGCCCTATTTGCCGCTCCCTAATGCCAACCCTACCCCTCCTATCATTCCTCATCCCATATCCTCTAAACCCCCATCAATAACCACCAACTTGCCCCCTCCTATCACTCTTCATCCCAAGTGCTCTACACCCCCAACAATAACCATCACCCTGCCCCCTCTTATCACTCTTCATGCCATGTCCTTAATCATCATCCTGTCCCATCTTATCACTCCTCATCCTGTGTCCTCTACACCTCCATTAATATCCATCTTCCTGTTCCCTTCTATCACTTCTCATCCTGTATCTTCTATACCCCAAGTAATAACCGTCACCCCGCCCCTTCCTATCATATCTCACCCTGTTTATCTACACCTACCTACAGTATAGCCATCACCCTGCCCCCTCCTATCACTCTTCATCCCATGACCTCTATGCCCCCAATAATAACCATCATCTTGTCCCCTTCTATCACTCCTCATCCTGTGTCCTCTAGATCAACAATAATAATCATCACCCTGCCCCCTCCTATCATCACTCACCCTGCATCCTCTACACCCTTAGCAATAACCATTACCCTGCCCCCTTCTATCACTCTTCATTCGAAGTCCTCTACACCCCCAGTAATAGCCGTCACCCTGCCCCCTCTTATCATCACTCACTGCATATACCTACATTATAACCACCACTCTGCCCCTTCCTGTCTCTCCTCATTCCAAGTTATCTACACCCCTAGTAATAACCATCACTTTGCCCCTCCTAACATCTCTTACCCCTGTCTTATTCACCCAAAGTAATAGTCTTCACCCCACACCCTCTTATCATCCTATACTCCCAGTAAAAACTGTCCCCACTATCATTCCTCAGCCCATATCCTCTAAATCCCCAGTATGAACTATCATCCTATACCCTCCTGACATTTCTCTCCCCTTCCCATGTACCACAGGGCTGCATCCTATCTTTTGACACTGTGAATTGACAATGGATTATTGATGTTCCCTTCAGATACTGAAGGCAAACCAACTCCCCATTTATAGGCAATAAAGAAAATCCAAGCACATGTTCCTCTGACCACAGGTAGTGGAACAAGATGGGTTACTGGGACCATGGTCAGCCACTTGATCAATATTTTGCCCAACCCAGCATCAGCAACTAGAAAGCCTGTAGGTGTCCTGGAGATTGAATTTTTTTTGGCTCCTGTAACCAAAAAGTGTTCTGCTGCCCCTACCTCTGACCAAGGAAGACGACACCTCCCTCTTAAACAGGAAGATTCTGTAACTTGGTTATCAGTAAAAATAAAAAGCTGTTATTTTATGAGTGAAACTTTAAGAAGGGTTGCTGGTAAAGGACTTTCAGGTGACAGGATGTTCTGCGACAGGAAATAAATGAAAAATAAATTCTGTTTGTGCAAAAGAAGCTAGTGTTGGTTGACCCTGTATGGAAAACACAGCAGACAAAAGGAAATATGTCCTTCTGTTTGGTGTTGGTCTTCTGATAATGTGTTTGCAGTGATAGCTCTCTGTTGTGTGGGCGGATGGGTCTGAGACATCCCTAGAAACTCATACCATACAAACAGTATCTCCAGGTGATGTCACTTGGAGCCCTAATGCGGAGGCTACCACAGGGATTGGAATTTGTTTTTCTATTCCAGGGAGACCTATTGATGCCACTAAAGAGATAATTGATTAGAATTACATCCTTGAATGTTGGTGGCTGAAAGTTGATGATGCCATGGGCTGTTCATATCTGCTTTGTACTATCACACCTGTACTGTAAATTCAGAAAACCAAAAACAACATGAAAATAAAAGTAAGAACATAAGCATTGCCATACTGGGACGGACCAAAGGTCCATCAAGTCCAGTATCCTGTTTCTAACAGTGGCTAATCCAGGACACAAGTATCTAGCAAGATCCCAGAACAGTAAAACAGATTTTATGCTTCTTATTCTCGAAATAAGACGTGGATTTTCCCAAGTCAATCTTAATGATGGCTTATGGACTTTTCTTTTAAGAAATTATCCAAACCTTTTTTAAATCCTGCTACACTAACTGCTTTTACCACATTCTCTGACAACAAATTTCAGATTTTAATTACATGTTGTGTGAAGAAATATTTTCTCTGATTTGTTTTAAATTTATTACTTAGTAGCTTCATTGCGTGCCCCCTAGTCCTTGTATTTTTGGAAAGAGTTCTTATCTAAGCTGAATAGCCCTTGCATCTTTAACTTTTCCTCATAGAGAAGTCATCCCATCCTCTTTATCATTTTTGTCATCCTTCTCTGTATCTTTTCTAATTCTGCTATATCTTTTTTGAGATGCGGTGACCAGTATTGAACTCAGTATTCGAGGTGCGGTCGCACCATAGAGCAATACAAAGATATGATAATATTCTCTGTTTTGTTCTCCATTCCTTTCCTAATAATGCCTAACATTCTATTTGCTTTCTTAGTCATCGTTGCACACTGAGTAGAGGGTTTCAACGTGTCATCAATGATGACACCTAGATCCTTTTCCCGGGCAGTGATTCCTAATGTGGAACATTGCATCATGTAGATATAATTTGGGTTCCTCTTCCCTACATGCATCCCTTTGCACTTGTTCATCAAATGTCATCTGCCATTTGGATGCCCAAAGTCAAGGTGTTAATTGGATTTGGATTTTAGATTTAATTACTTTCCAAAGCCAAGCTGAAGTTGAGGTATTTCCTTGCCTCTGAGGTCTTATAGTCAGTATCTACTGGAAGGCGGCTGGTGGTATTGCCTTACCTGGACAGCACATCAAGATCATCCCTTTTTCTGGTACTTCAAACACTCACAGGGCAATTCTATAACTACATTTATCTATGTCAAAGGCACCAAAATTGGCAGTTATAAATGAAAGTGCACTAAATGCCTTTCTAGAAGGTGGTGCAAGGGGGGAGTATATATGGCAGGAGCATGGGCAGGCCATGGACATGTCTCCACAATATGTACGTAACTTATAGAATAGTTTAGGTTATGTACTTTGAATGGCGCACTAAGGCATGGCCATTTACGTCTGCCACTGACCTGCCCCCGATACTACAAACTATTTAACATCGGTTAAATAGCGTTTATCTAAATTGACACTTAATTCCAGTTGCCAGAGGATGTGATAACAGTGGTTAGTGTATCTGGGTTTAAAAAAGGTTTGGACAAACCTATTGAGACAGACATGGGAAGCAACTGCTTGCCCTGGGATTCGTAGTATGGAGTGTTGCCACGATTTGGGTTTCTGCCGGGTACTTGTGACCTGGCTTGGCCACTGTTTGGAAAACAGGATACTGGGCTACATGGACTATTGGTCTGACCCAGTATGGCTACTCTTATGTTCTTATATTCCCTATATAGGTCCAAAGCAACTTATAATTTTAAATCTTTATAGTTACAGGCACTTGCAACACATACATAGTTAAATCTTTTTAAATATCTGAATACACAAATTTCTTAAATAAAAAAAGTTTTTAAATCCTTCCAAAACAAATCATAGGAAGGTTGATGCTTAAGACCAAATGGTAAATTATTCTATACCTGAGGAGCCTAATATAAGAAAGAAGTCTCCAAAACTCTTTTAAATTTAATATCTTTAAATGATGGGCTGACAAGGTCCATCTGATGTAATGACCAATTAGAACTTAGTCTGGATGAGCGCAAGACACCTAATTGGTATTAAACCGTGCCAGATCTTAAAAATTATACAGCAAGATTTAAACCGCATTTATGCCTGCAACGGTAGCCAGTACAATTCCTTCAACAGGGGAGACACATGGTCAACCTTAATCCTCTTATAACTCATATGAGAAGCCGTATTCTGCAGCAATTGCAAACGAATCCTCAATTTCACTGAAATGCCCAGATATGAAACATTATAATTAACCAGCTGGGCTAAAATAGAACTCTGAACCAACAATGTAAAATGATACTCATGAAAATAAAACTGAACTGAACGTAGTCTTAATTTTTAAAAAATCCTAAATAAGCTATCAATCTATGCTTTAAAAGACAAAGATGAGCCTAACTGCAGATATTCAACTGGAGATAATGGTTATCTCCCACTGAATATCCCAGTTAGTGGCTAGCCGCTAACCCCTGGATTCTATACAGCACGCCTAGAGATCTGCGCCAAAATCCACGGGTATTCTATAACAATGCATGTAACTTAATTGGCTTAACAAGCTAATCAGCTTTGATAACAGCTCTTAACAATCAATAATGAGTACAAATTGGCAATAATTAGAATTTATATGCACAACTTGCTAAACGCATTCTGTAATGCAGTGCACCTAATTTCTAATGCATGCAGGCAAAAAGGGGTGTGGGGTGGGTGTTCTGAAATTTGCACACGTAATTATATATGGCCCTGTGTGCCTAAATCTATGCACTGGGATTTACACCATGTTTTTGTTGGTGTAAAAGGAGGCGCGTAGTTTTAGGCACCGAGATATCAACTAAGCATATTCTATATACTGCGCCTGAATCTAGGCACTGCTTATAGAATACGCTTAGCATTGATTTCCATGCTGATTTTTTAGGCACCATATAAAGAATCTCCCCCTAACCAGCTACATTGTGTGACATAGCCGGTTAGGCGTGGACAGTGCATTTTTTCTAGCAAAAAAGGTGCCGGTACTCAAATGCCAGACCACCCTTCAGGGGTGTGGTGATCACTCAGGGACCCACCCCACAATAGCCAAGGCCCCCTGCAACCAGTCACAGAATCCATGACGAGGCAGAATTGGTGTATAGAGCCTGAGCTCTTTCATGAAAACTTGGGGACCATGGGTCAATTTTAGCAGACAATGGAAAAGGTACCGGTACTCAGTACCCCCAAGAACCCCCTCAAAAAAAGCCCTGGGCGTGGATATTCAGTGCTAAACCAGCTATGTTGAGTGGTCAGAATAGGCCACTTAATCTTTGACTGCAAAAAAGTTAACCGGTTAGAACTGAATAACAGTTAACCAAAATAAACCTGGATATTCAATGCCAGTCGCCAGAGATGACCCGACATTGAATATCTGGGTTTAACGAAAGCGGTGAACAGCAATCACGCTGCCCGTCACTGGCTGAATATCGGGCCTCTGGTGTAAATGGTCATGCCAAACTTTCGACGCGCCAATTTGGGTTTACACTAGAATTCTATAACGACATCTCAGTGTAGAATTGATGCTCAGTGTGTGGTGTTGACACTTCTAACTAGTGGCAGTTTTTGGGGCCAGCTCAATGACATCAGCGTGTACTACCATGCAGCAAGACCTACAGTAGCTCACCGCAGATCACTCACAATATATCTGGTGCACGACTAAGATGGCCCAGGCAAACCTTCAGCCTTGCACCCCCCCCCCCCCCTTTAAAATCACTTTCGGCTCCCCTCCCTGAAATTTTAAAAATTAAACTCAGTAAATCATGATCACCCCAACAGCACCCCTCCTAGAATGATCTGTAAAAAATGCCATTTGGTATCTACTTTTAAATATCAAACTTTGTTTGATATACTTAATGAGGGTTATTTTTTTGAAGCATTTTGGACATATAAAACGAGTTTCACATGCAGAAAATGGCTCTTGTAAAATTACATGGGTAAATACACGTATACAAGTAACATGCTAACAAGAACATGCATCTCTATACCAAGGCTTCTCAACTCAGTCCTTAGGACACATCTAGCCAGTTGAGTTTTCAGGACACCCACAATGAATATGTATGAGATAAATTTGCATGCACTGCCTCCATTGTATGCAGATCTATCTCATGCATATTCATTGTGAATATCCTGAAAACCTGACTGGCTAGGTGTGCCCCAAGGATTGGGTTGAGAACCCCTGCTCTATGCAAACCACACATAGACATTTATGGGGGCGGAGTTTAGGAGGAGCAGGGACAGAGCTGCAATGTACTTGCATAGTTCTGGGGTGGTCTCACAGTGACCTAGGCCCCCCGGACAATAAGGGTCATGAGCCCCAAACTACCCATCAAAAGTGATTAAACTAGATAGAGGCTAGGGGAAAGTGGGCTATTGTCCCAATGGTCAGTCCACCCCGGTATACTTTCTAAAATACATGAATGCATAAAGTGCTTGCAATATCTGCATCTGCCTTGGAGATGCTCTGAGGATGATATTAGAGTATAACCACTCTACACATCTCACTGTAATGTGTATTATATTTGTACCTATTCATTGTTCACAGTTTACACAATTGTTTATGTGGTCAATACGATAAGGCTCCTGACGAAGGCACGTCTGCCGAAACACGGCCGTGTCGGGCCTTTCATCATTTGGCTTACATTATTTCTGAATCAATAAAGACCTGATTCATTGGATGCGCTTTGCTTTCTTCCTTTTTTTTTTTTTGCTTCCTCACTCCTGACTGTTGGCTGTACATGTATCTGTAAGGTTTGAAGCTTCTCCTCTGTTCCTTCTGCCTTGGAGCAGCCATAAATTTGAGCAAGAACATTCATGTACTAATGGGGACCAATGTTCACTTTAATTGTTACAATGAACTACATGCACTCAGATGTTCTTATGTGCAATTTGTTATAAACTGCATTCAAATTTTTATTCTACAAGCCAAGTGTGTTTCAACAAGTGTAAGGTAAATAATATGAGGATTTCAAGAGTGTTATTTGAGCAGTGCCGTAGCGAGGGCGGCTGACACCCGGGGCGGGTCCCCCCTCCGGCACGCACCCTCCCCCGGAGCACATTCTTAGAAGCGAGGGGCGGGTGGGAGGGCCGATCCTCCCCCGAGTCCACGTCGCTGGGAGCTGCGTCGGCTCCATTGGTTCCTTGCATTCTCTGCCCCGGAACAGGAAGTAACCTGTTCCAGGGCAGAGGGAGCAAGGAACCAACGGAGACAACACCCCCCTCCCAGCGGCGTGCACCCGGGGCGGACCGCCCCACCGCCCCCCCTTCCTATGCCACTGTATTTGAGTAACAGTTTAGGGCCCTGTTTACTAAGGTGCGCTAGCATTTTTAACGCACACTAACGCTAGAGACACCCATAGGAATATATGGGTGACTCTAGCGTTAGCGTGCATTAAAAATGCTAGCACGCCTACAGTGCGGCTTAGTAAACAGGGCCCTTAATGAAAGTAATTCTGTATGTGAAGCCCCATATTACATAGGGGGTCATTTACAAACCCCTGGAAATGGCTTGCGCGGTGGTAACCTGGTGGTAATCGTCCATTGCCGTGCGCTGCCCGGTTACTGACGGGTTACCGCGGGAGCCCTTATCGCCATCTCAGTGAGTGGCGGAAAGGGCTCCCTGCTGCATGGCCACCCGGTAAGAGTGTTTGTCTGGGGGCTTTTTACCCGCTGCAGTAAAAAGGGCCCTGGCGCATGGGGAAAATGGCCCTCGAAGCTAGCGCAGGGCCCTTTTTCCCACAGCTTGGTAAAAGGACCCCATAGAGATTAGAACTGAGAGGTAATGCAGAGCTTTCCTAAAATACCTGCAGGAGTGCACATATCAAGAAATAAATAAACTTGAAAACTTGTTGGAGGAGGAAATAATGGGGTATTAAGAAGAATGACTCCCTTAAGCCTTCATGTAAAGCCCTGGCCAAAACAAGGACTTTTTTACAATACTGCTTAAGGGAAATCCATCAAAGCCGTTTACAATATATAAACAACAAGTGGTAAAGAATAAAAATGAAAAAGAACTACTGTGTTGACAGGAAAGAGAAACAGGTACTAAGAGTAGTATGTAAGACTTAAATATTCCCTTTGTATTCCTTTTGTAAAATGGGGACCTATAAGCCAGCTCTGTGAGTGCTTGGGCACCCCCAATATTGAACAAACTCATTGATTGTGTTCAGGAAGGGGATAATTTCCATTGGGCTTAGCACCCCCCAATCATTTTGATAAGTTGGCTCCTATGAATGGGGAATACATGTGTACATTTGTATCCCACCCAAGTAGTGGAGGAGTGGCCTAGTTGTTAGAGCACTGGTCTTGACATCCAGAGGTGCCTGGTTCAAATCCCACTGCTGCTCCTTGTGATCTTGGGTAAGTCACTTAACCCTCCATCATCTCAGGTACAGAATTAGATTGTGAGCCTGACAGGGAAATACCTGAAACCAAAGCCAAAAATGGCTCCACCCCTGAACAGTAGCAGCCTTTACTCACACTTCCCCCTCCCTCAGTAAGACCCACCCACCCCATGGGCTTACCTTAGATCTCTGGTAGTGTAGTCAGGGCAACAGTGATCTCTGCTGTCAAAATGGCTGCCACAACTTTCAGGGGCTGCTCCTCTTCAGGAAAAAGAGGGAGTTGAGCTGATCCTATTGAGTGGGAGGGAAGGAGGGTGTGGGTGGAGGCTGCTCCTGTTCAGCATGGAGCATTATGGTGACACAGCACTCAGTTTCAGCCAAATGCATAGACATTTTTGGCCGAAACCAATTTATGGACGAATACCGATTTTGAACCAGTTTCAGCACCAAAACCAAAATCGAAATTTGGTTGACCTCTGCACCCAAACCATGCCCCTACTATGCCCCCTTAAAATCTCAGATCTGAGGAAGAAGGGCAACCTTCGAAAGCTAATCAAGAAATGTATTAAGTTATGTCCAATAAAAAAATATCATCTTATTTTCTTTTCCATGTTTTATTTTGTTTGATTTCTATTGATAACCTTAAGAGTGGACTAACACGGCTACCACACTCCTCTACGTAAATTATTGAAAACCAACCTATTCAAAAAAGCATAACAAACTTATCCACCCTAAATGCCAGTTGCTAAAATTTACACCGGATCTACACAAAACGTAACTCTTCATTTCCTGATTGTCCATACTAATTTATCATGATTTGAAGTTTAACATTCCTGATTGTTCAAGCTAATTTATCACGAATGAAGTTTAATCCAATACCTTTTATTTCTTATTATGAAAATGAACTTCCTTTACCTGAATACTTAATCCACTCACGTCTCCTCCACCTTAACTATGTATTTCTCTTTTCCGGAATTGGTGATCACCATTACGGAACAATGTAAGCCACATTGAGCCTGCAAATAGGTGGGAAAATGTGGGATACAAATGCTACAAATAAATAACTCAATTACCAATCCAAACACTCAGATTCAAGTATATAAAAACATTTCTTAAAGCATTGCTGAAATAGCCAAGTCTTTAGAAATTTGCAGAAACTGAAATAGGATGGAGCATTATGCAGTTCATTTGGTGAGAGTTCCAAAGTACAAGGCCAACGTATGAAAAAACTCTCTTTCTCCTTGTTGAAAACCTGATCATGTTAAGAACAGCCAACTGAAGACAATTATTTTGAGACAAACACAACATCCACTGAGGCGTATACTGTATCAGCTTATTTGAAAGATAAGCAGGAAGATCCAGAGGAAGTGATTTAAACACTACAGTCCCCCGATATTCAAAAGCATTTAACTGTCCAGGATTGGATAGCTGGTTATATTACACAATATAACTGGCTATCAGCCGATTTTCAGCGCAAGTTTGGTAGCCATATTGGCCGCGTGAATACCAGGCCTGTCTTTGACTGGTTCAAACTCAACTGGCCAGTGCTGAATATCGGCTTGGCCACTTAAGTTTGAGCACCGGCCAAAAAGAAACCAGATAGTCAATGCCGGAAATGGCCTGGCATTGAAAATCTGGGTTCAGCACTAACTCCTGTGGTCTGAATATTGGGCCCAGTGTTTTAAAAACAATGTGAGCAGCTACAGGAAGCCAATATAACTGATGCACTACAGGAGTAATATGGTCATACTTCTTCCAGTTATTAATGTGGCTCTGGTATTCTGCACTAGCTGAAGACGTTGCAGATTGGTTTTACTTAATGCATTAAGAACAGAATTACAATAATCCAATCTGCTAGAGACAAGGGCATGAACTATTTTAACTAGATTGTACTCAGTCAAGACTAGTTCCAATTGACGTATCGTCTGAAAATGAAAGAAAAAACAAGATTTTACAATGTTTTCCATTTGTAAATTCATTTTCAATGCACTGTCACAGCGAAAGCCCGAGGTAACTAGACCTTGTGACAGTGACAAAGGTCTGCCCAGTATCTCTAGTACACAAAGAACACACTGTTTGCGAAAGATTCACATTACAGGGGATTTCTCAACATTCAGAATCAAATCAAATCAGCCAGCTGGCAGGCCAGTTTTGCTCACTAGCTGTCACAACTGGGTATGATGTGGCTGCAGTTAATGTCACCTCAGCTAACGCCCCTAGTGATAGTACCGATAGACTACTGCTAGGGGCCAGGATGGCCATTTTAAAACTTGTGCCACTTGAGGTGGGAGCAGAGGGGGACTGCTCCTGCCCTATGCCACTACCAAGGACCCAGGTCCCAATGGGTGGGGGGGAGCTCCAAGGGGAGATTCTTTGGGGAGGGGCCAAACCTGTCCAGGGTGGTGGGTGCTGAAGTTCTAGGTGGGAAGTTGGGAATAGAGGAAGTGCCATGGGGGGATCAGGAGGAGGGGAAACCTTTGCTATGGTTCTTCCTTTTTTTTTTTTTTTTTAACTTTTGAGCACTAGAACCCACAATCCATAGATGAGCAGGTAGTGGAGGTGCACCCTACTATCTGCTAAAACATAGAACATGGACTTGTATAGCAAGTGTCTGCCCTGTATGTTAAATCAGGGGTAGGCAATTTTGGTCCTCGAGAGCCCCAGACAGGTCAGGTTTTCAGGATATCCACAATGAATATGCATACGATAGATTTGCATACCAAGGAGGCAGTGCATGCAAATCTATCTCCTGCACATTCATTATGGATATCCTGAAACCCTGACATCCCTGGGGCTCTCGAGGACCAGAATTGCCTACTCCTGTGTTAAATGCAGGTGTGACCCCTGCATTTATCTGACAGGCTTTGTACTTACTGCACCTTACCTTTTGCAGTAAGTAAGGGTGCAGTACACACTGAAACCTTACTACATTTTAGAAAAAGTGCTTCACAGTTATTTTAACATATCATTTGTTTTTAATGCAGGGGTGGGCAACCTCAGTCCTCGAGGACCTCAACCCAGTCAGGTTTTCAGGATTTCCCCAATGAATATGCGTAAGAACTATTTGCATACAGTGGAGGCAGTGCATGCAAATAGATCTCATGCATATTCATTGGGGAAATCCTGAAAACCTGACTGGGTTGTGGCCCTCGTGGACTGTGGTTGCTCACCTCTGTACTAATGTGTGCTTACTGTAGCAAAAAAAATGGCTTACCTTAGGGCATGCTGAGGCGCCCCATGACAATGTTTAGATGCATGCACGCTATCCCTGGGGGTAGGTCTGGGGCGGAGAGTGGGCGTGTTCTGCACTAATTGGTTAGTACATCTGAATTGTGCATGCAAACTGATTAGCATGTGCTCAGTGCATGAGCCCTTACCACCCACATACTGCTGAATTCTATATTGTGCACCAAGCGTTCCACGCTGAAATCTAAGCATATTCCATAACAACACACGTAACTTAATTGGCTTAACAAGCTAATCAGCATTGTTAACAGCACATAATAAGCAATAATGAGCACTAATTGGCAATAATTAGAATTTACGTGCACAACTCGCTATGCATATTCTGTAATGGACTGCACGTAAATTCTAATGCACACAGTTCAAAAGGGGTGTGGTCATGGGTGGAGAAATGGGCGCTCCAAAATTTACACGCATAGTTATAGACTATGGCCCAGTGCATGTAAATCTACGCACAGGGATTTACACCACATTTTCACTGGTGTAAATTGAGGCACATAGTTGTAGGCGCAGGGATATCAACTCAGCGTACTATATATACCACGCCTAAATCTTATAGAGTACGCTTAGGCTGAAATGTTTTCCACATGGGTTTTTAAGCGCCATGTATAGAATCTTGCCCATAATGGGTGGCGGTAGGAGCTCATGTGCTAGTGACCACACGCTAATGGGAAAATTAGCACGTGGTCATTAATAAGAAAAATCGGGCATCTTACCCCAGCGGTAAAAATGTCCCACGTATGCGCTAAGGCCACTTTTTACCACTGTTTGGTAAAAAGGCCCCCCCAAAAATTAAATTTGATTTCATATTTTTATAGATAAGCAAGCATACACATACCTATATAATTAAGATTTATATATGCTATTATGTCATTTTATATGGAGTAAACACCAAACTAAAACATCACAAGTCAAAGTTCAATAACTGGGATAACTGGGAGCCTCCATTTAAGCACCCGAGGGTAGGTGGTAGGAGCTGGTATAAGTGTGGCCACCTAAATGCAGCAGCGATACCTGTCTTTTTTAGGTAACATAAGACTAAATACATGACGTGACACTGATCGTTTATGTGTACCTACCTTTTCTGTTATGACAACTAGTTTATGAGGATTATATTGTTGTCCTAAGCATTTCCTTTCCTTTTGTGTTTCTCCTATGTAATGTTCTTGTTTTCTTTACTGATCCCTGAGTTAGATGTTTCTCTGTTTGCTCTACTATCTAGATAAATAATTCTCACCTCCAACATTCTGAAGCTCACTGTGTGGCAGGGAAACACTGAAGCCCTGCACTGTTGGTAGGCTAGGCTGTCAGCACCACTCACTCTCACTCATAGACCGGCCCTCAGCCACGCCCCTTCCGCACATAATTCGCAACCCCAACGTTCTAATGAAGCCTCCACAAGTCCCAACGTTCTAACTGCAAGGTGGTGAAACCACAATTTGCCCATGAGTGTTTGCCCCGCCCTCGCGTCAAACGTGATGACGTTGAGGGCGGAGCAAATACACTCAACAAATCGCATCGCCCTCCAAAAAGTGACGTAAACCACAACGCGAACGAAGGACGGCGGGAGACGGAGGGGGGGCCCCTGCCACACACTCTCTGGAAGGGAGGGACACACAATTCCCGCACCTCAGACGCCGATCCCTGGAATGCTTTTGCCTCCTCCTCCTTTCCAGGTGCGCGAGACCGCACACCCTCCTACATACACCATGACTACGATGAAACCCTTGCTAGCGCCCGTTTCATTGGTCTCAGAAACGGGCCTTCTTTACTAGTAATTAATATTGTAAACCTCCTTGATATTGTCATTGAAAGACAGTATAACACATTATTTCAAATTAATATGAATAAATAAATGGCTTACAATATTTTCGGGGCCAGTCTAAGGGTATCTGACATCCTAGGCAAGGCTTCACTGTGCTCCCTTCCCCCCCTCCCCCCAGTGCACCCCTCCACTGTACACCCCTCACCCACTTTCTGCACTCCGCCATTAATTTTTTGAAAATTAATATGAAAAGGTCTGTATTTATTTTTTTTAAATGGTATACTGTCCTGACATGAGGATGTAGGAGGTTGTGGCCTCCAAAACCTAATCAATAAAATGCATTTAGTCCAATAAAATGGTATCACCTTATTTTCCATTTTTTAATTTACATTTATTAACCATTAGAATGGAATAACAAAGAGAGGCATAATCGAACGTCGCTGGCGAAATAGGTCGCTGGCGATCTATTTTGGCGGCGGCGCAACAGCTGGCCGGAACCGTATTTTAGTTTAGCCCAGCCAAATACCAGAGTTCGCTGGGTTTCAGATTGCCGGTTTTGTTTTTCAGCGATAATGGAAAAAACTGCCGGCCATCTCAAACCCGGTGAAATCCAAGGCATTTGGTCATGAGAGGAGCCAGCATTTGTAGTGCACTGGTCCCCCTGACATGCCAGGACACCAACTGGGCATCCTAGGGGGCACTTCTAAAAATGTTTAAAAAATACACAAATAGCTCCCAGGTGCATAGCTCCCTTACCTTGGGTACTGAGCCCCCCAAATCCCCCCCAAAACCACTCCCCACAACTCTACACCATTACCATAGCTCTAATGGGTGAAGGGGGGCACCTATATGTGGGTACAGTGGGTTTTGGGGGGGTATGGAGGGCTCAACACTTAGCACTACAAGTGTAACAAGTAGGTGGGGGTGGACCTGGGTCTGCCTGCCTGAAGTGCACTGCACCCATTAAAAACTGCTCCAGGAACTTGCATACTGCTGTCAGGGAGCTGGGTATGACATTTGAGGCTGGCATACAGGCTGGAAAAAAAGTGTTTTATTTTAATTTTTTTATTGTGGGAGGGGGTTGGTGGCCACTGGAGGAGTATAGGGAGGTCATCCCCCATTCCCTCCGGTGGTCATCTGGTCAATTGGGGCACCTTTTGAGCTTGGTCATGAAAATTAAAGGACCAAGTAAACCCGGCGAAATACTGATGAACGCCGCTTTTTTGTTTTCCATTATCCGCACAAGCCGGCCATCTGGTAGCCACGCCCATGCCCTCCCATGTCCCGCCTTCGCTTCGCCGCCAACACGCCCCCTTGAACTTTCACCGGTGCGGCGACGGGAAAGTGGCAATGGTGTCAAAAACGTCACTTTCAATTATACCGATTTTGCCACTTTTGCGAGATCACCGGCCATCTCCCGATTTATGTCGGAAGATGGCCGGTGATCACTGTCGAAAATAAGCCTGATAGCTACCACATTATTTTATCCTAAATTAAAAATAAAATTCTTTTTTTATTTCTCGCAGGGCCAATAGAAATAAAATGGGTCCTGTGGCAGATAACTTGTGCTAATATTTAGTAAAAGACCCCCTTAATTATTCTAATTGTGTTGATCCCTGGGTTTCCGCTTTCCTCTGTCTTCTCTTAACTCTTTTGCAAAGGGTTTTCTATCCATTTGTTATTTTTCTCTCCCCTCTGCTCTTTTTCTCTTCCTTTGCTATGTCCCTCTCCAACATTGATCTTTTCTTTCAGCTTTCTTGATTTATTTTTCTGGCTTGCAGTCCAGATTTCATTCATTCTTACTGTCCAGTCTTCAATTTCCCTGTCTTTACTGTATCTACCTATAGCTTTCCATCTCTTTCCCTCACCCCAGCTCACACATTTCCCTTCTTTTTATTCCCCGTCTTTCACTAACTTTATCCTTTTCCTCCTTCCATCCAGCATCTCACCTCTGTCCCTCCCTCTTCCATTCATCTTTTCTCTTTCTTGCTCTCCTTCTTCCATCCAGTATCTTCTCTCCCCCTTCCATTTAGCCATCTCCCCTCTCTTTCTCTTTCTCTTCCATCTTTCATCCAACATCTCTTCTCATTCTTACATTTGGCTATCTCCCCTCTTTCTCTCCCCTCTTCCATCCAGCATCTCCTCTCTCTCTCCTCTTCCATCCCACATCTCCTCGCCTTTTTCCATCTAGCCATCTCCCCTCTCTCCCCTCTGTCTTTTCCACCCAGCATCTCCCTCCAGTATCTCTTCCATTTAGCTTCTCTCCTTCCTCTCCCCCTTCCATCAAGCATCTCCCTATCTTCCCCCCTCACTTCCATCCAGCATCTCTTCTCTTCCTCCCTCTTCTCACCCTCAGGATCTTCTGTTTTGCCCTGGGACCAGCAACAAAAAATAGAAAGTCAGTCTTTGGCCTCTATGCCCATGACTGTCACTCTGCCAGAACCGCCCCTTCCCAAACAGGAAGTCAGCCTCAGATGGGGCAGAGATGGCAGACGCTTGTATAAAGGCTATGGAGATTAGCAGCAGTGGTGTGGATAGCAGTAGGAGAGAAGTGGGAATATCATAGCTGGGGCTACCAGGCACTTATGTTTCTACCCCTAAAATTGTGCCTCCCTATGTGACTGTCTAGTTCATAAGAACATAAGCATTTCCATACTGGGACAGACAAAAGGTCCATCAAGCCTAGTATCCTGTTTCCAACAGTGGCCAATCCAGGTCACAAGTACCTGGCAAGATCCCCAAAAAGTGCAAAACATTTTTTACGGCTTATCCCAGAAATAGTGGATTTTCTCCAAGTCCAATTTAATAATGGTCTATGGACTTTTTCTTTAGGAAGCCGTCCAAACCTTTTTTAAACTCTGCTAAGCTAACCGCCTTTACCACATTCTCTGGCAATGAATTCCAGAGTTTAATTACACGTTGAGTGAAGAAAACTTTTCTCTGATTCATTTTAAACTTACTACTTTGTAGCTTCATCGCATGCCCCCTAGTCCTAGTATTTTTGGAAAGCGTAAACAGACGCTTCACGTCTACCCGTTCAACTCCACTCATTATTTTATAGACCTCTATCAAATCTCCCCTCAGCCGCCTTTTCTCCAAGCTGAAGAGCCCTAGCCACTTTAGCCTTTCCTCATAGGGAAGTCTTCCCATCCCCTTTATCATTTTCATTGCCTGTCTCTGTACCTTTTCTAATTCCACTATATCTTTTTTGAGATGTGGTGACCAGAATTGAACACAATATTCAAGGTGCGGTCGCACCATGGAGTGATACAAAGGCATTATAACATTCTCAGTTTTGTTTTCCATTCCTTTCCTAATAATTCCTAACATTCTATTTGCTTTCTTAGCCGCCGCAGCACTAGGATCCTAGTAAAGAGTACTAGCATAACCCATATTGGTGCCCTTAACATAGAGCTGGCATAAGCACAGGCACCTAACTGCCTCAAGGGTGCACGTAACTTCCAGTATTCTGTAGGTTATGCATCTAAGTGGGAGCCCCACATATGTCCTGCCCATGTTATGCCCCCTGTACTTCCCCCCTGCAAATGCATAATATATACCGTAAGTGCACGTTTATAAATTGGCACCACAACCTAGGCAACCCAATGCTGTGCACTTAGTGCCAGTTCTATAGTGACATCTTGGCACCAAGATTCTATTATAAAATACTAGTGTACAGTCGGCATTAGAAGCCCATCTTATGCCATGTTAAAAGCAGGAGTAAATTGGCACACCTTGACACGTCTAGTTTATATATATATATATATATATATATATATATATATATATATATATATATATATATATATTTAATTTTTTTATTTGTTACATTTGTATCCCACATTTTCCCACCTATTTGCAGGCTCAATGTGGCTTACATAGTATCATAAAGGCGTTCGCCAATTCCAGTATGAACAAATACAAAGTGATGTTGTGGTAGAATAAAGATCATGTGTAACAGACACATTAGGGAATTGTAGGGAGGAAGAGTTAAGTTATGTCCAGTTCGAGCTTTGGTTTTCTTGTGTTGCAGGGTTCAGGCATTTAATTTGGATCGGTAGGGTATGTCCTTTTGAACAGGTTAGTTTTTTGTGATTTCAGAGTTTAGGTGATCATAAGGTGTTTTCACGGAGTTTGGTAATGCGTTCCATAGTTGTGTGCTTATATAGAAGAAGCTGGATGCATGTTGATTTGTGGGAGGCGGGGCTGGTGGTTGGGAGGCGGGGATAGTGCTGAGCAGACTTATACGGTCTGTGCCAGAGCCAGTGGTGGGAGGCGGGGCTGGTGGTTGGGAGGCAGGGATAGTGCTGAGCAGGCTTATACGCAGTGGTGTAGGAAGGGGGGGCGGTGGGGCAGTCCGCCCCGGGTGCACGCCACTGGGGGGTGTCGGCGCCTCGCTGGTTCCTTGCTCTCTCTGCCCCTGAACAGGTTACTTCCTGTTCTGGGGCAGAGAGACCAGGGAACCAGCGAGGTGCCGATACCCCCCAGCGGCATGCACTCAGCGGATTGGCTCTCCCGCCCGCCCCTCACCACCTTCCAGGTATGTTCTCGGGGGGGTTGCGCTCTGGAGGGGGGAGGGTGCGCCGCACTGCACCCGGGGGGGGTGCGCAGCGGCGACCAGCCCCAGGTGTCAGCTGCCCTCGCGACGCCACTGCTTATACGGTCTGTGCCAGAGCCGGTGGTGGGAGGCGGGGCTGGTGGTTAGGAGGCGGGGATAGTGCTGGGCAGACTTATACGGTCTGTACCCTGAAGAGGACAGATACAAATCAAGGTAGGGTATACACAAAAAATAGCATATATGAGTTTATTTTGTTGGGCAGACTAGATGGACCGTGCAGGTCTTTTTCTGCCGTCATCTACTATGTTACTGTGTTTGAGTCCTTTGCAGTTTGGGTAGCTGAGAGACACACCCCAGCCCACCCATGCTCCGCCCACATGTACATCCCATTGCAGTAAGGCATTTTGACATTTTGGCACTTAGGTACTATCTTATAGAATAGCAGTATATGTGGAGTGAGTTTAGGGGTGATAGAGGTAGGGAAGATTGAGGGAGAGAAAGGGTAGGTGGAGGATTAATCTGGGGGAACGTAAAAGGAACAAAAATGTTATGTTGTATAATTTGAATGATAAGAATTACACTGTTACTGCTTGTTGTATTGCAAGGTTCTGTGGTTTATTGGTTTTCAATAAAAATGAGTTCATTTAAATCCTCACAGACACTACTGCAGAAGAATGAGCGAACTCATCTACACCTCGTCAGATCTGGCCTTCAGATTCCTGTATTGTGCTTGCCTTAAAGTCTTCTGCACTTCTCTGCATTGAGGTGGAGCAGCTCATTAGCATTGATTTTAATATGCTGTGCACTGGTGTTTAACACCAGATTTTGTACAGGGTTAACGTCTGCATCACCCGCCCAGAAAACTGAGCACAGAAATCATACGAACATCTATCTGCATCAGCCCTTGGTGACATCTTCAAGCTCTGGTGCTACAGGCAGCTGACCATCAGTGGCAGAGCCAGATCTCAGCAATTTGCCCTTCTTCGGTCGCTGATCTACGCTCTTACCCCATCCCACACTCCAAAACATAAGCTGCTAGTGACAGGCAGGCGCACATGAGAGCAGCTGAGGTTTGGGGGATGATGTAATAGATTTCAGATTATTGCATTCTTACATGCTGACAGCCACCCATTGTTTTGGGGATGAAGTAACAACTTTTAAAACAGAATCAGACGTCCTAAGTTTGGCTGGGACAGGAAACCCAGCCTCTTTCACTTGTATGTTAAACACCTTCAGGGTGACATGATCTACAAGAACGCTGAGAGCAAAGGACAGATTGAGATCAAGAAAGCCAGCCATGCGCCTGGCAATGCATCCAAAACAAGGAAACAAGAGAAAATCTTCATGTGGGGAGGGGGGATTGTTTTGTTATGTTTAATAAAAGCAGCAACAAAATTTCTTGCTCTGTTACTTCCGCCTTTGTTTTTTCATCGTTTGAATTCCTTTTTAATATATTTAATTTCAGACACTTTTACACTCTGAATTTTTTTTTTTGGGGGGGGAGGATAAAATTATGAAATCCTTCTATGATGGTCATATACATTATTTTACATATAAAAAAAATCTCTTCCCCTAAGTCCTACTTTTCACCTTTCCGTGCTATGGTGCTCAGTTTCAAAGCACACGAATATTTTAAAAAGATGAAAAATGTCCATCTAACAAAAACGTTCAAATAGCAATAAAAATAGGATGTTTTACACTGCAGCACATCCAAATAGCAAGGGGGCGGGCTGGAAGTGTGTTATGGATTGGACTAGGATGGGACCAAAATTACCGTAGGATGTCCAACAGGACAGGAATAAACATCCAAAGGGGAAAAGAAGGGTGTTTTTGTTTAGACCTGTCTCAATCACGTCCAAGTAACAAAAAGGTGCTCTGAATGACAAAATGACCCCTAGAGGGATTGAGGCTTGAACCCTCCTTAATCCCCCAGTGGTTACTGTCCCCCTCCCACCTCTCTAAGAAGTGAAACTGAAAGGGAATACCAGGTTCTGTGACAGCTCCAGGTATTACAGGCATACCCAACAAGGCAGCAAGAGAAACCTAGTGGTCAGTGCAGTGGATTGTGCACCAGTGGCGTAGCTAGGGGGGCCACAAAATTCATTCTGGGGCCCCGGTTTGGCTGGCACAGGTCCCCAACCCCCACCAGCTCAAGCGTTTGTCCTGTGCTGGTCTCACATTGCCTGGCGCCCTGTCCTGTTTTCAGTCGCTCTGCATGCTCAGTTTCATTAAAACGAGCGTGCACAGTGACTGAAAACAGGACAGGGCGCCAGGCAATGTGAGACCAGCACGGGACAAATGCTTTAGCTGGTGGGGGTTGGAGACCCCTGCCAGCCAAGGTACCTTCGCAGTGGTGGCGGGGTAGGGGAGCAGCATCGGGGGGCAGTAGTGGCCGCAAGGGGGCAGAAGTGGCGGCGGGAGCATGGAGGCGGGGAGGAGGCCAAAATGTGCCCCCCCACCTTGGGTTCTGGCCCCCTCCCATCAAGGTCTGGCTACGCCCCTGCTGTGCACAGGTCCAAATCCCACTCTAATTAGTTCTGTTTTGGTGGACATTGTGAGCTCTCCAAATACAACAAAATACCTATTGTACCTACATATAGGAGACACCTGCAAGCTTGAAGGCTATTATAGTGGTGTACAGTTAGGTACAGTAGAATTTTTTTTCTGTGCCTGGAATACATAATAAAGGATTTAAAGTAGGATTCGCACCTTGGAGCCTTTTTTAAAAGTCCACTGCACTGACCACTAGGCTGCCTCTCTGATCTGCAGGGACATCTGTGTGGCCATTTTACTACAAATTTTTTATTAGGATTTATTTACCGCCTTTTTGAAGGAATTCACTCAAGGTGGTGTACGGCAAGAATAAGTCAAACATAAGCGTGTTGCCAGACAGACACTGTTGGCTCTGTTTTTTTGCCATCCACAAGTTGGAAGTTTTGTTTTGGAAAATGGCTGTTCACTTTGGAAGTTCTCAGCGCAAAAATGTCCTCACATATTTTCAAACAGGAAATATTGACGTTTTTCCTGCTCAAAATGCCTTTGAGATGGATGAGATTTTTTGGACAAACTGAGCTAGACTTTTTTTTTAAACCTGAAAATCCTTTTGAAAATGCCCCTCCACATAGGAGACTAGATTTAGTAAATGAAGCCCACATGAGCCCTGAGTCATCATTAAGAGTCATCAGTAAAAAGTTAACTTCTCATCCTTGGTGTCCCTTGGTCTTATTCCAACGTGCCAGGATCCGTCTCCCACTCCTGTTTTTGTTTTGGTGCTTTATTGGCAAAAGATTTACACACACATCTTTATACAATAGTGCCTAGCAAGATGCAGGCATAAATCCAAATTGTTGCCGATTAGCTCCAATAATCAATTGTTAGCACTCAGTTATTGGTACTGATTAACTCATTACCCAATTAAATTATGCATGCAAATTAGTCACACGCCCAAATTTGCACGCGCAACTTTGAGCGCCATATATAGAATTTGGGGGTTGGGGCCCAGCATTGAACTATGTCAAGATTGAAATTGAGCAAATCTGTATTTTACATCTTTTCTAAGTTATTCTCTTTCCTGCTGTTATTGTTCTTTTTTAAATTGTAAACCATTTTGAATCAAAGAAAAAGGAAAAATCTTCCACAAATGAACAAAGCGTGTGGCCATTATTGAAAACTTCCAAAAATCAACCATTTCACCCCAGTGGTAGAAATGGCTTTAGTGTGAGGGAAGAACCTGCCTAAGGGCCAGTGGCGTTCCTAGGGGGGCGGACACCCGGGGTGGCGCCCCGCCCCCCCCCCCCGATGCAGCGCGGACCCCCCCCCCCGTGAGAGCCCCCCCCCGGGTGCATGCCCCTGGGGGGGTGCCGCAGCGCGCGCCTGCTGCAAGTTTACTAACTTTGCTCGTTCGCTGCAGCTCCCTCTGCCCCGGAACAGGAAGTAACCTCTTCTGGGGCAGAGGGAGCTGCAGCAAACGAGAGAAGTTAGCGAACTTTCGCAGCAGGCGCGTGCCGCGGCACCCCCCAGCGGCGTGCACCTGGGGCGGACCGCCCCCACCCCCCCCCCTTGGTACGCCATTGCTAAGGGCGCAAAGGCCACTTTTTACCAATGTTTGCTCAAAGGGCCCTTCAGAGTTCTGTGTTGGGCTGCTGTTGACAGCTGGATCTACAGGAATTAATCATAGGATGAAGGAACTTTATTCATCGCCCACAAGAGTCAGAGGCTGAGCTGTGGCTTCATTCATTATTTCTTCCTTCTGATTGGAGTGAATGATGCCTCCTGTCAGAGTCAATTTACAGAGCAAGTGTATGTTTTCAAAACAGAACAAATAAAACTAAAACGTCAAAGCAAGAGACTTATTAATGATTCATGCAGCATGTTGAGCACATAAAATCATTAAAGCCCCACACACACACACACACACACACACACACACACACAAACACACACTCTTTTCTGTTCTGACATTTATTTTCTTCCCAGGTCAATATCAGTATTTTAGGGGCTCTTGCTGTGCTGACCATCATCAGAAATTCCCAGCTTCTACACAGACTGATACATGTAAAATATGAATACAGCACAGAGAGCCAAAGGGTGCATCTTTATTACAGACCCACACCTGTATACCTGTAAAGAATGAATACAGCACGGACAGATGAAATGTGAGTCTTCATCAGAACCCCATTCACTGATACATGTAAAGTATAAATATGTATTTATGTATACAATTTTTATACCATTATTATGGAAACAATTCCATTCAAAATGGTTTAACAAGTGGAAGACACCCAGACAATGTCCAAGATAAAAAGTCACTTTATTAAAATGCAATGGAGCTTCAATGTAACCTTTGCATGCAGTATACAGGATGCATTTGACAAGAAATCCGAACAAAGGCCGTTTATCCCTAGGTAATTTTCAACATCTACCTCACCCTCCTGAGTTCTTCTGGGCAATGCATTACCACTGTATAGTTCCTCTTGTACAGTGCCATGTACACTCCAACAGCACCACGCATCATCAATTTGATGGTGAATGTTATGGCAGGTCTGAAAGAAATGTTAAAACATCAGAAAATCAAGGAATAAGAAAGTCTAATTGAATAGTAAATACAACGCTTATCAAACAGAGTCATCCTTCAATCTTATTCCAGATTCTCCTTTTTTTTTAATTGTGCATAAACTCCCCTCCTCCCATTCTTTATGGCTTGTGCATATCAATATGACACCTGCATAAGGGCAAGGGGTACCCAGACTTAGCTACATTCATCCTGGAAGGAACTACTACCAGGAGCAGTTTGCAAACACTGTAAACATCGAAATAAAAGCAGGACAAACTAAGGAGGAAATTCCTAATGGTTGCTTGGTTTGTGGCTTTAATATAAGAGCCAGGAAATAATTAATTGGAATGCACTCATGACAATGAGATATTCCAGGTGGACAGAATCAATTATTTTGATTTATATTCTTAAATTAATCTCTCATGAACCAAGTCGCTGTGGGCTTCTGCCAGTTGCGGAGAATGGCATCTAACTCTCCTAGCTTCAAAGGCCCGCCGGGTGCAGCACTTAGCTGTAATATGTGCTAAATACATTAGATCCAGGCACCTTCACCATAGCAGGGTATAGGGAACTCCAGTCCTTGAGTGCTGCCAGCCAATCTTCAGGAAATGCATACTGAAAATGCATGATACGCACTTGCGTGCAGTGGAGACAGTGCATGCAAATATATTTCATGCATGCTCATTGCATCTAGCCAGAAAACCTACATGGCTTATAGCCAGGGGCGGCCCGACCATTAGGCCACCTGAGGCGGGGGCCTCAGGCGGCACTCTTTAGGAGCAGCATCTCAGGGGGCGGTTTCACAACATTTTACCTGGCCACAGTGACTTTCCAAACCTGCCAGCGGTAGCGATTCCCATATGCTGCCCTCCCGCCACTGGCACCCGCCTCTTCCCTTTACTGCGACTGCCTGAAGTAACTTGCTGTTTCGCTCAGGCAGCCACAGTAAAGGGAAGAGGCGGGTGCCGGCAGCGGCAGGGCAGTGTACGGGAATCGCTGCTGGGTTTGGAAAAGTCACCGTGACCAGGTAAAATGCCCGGGGAGGGGGGGGGGCTTGGCATCTCGGCCCGGGGGAGTGGCATGCAAGCTCCACCTCAGGCAGGATCTTGCCTTGGGCCGGTCCTTCTTATAGCACTTTAAGGAATGGATTGCCTACCTCTGACTCTTGTCCTGATGCTCAGAAGCAAACGCGGGCACTAGAGGCTAATAGCGACCACATTAGTGAACACAGAATGCTCAGAGGCTCTAGCACGGGAAACAACAAGTGCGCCAAAGATTGGCACAACCGCACAAAGACTATGCTAATGTAGTCAAATGGGTGTTAATGAGGTCATTTCCTGTTCCCTCCCAATGCTCAGAGAACAGTGCACAAAACAAAGTCACCCTTACCGCTGAAAAAATAACGCCAGCTCATGACAGAGCAGGCATTAGGGTGTTTGAAGAGAGGATTTCTCATGCTCCTTTCTCTAAAATCTACTGTTTTTTCTTTAATTTCGAAGCAGAAGGAAGCTTGTGCAAGCCCCTAAGCACCAGCAGTGATAAACAAATGAGCGCAAGTCCAATGGATGGCAGTACGATGGGTGCGCCTAAATTCTAAGTCGCATAGGTGGGCATGGCCATGGACGGGGCATGGGCGTTTCTACAATCTATTCGCATTATCAGAGAATACACCCAATCTGCACCTAATTTAGGTGTCGGGATTTACACCAAGTAAAGCGTTGCCTAAATGGACATGGCCAAATTTGGTCGCACGGAGAGCCGCTCGGTATATTTTATAAACCACATGGAAATTTAAGGCTATTCTATAAAATTTAGGCATACTTTAGAAAATACGCCTAGGTGGTGGGGGGGGGGGGGGGTTCCGGCGGATTTTTTAGGTGTCATATATAGAATCGAGCCCTTAGTGCTGAATATCACACTTAACCGCTTAAGAGATAACCAGCCGCATAAACCCGGATATTCAATGCTGGTGCCGAGACATAGCCCGACACTGTTTTTAATAGTAGCTCAAGGTGAGTTACATTCAGTTACACTGGGTAATTCATCAGAAAATATCCCCTCTGCCCATGCTTGCTTCTTGCTGTGTATTTTCAGTCGTGTTCAGTACGTAAGAGTGTGATTCATCTTGTGGCATCACAACTAAGGCTACCAGACATCTTCCGGATATATCAGTGGTAGGGAAGGGAAGGGAAATGGGACCTGATATACTGCCTTTCTGTGGTTTTTGCAACTACATTCAAAGCGGTTTACATAGTATATACAGGTACTTATTTGTACCTGGGGCAATGAAGGGTTAAGTGACTTGCCCAGAGTCACAAGGAGATGCAGTGGGAATTGAACCCAGTTCCCCAGCATCAAGGTCTGCTGCACTAACCACTAAGCTGAGCTAACACTGGGTTTACTCCAGGGCATCTCTGAATTTGCAGCTTTGTTTCTTCTGCGGGGACCGCAAGTTCACCAATGCACTAGAGTAAAACCAGGGCTGGATCAGTCCAATTCATGCTGACCTGCAGCCATCTAGAGATAACTGGCAAAGTAATTATTAGGTAGGAAGCTGCAGCTTTTTCTGGTAAGGAAGTGCTGAGAAAGAGATGATTAAAAGCAATCTCTGTAAACAGATCTCCCTGAAACCCCATGATGTGAGAGTGTCCTCTATCCACAGAATCAACCCCTACAGGTTAGTGTGACTCACTGAGGTGGAAGCATGAGGAGGGGGGGTAAAAATAAATTCTGAATAATGCGCGCCCCACAATGAGGTCACGGCTTGCAGTATAAACATGATTGCTTGTAAAAGATACAGTGGCAGCTTCCTCACGTCCATATCTCGTGATGGAGTGGAGCTGGGCTGGCAGTTCAGATTGCCTGAACACATCTTGAACTTTGTACTCTGTGGTCACTGTGCAGTAATACTAGGTACAAACTGAACACATTTCAACCAAATTACTGAACAGGGAAGGAGAATGAAGAAAGGGGTAGATATTCAGCCAGTGGCAGTCAACGTTTTTTGGCCACTGCCAGAGTTATGACTGAATAGTCAATGTTGGACCATGTCCAGGCACCAGCATTGAATATTCAGGTTTATGCAGCCGGCTATCTTTTATTGGTCAAGTGTGATATTCAGCATTTAACTGCCTAAGAGAAACTGAATAATGATGGTAAGGAGTTTTATGCAGTCTAATTTGTCTGGTTAATTTAGGTGGTTAAGCACTGAATATAGGCCACTCAACCTCATAAGTGCTGACTCCACGCCCAGACTGCCCACAAAATAGCTGGCTATGGCTTGGGTGGCTAGTGCTGATATTCTGTGGTACTAACTGCCACTGATATCAGTGGATAGCTCCACATAAGCAATTTAACTGTCCAGGAGCCTCTCCTAGCTGGTTAAATCACTTTAAATATTGACCCCCTAAATCTAATTTTTCCAAAGTGATACTAACATTTTAGGTTTGGTCTGCAGACTGAAAAAATGTACATCTTAATATTCAAAAGAACGTATCGATGTAACCTTAAGAGTTACCCAAGTAAGTCCTTATTTCTCAAAATTCTGGCCTAACTAATGGATAACTTTTAGATGGACAAGTCAAGATAGATAAGTGTTGGAGGGGATATGGGCAGTTCGATGGTAGGGTTGAGTAGAGAATATTTAGAGGTTAGAGTTACTCTGGAATATCTTAAATGGAATGGTATTTTCACCAAAATGTCATTTTTTCCAGGATTGGCAGCATCACTAAGCTTTCGATGAAGTGGTAGCGAAACAGAAGCGCTCTGTAGAGCTAGCGTTCACTAAAAGTTAAGTTGCCTAGTTTTTGCATTTCTAATAAACTGAAAATATTATGAGTGATATACATATATTCTATAAGACTGAAAATGCTATAAATGATAGAATTAAAATTGTATTTTAAAAAATGGAGGTTTTTGAGATTAATGACGAGGCTGCTCGGAAGTGAAGCAACTCTGAAGGGAGATTGCTTAAGTTACAAAAAAAGTATGTTGGTTTTCTGAGCTTCTGAAGTCTTTTCTTCCTAGTAATAGAGGCACATTTTGGTGAGCAAATTTATCTTGAAGTGATGTATGTTGAGAATATTTTCACTATACAAGATATAAGCCAAGGATTTTGAGAGGGTTGAATAGAGGCAATATTTGGCCTCTATCTTGGTCACAGAAATAGAAGGCCTAAGACATCTGTATATCTTTTTGAATAGTTGCATAAAGATATCCAAATGGCTTATTCAGATATCTTTATATGAATTTTGCCAGTCCAAGATTTAGGCATAGAAACATAGATAACTGCCTAGGATGCCAAGGGCTAAGTTTACTAAGCAGTGCTATGGGCGCATTAGCGTTTTTAATGCGTGTAAATGGTGTACACGTGTTAAACGCTAATGCGCCCATAGAAATGTATAGGTTACAGGCGCGTTAAAAACGTCAACGCACCTTAGTAAACATACCCCCAAATGTTTAAAGTGCCAAGTAAGCAGGCTAAATAGGAATCTTTTCCCACTTATTTTAGGGCTGTCCACTTGGTGGAACTTCAAAGAAGCATCACCCACTGGCACTCTGGCCCAACACCCCCCACCTCTGCTTGCCGGTCTCCAGGGGGCCTCCCTTGCTATTTTCACCCTTCACTACTGTTTTTAGGCACCAAGGTCTTAAATCGGTCCCTGGATTTGGCCCCTCCAAATATTCACCCCATAGATTTTTTTTTCCAGTGTCACATTAGGTCACTTCTGTCTTGCACACCTTTCCCTTAATTTAACTGTCAGGCCTATAGTCTTCCCCCAGACCCCCTCAGGATTTGGGGAGATTTTGGTAATTAAACTCAATAATCATAATGACTTTATCATCAGCCCTTCCATAACAACCCTGTAAGGATTGGAGGCCTAGCCTAGTGGTTACCACAGTGGGCTTTGATCCTGATGAAGTGGGTTTAATTCCCACTGCAGCTCTTTGTGGCTCTGGGCAATTCATTTAACCCTCCATTGCCCCAGGTACAAAATAGGTACCTGTATATAATATAAAAACCACTTTGATTATAACCACAGAAAGGTGGTATACCAAATCCCATCCCCTTTCCCTAAAATCACATTTTTGGATATGAGACTTTTAAATATTAACCTTTATTTTATACATATATTTTAGAAACCATATCACAGTGTCTGATGAAAGCTGCCAACTGGGACTTTTGAGCTTAGATAGAAACCTGAGAAATAGATACATTTCTAGATTAATTAAAAGAAATCCATATTGTATTGCCTAAAAGCAATCCCTGAAATGGCAGGTTGGGCTACGATGTTTCCTTACCACTCACCAACATCAAAGAGAAGTAAAAAAATCAAGGCAGTCCACAAGCGAAAAGCAGAGTTTGGAAAAAATCCACAAAATAAAGCAGTATGGTAAAAAATCTTTAATAATGCATAGTTCATTTGTTGGTGGTAGAAAACAGCAGATCAGACAGAAAATCTTTATCCTAGGAAAGGTATGGAAAACAGGTGTGAGGATGTTATAATGCCGTTGTATCGCTCCATGGTGTGACCGCACCTTGAGTATTGTGTTCAATTCTGGTCGCCGCATCTCAAGAAAGATATAGTAGAATTGGAAAAGGTGCAGCGAAGGGCGACTAAAATGATAGCGGGGATGGGACGACTTCCCTATGAAGAAAGACTAAGGAGGCTAGGGCTATTCAGCTTGGAGAAGAGACGGCTGAGGGGAGACATGATAGAGGAATATAAAATAATGAGTGGAGTGGAACAGGTGGATGTGAAGCGTCTGTTCACACTTTCCAAAAATAATAGGACTAGGGGGCATGCGATGAAACTACAGTGTAGTAAATTTAAAACAAATCGGAGAAAATTTTTCTTCACCCAACGTGTAATTAAACTCTGGAATTCATTGCCAGAAAATGTGGTGAAGGCGGTTAGCTTAGCAGAGTTTAAAAAGGGGTTGGACGGTTTCCTAAAGGACAAGTCCATAAACCGCTACTAAACTAAATAACTCAGCACACACTTAAAAATGAACTAAAAAACATACACATGGAATAAAATGATTATGTTCAAATAATGAATAAATACATGAATAAAATCTGTAACGGAAATCATATAAATTATAACATGTAAAAAAAAAACACATTTATGCAAAACTGAGGTTAAAGTCTAACCTCCTGATATTCAGTCAGAGATGGTCAGCGTTCTTTTAAACAGGTCTGCTGAGAGACTGGGCCGGGCCCGGGACAAGGCCGCCCCTGGACCCCGCCCCCATTGCCACCCCCCAGGTTGACACCGCCCCCCTCTGAGGGGGACCCAGCACCACAGTCCCACCCGCCTCTGCCACCGGGCCGGGCCCCTTCCACCCGAACCCCTGCCAGCAGAAGTGCTGTCTTCTGACTCCGGCGTGCGCGGCCCACACAGACGCGCTCCTCTTAGCTGATCTTCGCTGTACTCTGCATGGCTTCTGCATGTGCAGGACATCAGACGCACAGAAGCCCTGCAGAGTACAGCGAAGATCAGCTGATAGGAGCGCCTCTGTGTGGGCTGCGCATGCCGGAGTCAGAAGACAGCACTTCTGCTGGCGGGGTTTCGGGTGGAAGGGGCCCAGTGGCAGTGGCGGGTGGGACTGCGGAGGAATTCTGCAGAGGAATTCTGTCCCCCCTGTCCCCCCCCTCGGCGGCCCTGTTTTTAAATGCTTACCGTCGCCAGCTAAATTAGCCCCCAATATTCAAAACCGCGGGATACAGGCAGGTAACAAGTTAACCAAAGCTATCTTACCCGTTTTTTCCAAAGAATGGCAGCAGCACAGCATTCTAGCACTGATAACTGCAGCAGTTTTAACACTGCTCTCAGGGCTGCTGATTTATATAGCTCCAATGGAGTTCAAAGGTCACTCTTAAACAAATTGTTACTACTAAAATATATTAAATGGGGATCCTAAAAATAATTGCCACTCAAGAGTTAGAATACCAGCTAAAATCACTTTAAAAATGGTTAAACTCCAGCTTGGCTCTAACTAGGAAACAAACAACTGAGTCTGAACAGGTCCCAAACAGAGTTGCCAACTCCGCAGTTTTCCCGTGGAATTGGGCAGGCCTTTAAAGTAGCTCATAGGAAGGTTTTAACGGTCATAGGTTGCAACTTTTTGGGCTGCTTTCTTGGCTTTTAGGCAGCTGCGCCAGTTCATGGTTCTGGCTTTGTCTCTGCTCACCCTCCTACCGATCAAATTTGGAGCGGGAATGAGGCTTGGTGCATCTAAAGCCTCATTCTGGCTCCAAATTTGACCAATAGGAGGGTGAGGTGATGAGGTCATCATCAACTGTACTGCTCAGAAGGCTCCTGCCATGACCAGTGCCAGAGTATATATACGCTCGCTCGATCAGTCTCCACATTGGTGGATGGAGGAGGAGGCAGCGCAAGCTGAGCAGCACACATAGTACACAGGTGAGGCAGTGATGGGTACCTTCCCCCTATGCTCTTTATATAGCTATTTTTGATGTCAAAATCGTTAGGTTACTTTTAGGCATGAATTATGCTGGAAAATCTTTCACCATCTGGCAGCTCTGGTCCCAACACATAGGGGCCCTTTAACTAAGGCGTGCCCAAAAGTGGCCTGTGTTGGTGTAGACACATGTTTTGGGCACGCGCTGGTCCATTTCCTGAGTGCGCCTGGAAAAAAGGAGATTTTTTTTATGTGCCGGAAAATAGACATGCGGCAAAATGAAAACCAGTGTGTGCCCATTTTCGACCTGAAACCTTAACGCCACCCATTGACTTAGCGGTAAAGTCTCACGCGATAACCGGGTGGTAAGCGTGCAGCACATGACAACTGCTGATTACCACTGGGTAAGGGCCCCGCAGTACAAAATAGAAAGTATTTTCTACTGCATGTTTTGGGCGTGCACCAAAAATTGAATTACCGCCCGTGGCACATGGTAGCCAGCTGGTGGTGCCAATTTAACGTGTATTGGATGCACATAGGCGCCTAAGCACCTTAGTAAAAGGGTCCCATAATGAACAAAGCTTCACAAACAGAGCTTTAACTCAAACCACAACAAAAAGTGTATGGGGTTTAAGCCAAAAGACATGAGAAGAGACTTCAAGACCTGAATATGCATATCCTAAAGCAGTGGTTCTCAACATAGTTGTCATGAAACACTCAGCCAGGCAGATTTCAGGATCCCACAATGAATTTGAATGATATAAATTTGCAAGCACTATCTCCAGTATATGCAGATTGTCTCATGCATATTCAGAAAAAAACACGATCAAGTTAAAGTTTACTAATTGAAGTGGTGAGATTCTCATGTGATCCTCGAGTCAGTATAGATCTGATGTAAGGGAGTGAAAAATAACAAATGGACAACAGATGAATGAGGAAGTGGATTTACTCCTAGAGCTAGAGCCTGATGTCTCAAGAGAAGTACATTTTGAAACTGACTTTGGAAGAAGTCTAAGCAGCTATAGAGCATGAAGCAAAGTTATCATATACTGAGGATTAATTGGAGTACATGAGCAGATATGATTTCTGACTTATAAGAAGAAGTGTGGATGATAAATTGAATTGCCAACCCTTTTGGGAAAACAGACTGTGGCTTTAAGAAGAGTGACTATTGAATTGTAGTTTCTGGTGATGACTTATGAGGAACATGAAAATGAGAATTGTATTTGATTTTTAGAATGTTTAATATAGATGTAGTTATTCAATTTAGAGTGAATGGAGTAAGAGTGAGGTGTGAATGTTGGTTTGTGTGAAAAGGTTTTATCATATGGATGACTATTAATTGAATTAAATATTTAATAAAGATTGATAATTAAATACAACGGTTGTTGAAGAGATTGTATGATATACAAATTGCAACCAATTATAGAGTATATACCTAGAATATAACTTTGTTTGATGCATATTCATTGTGGATAAACTGGAAACCTGACTGGCTGTGTGTGTCCTGAAGAACTGGATTGAGAACCCTTGTATTAGTGAAATATTACACTTTGGTCACGTGCACAGCATGGACAGGCTTTCACCAAATATAGACTAGGGGACCTCACAGTAGAAGTAGAAATATGCAGCGCAAAACTGAACTCTTTTTGCTCTGCTGGCTCTCTAGCCCCACCCCTCCCATCCCGTTCCTTGCAAGGGAAACTGCAGAAAGCCAGGCATTAGAGATACCTCTTTTATGCCATCTTCACTGGCTCCCAGTTGAAGCCAGAATAAAATTTAAGATTCTTACTCTGGCTTTTAAAGCCCTACATTTACTGATTCCTCAATACTTAGCCAACGTTATTTTACCATATTCACCTACACGAACACTCCGATCACTTACCGATAACAGATTAATAATTGATGGGAATCAATTCAAACATACATGGGATAAGCATAAAGGAATCCTGTGCCGAAGGAATGGATCCTCAGGAGCTTAGTCAAGATCGGGAGGCGGGGCTGGTGGTTGGAAGGCGGGGATAGTGCTGGGCAGACTTATACGGTCTGTGCCCTGAAGAGCACAGGTACAAATCAAAGTAGGGTATACACAAAAAGCAGCAAATATGAGTTATCTTGTTGGGCAGACTGGATGGACCGTGCAGGTCTTTTTCTGCCGTCATCTACTATGTTACTAGAAACTAAGCTTTTTTCTTTCTAGCTCCCTCTCTCTGCAATTGTCTTCCTAAACCTGTTAGATTGGAAGAGTCGTATGTTAGGTTTCGCAAACTTCTAAAAACACACCTATTTCAGAATACATTTGAAAGTAATCTGGGATGAAAAAGGGGACATGGGCAGAATGAATATGCAGTAACAAATCATATGTCTGCTTATATAAACTTTTTATGAATGGATTGTCCACTGATGTTTTTACTCTTTAGAATGGATGTTTTTAGCTTGCTGTGCTTTCCTGTCAAATTAATGGAGTTCTTATATGTTATTTTAATTTTGATATTTTTATTGTTTAAAACGTAAGCCGTTCTGGTTTGTGTATCCAATAAGAAACAGTATAGAAAATAAATAAACAATAAACGATAATATGAACCTAACATAAAAGCTTTGGTCACTGATGCAGTATGCTAATCACTTGCAAATGTGATGCATGCAGACCTTGTGCACTAATCAAGGTAACCATACTAGACGCATGCGTACAATGTTCTAGGGCAACCAGTACTGTGCGCTTGTTTGAGCAAAACAAAACTGTCAGCATACATCTGTGCATGTGCTGGAATGTTACTTTTGATGGTAAAGAGTGGCATCACATCATTTCTGTGTGCATAAAATTTTTAAGATGCTTTATGTACAGAAAAACATTCCAGCACATGTGCAAATAACATTTTTGTTTTCTTGGAGCAGTGCACACAATGGTCACCTCCTCTTCTGTCTTAAAGAATTGTGGGTACTGTTAAGCTCACAGCAAAAAGAAGGAACAGGCATTAAATCCTCAGAGAATACACAGCAAAACAGGGAAACACCTGTATGTGAAGTCCAAGAAGAAAGAAGAAGTAGAGATTGTGAAACAAGCTTCAACACAGGGAGTGTCTGTCACAATTCCTTTATTGCACCAAACAAAAAATGCCTTGGTGCCAAAATCGCCACTGTTGCTGTTGCAGTCTCTTCTTTTGCAACTGCAACAGTGGTGATTTTGGCACCAAGGCGTTTTTTGCACACAGTTGGAATCTGTGCATTCAACACATTTCCTTTTGGGCACCATTGATTTCTAATTCATTCAGCAACAGATATTGTATTTTTGAGCAGAAACAGGGCCCCATGCCGGGTCTTTGTTTGGTGCAATAAAGGAATTGTTACAGACACTCTCTACTTCTTCTTATTAAATCCTCACAGACAGTACTATAGAAGATTGAACTAACCTTCTACACCTCTTCTGATGTGGCATTAAGGCACCTGTCTTGTGCTCAGCCTTAAAGTCTGTCATGCACTTCTCTGCATCAGAGCCAAACAGCTTTTCCTTTTCCATTTTGCTCACACCTTTTTCAGTAGTAGCTCAAGGTGAGTTACATTCAGGTACTCTGGATATTTCTCTGTCCCAGGAGGGCTCACAATCTAAGTTTGTACCTGAGGCAATGGAGAGTTTAGAAACTTGCCCAAGATCACAAGGAGCAGCAGTGGGATTTGAACTGGCCACCTCTGGATTGCAAGACTGGTGCTCTCTCTCACCACCAGGCCACTCCTCCACTCTGCTAGTAGCAATGGCGTACCAAGGGGGGGGCGGTGGGGGCGGTCCGCCCCGGGTGAACGCCACTGGGGGGTGCCTTGGCGCGCGCCTGTTCCGGGGCAGAGGGAGCTGCAGCGAATGAGCGAAGTTAGCGAACTCGGAGCCGACAGGCGTGCGCCACGGCACCCCCCCAGCGGCGGGCACCCAGGGGGGGGTGTCATTTCACCGGGGGGGGAGGTGTCATTTCGCAGGGGGGGGCGCACTGCACCCGGGGGGGGGGGGGGGGGGGCGCATCGGCGTGAAAAGTCCCAGCATTGATGCGGTGGCAGGAGGCACATCGCGGACTTCTGCATTTCAGGAGGAGGGGAACGGCTCGGGCACTACAATGTTTGGCTGGCAGGGCTTTGGCATCCCCGCCAGCTGTTTAAAGGGATGCTGCAATTTTGGAGGGGACCCAAACCCAAAGTGGGGAGGCCCAGCCCCCCCCCCCCCCTCTCGGGGCAATGCTACTGCTTCAAATAATTCAAAATACTGCTGTAAAACTTATTACAGGAGCTAAAAAAATGGCACCATGTAGCCCCACTTCTAAGAAAGGAACACTGCCTACCCATTTCACACAGAATCATATTTAAAATACTCATTCTAGTTTACAAAATTCATAACTTAAGACATCTCTCTTTTCTATACTGTCCATCTAGAGCAGGTAGATCAACTCAATGAAATCTTTTTGTGATATCCTCTTTCAGGCAGGTCCACTTAGACCAAGGACGGGCAACCTCAGTCCTCGAGGGCTGCAGCGCAACTCCAGGGCTAGCTGAAGGGACTGTGGCACCCTAAGCCAACTTTTGCTTTGGAACCTTCCTCCCACATCAGTGCTCTTCGAATCAGGGGTGTCCCCCCCCCCAATACCCCCAGTGGTCACTGACCCCCCTCCCACCCCCCAAAAATGTGAATAAAAATATGACTTCCCAGCATCTATGATAGCTTCAGATGTTAGAGCCAGGTCTATTAGAGCAGCATGCAGCTGCCTGGAGTAGTGCAGTTGTCAATGCAGTGCACCATGGCGTGGAGGACTCAGGTTCAGTGGCATACCGAGGGTGGGCCGATGGGGGCTGTCCACCCAGGGTGCACACTGCGGGAGGGGTGCAGAGAGCAGCTGCACAGCTGTGGGCTCCGCTGGTTCCCTGCTCCCTCTGCTTTTACTTCCTGTTTTGGGGCAGAGGGAGCAGGGAACCAGCGGAACTGACAGCCACACAGCTGCTTCCTGCACTCCATCAGGTAAGAATGCATCCAGGGGTCGGGCTTGGAGGTGATGTGCTGGCGGGGGGAACGCTGCACCCAGGAGGGGTGTTATACTGCACCTGGGTGGGGACAGATGCTGCTGTACCTGGGGGAGTGCACAGTGGCGATCTGCCCCGGGTGGCAGCCGACCAAGGAACGCCACTGCTCAGGTCCCTAGCTTCCTCTACCTGTCACATTTGTGGTGGAAGCTGTGAGCCCTCCAAACCTCACCAGAAACCCACTGTACCCACATATAGGTGCCCCTTCACCCATAAGAGCTACTGTAGTGGTGTACAGTTGGGGGTAGTGGGTTTTGGGGGGCTCAGCAGACCAAATAAGGGAGCAACAGTGAGATGTGTACCTGGGAGCATGTTTTTGAAGTCCACTGCAGTGCCCCATTTATCTCCTGGGATGTCTGGCGAACCAGTCTACTAAAAATGCTGGCTCCTCCTACATCCCAATGGCTTGATTTTGTGCATTTTACACTTGGAATTTTTTTTTTTTTTAAATAGACCAAAAAAAACCAAAATGTTCAGATCACAAAACCTTGCTCAAAATAGTGTTTTCGGAAAAAAAGATAGACGTTTTTCTTTTTAGAAAACGACCTTCTTTCGTCCAAAGTCAGACATAGAGGTCATATCGAAGATGTTTCCAGAAATCTGAACCAAGTTAAGTACACCTGAACCAACAGCTCATAATCAACACACCTAAACACATTCACACTTACTTAGCACACACTCCTCAGTGTCCTCATCAGACCTATCAAAATGAAGGAAAACATCCTGGATACCCTTTGCTTCCATAGATAAGGTTAAAAACAGAGCTGTTGCTGTAATCATAGAGGGCTCATACACCTAACAGTGATATGCAAATGCTGCAGACTGGCAAATCTTTCACTGGCTTCCCTGTATTGTCCAAAGACCCTTGGATGTGAGTTGGCTTTAATGTCCTCTCAGTTGGTCTTTGACAAACCTAATGTCCCTAACATTGCTCCCCCTGCAAGGAAATGTTCAGTTTTAAAAGGTCAGATAAAAGGCCCTATTAACTTAATTTGCATTCCTGTTTCTATCATTCTGAAGTAATGGTGACTGCTACAGAAATTCTGTATACCTAGATGTCCAACACTCAAGCTCCTTTAATTTGAAACTTGTTTTTCCAGGAAATGTGTATGCCTGGAACTAATGAGTTCCCATTCTGCTTCTGTGTGCTCCTGCCTCTATATTACTTTTCAGAAGTGTGCAGAGAAGGACAAGTACGGACAAAGGTGACCCAGGAAACTATAGTATGGTAAACCTTACGTTGGTGCCAGTCAAAATAGATAAAGAATGCAATTAATGAACACATACATAGGTATAGTTTAATGGGATACAGGCAACATGGATTTGGCCAAGGGAAGTCTTGATTCACCAATCTGCTTACATTTTTTGGAAGATGTGAATAAACATGTGGCTGAAGGCGAGCTGGTTGATGTGGAGGGGCATTTTCAAAAGAACATCCAAGTCAGAATTGGGACAACCTGCTTATAATGTCCAACCCCCCCCCCCCCCCCACCCCCATCCATCTCACAACCATTTTTGAAGCAAATTGAACATGACCAATCAAATCTGCTTCTGCTTTTCCCGTGTATTATGACATCATCAGCAGACAATAGACTGATGATGTCACAAAAAGAAGTTTAAGAAAAAGGCATAGACCAGGTGATACATTATAACAAAGTGAGAGTCCTCAGTAATAGTACTAAAAATAAAAAGAAGGTGATTCTTCACTCAGCAGATGGCCAGCTTTAAAAATGCAGGCATTAAAGAGGGGCACAAGACTCTCTCACCCAGCCCCCTTTCATAGCCAGAGAATACAGTCCAGGCGACCTGCCCCTTCACTCTGGACACAGAGAGCAGGAAAGTCCCCATTTTGCAAAGTCTGAATTCAGTTTCCATGGCACCGCCTCAGCCCAGCTGTGCTCATCTGCCTTCCAATGCACAGAGTGGAATTATTCATAGCTGCATCTCCACTCCTGGTCTGCCATTGGCTCAGACTGTTGCCAACCTAACAAAGGCAAAAGCTGCTAAGTGACTTAGCCCAGCTAAGAGTATCCCCTGTGCAGTACCCATATGACTCTGTCATATTTAATGAATTTGTCTTGTTAAAGTTTTCTATTTTTTGGCACATTGGATATTTACAGTTCTATATACAATGATGTGATGTCTTAATAATACTCATCATCATGCAGAATAATTTTAGGGATAATCAGGGCCAGAAAATACTTCAGGACCCCCAGGTGTAGCCTTTTGATTCAAGCAAGGTTTTACTTTTGATATCAAAAGACACAGGTAATGTAAACAGAGGCAATAGATGGCTTTTACTGGATTTCATGATTTTTTTCAGGATATTTATTGATGTATTTTTACACTCAACACCAGAGTGAAGTCATTTTAATGGTAATCTGTGAGGGCAAGCATGTAGGCATTTTCTAGAAAGATCAAACATATAAATGGCAAGAGGCGTACTCACTCGCAAATGCGCAGTAGAGACCCTCTCTGTCCCACCCCTGCGTCAATACGTGATGACGGGGGCGTGACAGAGAGGGAACCTGCGCACCTGCGAGTGAGGGAACCGCAGTCGCCACCGCTCCCCCCCCCCCAGGGTTGCCGCTACCGCTCCCCCCACCCACCTGGAGTCGCCGCCGCCACCCACCCTCCACCCGGCCCGGGTACCTGGCTTCACTATTCAAACCGCCAGAACGCAGCACACAGCTCATCTGAGCTGCCGTTGGCCTTCCTTACCTGCCTGTGTCCCACCCTCGCTGACGTTACGTCACACGAGGGCGGAACACACGGAGAGAAGAAGGAAGGCCGACGGCAGCTCAGATGAGCTGTGAGCTGCGTTCCGGCGGTTTGAATAGTGAAGCGAGGTACCCGGCCCGGGGGGGGGGGGGCCGCGATGGCGACTCCGGGGGGGGGCTGCGACGGCGACGCCGGGGGGGCTGCGACGGCGACGCCGGGGGGAGGGGCCGCGGCGACCCCGGGGGGGGGCCTTTCAAACCCCCCCTTCCTTTACTAGTCCGTTTTTACGGGCTCAACGGCTAGTTAATTAATAAAATAAGCAAAGACTTGTGGTTGTTGTGTCAGTACACTTGGTAAATAAGTCTGAAGGTGAGATCTTTTTATTGGACTAAGGGGCTGATGCCCTAAAGTCTTTGTTAATAGCCACGGCTGAATTACTGAACAAAGAACAAAGGAAATTGCATGCAAATGCGATGTGCGGAAAGTCTGCATGCAGTTCGGTAGGGAAAGTGCCCAGCACATGCACAGAATGGTCTTGCAGTAAGAGTCGATGTTCTGTGCATGCCCAGGCCGGAGCAACGAGAGGCCGGGGGGGGGGGGGGAGGGGAAGGGGGAACAAATGAGTGCAGTTCATGTGTTCAATTGCACAAGAACAAAGCAGAAATAAAATAAAATGCAAAATAAGACAAAATAAAAACAACCTGACTTGATAAATGGCAGCAACTGCTCTTTTGACCCTGCCGTAAAGTTGTATGTCATAGGCGCACATTCATGGACGATTCTTGTTGGTTACTTTTTTTTGTTTTCTCTTTTATTGTTTTTTTCTGATTGCTGTATTTTGTGCATGGCATCCAGAACACTTTTCTTTTTCATTTTTTAAGGTTACACCACTATTCCGGGTGAAACACACATGCATATAATACACACACATGAAAAGTACAGATACTATTTTAAAAAATGCAGACCACCTTTCACATGCAACGCCACCTTGGACCTGCTGGATAACTTTGAATGTTACAGGTAGGCGCTCCCTACTGTGCATCGCATAGAATGATGTTTTAATACTAATGAGATCATTTTAATATATTTCCATCTAGTTTTAGGCCACTGCTTTCGCAAACGGTAAACGTAGTGCTGGATCACTTTGAGCATTAACCTCCTAATTCTACAAAAAATGTCAAAAAATGCACATGCAGATTTGGGCACCCTCTCAATTTGTGTGCATATTTTAATTGAATAATGAGCTAATTAGCACCAATATTTGGCTTTTTAACAAGCAATTATTGGTACTAATTAGAATCAGTCAACAAGTACGTGCATCAATTTAGGCATGGGATCTGCACCTAAATTTAACGCACAAGTCAAAAAAGGGGGCATGGAAATGGGAAAGCCATGGGTAGATCAGGAGTGTGACTTTAAGTTACGAGTGTAATTATAGAATAAGGGATCGCCACACCTAAATATAAGCATGGGCATTTGCACCATGTTTTTGTAGGCAAAATGGCTGTGCCTAAATGTAGGCATGATCCCTGGGCTTAAACGCTATTCTATAACCTGCGCCTAACTTTAGGCGCAGTTTACAGAATATCACTATGTGTTTTTTTCGGCACTGGTTTTTTTAGGCGCTACAATAACATATGTGCAAAACCAGTCTAAACAGTGGCGTAGCCAAGGGTGGGCCCGGGTGGGCTCATGGCCAGGCCCACCCAGTAGCAACACACCTATGATGTGGCTGGCAGGTATCCCCCAGCCCCACCAGCTGAAAACTCCCAACAACTGTCAATAGCAGATCTTCGCCTGCAGCGACTGATACATACTGCTCGCACCGGCCCCATAGCCTTCCCTCTGATGTATTCCTGGAAACAGGAAGTTGCATCAGAGGGAAGGTTGTGAGGCCAATATGAGCAGGAATTGCTTCTCGCTGCCAGTGAAAATCTGCTATTTAAATTCTATGCAGGGAAGGGGGGATGTTTGAGAGACCATATGGCATGCAGGCGAGAGAGAGAGAGAGAGAGAGAGAGCAAATCACTTGTGGGACAAGGCAGAGTTCTTCTGCCCACCCATCTTGGGCCCAGGCCCACACAAAATTGGGTGTCTGGCTACGCCCCTGAGTCAAAATAGAATGTTACAAGCCCGGTAAGCTTTGTGCATTGGTTCCTAATTTAATACATCTGTAAAAAGCCCAATGGAGCTAGTTACAACCCTTAGAAACTAGTTACTGGTCTAAGGGCCCTTTTACTATAATCATTAAGCAGTTACACCCACAGAAGTCCCTAATGTTCAATGCTAACAACGTGCCTAAATTTGTATGTTCTTTCTCCAAGCTGTTCCGGCGGTATTTTTACAGAGTTGTTCGGAACAGCACGGAGAACTGAACAAGTAGTCTTAACATGCATAATATCAGCAGGGGAATACTGGGCCCACCCCCAACTCATCGCACATCTTGTGCACTTCCCGTATGTTAATTTTTGCAGTTAAAGCATATAAGTGCAGAAACTTACTGCAACTGAATTAGTCCAATTAGAAGGTCTCACTAATACATTGTCTGTTGATTCTTATTTCTGGAATAAATTGAAGTTGCTCATTTCTGTGTCTGATAACATTGGCACAAACTGCAATAAAGCCCACTCTCATCACTCGAGTTATTGTGTGGCATTACTTAATACTGCCAAAATAGACTTCACGTGTCTAATGCACCTTGCAGCTTTGCCTTCTTACCCTCTTAACTTAGGTGATCTGTTATACATTTACCCCGCAAACAGTTGCCCCTTTCTATAATAATTCCTACAGGGCATTTCAACAAAAGTTCCTATTCTGTTTCATTTCATTTTTAAAATTTAAGTCTTGCCCCCACTGTAAAAAAAAAAAAAAGCAAACAAACAAAAAAAAACCTCTTTCAGCTCTCTCCCCATATTTCTCAGCCTCTCTCAACATTTTTACTCCATCTATGAGCTCCAGGAACTGCTCAAGGAGTAGGAGTGATCAGTAGTCACTTGTGGGCACCAGCCTCATGTTGGGCAAGGCATATGTAATATCTGTTGTACCACAAAATAGCATTAGCCATCAAGAGAGTCTTCCAAATCATGGTCTCATTGCTTTAACTCAAAGGGATCCTTTTACTAAGGTGCATTAACAGGTTTAGTGCACGCTAAGAAATTAGTGTGTGTTAAGTGCCATGCATGGGCTGTAGCATGCACTAAATCCATTAGCACACCTTAGTAAAAGGACCCCAAAGTCTGTCTGTCTGAACTACATTTTAAGTTCCCAGGAGCAAGAACTATCTTTTATGTGTCTCAATACAGAGCTACATATGCCTGATCATGTTATATCAAGCTTGTCCAACCTTTTTCTATAGGGAGCCACATTTTATATTTTGTAACATTTGGAGGGCCAAAAAAAACACGTTTTATTTTTGTCAAACAGTGGCATGCACATCATCTCCTTCCCAGCTTTCACCCAGTCTCACTCTCGCTCAAGTAACCCCACCCCTCCCAGCCTTCACTCATTCTCTCTCACTCATGTAACCCCCCCCAGCCTTCACCCAGTCTCTCTCGCTCATGTAACCCTGAAACTCTCTACCTAATCCCGTCAGAACAGAACACAGCTACTTCAGGTTCAGGAAGAGGCTAAAAACCTTTCTCTTCCCAAAACCTGCTTCATAACAACCCATCATGACTTCTAACTCCTAGTATCACCCATAATCCTTTCCTTAATGTTTTTAGTCTCATGCATTACACCAATGGCCTCTAATGTTTCTCATAACTCACACTAACACTATTTGCTTTTGTCTCAGCTAGAATGTAAACCACACTGAACCCTGGAAAGGGGATATTAGCTTATATAAGAATTGATTTGAATTGAATTGACTTGACCCCCTCTCCCAGCCTTCACCCAGTCTCTCTCGTTCATGTAACCTCCCAGTCTTTAACCACTCCTGTAACTCCCCCAGCCTTCACCTAGTCTCTATCGCTCATGTAATCCCCCCCCTCCAGCCTTCACCCAGTCTCTCTCGCTCATGTAACCTCCCAGTCTTTGTTGCTCATGTAACCCCCCGCAGCCTTCACACGATCTGTCTCACTCATATAGCCCCCCGTCTTCACCCAGTCTCTCATTCATGTAACCTCCCAGCCTTTATCCAGTCTCTATCGTTCATGTAACCCCCCCCCCCCCCAAGCCTTCACCCAGTTTCTTTTCCTTCACCTGGCTTCAGCTGCAGAAGAAACAGCAGGATTCCTGCTTTCCCACCATGACTTGGCTCTCTGCAAGCTTGAGCTACATGGTGCCATAAGCAAGACTTGAAACTGAACTTCTGGCATTGCACAGCTCCTGTTTTCAGAGAACCAAGTTATGGGGTGGAGAAGCAGGAATCCCGTTGTAAGCATCATAAGAACTGCCAAGCTTCTGAGGGCCAAAAAACTGGACTTGGTGGGCCGGGTTCTGGCCCGAGGGCCATAGGTTGGACAAGCCTGTGCTATACAATTAAAAATTAAAATGTTTCTTTGCAGTGAGCATATCACACACTACAGCACTTAATGAAATGCTGCATTCACCAGGGTATATATTTTATTACTGGATTCCCTACAGACTACAATACTTATTTATTGAAGCAACACAAATTATCCAGAGATTTGTACAAACCTTTGAGAGCATACAAGGTCTCTTCTTCACATATCTGATAATATGTAATAAACAAATTAATAATAATAAGAAGAAATTTGTTTTAAAGTGAATATAAGAGTCTGTAAAAATGTATGCACCAAGTTTATGAAATGCAAGCGTTCTTACACTGAGGCTCTGGCACTGACAAAGAAGGCTACAATGACATTAATGCTTTATTGTGGCACTGATGGTGGGAAATCCCCACCAGAGAACATGCCCTGACATAGACTTCGCTCAGCAAAACTCACCGCTTCCTTAAGTTCCCTCAGATGGCTTTAGTATGATGTTTCTGCCTCAGCCTTTCCAAAACCTAAAGCAAGCCCCAATTTACCAGATCTCTGGCTCACACATGTTCTCAGGGTGGTGATGACGGGGTCCCTTTGAAAATGCGTTCCTTTTCACTTTGCAATCCATACATTTATATTTTAATGTGACACTGTAATGGTGGGATCAAGATTTTTGCTCTCACTGAATTGCAAGCAGTAACTCCCGTTGTGTAGCCTTTAGCCACTACTGAATGCCAAGTTCCCACTGATGCCATAGGAAATCTATCACAAAATACCTTGCTAAGGACTGCATTTTACAGACTTAAGGATCAAGATAAAAGACCAGGGGTGGTTTCTGCTTGGCCAAAATGTTTTCTGGGAGAACTTTTACAAACACAGCTGAGGGCATGGCCAGATTAAAAAGTGCACACTTTTTATTCCCTAAAAGCCTTGCAAAAGGGCCATTGCATGAGGTGAACAAGCAGTGTGATAACCCAGGATACCAAGCCACAGGGGCACCATGCTACCCTTTTGAGTCAGTCTGAGAGTCTATGAAACCAGTCCATGCTCAGGGCACCACTTTGGCCAGTGACTGCCCTATCTGGAAATAAAATAAATTTCTACTGCTGTGGTGCAAGACCTAGAATTGAACCCAAAAGAGGACGATTATAGCTAGAGTAGAAGGAAGCTAGGGTCTACAGCATAACCTTATAAGACAAGGCCTAAGGGCCTAAATATGTTTATCGTAACAAAGAGGACAGACACTCAGATACCTGAAAGGTATAAATAACGGATCAAAAGCAAACATTTTGTTGTTGTTGTTTTAGTACAAAGAGAACATGATGTGAAAATATTTCTTCACAGCGAAGGTGCTGGATGTATAGAAGACCGAGGAAAGGTGGAGGAGGGGAAAAGAGCAGCAGAATTCAAACATGATCCAGGAACTGACAGTACTTTAGAGATTAGTCGCGCCAAAAAAGGAAAAGACAACCCTACACACAAATCCAAGAGGTCAAAAGAGAGCCTCGCTTTGGATTTTATTGTAAGGCCATTTGTCCATCCCTACTCTCTTTTGACCTCCAGTACTTTAGAGGTTAACAGATTCAGGGGCTGATGCAGAAAGCCTTGCATTAGAGCCACCATGTGACCACAAAATTAGCTCTCCAAACCTACTGCAGCATGAAATAAGCAATGAGCATGCAAATCACTGCTGTGCCATGTTAAAATTGCAGCAGTAATTGACAGCTCGTTGCAAAATGTCACCTTTCCTGTCAGTGGATATAACAAAAGAGAGGGAACAAAGTACAAACTAAAGTCCAAACAAAAAAAACAGCACCACGGGCCTTTAAAAATGGAACACAGTTCTTTAATGAATGAGCCTTGACAAAAAGACCCGACACGGGCCGTGTTTCGGTGACTAGCACCTGCGTCAGGGGTCACAGTGATGACGTGGAAAACTTGGGGAATAACTCGAATATATTCCTCTACAATATATTATTCCTTACCCCACGTAGAGGAATATATTCGAGTTATTCCCCAAGTTTTCCACGTCATCACTGTGACCCCTGACGCAGGTGCTAGTCACTGAAACACGGCCCGTGTCGGGTCTTTTTGTCAAGGCTCATTCATTAAAGAACTGTGTTCCATTTTTAAAGGCCCGTGGTGCTGTTTTTTTTTGTTTACCCTTCCTGTCAGTGCCACCTTCTGCTCAATCCCAGCTCAACCTGAATTGACCCTACTCCACACCTGACCCTGCACCAAGCGCTTCTCCCTCCCTCTCACCTGACTTTAAAATTGACCTGGTGTCAAGGGCACCCCTCTCCAGACCCTCCTCCCCACCATTAAAAAAAAAATCCCTAGTGTCTAAGGCATCTCACACACATTACCTCTCCCTTTTCTTACTTTAAAAAACTCCATGGCGTCTACTGGCATTCTTCCCCGCTCCTCCCCCCCATCTGACTTGATTTTTTGAAGTCCCTGGCTGTCTAGTGGGGACCCCTTGACCCTTGCTCAGGCCCTCTCTAGCTCCATACCTCCTCCTGCCTCAGTGCCATCATCTTCAAAAAGATTATATGGCAGAATGGTCCCGCCTGATGCATCCTAGGATGCACTGCTTGGGACAGGGCACCACTATGTTCAAGATGTCTTTTCTTAGGCAGGAGTGAGTGGCATTGTTGCTGCCTCATTTAAGGTATGGGGATGGAGAGGGCCTGAGTAAGGGGCCGGGGAAGGGGACCCCACTAGACACCAAGGTCTTAAAAAAAAAAATCAAGTCAAGTCAAGCGAGGGGGGGGGGGGAGGAAAGGGCACCACTAGACACCAGGGAATTTGGGTTTGTTTGTTTTTTTAGTTGGAGAAAGGAAGGGTAATATGTGGGGGTACCCTAGACACCAGGGATTTTTTTAAGTGATGGTGGGGGTGCTCTAGACACCATTTTTAAAGTCAAGATGGAGGGTCAGTTAGGTCTGGTAGAGGCCACTGGGGAGTGTGCAGAAAGCTAACAGGGCAGGGAGATCAGGTCAGGCTGTACCTGCCCTGCACTTGGTGAAAAAATTCACACTGTAAAAAACGCATCCAAGGTCATGTCTATCTTTTGTGCATTGCTGCAGCATACTTAATGGTTTCATATGCATTCATTTGAATGCAATAGCAGCCATGTGTGCCACGTGAGGTAAACCCACTTCCTGCATTGCTCATTTCATATATCCCATGGTATCCATGCAGTTCAACTGGCGGTAGCTTTATATATTGCCCCTCATTGAGGCAAACACTTTGAAAGGCAAAAGAATTCCTCAAATACAGCAGAATTCAAGAAAGCTTGGGATAAGCAAAGAGGATCTTTAACTATGACGAGAAAGCCAGAGACCATCTGGAGCCTATGAAAAACTTACAGGAAACAAATTGAGCAGACTACTGTAGAAGGGCCTTGCTTGCATAGGAGCCAGCTCTGTGGGTGCTTGAGCACCTCTAATATTGAACAAACTCCTTGACTGTGTCCAGGGAGAGGTCATTTCCATTGGGTTTAGTGCCCCCAGTAATTTTGAAAAGTTGGTTCTTATGCTTTCTTGTCCTTAGGTGTGGTTATAATCTGTTTCTATCTATCTGTTCAAACTGTGGGCTGGTCCCATCTGGAACACTATCTATCTGCTCAAACTAAGACCTAGGATCAAACTCAAAACAGAAAACAATAGAGCAGTAGTAGTTATTCATGGTCCCCAAAGGGCCTCAAAGGGTCAGATTGTCAGGATGCCCTTAATGAATATGCATGAGATAGATCTGCATAGATAGATGTGCATGAAAGAAGAGCAAGACCTGGGGGTGACTGAAAATCTTAAAGTGACTAAGCAGGTAAATAAGGGGATGGCAAAAGCCATAAGGATGCTTGGAGGCAAAGGGAGAGGTGTGGCCACCAGGATAAAGGAGGTGATGATGCCTCTGTAGAAGCCTCTGGATACTCTGTACTACTCTGGAGACTGTACTTTCAAAAGGATATATTAGATGTATCATATTATGCTAACATTGTATTATATCTCTGGTATTAGAATTCCAGTGCTATTAAATGTGTATATTTTTGATACTGTTTCATGGTAGTTCTATTGTTAGGCTTCAATTTACTGTTTTCAAGTTTACCTCCTTTATTGTATTTATGTTTATTCTTGGTTATTTTATAATTATTATGCTGTTAACAAAATTGTAAGTTTTATGCTAAACTGTACCTGCTGTATACTGCCTTGGGTGAATCTCTTCACAAAGGCAGTTAATAAATCCCAATAAATAAATATAAAAAGGAGGCAGTAACAAGTAACTTTTGCTCTTCAATTAGACCACAATAATATTTTTAAACTCTATTTTCGCCACACTAATTCACCATTCTTTGGTGCAAAAATTCAAGTTTTTCCAGACTTTGCTGAGAAACTCAAAGAAAAAGAAAGCAATTTCTGTTATTAAAAGAGAGTGTTGCGTATAGGGGGGGACCTTTTTGCTAAGGTCTTTGAATTCTTTGTATTTCTTTGAATTCTGTGAATTATATTTATTTTGATCCAGAGAAGTTAAAAGAATTTATATTAACAAAGGAATAGGGCTGCAGCAGTTCTTGACTGCACAGCGTTAAACCGGCTAGCGACATTCCAGGCTCTGTCTACTTGATTATATGAAATAGTTTACTTGTACATTATTTGAGTTTAGATATATTTTCCTGTACTTGGATCTACAAAATGTGGACTAAATTTAAAGTTTTTTTTTCCTCTTTTAATAATGTATCTTTGTATATTTTCTTGTGATATGTGGATTTATGTTTATTGCATAAATGTATGATTGAATAATTATAAATAAAAATAAATATAAAGAGGATAGAGTCAATCCAAGGAAACTAACTGGCTGCCACTTTGAGGCCACCCTTTTCTGCTCTCATCATGCATACATTAGTACCAATGTTGACCCAGATGCTCAAAACCTAATGCTGGCGCTAGGAGTGATTAGCGCCGGAATTGTGTGCATGCTCATGTTTTAAAAGAGGTTTGATATACCTCCTTTCTTAAAAGAAAACCAAAGCGGTGTACAGTACTAACATAAATCAAAGAAGGAAAAGAACCACAATATTGAATGACAGGACAGCAAAAAGAAAGAAAGAAAAAACCCAACACTACTATTCTGCCACCAAACTAGCCACCAGGCCACTAGCCTAACGACTAGAGAGGAAAGCAAGAGAAAATATATGTGTGCAGCATGCACAAAATCCTCCAGTGCACGTACTAATCTGTGCACTGAATATCAGAGCAAATTGTATTTTGGGGGCCCTTTTACAAAGGCACGCCAAAAAGTGGCCTGCGGTAGTGTGAGTATGTGTATTGGACACGCGCGGGACCATTTCTCCACCGCGTCTGAAAAAAAGGGGGGTTTGGGGAGGGCCGAGAAATGGATGTGCAGCAAAATGAAAACCAGCGCGGGTCTATGTATGGCCTGAGCTCTTAACATCACCCATTGACTTAGCGGTAAGGGCTCACGCGTTACCCGTGAGGTAACCATCCAGCACGTGCCAACCGCTGATTAATACCGGGAACGACCCCACAGTAGAAAAGAAAATTATTTTCTACCGCGTGTTTTCAGCGCACACCAAATTTGGAAATATCAACCGGGGCACGTGTTAGCCAGGCGGTAATGCCGATTTGGCACGTGCTGGAAGTGCATGGGCCCTTATGTGCCTTTGTAAAAGGTCCCATAAGTGTACTGAAATGGATTCAAATCAGGGAGATCATGTATTCACTCCAATGATCAAAGACTGCGCAGAAACTAACACTGGCCTTAATGCCAAAAACACACCGTCAGGTCGGGGATGACGTTTGGGTTTTGAAGGGAGGATTTAACATAGTAACATAGTAGATGACGGCAGAGAAAGACCCGCATGGTCCATCCAGTCTGCCCAACAAGATAAACTCATATGTGCTACTTTATGTGTATATCTGACCTTGATTTGTATCTGCCATTTTCAGGGCATAGACTGTAGAAGTCTGCCCAGCACTAGCCCCGCCTCCCAACCACTAACCCCGCCTCCCACCACCGGCTCTGCCACTCAATCTCTGCTAAGCTTCTGAGGATCCCTTCCTTCTGAACAGGATTCCTTTATGTTTATCCCACGCATTTTTGAATTCCGTTACCGTTTTCATCTCCACCACCTCCCGCGGGAGGGTATTCCAAGTATCCACCACGTTCTCTGTGGAAAAATACTTCCTGACATTTTTCTTGAGTCTGCTCCCCTTCAATCTCATATCATGTCCTCTAGTTCTACTGCCTTCCCATCTACAGAAAAGGTTCATTTGTGGATTAATACCTTTCAAATATTTGAACGTCTGTATCATATCACCCCTGTTTCTCCTTTCCTCCAGGGTATACATGTTCAGGTCAGGGGCATAGCTATGTGGGGCCACAGATTAAGCCCTGGCCCCCTCTACAATTGCCCCCCCCCAGCCACCGACCCCCCCTTCCGCCGCTGCCACCACCACCGCCGCCCAGCGCTGGTCGACTCCGGCGCCTTCGTTTTGTGATAATCTGTTTCTGACGCGTTACGTCCTGCACAGGGCTACATACAGGACATGCACAGTGCAGGACGTCAGGAGTTTGAAACCAGATCATCACACAGCGAAGGCTCCAGAATCGACCGGCGCTGAAGAAGACTCTTCGGCTGGCAGGGGTCCCCAACCCCTGCCAGCAAACAAGGTAGCTTTTCTTTGCACCGCTTCAATTCTTTTTACATCCTTAGCAAGATACGGCCTCCAAAACTGAACACAATACTCCAGGTGGGGCCTCACCAACAACTTATACAGGGGCATCAACACCTCCTTTCTTCTGCTGGTCACACTTCTCTCTATACAGCCTAGCAACCTTCTAGCTACTGCCACCGCCTTGTCACACTGTTTCGTCGCCTTCAGATCCTCAGAAACTATCACCCCAAGATCCTTCTCCCCATCTGTACATATCAGACTCTCACCGCCTAACACATACGTCTCCCGTGGATTTCTACTGCCTAAGTGCATCACTTTGCATTTCTTCGCATTGAGTTTTAATTGCCAAACCTTAGACCATTCTTCTAGCTTCTGCAGATCCTTTTTCATGTTTTCCACTCCCTCCCGGGTGTCCACTCTGATGCAAATCTTAGTATCATCCGCAAAAATGCAAACTTTACCTTCTAACCCTTCGGCAATGTCACTCACAAATATATTGAACAGAATCGGCCCCAGCACCAATCCCTGAGGCACTCCACTACTCACCTTTCCCTCATCCAAGTGAATTCCATTAACCACCAACCTCTGGCGTCTGTCCGTCAACCAGTTCCTAATCCAGTTCACCACCTCAGGTCCTATCTTCAGCCTGTCAAGTTTATTCAAGAGCCTCCTGTGGGGAACCGTGTCAAAAGCTTTGCTGAAATCTAAGTAGATTACGTCTATAGCACGTCCATGATTCAATTCTCCGGTCACCCAAAGAATTCAATGAGATTCGTTTGGCACGATTTCCCTTTGGTAAAACCATGTTGTCTCGGATCCCGCAACTTATTGGCTTCCAGGAAATTCACTATCCGTTCCTTCAACATCGCTTCCATTACTTTTCCAATAACCGAAGTGAGGCTTACCGGCCTGTAGTTTCCAGCTTCTTTCCTATCACCACTTTTGTGAAGAGGGACCACATCCACTGTTCTCCAAATCCCATGGAACCTCTCCCATCTCCAAAGATTTATTAAACAAATCTTTAAGAGGACCCACCAGAACCTCTCTGAGCTCCCTCAATATCCTGGGGTGGATCCCGTCCGGTCCCATAGCTTTGTCCACCTTTAGATTTTCAAGTTGTTCATACACAACTTCTGCATTTTTCATATTAAATTGCCAATTTTTTGTTTCTTTTGAAAGGAAAAAGAAGCCCGTACATCCCGTAGTTCTGATAGTGAGAAACATGCCTGTAAATCCGAGCAAAGCTGAGGGTGAGGGCAGGCATTGGCGCCTGTTTTCCTGCTTTGGTATGAGCCTCATAGGTGATTTAAGCTGCAAACATTTTTTTGGGGGGGGATTATATTTCATGGCGTGGGGGGAAGGGTGCCGATGTGCTGTTATACAATCTGTTTTGTCTGGCGCACGTGCACAAGAGTTGCATAAGCGTGGCTCATGAGTGCATGCATCAGTCACAATTCTCCCCCTTGCTTTCGCTTTACTAGTAGTGCATATTGTATCCCATTTGCTTTGGGCATTGGGGGGCTAGTTTTCAGAGCTGTTCTTGTGCTATGGGTTGTGCACTCTTGCCTATAGCACCAGAGCTTTGAGCATCAGGCCCATTGTGAACTACTGCAAGACCTACAGACTTGAAAAATGTGAGACTATAATTCCCTGCATGCAATGGGTAACGTCTGACTTAGAACAACCCTGTTGAGTGAATCTGGGGTCAGTTAGCAACCCAAGCAGGGTCAGATTAAGACAAACTAAGTAAGATCCATCTATGTCAAGTGTAAAAGGCCCCATAACATTGTCAAAGCAATGTAAAACTTGAAATGTTGACCTTTTTTGTATCTAGAAGCCCTAAGCTGTAGCTTAGTCTGCCTAGTGGTAGGACTGGACCTGATAGGAGGCCAGTCTGGGTAGCCCATGGTCTGTGGCACCTCCATATTGGTCCACTCAGCAACAGTGAGACAAGTACATGAGAGAGCTGAAGGTGGTGACAACATAATTTCTTGTGTTTTATACTAAATCCCTAGAATTTGAAATAGGCAGTACAGAAACATGAATAAAACAAATATCCATAATGCCTTGCTTATATTAACCTTGGGCCCCACAAAAAAATCAATCTTTGGCATCACCATTACTACCCTTACACCTTTCCTCATGAACTCCATTCATTTGGCAGGTCTCTCCTATCTGCGTCATTCTGCTCCACTGCTAACTCCCAACTCTGCCCTTTCAACCTTACTGTGCCATATTCCTATCCAGGCTAAAAGCTCACCTTTTTGCTATTACTTTTAGATGTTGTCCAATATTATAATACATACATTCTCTTGTTTGTCTTCATTGTAAGCTCTATAAATCGTACTGCCTCTTTTAAGAGTGACTATACACAGCTGTATACACCTGGTAGCACTTTAGAAATAACCTAGTAAATGTCAGCACAGTCCATTCAGTCTGCCCAATAAGATGGCCAGAATTGACATACTGAGGAACTGAGTTTGATTCCCACTTCAGGCACAGGCAGCTCCTTGTGAATCTGGGCAAGTCACTTAACCCTCCATTGTCCCATGTAAGCCGCATTGAGCCTGCCATGAGTGGGAAAGTGCGGGGTACAAATGTAACAAAACATACAGCGTGCAATAGGTTAGGTGGTTGGGAGGCGGGGATAGTGCTGGGCAGACTTATATGGTCTGTGCCCTGAAGAGCATAGGTACAAATCAAAGTAGGGTATACACAAAAAGTAGCACACATGAGTTGTCTTGTTGGGCAGACTGGATGGACCGTGCAGGTCTTTTTCTGCCGTCATCTACTATGTTACTATTAAGCACTGGCATACATATACCTCTGTCTCTCCCTGCCAATTATTGGGCAGGCTGTAGAGGCCTGCCTCACACTGGTCCCAACTACTGGAATTGCCATTGAAGGCCACTCCAGCCTTGATCCTGATCTGCTTTTTCACCATTTATGGGACCCAGACAGTAAAACTCTGCCCAGCATTGGTCATCATTTATTTATTTAATACATTTATACCCCACATTTTCCCGCTAGTTGCAGGCTCAATGCGGCCAGCCTCTGAAGCTGCCCTCAAAGTTCACTCCAGTTATGGGGCCATTTAAGTTTTGTTTTAATTGGTGTTCCTCTATGTTTCTCCCACGCGTTCTTGCATGCCATCACTGTTTTGGTCTTCACAACCTCCCACGGGAGATCATCCACTACCCTAAAAAAAGAACCCCTGAAACGTGAGGGGTTTTTTTCAGTGTCATTATTTTTTTTTCCCCCTGTTAAAAAAAACTATCAAGCAAAAGCCTGCCTTGAACCTGCGATTCTTGGGTAAGGGATAAGAGACATCTGTAGTAACTCCTCCTGGAATACAGATGTCTCTAATTCAAGAGTCACAGATTAAAGACAGAAATAAATAATAGTAGTAATAGTCGTCATAGGTGCCAACCGTATAAATGCAGTGCCTGAAGCACACACTGAGCAAGATTGCTTCACTGTGTCCACAGTCGAATCATTTGTGCTCAGCGTAGCACACGCAATCATTTGGAAAAGTTGGTAGTAATAGTAGTAGACTACATGTGGCAGCCGCCGGTTCCTGTGGAGTTCAGCTCAGGCCACGCTGCACAGTGTGGGTCTCCCACCCCTGTGTGGCAGAGGATCAGGGAAAGTCCGAAAAGGCGGGACTTACATATAGGGGGCGGAGCAAGAGCTTAAGATGCCGCTACGAGAATTAGGCGGGACAAGCCTGAACTTGTCAGGAGGGGGAAGGGGCGCGTGTGACGTCAACGTGGGCGGGGCGAAGAGCAAGCCAGTCTGTTCGCGGGAGGAGCGAGAGCGGAGCGCGAATTGAGCCCGCGAGTGAGTGAGAGAGCGCGAGCCGGTCTGGGACGGGACCCATGCATCGCCGTTCCCAGAGGTAAAGTACCGAGAACCATTCACCGAAGGGCGGAGAGGAAAAGTGCAATTAACAAGTGCAAGGCAGGGGAAAGTACAAAAATGCTATCCTAAAGTGCAAAACAGGCATTTCCAGTGTAGGCTTGGGAAGCCGAGCTGGGTAAACTGTCTGTTCTTCGAGAGATCAGAAATAGTGATAGTACAAGGTTTAGGCTCCCTCTGTTTTCACTTATGTCCGTGGATGTCCATAGGATGGGGTTTGACTTTTATTGCGGGGTACACAGGTTTTTTTTCCCGTTTAATTGTAGATAAGTAGAGGGGCTTTGAGACTAGGAGTGTAAGTAGATATTAAAGTGGTTAACGCCGCAGATCACGTTTGCAGTGTATTCTAATATTTCCATTGCAAAGTATGTCACGACTGGTTAATCGATACTTGGTTTTGTTTTAATGCAAACTTTTTTAATAAACCTTTTAAAAGTTTAATCTTATAAGTGTTTTGGTCGCTTACCGACGAAGATAAATACCAATTTGAAAATGTAAGGGTTGTTCATAGTAGTATTCTTGCTTTTAATCGAAGTAGTAAGCTCTTTGAAAGTTCGTGTTTCAGTTCAGTGTTGCCGCTGTTCTTGGGTTGTGTTTACAAACATTGGCACGATGTGCTCTGCCCTGACCTCCAGCGGCTACCTTCTGGCGTTGCACACTCCCGGAGGAAACAAAAACAGCCTATTCTTTGCCCGGTGCCCAAAGCATTTCCACTTACTTCAGTTTACCAAACATTTAAGATCATAGCTTCTTGTTTGCAGTTTTTCTTGTCTGTAAATACGTGATTAATTTACTGCTGAATTATTGCTGGAACATTTTTTGTTGCATTTAATGCATACTTGCCATGTGAAATGTCTGATGACTTTTTGTTTGTTTAAATGTTTTTCATAGTATACTCTTTTAGTTTTTAAGGATTGTCTTGCTTTTTGCACTTGAGAAAAATCCCAGATCCTATAGCTGCTGGGACAAAGTAGCTCTAGAGTTGGGAACTTGATAATACAGTAGTTGATGATGATAGCTCTCTATACATTTATAGAGCCGAGTGTGCGATTTAATTCTAGCAGCAATGTACTAGAAGAGCTGGAGCGTCCTAATCTTTGCCTTGTCGCCATGTGATCTTGGGACAAATCATTTATTGTCCTGCTCTCAATTCTAGTCCTCGCTGTGCCACTGCTTCTCCTTGTGTGACCCTGGTGATGAGTCACTCATCTCCAAGTTATTATTTTTCTTCTCTTGTTTCCCCTTTCCCGTTGAAAAATCTCATACGGAGCAGATAACAAAGATTGACAGCCAGAGGTGACTGAGGGCTAGATGCACAGAACCCCTGCGCTGTAAGAAACAGCGCAGGAAAACACCAGCTGAAATACTGTCTCAGAATTACCAACCACTGCTCAACACTAACAGCTGCAAATTATATGCACAGTGTTAGTGTTGAGCTTTGGTTGGTAAAGGGGACCGAATGATCCTGGTGCATGCCCGCAAGAGCTGTACTGTAGGCTCTTGTGCATATGTCCAGTGAGTGGACACCTCCTGACCCTCACAATCTGAAAAAATCCCTCGGTGATTCAGTGGACCCCTCCTGACATCCCTCAACCTAAAACAGTACGTGGTGGTCCAGTGGATACCTCCTTTCTGTCTCCCCCCAAAAGTCTGGTGCTGACCTGACTGACCCTCCCCCCCCAAATACCCTTGTGGCCCCCTGGTGGTCCAGAAGGCCCACCAACCCAATCCGCTGGACCACCAAACCCCTCCACATACCTTTCTTCAGAGGCAGGAGGAGCGCCTATTCCCTCCTGCCTCTGGGCCTGTCCTCATCAAAATGGCAGTTCCCAGCCCCTGCCTGTTGCATTTTGATGCACTGAGACGGGACTGAGCGCCACCATTTTGACAAAGGGGGGGGGGGGGCAGGAGGGGTCCACCAGGGATTTTTTTTTAATGTTGGAGTGGGGGTTGGGAGGCAGTGGCCTATTTATACAAGGTGTGTGTGTTGCATACCGCTGTCGGACCTGACCCTCCGCCCATACCTTAAAAATAATCTCAATTGCAGTCTTCTCCTGGGCAGTGGCACTCATAGGCAGCCTGCACAGGGACTTCTTCTCCGAACCGTCCTGCTGTTCATAAAATAGGAAGTTGCTTCAGAAAGGGTGGGACGGTTTGGAGAGGAAGTCCTGGTACAGGCCGCATGCAGCCTATGAGTGCTGGTGCCGCTGCCCAGGCGGGAGGGAGGTGCAGGACAAGCACCCCCTGTGTAAACAAAAAAAAAAATTACTCTACACCCCTGGCAGGAGGAGTAGCTAAGTTACTTACCTGTAGCAGGTGTTGTCCAAGGACAGCAGGCATATATTCTCATATATGGGTGATGTCATCCACAGAGCCCAGTGCAGAGACTGCCAGATGCATTGTTACTTTAAATCTTTCAGGCAGTGCCTCCACCATGCATGTGAGGGTGCCAGCAGTACAGTATTAAAGCTAAGAAGAACTCCAAGGAGAGGCGGGAGGGATGTGAGAATATTATGCCTGCTGTCCTCTGAGAACACCTGCTAAAGGTAAGTAACTTAGCTTTCTCTGAGGACATGCAAGCATAATATTCTCACATGTGGGACTTAACCAGCTACAAGGCTTACAATAAACATCAATTCTGTAACTAAAATGATAGCGAGCCTGGTGGAACTATCAGGCCGGAGGACAGAGTTGAATTTTAAACAGTAAAAAGATTCTGCAGGACTGCTTGTCCAATCCAGCTATCCCGCCTGGAATGCTGCTCCAAACAGTAGTGAGCAGTGAAGGTGTGGATAGAAGACCGTATATCTGCCTTGCAAATGACTTGAAAAGAGGCAGAGCGGAAATGGGCTACTGAAGCTGCCATGGCTCTCGCATTGTGAGCGGTGACCTGACCAAGGAGGGTCAGCCCAGCCTGAATATACATGTAGGAGGTGCAGTCAGCCAGTGAAGTAGAGATTGTACCTTGGTGATGGGAGTTCCCAACTTGTTAGGGTCAAAAGATACAAAAAGCTGGGCGACTTCCGATTAGGTTTTGTTCGTTCTAGATAGCATGCTAGAGTACTCTTGCAATCTAAGGTATGCAGTGCTGCTTTTCCAGGATGAGAGTGACTTAGGGAAGAAGACATGTAGTACAATGGGCTGGTTGAGATCGAACTCCAAAACTACTTTAGGGAGGAATTTTGGGTGGGTTCGGAGGACAACCTTGTCATGGTAGAGCATGGGTCTGATACAAGGGCTTGAAGCTCACTGGCAGAAGAACTATTAAGAAGACTACTTTATGCGGGACAGAACTTTGGAAAACAAGAAAGAAGCGGTTCAAACAGAGATTTCATGAGAGCAGCGGGGATGGCATTGAGATCCCATTCCACCGGAGTTGGTTTGATAGGAGGTTTGGTGTGAAATAAATCTTTCATGAATCTAACTATCAAGGGATTAACTGAAAACTGGCTTATTATCGACTTTAGAATGGAAAGCTTTGATGGTACCCAAATGTACTCAGTCCAGAATCCGAGAGATGGAGGAGGTACTCCATAAGAGTAGGTAGAGAACATGTAGTAGGGTCGCATGACCTAGCTGAACACCAGAGAGAGAATCTCTTCCACTTCTTGTGGAAGGCTTCTTAAAGGCAAGGAGTATTCTAGAGACTGCATGAGGAAGAGTCGATGAATGCCAATCTATGTCGTAAGGTACCAAGCCGTCTGGGTGAAGAGGGATGACTGAGGTGCTGAGAGACCATTTGTGTGGCTGAAGAACTTTGTTTGTCTGCTACAGCATTCTGCTTGCCGGCTAGGTAAACAGCTCTTATAAAGATGATTTGAGAAGCCGCCCAAGTCCAGATTTGGATTGCTTGTCAACAGAAGAAGTAAGAATAAGTTCCTCCCTGTTTGTTCAAGTAACATAGTAACATACATTGCTCCTTGATTGTCTGTGCGAACTAGTATAACCTGATTGAGAATATGATTCTGGAAGGTTTTGAGAGCATTCCAAACATCTTGAAATTCTGGGAGGTTGATATATCGTTGCTCTTGTAGGGATCAAGAACCCTGTGTATATAGATTGTTGAGGTGTGTTCCCCAATCCATTATGGAAACATCTGTGGCGAGAACCTTGTGATCCTGTGGCTTGGGACTATTGAGAAGAGAGTGTCCATTGAGGAATTCTGAAGTGAAGATGAGCCAATGGCGTTACGTGGACTGTTGAACCATGTGACCGAGAAGGTAGCGCATCTGACGAGCAGATATGAGACAACTGGGATACATGAGTGGTGAGATGTAATAAATTGTTCATGCTCGGTTGAGGAAGAAATGCTCGGCCTTGAGCATCCTCGGTTGAGGAAGGAATGCTCAACCTTGAGTTGCATCAAGGAGAGCCCCTATGAACTCTAAGGTCTGTACCAGCTGAAGATGTGACTTGGGATAGTCAATGACAAATCTGAGGAGTTCTAGGAGTCATATTGTGGACTGTTTGGAAGCGCTGGTGGACTCCTGAGAGGCTGCTTTGATTAATCAGCCTTCCAGATAGGGGAAGATATTGGATGCCCCACCTGCAAAGTATTGTAGCTGCCACTACTAGACACTTTGTGAAGACTCAAGGAGCCAAGCCAAACAGTAAGACCTTGTATTGATAGTGCAGCTTACTTGCCTTCCCTCATGCTGCCCCCCCAATATGCTTGGGAATCTCCTTGCAGAAAGCCCCCCCCCCCAGCTGATGACATAGAGGCAGACAGCCAATCGGCTGGGGGAAAGCCCCTCTGTTATCAGCTTGGGAACGGAGAAACAAGCAGACAACCAATTGGCTGGGGGAAGGCCCCTATGATATCAGCTGGAGGGTCTTTCAGCAAGGAGGAGATTCCCAAGTGAAAATCATCAGGAGCCAGCCTGAGAGAAGGCAAGTTAAGCTGCAGGAGAAAGGTGGAGCCAGAATCAGAGCACTGCAAGGGAAAGGAGATGGGGACAGTAAAGCCAGCGTGTACTGCAAGGGAAAGGCAAGAATACAGCAGCGGGATTCCTGGGCATGCGCAGAACATGGACACTTACCGAGAGACTGTTCTGTACATGTGCTAAGCATGATCCCTACCGAGCTGCTTGCTAAATTTACATGAATCTCATTTGCTTATGATTTTCCTTTGAACATCACTCACTATTTCAAAATTGGCAACTTCTACCGTGGATCTAAATTGACACAGTTTTTAATGGGGAGTTTTTGAGCTTCAACCCCAGAGTCTTTATCCTATCTGTATGTTTTATAATTAGGACGCCCATCTCCTTGACTTTGTCATCCCTAGTGGCAGAGAAAACTTGTTTGGCATCTGGCCATCTTCAAATCTAGGGTAAAAGCCCACCTTTTTCAAGCTGCTTTTAACTTCTAACCCCTATTCACTTATTCAGTACCCATGTGTGTTGTGCCATTCTCACTTAAGTAATTCCCTTATCCCTTATTTGTCCTGATTAGATTGTAAGCTCTGTCGAGCAGGGACTGTCTCTTGTATGTTCAAGCGTATGGCGCTATAAGGCCTAGCGCTATAGAAACGATAAGTAGTAGCAGCAGCATCTGCTAGATGCTCCTGGACAGCAGATTCAAGATCGGAAATCCTGAGCCAGGAAAATTGGTACATTGCTACTGCTGAGGTGGAGATACATAAAAAGACATCAAAGGCGTGCCTCGCAACATATTCATGACAGTCTAAAAGCTTTCTATGTAGCTTATAGAATTCCTCTTGTTTGTCAAAAGGAAGGAATTCTGCAAAAGACAGAGCACTTTTTATTACAGACTTTAAGTAAATCATGCAGATAAAGTTGATAATCCAAGTTACGATTGGTTAGCATTGAAGCTTGAAAATTTTTTCTGCCAAGAGTCTAATGTTCTTGCTTCTCTGCCTGGAGGAGCAGAAACATGAGATCTGGCACTGCAAGTGCACTTTAAAATTGATTCTACCACTAAGGAATAGTGTGGTAGTTGTGATTTCTTAAACCCTGCACATTTCTGTATCCTATACATTGTGTCAGTTTTCTTAGGGGCAATCTGAACTGTCAGTGGAGTCTCCCAGTTTTTTGTTGTTGTTTTTTTTTAGTAAAGTACTTTTCATAATAATGGAGGGGAACTGTAATACCCTCTCTAGGTGGTGAGTCATAATCTAGAACTTCAAAAATTCTGAATGAGGTTCTTCCTCTGTTTCTAGTTTAAAAGGTTGAGCCATCTCGTGGACAAATGGAAAGGATATACTTTCTGGAGGAGACTTATGCCTCTGAGGTGGCGGAAAAGGATCAGGCGGAATGCTGTAGGATGACTCCTCTGAGAGTTCCTGTGGGTCTTGATCTGCCTCCCAGGAGCGGTCTGAATCTGACACTTCAAAGTACTGTTCATGAGAAGTACATGGAAGAGTGTCAAAAAGAGTGTCTGCTTTGTGTGGAGGCATATGAGCTTCTGAAGTTGCCAATAACGCATGCATCGGTTGGGTGTGAGCTGCCCCCAACCGCACACTGTTTAGCCAGTGTGCGGTACCTCTCCTGTGACACTTTCCAATGTATCAGTGGGCTTGGCTGAGGCCTTTGCATGTACCCTGTAAGCCCATATAGACTGTGAATACAGTAGCTCTGAAACCTCCTCCTTAAGCATAGCCTGGATTTCCTCATGAAGGGTAGGTGTTGGTACCGGCTGAGAAAACAGTGTGGACATAGCCTGAGATGTAGTCTGTGCAGGCGTAGGAGATCTCAAAGACCTCAAAGGCTCTTGATGTGACATGAGCTGGAGGGGAGGAGAGCTGTCAGTGTAGCACGGATGCTTCCCATGCATCGAGGACGTCGATGCAGGGGAGGTGTGGATCAAGCGTCTGGGGGGGGAGAATGATGGCGATGCAGGTCCCTTGATGCATGCAGAACCGATGACAAGGATGTAGAGTCCTGATGCATTCATGGCACCGAGTCGAATGTGGCACCCTCACAATGCTGCATGGATGCACCTGATGTCGATGCAGGTTCTGTGTTGAGTACCGAGTCCCCCAACATGCTTGATGCAGATGCCAATAGGTTTTTCACACTGGACTATGCGGGCTTTAAGGGCCCTCACTTACATGTGCTAGCAGAGGTTACAGTGAATACCCTAGTGCTCTGGACCTAGGCACTGAACACACTAGTTATGGGGATCTGTTTCTGAAATAATCCTATTGCATCGAGTACACTTCTTAAAGCCACTCAGCACCCTCGATGACATGGAGGGGAAAACGACTGGCACTATATCAGAAAAGCTCTATGGCCCGGGGAGCTTGAGTAGTTGCGTACCCGAAAAAGGTCATTGCTTCCTGGGAATGAGAGAGGCTCCTCGAGCTAAAAATTGAAAAAAATATATAAAAAATTAGGAAACTGTAAAATTACTATTGAAAAAGTTTAAGATATGAAGAGAAAGTATCCCAAAAAATGGAATGCACCAAAATGGCAAGAGTTTTTTGTGCTAAGGAGAGATTAAAAACGCAAACCTCTCTGCTCAGTGGAAAACAAAAGACTGCTGGTCCCACGTGTGCGCAGAGGGGGCACTGCCTCAAAAGATTTAAATTTACAGTGCACTTGGTAGCTTCCACATTGGACCCATATGTGAGAATATGCCTGCTTGTGCTCGGAGAACCACTGGACCATCAGGGATTTTTTTGGGTTTGGGGGAGGGGGAAGGCTCGTGGAAGGGTGTGGGTTAAGGGACTGCACCATGACTTTACTGTCTGTGCCTGAGCCAGTCAGCGCTTGAGCACTGATGGGAAAGTTAGCAGGGACACTATCAACAGCTCAAGAGCTGTTGGTAATTTCTCTAGCCATTAGGGCAGGGGAATTTTGTGAGCAGGTTTTTGGAGCATTGGAGGGAATTGCTAATGAGTTTGTTTTAATACTAGCGAGCTCATTAGCATAGGACTTTCGGTCACTGCGTCCATGTATGGTAAAGCAGTGGCCGAAAGTCTGTGTGCATTACCTGCAAAATAACGTTTAATTTAGACTGGCTAAAACCAGTCTAAATGAAACTCTGCAAGCCCGGTTTGCTTTGAGCATACATCTGGTGGTTTAAGATTAGAATGAGAGATGTTGTAAAATGAGACAGAAAGTGCTGATGGAGCTTGAGCCCACTTAACTTGTTAGTTCAGTAGCAGTTAGGTGGTGGATAGTGGATGTTATTTACTTTAAAAACTACATTGGCTGTGCTACAGGCGAAATCCTAGGGAAGTTCTCACCTCTGGACATTTATTTGGCCAGTGGTTAGGCAGGTTGTTGGATATGTATGGATGTTTGGTTTGTTGATACATTGATTCCGTGGATCTTGCTGTGAAAAAAAAAAATTAAGTTCCTCTAACCTGGGGTAAGTAATGTCTCTTAATCTTGGATGATAAAATACTGAGAACTATGTTCCTGGATAATAAAATACTGAGAACCCTAGAGAAACATGTAAGTTAAAATTTAGAAAACAACTCAAAACTTCCTTATTTAAGAAATATGTGGGTTGAATTATACTTTAGATTATGATGTAATGCTGTAATTCCCAGATTATTATGCCAAGTTTTTTTTTTTATTTTGATCTGCATGTACGTACTACATAGGCTTTTGCAGATTATAAAACCAATATATAATGTAACGGATGCATGGGGGAGCAAGTAGGAGATCAGAGGCATAGAAGGCACGGGACGCTTGTACTGACTAAGGAGCACATTTGCTGGGAGTCAGATGGAATGCCTCTTTTTCACTTTGTGGCCTTGCCTGATAATAAAAAGCATACATCAAAGGATGATCTGTTTTGAGGGGAAAAGGGGAGGGGTTATTTGTTTAAAATAGGGAGCAGGGGGCAATGCAGAAAAGTTTGTGTTAGAACTGTGTGCTGATGACTGCAGGGCTCCTAATGTAAATGTAACACCAAAGTTTGCTTTCTGATGCAGTAATCTAAATATGCAAATTTGATGCACACAGAACTTGTGTGCTTATCAGAGAGAGGACACTGGACATATGCGCACAAGCTTCTGCACTCAGAATAGCCAGTATTGTGCGCATAACCGAGCAAAGAAGAATATTGGTATACATGTGCTGGAAAGTTATTCTGCGCATAAATGTCGGCATCGCAAAATTTTTGGTTCTTGAAGTTTTTGCAATTCCGAGTATTTACATAAAATACATGCACAGATACACTTTATCTTCTGTTCAGACCTGTGCACGGAACACTCATTTTTCCCCATTCTTTCTTAAAAGGTTGTGGGCACTGTTGTACTTGCAGCAAAAGGAGGAAACAGGCATGAAATCCTCACAGACTTCTACACCTCCTCAGACTAGGTTGTGCTTGCCTTGGTCTTCTGTACAGGTCTCTGAATAGCTAATAGCCTCATTACTATTGATTTTACTTTACAGCGTTGTGCATAGCTTCTCCACAAAACCCTGTGGTGTCTATGCCCTCAGATTACCCCTCCTTGGATACACAGAAGGAGCTTGCTCAACAATTGGGGTGCCCGACACCCACAAAGCTGGCTCCTATATCTGAAAGCAAAGCTTTGGTCTATTAGTGGGGATTTTTACAGGCACCCCAGGAAGGATATACACGTGACCATTCCTCCCTGCCAGCCAATGATGTGCGGCTTATCCACTGCCAAGAACTTTTAATGCCAGGTGCAATCAGTGGTGAGAAATGAAATTGAAAAAGTAGGGCAGTGGCCGAGGGGGTGTATTCAATTTACACCCCCTCCTCCAAGCATAAGATAAATGAGGAAGGTTTCTGGGAAGCTAAGAGTAAGAACCTGCAGTCTCCAGCTCTTGTGAGTCCAGGTTTTAAAAATTTTGCTTGCTCCTGTTAACATCAAGTAACCTCTGCCTGTTTTGTTATTTATTTCTTATATTTTAGAAACCTGAGATAATTATGGCAAGACCATTGCAAGAGGGAAACTCACCAGCAGCACCTGTAGAGAGCACCCGGGGTGAGGGCACCAACTGTTTACCCTCGGACATTGTTTCAGGTTCCCCTTGTGCACTGCCCTTCATAAGCTACAGGCACAACACATCTGACCTCGTCTTGCGGACCCCAGGAACTCCACAGCACAGGGGCTTACCCCTGCATCATTCTATTGTCTGCTGTGGCCTGGAGGCTCACCGTACTGCCTCTACGGTGTCCTGCGCCTTCTCAGGCAGCATCAGAAGCAGAGGCACCACCGTCTCCGGTAAGGCTAAATTTACCGCCAGCCTTCCAGACCTGTGACTCATTACATTCACGTGCAGGGGATGTTTTAAGACACTGGTTGTCAGGCTATTTGAGCCCTTCCAGTTTTACTAGGGGTATCCTTGGGCACTGCTGAGGTATAACAGATCTGCTTCACCTGTTCGGGTGAGGTTGTTTAAGCTCTCAATAAAACCTGAAATGGCTTAAACTACTATACAGCAATGAAACTATTACATTTTCTATGATAGAAACATATGGGGAATGAAAACTGTCCCCGCCCCTTTTATACTGCATCATGTTATGTGTTCAGGGATGGGGTTTAAACTTAGAATTTTTCAGAGCCACAGTTATGTTTTCTGTTTGAAGAAATACTTTATTAATTTATTGGGTAGCTGTAATTCCTTCCTATGCTTGGAGGGCAAGTATCACGATATCATTGCTTCAGACTTGCATTTGGTGAGGCATTGTGACTGTAACTGTAGAAGGTCGCTATTTTTTCTGGCTGCTATACCACCTGAAGCTATTCCTTTCTTTTTTTTTTTTTTAACACACTCTGCTTAGGTTCTCCTATCATGGAGAATCTGATAAAATCATGGAGGTGATGCTGCATTGCTGGATCATCAAAAACTCTTCCTTTCTTCCACCCCCTCCCCTAATATACACACTTCATATGCAGACTAATGCAGATAAAGCAGGACTACAGCACAAACAGAAGAGCAACCTTGAAGAAAGGAGTTCCTTTTGCCTCAGAAAAAAAAATCTTCTAGAAGGCTTTTTTAAGTAACTTGTTCTTTTCTAAATGTAAGGATAACTTCAAAGCTGGTGTCAGACATGCAGGGGCCCAGGTCAGAAAGTAGGGAGGAAATCCTGAAGCCTACCTTCAGACTAATCCTCAATGTTAGGCAGGCTTGAAGGCCCAGGGCAATTGCCTGGTTGTCCCTCTTTAAGGCCAGCCTGGATAACTTCCAGATCTAGAGTGTATGGGATAATTTCAGATTCAGACACTTAAATGTGACTGCAGCACTTATTCATGGCTATTCCTACCCTGTCTTTATCTTACCCACTGCTGTCCTGCTTTTTCACTTTCCCACCACCCTCCCCTCCTCCAAACATGTCTCAGTCCACTCTAAAACAGGGCAGCAACAAGCACAGCAGTAGCTGGGAGGTTCTTTATCAGAAAAGGCTGATATCCTAATCTGGAGGGGTCCGATCCAGATAAGAATACCAGAACACATGGAGCAAAAGCTCTTGGATGTCATATTGGGACAAAGGAAGGTGGGGGTGCCTTTTTGCAACTTTGTTCCTACATTAGGGGAAATCAGGGCAAATTTTGTTTTGCTTTTTTTTTTTGACAGGACTGTAGTGGGGTGGAGGTGTTTACAAAGAATGTTCTGTGCACAGTTACAAACCTCTTTCAGAAAGAAACCATTTTGGCAAATTTCTTTTGTTCTAGTTACAACCCTGATGTTGATGGCAGAGGACGATCCATGAATAGTAGAGAGGTCCCAGGGGACTGTGGAGCAGATTCTGCCTTGGCAATGAAGTTGCTGGGGAATGGGGGCGCTCTGGATGTTAATGAACCTGTGGTATCATTTATCATCCTTATTTTTTTAAATTCGTTTAGTATCTGTCATATCTGGGACAATCTCTAATTCCAGCACTTCAAGCAGCAGGCAAGAACAGCCAGGCTACCCTGAAAATTAACTGTTTCTGGTGTCTTGCTGCAACCTCTTTTAATCTATTCCTTAGTGTCTTATCTTTGCTTTTGATCCTAATATGTATTTCTATGTTTGTGTTTTTATTACTAATAAAAATAAATTCCTCTCCCCTTGTTTTTTTGTTAAGCTGTAATGTTATGTACTGTTGGCACAGTGATGGCTCCCACCCCTAGTTTACATAGGTTCATAAGAGTGGCAGTGACCCAGTAATTCAAAAGGTTTATGCATTTCATATTGTTGCTGGAAACTGGCCGATACTCAGCCTGTTCAGCTGATAAGAAGCTGGCAGGACTTGGGTTTGGGATTATTTTGCTGACTACCATCCTCCCCCAACTCCTCTCATCTTCTCCTCCACACTCACTACCATCCTTCCTCAACTGCTCTCATCCTGTCCGCCACACTCACTTATTTCCAGCTCCCCACAGACATTTGGTTGTTTTTTTTTTTCTCTGTCTCTTGAAGCAGAGGCTGATAAAATATTCGGGTCAGGTTTGGAGCCAGAATCTGTTCTGCCTCAGACCCCATATTTTCTTTTTAGATTCAGCTCATACCTTTCCAGTAGTAGTTCAAGGTGAGTTACATTCAGGTAAAGTAGTTTCCTTGCCTTTCTACCTGAAGCAGTGGAGGAATAAGCGACTTGCCTGATACCATAAGGAGCAGCAGTGGAATTTGAACTCTGGCTTCCCTGGTTCTTGGTCCACTACTCTAACCACTAGGCTACTCCTCCACTTTGATGGATGCCAGAAAGGGGTAGTGACAGGGCCGCATGTTCTGGCTTAGTTTCTGGCCCAAATGCTTTCAAAACTTACTGCTGCTGTCTTCTCCGTTGTTGGGGCCCTTTAACCAACACTGCTCCTGAAGGAAACGTTTGCAAGGGAAGGTGAATGGAGGAATAAGTTGTGGAGAGAAATTGGGAGTGGTGTTTTCAAGGAAGAAAAGGGAAAGAGAAGGTTGGTGGAGCAGAGTGCCTGGCCCTGGCAGTTTTACCAAAGCTGGTAACACTGTTTAATGTTTCTTGAGTACAGAAAGATATAAACAGGATGGAGTCGGTCCAGAGGGTGGCCACGAAATTAATAAGTGGTCTTGAATGCAAAAATTATAGGGACAGGCTTATGAACCTCAACATATATATGCTGCAAGAGAGTAGGGAGAGAGGAGACTTGATAGAGATGTTTAAATATCTCAAGGACATTTATGTACAGGAAGAGAGCCTTTTTCAAATGAAGGAGAGCTCTGGAATGAGGGGGCATACGACAAAGTTAAGAGGGAATAGGCTTAGGAGTAACCTGAGGAAGTATTATTTCACAGAAAGGGTGGTGGAGGCGTGGAATGGCCTCCTGGTGGAGGTGGTGGAGTCGAGGACGGTTCCAGAATTAAAAAAGGCATGGGATAAGCATGTGGGATCGCTTAGGAACAGGAAGAATTAGGGGTTACAGAGGATGGGCAGACTGGATGGGTCATATGGCCTTTATCTGCCGTCATGTTTCTATGAAATACATATTGGAAAGCTCCCTTAAAATAGAGGTAGGGTCTTAGAAACTGGTTTACCACGGCTATTTTCCCATTCTCAATCATCTTTAACCACTGACTGAAGTATCTGAAAGACATTGAGGTGTTCACACACCATGATGAGCTGTGACACGTTCACCCTAAGAATAAATCTCAACAGGAGTGAGGTAGGAGAAGGCTCTTACGTTGTAAATATCCTGGGTTATAGGGTAGACTGTACTGGTCTCTTCCGATTTCCTTTTGTGATGCTGACTTATCCCAAACCTCTCTAGCATACAGACAGCCTGGGCAGCTGGGATGTGTGTGAATATATATTTATATACACATACATATGTGAGGGTTATTTTGCAGCAGATTCCTGTGTGCATGTGAGCTGTGGGCTTTCTGGGATGCATGTGGTCAGGTGAAGCGGTTGCTGCCAGAGATTGTGGCTGAGGGTTGTTACTTAGAGCATACAGCATTGTTTGAGTGGCAGAAATCTCCTTAGGGGTGGCATGGAACATGCCCAGGCATGCCCGCATGGTCCCCCCTCCTCTCCTTTCCTTCGTTTCTTTAACAATGCTGCCAGCCTTGGCTGTATGCCAGGATGAAAACCTGCTACCCAGATCCACGCTGGGGTGGGGGATGTCACCAGCTGACACCAATCTGTGTTATCTGGGCAGAGAGAGTCCTGTTGTGGTCCCCCTCATGTTTCTGGACTTGTTATTCCAGCTTCTCTTAAGATATGCAAGGACGACAGCTCCATGCCTGCAGTAAGAGTAAAAAAATAAAAACAGGACTGGCTTTGCCTCTCTGATGCCCTCTCTGCTGCCAGCTCCCTTCTCAGCATCTTCCTGACCTTTTGCTTTCTGGTTTAGTAAATTGTGTTCGAAGTGAGGCAACCCTGGACTGGATTCAGAATTTGGAAGGAGATAACACTGTGGTTCACTTAAGAAAATGTAGTGGTTTTTAATCGATTTCATTTTGTGCGTTATGTTAAATGGTAGTTGTATAAAGGTAGGCTTTGATACAAGCATATTTGTGGAGCTTTTGTGTTCATTAGGCCACATGCTAAACTGGTATTTCTCTTTTCCTTCTTTTATGTAAAGTAGTGGAGTGTATTAAGCTGGGGGTTGGCTGGGGCAGGAGGTTGGATAGGCAAGCAGGGCAATTGCCTGGGGCTCCCAGCATCTTAAGGGTGTTGGTGACGCTGAGGAAGGCAGAGCTTGAAAGGGTTTGGAGCAGCTGGGCCGGCCTGTTGTTTGTTTTCTGCACTGGAACCCAGTCTCTCTAACCTTGGCTCTGGTATTAAAGGGTAAAGGGGATTTGGATTTAGCTTGCATGCTTTCTCAGTAGTTCAAGACAAGTTACATTCAGGTACAATATTTATTTTTTATTTTATTTTCATTTGTACCCCGCGCTTTCCCACTCATGGCAGGCTCAATGCGGCTTACATGGGGCAATGGAGGGTTAAGTGACTTACCCAGAGTCACAAGGAGCTGCCTGTGCCTGAAGTGGGAATCGAACTCAGTTCCTTAGTTCCCCAGGACCAAAGTCCACCACCCTAACCACTAGGCCACTCCTCCACTGTTTTCCTCTCCCCAGAGGCCTTACAATTTAAGTGGCTCTTTTACCAAACAGTGGTAAAAGGTGTCCTTAGCGTACTCTTACATGGGTCATTCCCATTCACTAAAGCCATTTTTACTGCTGAGGTAAAATGGCAGAAATTCCCATTTTTAGTATTAATGTCCACACGCTAATTTTGCCATTAGTGCGTGGCCATTAAAACAGATTAACACACGAGCCCTTACCACCCCCTCTATTATGTAGGGGGTCAGGGCTCACACGCTAATTGGTTAGTAAGTGATGGCCGATAAAGACCGGAATGGTCCATCCAGTCTGCCCAACAGTCACATTCATTCTCAATTCTAGATTAAATCAACAATGAACGTGATATTATTTATTTGATCATGGTCTTTCTTTGTTGTTTCTGGGACATAGACCGTAGAAGCCCGCCCGGCTCTATGTTCCAACTACTGGAATTGCCGTTAAAGCCTGTCTGAATCTGTCTTGGCATTTGCGGGACACAGACTGTGAAAGTCTGCCTGGCACTGTCCTCGTGTTCCAAATAAACAACAGGGTAACCGATCTGCAAACTCCAAGATGGAAAACAGACAAAGCAGATACGTATATGAAAAAAAACAGTTTTTAATGGAATTTCAATGAAAATGAAATTAGAAAGCCCAACCCAACCTAAACCAGATTGCTATATGCGGCACTCAGACCGTACAAGCCAGCCCAACACCGGCCTTAGTTATTACTGCCAGAATTGCCATCTAAGCACCACTTGATATACAAACACATATGCAACCCTTTAAGCTTTGATTTATTTTTGTTTGTTTTACATGGCAATGTAGCTGCACTAACCAATTAGCGCAGAACACACCCATTCTGTGCTCCAGATACAAAATATAAATTTGATATTTTTTTAGCATGTGGGTAGCATGCGCACATGGCAAAATTACTACGGGATGCCTCAGCTTTGTAAATGGGCCCCTAAATTTGTACCTGAGGCAATGGAGGGTTAAGTGACTTGCACACAATCACAAGGAGCAGCAGTAGGATTTGAACTGGGTTTCCCCTGGTTCTAGGTTCACTGCTCGACCCATTAGGCTACTCCTCCAATTGACTGCTCGGTTTGTTAGACCTAAGGAAAGGTGTGTAGCTCCCAAAAGCTAGTTAAAGAAGTGTTAACTTAGGGGTATGTTTACTAAGGTGTGTTAGCGTTTCTAATGCACCTTTAAATTTAAGGTGCGTTAAACACTAATGCGCCTTTATATTTCTATGGACACGTTGGCGTTTAACACGCGTAAGCCATTTACGCGCGTTAAAAATACTAACGTGCCCATAGCACACCTTAGTAAACATAGGCACTAGTCCAATAAAAAGGTATCACTCTTGTTTATGGGAAAGAACTCAATGAGCTTAGCTGTGCTCCGCATGTCTTCCCCAGTGTGTGTGTGTGTGTAGCAGCTGTTCTGTTCAAGCCACATGGTCCCAACTGAAAAAGGGACCCTGGGTGGTCTCCAGAGCAGCTCATATTTTACACATATTTGACCTTTAAATGCATCCATTCTGCAGCCCCCCATTATCTCTCCACTCTCATCTCTCTCTACATTCCTCCCCATGACCTCCGCTCGCTGGACAAATCTCTCTTGTCGTCCCCCTTCTCCTCCACTGCTAACTCCAGGCTTTGCTCCTTTTCTCTCGCGGCACCTTATGCCTGGAATAAACTTCCTGAGCCTGTACATCTAGCTCCATCTCTACCTGTTTTCAAATCTATGCTGAAAACCCACCTCTTCACTGCTGCTTTTGGCTCCTAGCCACTACTCATTTGCCTCCCCCCTTGTTCCTTCTTGCCCAGTACTTCCCTCGCCCTTAATTGTCTTGTCTGTCTGTATTATTTTAGATTGTAAGCTCTAATGAGCAGGGACTGTCTCTCTCTGTCAGGTGTTCAGGTCTGCGTGCGTCTGGTAGCGCTGTACAAATGCTAATAATAATACACTATCATTTGATGTAGCACAAAGTGTCAAAACCTGCAAGAAATGTGCATAACTTGAAGGAAATTGACACATAAGGGCGATTAGTTGCTTGACATCTGCTCTGGTTTTATTTCCTGCTTCAGATACAGGACCCAGAGAGGGGCAAGAGTCTGTAGAAGAGGACCACATTAGTGTGAACCCTGCAGCCCGGGACACGGAGAGCATCACAGCGAATGGGAGGGGCCTGGCAGATCTGCCACTGATGGATGAGCAGGCTGCAGGTGCCATCGCAGCCCAACTGAGGGTCATTGGTGACGAGATGGATGAAATGTTTCGTCGGAGGGTGAGTTGCATGGCAGCAATCAGTCACATAGTGGAATATAAAGACGAGCACTTGAGAGAGACAGCACTAGACCAGACCAAAGGTCTGCCTAGTCCAGTATCCCATCTCTGACACTGGTAAGCAGGCCACTTGGAGAGTCCTGTATTTCTCAGAGATGGGTTAGACTGCTGAGGGCAGGACAGAAACAAAGGAGTGGGGCTAGTCAGTGACATTGTTCTACTTTGCCTAGGGGCCATTTGTGGTACTGGGGGAGAGGGGCAGGCATGGATGTTGTCCCTAATAACCCCCAAACCAGCCTTGCCATCTGTTTTCATGCCATGCCAATTTCCAGCCCTCATAGTTTTAAGGAGGTGCTGACGTTGGGGGAGGAGGGATGTCTTCTCTGACTGGTATGTTAATTAACCCGAGGCATCACTTATCCTTTGTGTCAGTACGGGTGCTCAGCATGTCTCTAAGTGCCAGCTGTGGCATTTAATAAAAGAAATCTATATGGATAGTCATCAGTGCTGAATATATGCTATCACCAGGGTCTGTCCATTATCTGTATAGCAATGATATACAGTATTACCTGTATAGTTTCTGAATATGTGGTTTACTCCAGCCTGCTGAAAAGCAATCCTAAAATAAACATACAGGCTATCTGTGTAGCTCAGTAGTTCCCAAACCTGTCCTGTAGGAAACTCAGCCAGTCGGTTTTCAGGATATCTATAATGAATATTCATGAGATTAATTTGCATACCCAGTGTACCTGAATGTAACTCATCTTGAGCTACTACTGAAAAAGATGTGAGCAAAGTCCAATAAATATTTTTACTGCATTCAGGTTTTTCTTATTAATATTCAGTATAGATATTCAGAAAATCTGAGTGGCCGGAGTTCCCAGGACAGGTTTGGGAACCACTGGTGTAGTAGCTCAATATGTCAATATGTCTGCTGTATGGATGATTTTGTTTCATCCTCCCTCTGCCTGGGACAAGTTGGGTGAAGATTCAGCTCATACTGTCCATGTAACGTTTGGAAAATGTACGGATGGAGGATTTATATGATCCTCAGCAACCATGTAAATCTTTCAGAAATCTGACCTGCTTAAATTTTGTCTGGCAGTTTGTTACACTATTAACTGTCGTTGTGTTCCTTGGCAAGGAACTCAACAGGTCAACTCTGCACTGCATGAAGAATTAAGATTCCTTGTAGTTTTTGTTTTGAACTTGCCTCCTAATATTTTCATTGTACACTTTCTATTCTTGTTTTAATGTCTGTTCTTTCCAGCACTCACTCCCCCCCCCCCCCCCCCCCCCCCCGCTCTTATCATAGTTACAATGATTGCTCTTACTCCTCACACACACATACCTGTCTGTCCTTATCTAGCTTTGAAGTGGTTTAGCTTTGGTTCATTGGTCATCGCCACTGGCAAAAGGCTCTATAATTTTTTACCATCCTTTTGGGTTAAGAAGGCAGGAAAACAAATCCCTTCCTTCCGCCTGCACGGTTACACACTTCTATAACAAGAGTTTCAGTTTGAATGAATAGAAAGCATGCTGGTGGGGGAGGAAATGGGGGTGGGAGGTAGTGAAGAGTGGTCTTGGCTATCTTTCTGTCCACACATGCTGGTAATGTGAGAAACAGAGTTATAGAACTCCTAAAGCCACAGATTGGAAGGAATTGGTTTAAAAACAACTTTGGCTCTACTGCTTATTAAGGGGTCTTTTTACTAAGCTGTGCTAAGAAATGAGCTTGGCATGCCCTTACATGGTCCTTTCCTCACACTAAGCCCATTTCTAACGCAGCCATCAAAAAGGACTTTTTTTTTCAATTTGTTTCTTTAGTGGTCGTGTACTAATGTTAGTATCAGCGTGTGCCATTTAAAAAAAAAAATTTACTGCAGGAGCACTCACCGCCTCCTTTCTAGTTGGCGTTAAGGGTTCCCATGTTATTTATTTGTTACATTTGTATCCCACATTTTCCCACCTATTCGCAGGCTCAATGTGGCTTACATAATACCGGAAAGGCGTTTTGCAGACACCGGTGTGAACAAATACAATGTGATGTTGTGGTAAGATAAAGTTCTTGTAGCATTGCCATATTAAGGAATTGTGCCATGGAAGAGTTATGTCCATACATACTTTAGTTTTGTTGTGTTGCAGAGATCAGGTATTTAAGTTGGATCAGTAGGGTATGCTTTTTTAAACAGGTTGGTTTTTAGTGATTTCCAGAAGTTTAGGTGGTCGTACGTCATTTTCAAGGCTTTTGGTAGTGCATTCCACAGTTGCGTGGTTATGTAGGAGAAACTGGATGCGTAAGTTGATTTGTATTTAAGTCCTTTGCAGCTTGGGTAGTGCAAATGTAGGAATGTACGTGTTGATTCGGATGAGTTTCTAGTTGGTAGGTTGATCAAGTCTGTTATGGATGTGTTAACCAGTTAGCATGGTAGTAATGTTATGTTATACTATCAGGGACTTATCTCTCACCAGCTCTCTAATATAAGGTTCAAGGCGGGTTACAATCAATTTAGAATAAGAGACTGACAACAATCGTCAGGAATTACACAGTTTCAAGAAAAATTACAATAAAAATAACAATATTAGAACCCCCCCAGTCCTAACAAATAAGTATGTTTTCAGTGCTTTGCAAAATAGAATATAACTCCCTGTCGAGCGTAATTCAGAAGGAAGATTGTTCCAATATCGAAAGCTAAGAAGAAAAATGAGAAAATGCAGATTTAAACCGTACGTTTTTAGTTGAAGGAAAAGCTAACAGTAAGTAACTGTATCTATGTAAGCCACATTGAGCCTGCAAATAGGTGGGGGAATGTGGGATACAAATGCAATAAATAAATAAATCTTCTGGAGATTGTCCTAGATTTTACCACAGTCACCAACTGAGATCCACCTTCAGGGTAAGTACCCTGAAGGTGGATCTTGAATAAAACTTGAATACTAAACAAAGTGCTTTAAAAAGCGTCTTTACAGGCAACCTCATTTGAATTCTAGAAAGTTGCTTGGAGGACAGACCCAGATATAATGAATTTACATAATCTTATAATGATAAAATTGTTAGTGATCTTCTAGAAAGTAAGATCTTGGCAAACGTAGTTGTGTTAATTTAAAATAGGCTTTTCTAATCAAGCCATTGATCTGTGGCTCCATTGTCAATGGTGCAACCAGTACCATTCCCAAAACTTTGGAGGTTCTTTGTACTTTAAACTGGGATCCATTATCACTTGCTAGCTGATTTATGCATCTATACACATTCTCCGCCCCTGACCAGCCCCTACCCCCCCCCCCCCCCAAAAAAAAAAGCTAGAATCTCCCAGGCCTGCACCAACTTGGGAAATCCCCATTCTGGGCTAAATGCCCTTTATTCTCACTGTTTCTGGTAGCAGTTTTTCCATAGCCTGAGCTCTGTTTTACTGCATAGGGTTAATACATTTCATAAGAAAGAGTGTTTATGTGGAGGGGGTGGGGGAGAAGGAAGAGAAGTAACTCATTATCCTTCTCTCCTTTTTGCTGAGTTCAGGTAATAAAGAAATGAGTTAATAGTGTTTTGATTGCGATAAGGTGCATGTTTATTCAAGCCCTTAGCTGGAAAACTGGCCATGTAATAGCAGCTCTGACCAGGGAGGCAGGGACAGGGCCACCTGAGGGATGGGAAGTGCTGAAGGAATTCTCTGTGTCTATTCAGGCTTTCTCTTACCTCCAGCCCTTGCTCACCCCCCATCCCCCCAAATCGGGAGGCCATTCCATGCATTCAGCAAGCTTTCCCTAGAGAAGTAGTAGGGTAGCCGTGTTAGTCCACTTTTAAAGACAATAGAAATAAAACAAATCAATGAAAATAAGGTACCTTTTTATTGGATTCATGATACATTTTTTGATGAGCTTTTGAAGGTAACCCTTCTTCTGAATTTGTGATCTGAAGAAGGGCTACCTTTGAAAGCTCATCAAAAATGTATTGTTATTCCAAGAAAAAAAAATGTATCCTCTTATTTTATTTTATTTTCTTTGTTTTGTTTTATTTCTGTTACGTGGAGAAATATAGTCTGAGGTTCTCCTGAGCCTAGTCCCTTGGAACTTTCCCTTCCAGTCTTTTTCAGTAGCACATTCTAGCCTATCTCCGCATATATATCGGTACCTTTAGGTGATGAGATCATACGTTGATTTTAGTCTGTCCTGATGTGCAAGATGGAAGAGCAGAACATCCAGTTCTAATGTTCATTGGTGCATCCCACTGTTTGAGATCATAGGGAAGGTTTATTTGTAGCCTTTCTGAGTTAAGAACATACTCTAGAGTGCTGACGGCTATGAGGTGGAGAGGTTTACTTTCATTCACGAGCACTTCAACTCAAGGTGGTTCTACAATGTATGGGCACTAGGAACAAGCTGTTCTTGGGTGATCGTAGGGGCTTACAATATCTGTAAGCTCTTGGAGACAGGGCATTGTGGAACAGCACACTCGCAATCATTTCAGTGCCCCTCCCCCCAAAAATATTCACCCTGAATATTCTTATACTGACTCATGTCCTTATATGGCTCTTGTTTTCCATGGTTTTAAGATGGAGGAAAGGTTAAAGTGTGTGTTTTGACCAAATAAAAAATAGGTTTAAATCCTAAAAATTTGAGACCGAGGCTTGCTGTTTTTAACAGATAATTTTTGGTTTGGTGGGTTATTGTTTGTGTCTTGTTTTTATTTTAGGTAAATGTCTTATTTTCCTCTTTTTTTTTTTTTTTCTCACTAGTAGGGGGCACCACCAGCGGGGCTGGTGGTTGGGAGGCGGGGATAGTGCTGGACAGACTTGTGCGGTCTGTGCCAGAGCCGGTGGTGGGCAGCGGGACTGGTGGTTGGGAGGTGAGGATAGTGCTGGGCAGACTTATACGGTCTGTGCCAGAGCCGGTGGTTGGGAGGAGGGGCAGATGGTTGGGAGGCGGGGATAGTGCTGGGCAGACTTATATGGTCTGTGCCCTGAAGAGCACAGGTACAAATCAAAGTAGGGTATACACAAAAAGCAGCAAATATGAGTTATCTTGTTGGGCAGACTGGATGGACCGTGCAGGTCTTTTTCTGCCGTCATCTACTATGTTACTATCACCTGTGCCATAACTTTGCTTCTACTGAACTCACAGCTTTAGTTAGGGGATTCATATCTCAAGTTTAAAGCAGGCTTGAAGAATTAATTGGTCATTTATTTTGAAATATATAATTTGGCCAAGGGTAACTTTACTGGCTAAATACTTGTAGCCACTCCTCCCTAAAACATTTTATTTGTAATTTGCTGCAACTGAGTTGTAACTTTGTTTTTTCCCCTTCCTTTCATGTGTGTTTGCTTTTAATTTGTGTTCTTAGGGTTTTTTAAATGGCTTATTGTAAACTGTCATGGTGTATCTAGAAATTGCAGTGTGTGAAATCAATAAATATAATACAATTAAATGATAAAAAAATATATATTATTCAGCCTGCGGCATTCGTATTTTTTTTTTTTGGGGGGGGGGGGGTTGTTTGTTTTTAACACTAACAGAAGTATTTCTAGGTATGGATATTCAGCACCAGGCTGTAACTGCATACCGGGGCTGAATATCCGGCTCTTCTCCAGCCACCAGAAGTTCTCTGGGTACTGCTGAAAATCAGTACCGGTAGCCCAGTAGCTATTTTCATTATCCTTATCTTATTGTAAGCCACACTGAGCCCGCAAAGAGATGGGAAAATGTGGGATACAAATGCAAACAATAAATAAATAAATAAATAAATCCAGCCACCAGCAGTGAAAAATCGGCAGTGTCTGGATAACTTTTAGCTCCGACACTACTCTGATATTGCTGAGATAGTCCAACCAGTGTTGCTGAATATCCGTTCAGGAGCCAGTCAGCGGGAGTTAATCAAGTGGGAATGGCTCCTACCCGGTTAACACCTTCTAAATATTGACCCATATATTTATAAATTATATATAAACCATGTATGAAGAGGAACTGGCCTGCATCAATATCTGGGCCAGTAAATACAGCAGTGCAGAGAATCCCCTTACCTTCTGCAATAAATCAAATTAAAGTTGTTTGTACATGAAATATTCTTAGAAAAGGGTGGGAGAGGGGCAGTTGCACTCTGCTCCTGAGTTTGTTGTGCTGGTACTCCCAGGGTGTGGATGGGTAGTATCATCTGTGCAACTCCTCCTTCTCCTCCCCTCCCCCCATTCACCTCTTGCCCTTAAAGGCCTGGGGCAATTAACTTGAACCTGATGCCTTCACTTCTCCACTGTATATTAAAGAAATCAACTTTTTTTTTTTAAGGGGAGGTGTAGGAGGCTGCTAATTGCAGAAGAGTACCTCTCTGTGAACTTGGTTAAAGCAGTTACACCTTATTGGGGTATTCGGGTGCACACTGCACCCACAGAGCTAAAACATGCTGCTTATATTACCAAAATTTCAAGATGCCTCCTGGGCTGCAATTATGTACCATTTAAGCAGAGGGTGAAATACAGAATCTCTCCAAGGGAGCTTTGTCTGCCAAAGTAATATTTGGGTCGGGGTGGGAGGGTGAAGGAGTGGCAGTAGCTCAAAAGGACTTTTTGTTTAGTTGGGCTGAATAGTGCTCAGGGACTGACTGGACTTGATGGCTTTTGAAAGTTAATGACTAAAAATACATAGAGAGTTGTGTGCCTCCCCCCCTCCCCAAGCTGTGGATTTTTTTTTTTTTTTTTAACATCTCTAGATGTGTTAAACAGCAGGGAGCAGTCACCTGCTGACACAGCAATGTAAAGGGGTTCTGGATTGTGCAATCTGAGAACTTGTTTCTCGCCTCCACCCCCACCGAGTTTTTGTTTGCTTAGAACTTCACTCATATTTCTGTGTAAATTTTGCTGGTGATCTTTTAACTGAAACGTGGAGAATGCAAGATGATGAGTGTGTAAAGATGCAAACCTCTCGCCCTTCTCATAACCCTTCGTTTTCATGGAGGGGCACAGATCAGAAACAGCTTTCCTGGGAAACCAAGGGAAAACTGATTTCCTATGGAAATACTCTGCTTTTAAAAACTTTCTTTTGACTTGAGGAAGAAGTGAAATTTCAGCTGCCTGAAACTTTGAGCTGGGGAAGGAAGGGGGGGGGGGGGGGGAAGCTGCAGCAACAGCTTGTTTTCTGGCCTGAAACAATGCGAGCGAGAAGGCAGCGCGCTCTGCTGCCCTCTCGTCTGTCTGCCTGTGTGTATATATCATGTTCTATTTATAATCGCATGACTCAGCTTGGCTGCTCGCGTGCCCGGCCCCTCGCATCGTTCTCGTGGCCTTCAGCGTTTGGCCCTGCCTCCTCTTCTCTTTAGCAAACAGGTTCTGGCAGAACGGCTCATGCACTCCTCCAACCTCCCCATGCTCCTGCTTTCAATAAATATTTGTGGGCATAGACTGCCAGTGCACAAGGAGGGGATGGAGAAGTACCCCCCCCCCCCCCCCATCCTCAACAAAAAAAAACACGCTACCCACTCTTCTTGCCCTCCCTTCCCCCACACTCACTCCTGCCTCACCAGCTGTTTAAGGACAGGCCTGCTGCCTACTCAGCACCAGCTGGCCAAGCTAAGGGAGCAGCGGAAAGCACTTCCTTCAGAGTCTACTCCAGTCTTGCAGTCCACACACTGGTGCAGTTAGAGAGAGGGGGGAGGGCAGGAAAAGGAATTAGGAGTGAGTAGGGGAAGCAATAAAGAAAAGGAGAGTAGTGGGGTGCAGAGTGAAAGGGAGCTTGAGGTGGGGAAGGGTAGTAACTCACAGCCAGATGCATTAACTCCACAGAAAGAGCCCTTCCCTTACCGATCCCTTAGCGAATCGGTAAAAAACGGGCATGCATGAAGGAAATCGCATGCAAATGAGCTGCTCGCTGTTAGCTGATTTACACATGATTTCCTTCCTAAGGAGGGGAAGCCAGTCGGCCAGCTGAGCATGCACAGAGCAGCCAATCGTTAGACTGGCTGCTCTGCGCATGCCAAAGACGGCTTCATACACATCCTTCACTCAGAAAAAAACCCAAAGGACATTCCTGATGAGCACTTGCACATTTTTCCCTTCAGATTTTGTGATGGGTGTCCTTCTCTTGGACGTGTTTTTCTTACATGCCCAAAATGACCACGCCGGAGAGAATCGGGGATAGGGACGTGCGAGGACGTCCCAGTCAAAACTATTTGGACGTCCCTTTCGATTATGCCCCTCCAAGTCTCTCTCAGCCAATCACAGTGCATTTAGCTGTCACTGGTGTCTGAGAACCCTTTTGTGCATGTCCCAGTTTACTACTTGCGCGCTAAACCGGCTAGAACCAGTTTAAAAACCACGTTGCTGGCTTGTTAAGTTTACTTGCGTTGCAAGACGTATGAGGAGAGACTTGTTGACCTGAACATGTATACCCTGGAGGAATGGAGAACCAGGGGTGATATGATACAGATGTTCAAATATTTGAAAGGTATTAATCCGCAAACGAACCTTTTCCGGAGATGGGAAGGCGGTAGAACTAGAGGACATGAAATGAGATTGAAGGGGGGCAGACTCAAGAAAAATGTCAGGAAGTATTTTTTTCATGGAGAGAGTGGTGGATGCTTGGAATGCCCTCCCGTGGGAGGTGGTGGAGAGAAAAACTGTAACGGAATTCAAACATGCGTGGGATAAACATAAAGAAATCCTGCTCAGAAGGAAGGGATCCCTAGAAGCTTAGCCGGTGGTGGGAGGCAGGGCTGGTGGTTGGGAGGTGGGGATAGTGCTGGGCAGACTTATACGGTCTGTGCCAGAGCCAGTGGTTGGGGGGCGGGGATAGTGCTGGGCAGACTTATACGGTCTGTGCCCTGAAAAAGACAGGTACAAATCAAGGTAAGGTATACACAAAAAATGGCACATGTAAGTTCATCTTGTTGGGCAGACTGGATGGACCGTGCAGGTCTTTTTCTGCCGTCATCTACTATGTTACTTCATGTGGCCCTCAAATAGGAGACTGGGAAGCACTGTAGTAACAGGATCTAATAATCAAACTGGTAGCTTATGAACAAACAACTCTGCTTAAGAAAGCTGGGTGGGGGGGGGGGGGGGGTCAACCAGACTACATTACTAGGCAGACTGGGTGTGCCATTTCGGTCTTTATCAGCTGTCATCTGTTATGTTACTACACATCAGGCTGCAGTTATTTTTTTTTCACTGGCCTTTTGCTATCCAAATAGCCGAAAGGGCAGAGGGAGGGGGAGCAAGGACAGTGCTGCAAAACTGTCCAGGTGGTAGCAATTTTCATCCACTATGTGAATAAGCTATATAGGCCTGCTGAATATATGAGTAGTGGCATTGAATATGGATATTAATGTAAACACTTGTGCCATGTTTTAACTAATGTGGAGGTTACAACTGAAAATTTGCCAGATATTGTAACATACCCCCTTGTGGTGGAGTGTGGAAATACACTTATAAATAATGCAGCAGAAGACATCCCATTCTATGGGGTGTCCAAGGAAAGCTCTACACACAAAAGAGATTTGACAAGAAATTTAAGTAAATATTTTATTTATTATTATTATTAATAATAATTAATGATAGCATTCACGTATGTTTCATTAACACAGTACCATTAGTTGAGAGAGGATGATATTATAGCAGAATGGTACCAGGTGTTAAATACTTTTACAGTAAATTAGCATGGCAAAAAGGTGTTCAACTTAGCAGCAATTAACATCTCAGCACTTTCAAATTTAATTCCTCTAATTGTACAAAATATCGCAGGCCATTTTTTCTCAGAACTGGGTTGTTGCTCAGTTCCCCTCAGTACCACCACAATTGAGACTCAGGAGCTCAGTAGCAAGCGGATCCCAACTAAATGCACCCTCATGTATCATATCTGAGAAGAAACTCTTTCACCTTAACGTGACCCAGACCCAGTCAGATAGGGGTCCTAAGGTGGGTAAGTAGACAGTCAGTGTACTTGGATCTGAGATTTTTCTCCTCTAGCATAAACTTTTGTGCAGACCTTTTTTCCTACAGTTATATTGAGTCTTTGCTAGTGGTACAGCTGTCTCATGATGGGTACCTTTGAAGTCCTCGGGCGTTGGCATCAGCTCCGTGGTTCAGGAACTCCAGAGTACTTACTAGCCTGACTTTAAAAACACAAAAAGAGAAAACCCTGACTCTCTATCTCTGATGAGTGTACCCTAACTTCAGTAAGTGGTTTCATTGGCCAAAGGCCATGAAAACTACTCAGAGAAAAAAGGTAAACAGGGGAGTCTCCTATCTAGTTCCTACTCCGTACTCTTGAATTCTCTTTTTAGTTCTTTATCCCGCCCTTACTGTACCCCTCACTGGTACTGTTAGTGAGGTAGGCAGGGACTCCCAGAGGTGGGCATCTGGCAGGAAGCATCCACAGTGGCCAGCTTTAAGGGCGGGGGTTCTCGATAAAGGATTTTATGCATCCTGAGTAGGCTTGTCTCTTAGGTGCACTTCAGCTGGGACACACTCTAATGCGGGCTTCCTTGGGGTCTGGACACACAGCTCAGGCGGGGCAGTTTCCTCTTCAGGGCCGAACTCCCCTTTACCGGGCAGACTCCCGCAGGGCCGGTCCTCTGGACTACTGCACACACAGCTGCATTTACACACACAGTCCAAACTCTTCAGGGATATAGGGCCCCCAGCCGTGTCACTCCTTTCGGCTTCTCACTCTGACCCTGCTCTCTCAGCTTTGCCTGGGGCTGTACTGCTTTTGTCAGCCAGTTCTGCTTCTAGCACAGCCCAGCACTGCTCCCAGTATGGGGATGTTCTAGTCCCAATACCGCACAGCCACCTGGCTCTTCTGCTTCGCTCTTCAACTGAGCTAGTCTCCGCAATGGCTGCTATGGCTCCTCTTCCCAGCTTGCCTTCCTTCTTGCAGCTCAGCTTCTCCTGTGTCCCTGCAGACTTCTCCTCCCCAGTACTTGCCTTCTTCCGTGCCCTGCACTTCCCCAGACTTACTTGCAGTGTTCATTCATATGGGAAGCTTTCAAATAAATTAATAATCTGTCCAATAAGTAAAAAAAACAAAAAAAACTTTTGTCCACTTTTAAGGCACTGCCTATCCAATTGAAACAACTTTAGACTTGTTACAGATGGACCAACAATTAAAAAAAAAACAACAATAGGGATGCAGCAGCTCTGGAATTCGTTGCCAGAGAATGTGGTAAGGGCGGTTAGCTTAGCGGAGTTTTAAAAAGGTTTGGACGGCTTCATAAAGGAAAAGTCCATACACCATTATTAAATGGACTTGGGGAAAATCCAGTATTTCTGGGGTAAGCAGTATAAAATGTTTTGTACTTTTTGGGGATCTTGCCAGGTATTTGTTACCTGGATTAGCCACTGTTGGGAAAAGGATGCTGGGCTTGATGGACCTTTGGTCTTTCCCAGTATGGCAATACTTATGTACTAATGTAGATTTGCTTGCTTTTTTTTGAGTGAATGGGGATGACGGCTTCACTGGGAAGGGGAAACTCACAGGTTACTTTAGCCTTCCTTCTTTATGGAGGCTTGCCATGCCTCTTCAGCTTGCAGTTCTCCTGCTCCTCGGGCGTTTCTTCACTGCCTCCAGCCAGCCTGCCGCCTCACCTGGCCAGCTTGTTCTCTGCTGCCAGCATGCAGTCTTAGCTGGCACCAGTGCTTTTTTTAGTAGAAAAAAGGTGCTGGTACTCATTATGGGCAGCGTCACCACATATGACTCCACCTCTATAGCCACACCCACATTAGCCACACCCATTATACCAGCCATGGTGCATATAAACAGGCGTCATTGAAAATTATTATACTAGTATAGGAGAAAAAAATAACATGATTTTTTTTTTTCAATATAAATAATTTCTGTAAGCTGTTAGAGCTCCAGTATACCCAGTGCAAAATAAGACAGCAGATGTAAATTCTCAAATTGGACATATTCCAAACACTAAAATGAAAATAAAATGATTTTTCTACCTTTGTTATCTGGTGACTTTGTTTTTCTATCCATATTGGTCCCAGTCTCTGATTCTGCTGCTCTCTATCTGTTCTCTTAACTCAATTTCCAGGGCTTCCTTTCCATATATTTCTTTACTTTCCTCCTTTCTTCTTCATTTCTTGCCCTACATCCATAAGTAAAAGCTGGGTCCTCCTCTGTGGAATTGACTGTAGGAGGTATAACGTGGATCCAGCTTTTGCCTATTTTGTCCATCCATGTGCAGTTTTTCTCCTCTCTTCCCTTTCCCTCATCTCCATCCATGTGCATCTTCTTTTTTTTTTTTTTTTCTTTCCTCCCCTCCATCCATGTCCAGCACTTCTCCTCTCTCCTCCCGTGCCATCCATGTCCAGTGATTCTCCTCTGCCCCCTCCCCTCCTATCCATGTCCAGCGATTCTCCCCTCCCATCCATGTCCAGCATGTCTCCTCTCTCCCCTGCCCTCCCCTCTCATCCATGTCCAGTGATTCTCCTCTGCCCCCTGCCATCCATGTCCAGCAATTCTCCTCTCTCCCCTGCCATCCCCTCCATGTCCAGCAATTCTCTCTTCCCTCCCCTCCCCTTCCATCCATGTCCAGCATGTCTCCTCTCTTCCCTGCCCTCCCCTCTCATCCATGTCCAGTGAATCTCTCTCCCCTGACCTCCCCTCTCATCCATGTCCCAGCGATTCTCCTCTGCCTCCTGTCCTCCCCTGCCATCCATGTCCAGCATGTCTCCTCTCTCCTCTGCCCTCCCCTCCTATCCATGTCCAGCAATTCTCTGTTACCTGCCTTCCCCTCAAATCCATGCCCAGCGATTCTCCTTTCTCCACTGCCCTCCCCTCCCCTCCCATCCCCTCCATGTCCAGCAATTCGTTCAAACCCCAGCCCCCCCACCCCCACACCACCACCCTCCCTCAGCTCCCTGACTTTCCTTGAAATCTTTAATTTACCTGAAGTCGCAGCAGTAAAAATAGCTGGCAGGCAGGCTTGCTTCCTCGTCGCTTCCCTTCCCTCTCAGTGTGTCCCGCCCTTGCAGAAAGGAAATTACATCAGAGGAAGGCGGGATGCACTGAGAGAGAAGGGAAGTGACGAGTAGGCAAGCCTGCCTGCCAGCTGTTTTTACTGCCGGTTCGCCGCGACTTCGGGTAAATTAAAGATTTCAAGGAAAGTCGGGGAGCTGAGGGAGGGCGGGGGAGCACGGGTGCACGAACGGAAGGGAGCGGGCAGGTGAGCCGGACCTCACAAAAAAGGTGCCAATACGCCGTACCGGCACAAAAAAAGCTCTGACTGGCACTCTCTCTAAGCCAGCCTGCAGCCTTACACTAGACCGGGCTTGTTCTTCACTTCCTGCCTCTCTTCACAGCCCACTTCTGGGCCATCCCGCCTCCTGACACCCAGTTAGTGTGCTTTTGCACCTTCTGGCACTCTGGCTCCTATTGGCTCCTGCACCCCTAAAGCTCCCAGAAGTCTCCAGGGCTATTCATTAAAAATAACTGGCACGATCGTGCAACTGCGCTGTTTGTGGCATGCACAAACCCCCCACTTTCCTTGCCTCTGCGGGAGCTTAGATGTATATAAATTTTGGCCGTGGAGCCCCCTATCCTATCTATCATATTTAGTTTACATTTTTCTGCTCCCTCAGCTGCTAGATCAGGCAGAGCCTGGGCCTTTCCTGCCAGCGCACCCTGTCCCTCAAATGAGCCCCTGACAGCCCACAATAAAAAGCCCGAAGCCCTGGATTGGCAGCACCTACAGCGGGACTGCAATCTTCGCACGTGCCCACTCCCTGCCTGCGTGCATCATTGGGGGCCTCCTCACTGCCTAGGACCCCCCCCCCCCGTGAGGTAAGAAAATTAAAATTAAAACTTTAACCCCTGGTTACATTATTAAAATACGATGATGGATGAGAAGCAAAAGGCCTCCTAATCTGTTCACTTTAATTCCTGTTGCATTGACTTGTGTTCCAGTTATCTATATTCCCCATCACTCTTTTAGAACTATCCCAGGCCCTCAGGAGTTCTTACTTTTTTTTTTTTTTTTTGTCTCACCCATCTTCACTGAGAGCCATTCCACATATTCACCACTGTTTCTGCAAAGACATATTTTCTGATATTTGTGGGGTTTTGCCCCCTTTTGAGTCTCATGTTCTAGAATTTGTTTGGCCACAAGAAAATGCACAAGATGCATTGTCCATTTATTCCAGGGCTTTCCAAGCCTTTCATGCGAAGGGCTGTATAGCAGGTTTCAAATTACCGAGACAGCCAGATGAGGGTGTGATGGCCATCTCTTAACTTGCTGATTCCCTTTTTTAAATTTGGCTTCTTCTCCTCTCTCACCTGACCCTATATTCTCCTGTTGTGCTGGCCATGCAACGCAGCATGTTTACTTCAGGTGGCATTCTAGGGGCAGGCCAGACTGGGCTTCAACTGCTTCTCCTTGGTGAGTCAGTGTGGTGGTGGCAATGGACATAGGAGTTGCAGGTCACATGGGAAAATCCACTGGATAAGCAGCATAAAATCGGTTTAACTGTTCTGGAATCTTGCCAGGTACTTGTGGCCTGGATTGGCCACTATTAGAAACAGGATACCGGGCTTGATGGACCTTTGGTCTGTCCCAGTATGGCTACGCTTATGTTCTTATGATGCAGGCTATTTTATTTGGGCACCTTTGGTGATAAAAGCAGCTTGGCCCCCTTGCTGGCTCTTTCTTCAGGCAGAGTAGGCAGACAGGAGAAGTGCGCTTGGTGGAATGGTTTTGGCCTCTAGGCTATAGTTTGGGGACAGTGGATTTATACCTTTTTGAGATATCTGAAGTGTAGTACCAGAGTTCTTCATTAAAGGAATTGTATTGGGTCAGATTACTGCTCCCCATATATATAACTTTTTTGAATCGAGCCTTAGCAACCCAGTAGTCCAGGACAACTCAAGCTTGCTTAGATCTCATCTGTCTACTCCCTCAGGAGTGTCCATCGTTACAGGTCTTGGTGTTAGCTGCATGAAAACAAACACCTTTTCCTAACCCATCTGCTGTCGAACAAAATCAGCCGAAGGGCAGATCCTTTAGGCTCTTTGCTAATAATAGTTCTTTCTCAGAATCAATTTTGTTTACCCCATTCTGTCATCTATCACTCAACCAGTTTCTAATCCAGTTTGCCACCTTTGAACTACCCTCAGGCTCCTCCTGAACTTCCTATGTGGGTCAGTATCACAAGCTGTGCTGAAATCCAATAGATCACATCCAGCACCCATCTCTGACCTAAATCTCTTGTTACCAGGTTAAAGAAATTGATCTGATTTGTTTGAAATGATCTCTTGGTAAAACTGTGCAGCCACTGGAGTCAAGATAATTCCCTACCCTTTCCCCTTAGAGCAGGTGTCATTAATTTTGTTTCTGTTGTGATCAGACTAACCAGACTAGTTTTCAACCTTTTTTTTTTTAACAATGTATAAAGAAACATCCATCTTCCTTAAGTCGTGCCAAACCATGTCTGTCTCCAAATGATCAAAGGATTAGGTCTCTCGAATTCTGAAACATCCCATCTCATAGCTTTGTTCGCTTCCATTTTTTTTCTGAAGCTAAATAAACATCTCCCATAAATGGTGGCATCTAGCCCATTACCATAGGTACACCTGCTGTGTCAATGGTCCTCCCCTCCCAGTGAATGATGAATCCAAGTAAAAAGGTAGGTGGTCTCCCCTGTAAGCAAGTACCAAGTGATGAATGACTTATGGGGGCAACTACTTCTGTGATGGTTTCTTGGTAGACTGTTAGTTTATCATTTCGTCCCCTAGTCATCTTTACCTCTGACTAAGGCTGGGGCTCATTTTTCTGACTGAAGTGGATGGATGACTAAGTTGGCCAGATGCTGGCTACCTCACAGAAATCACAGTGTGGGATTCAAACTCAGGCAAGCAATCTACTGATTTGCACCACAAGTATTGGCTGGACACTAGCATTGTCTTCTGTCCTTTCGCTCTCCATGCATTTCTTCTTTCCATCTGAACTTTAGCCATCATGATGACATTCCCTGCTTTCCAGATATTCTTTTCTGTCTTCCTGTTTGAGATCCCCTGTACCTTCTGAATGATGGTCTCCTTGCCCCTATTTTTCCAGCCAACTCCTGAGTGTAAAGATTTTTCATCTAGCTCACACCTTTTTTTTCTCTTGTAGCTCAAGGCAAATTACATTCAAGTACCATAGCTATTTCCCTGTCTCCAGAGGGCTTTAATCTAAGTTTGTACCTGAGGCAGGGAGGACTAAGTAACTTGTCCAAGGTAATGAGGAAAGTTGGTAGAATTTGATCCCTGGCTTCCCTGGTTCTTAGCCTGCTGCTGTAACCATTTATTCTTTACTCCTTCACTGAGCAACCAGTGGCCTCCTTTTATTACTTTCATTTACTTCAAAGTCACTAAGGGCCCCTTTTACCAAGCTGTGGCAAAAGGGGTCCAGCTCTGGTGTCTGGAAGTCTTTCTTTCCTGCAGGAAATGGCCGTGCGGCAAGTAAAGCACTTGCCGTGTGGCCATTTTGGGGAGGAAGCCCTTACTGCCACCAATTGAGTTGGCGGTAAAGGCTCCAGTGCTAACCCAGTGGTAACCGGGCAGTGTGCGCCACTTCCCAATTATCGCCAATTATCCCCAGCGCAACAAAAATGACAGCGCGCTAGGAGTGGGAAGTACCGCCGGGCTGTGCTTCCTGTTTAGAGAGCGGTAAGCCCACGTCGGGCTTACTGCCGCTTAGTACAAGGAGCCCTAAGTAAATAATATATAGAGAATTCTAAGCAAATAGGTTTGGATACATAACTCCTTAACTTAGCCCACTCTACTAATTCACAAATATCTCTCCACCCTGCCAGTTCCTCTTTAAGGTATTCCCTCATCCTGATAAAAATCAGTATCCAAGACCTGATCCAAGGAGGTTTAATTGCTTCCCTATACAGCAGCCGCCATCTTGATACACTCAATCTTGATACACTCAAAATACATTACTTTGTATGGCGGCAAGCTCTGCCTACTGGCTTCAGGTCAGATAGCTGATCTCATGTCAATTAAACCTCCTTAACCAGATCCCCCTGCTGGACTCCCATTTGTGAGTCCCAGATTCACTCGTAGCACCACCCTTGCACCCCCACCTTTTTTCTGGTTCCCAAACCAATAGCTTGAGAGAGGCTTGTGAACAGAGGATCTTTTTTTTTTACTTCTGAAGGATTCTGCTTACACAGTCCACCCTACCCCCTCTACTAGTCTTATAAATGGCATTGATAAGATCTCTGTCCAGCTTTGTCTCTCTGTGCTGATTGAAGAATGGAAAAGTAGCCTGCTTTACCCACATACTCCTTAGAGCCGATTTAGCACTGGACTACCGCCAACATTAATCTGCACAGCATGCTCAGAGGGCTTTAGCGCAGGAAACAACGTGCATGCCAGCCCTCCCAATGCTCAGAGAACAGCGTAAACAAACCTTGCTCTTACTGCTAGAAAAAATGCCACCTCAGTGGTGTTTGGGGGGGGGGGGGGTTGAACAGAAGATTTCTTGTGAGATTCTTTTTAAAGTTTTTCTAGTTTTCATTTGTTTTGGCAGAGGAAGAAAGGCAATGCAAGCCTCAAAGTGCCAGTACTGAGAAACAAGTGTGTGCGAGTCCGAGCAAACCCGAAAGTGAAAGCACAAATTGGCGCCTTTGCTTTCAAGTGGGAAAAAATGTGAAACGCTTATATTTAAAGACACAGAAGAATGATGCTGCTGTGTACTTCACTTCAGGGTTTGCCTGGCTCATGCGCACAAGAGCTGCATATGTGCCAGGCAAACGTTCCTCCCCCTTACTTTGTCTCACAGCTTACATATAATTTTAATGCCATTAGCTTTGAGCATTGGAGGGCTATATTTCTGCACTGTTCCTGCGGCATGGGGCAGGCGCTATTCGCTGTAATGCTGGAGCTTTGAGCATCGGGGCCCTTGTGAGTTTGGAAAGTCACTTCATGCTCCGTTGCCTTGGATACTTTCAGATATAGTAGGTACAGTCTAAGTTTTTACTTGTCTCTTGAGTTGGCATTTGGAAAGATAAAGAATTAAATCTAAATCCACATTACCATCTTTCATACTACTACTTAGACAACCCATAATTGCTCCATTTTAGTTACCTTTATTTACTTCTTAACATTTGTATTTCTAGCTCAATTAGGGCTAGGGCTGGGATCTGGTAGTAGGGGTTAGAACATTGGACTGAGAACCAAGGAAGCCAGGGTTCAAATCCTAGGGCAAATCGCTTCACTCTCCATTGCCTCAGATACACCTTAGATTTGGCAAGGGAAGTAACCTGTGTATCTGATTGCAATTCGCCTGGAGCTCAGATTTGGAGAAGGTGAGTAAGTAAATCCAAAGTCCACTCATTATATTGACAGACTTTGACTCGGGGGGGGGGGGGGGGGGCACCACTGGGTGTCGTCATTGCATGATGCATATGGCTCCTTTTCACTCACCAGCTCAGCCAAATTGGGGAGCCACTGAGTCACCAGGCTGGCTCATACATTTTGACAGGACATCCCCATTCTTTCTGAAAAGATGACCATGTCCCAGTAGGCTATGAGGTGGGATGAAAGATGCAACTTTATTGGTGACCCGATGTTTCGGTGTATTGCTTGTGGCTGGGGTCATTCAGTGCTTCTTGTAGTGTATAGGTCTCACAAGGTCAGTTATTTTTAATTTAAAAAAATCCTCTTTTTGCGATACCTAGAAGTCACCAAATTCATTTAACCACATTTTTGTGACAACAGTATCTAGACCTGCCTCTGCCATTAGGATTAGCATGTCTGAAGTGTTGTAGCCCATACTGAGCATTTGTGCACATTACCTTTTAATATATTTACTCCTGGGAAAATTCTATGCATAATCTGTATATGTGATTGGGCCAGATAACAAAATATAATCCGGAAGGGAGTGAAAAACATGCAAAAGGATCTGCGGAAGCTAGAAGAATGTTCTAAGGGTTTGGCAATTAAAATTCAATGCGAAGAAATGCAAAGTGATGCACTTAGGGAGTAGAAATCCACGGGAGACGTATGTGTTAGGTGGTGAAAGTATGATAGGTACCGAAGGGGAGAGGGATCTTGGGATGATAGTATCTGAGGATCTGAAGGCGACGAAACAGTGTGACAAGGCGGTGGCCGTAGCTAGGTTGCTAGGCTGTATAGAGAGAGGTGTGACCAGCAGAAGAAAGGAGGTGTTGATGCCCCTGTATAAGTCGTTGGTGAGGCCCCACCTGGAGTATTGTGTTCAGTTCTGGAGGACATATCTTGCTAAGGATGTAAAAAGAATTGAAGCGGTGCAAAGAAAAGCTACGAGAATGGTATGGGATTTGCGATACAAGACGTATGAGGAGAGACTTGCTGACCTGAACATGTATACCCTGGAGGAAAGGAGAAACAGGGGTGATATGATACAGACGTTCAAATATTTGAAAGGTATGAATTCGCCAACAAACCTTTTCCGGAGATGGGAAGGAGGTAGAACTAGAGGACATGAAATGAGATTGAAGGGGGGCAGACTCAAGAAAAATGTCAGGAAGTATTTTTTCACGGAGAGAGTGGTGGATGCTTGGAATGCTCTCCCGCGGGAGGTGGTGGAGATGAAAATGGTAACGGAATTCAAACATGCGTGGGATAAACATAAAGGAGTCCTGTTCCGAGGGAATGGATCCTCAGAAGCTTAGCTGAGATTTGGTGGCATAGCCGGTGGTGGGAGGCGGGGCTGGGGGTTGGGAGGCGGGGATAGTGCTGGGCAGACTTATACAGTCTGTGCCAGAGCCGATGGTGGGAAGTGGGGCTGGTGATTGGGAGGCAGGGATAGTGCTGGGCAGACTTATACGGTCTGTGCCCTGAAAATGACAGATACAAATCAAGGTAAGTTATACACAAAAAGTAGCACATATGAGTTTATCTTGTTGGGCAGGCTGGATGGACCATGCAGGTCTTTTTCTGCCGACATCTACTATGTTACTATGTTTTAAAATGCAATTCAGAAGTTATTACTAAAAGATGCAGAATATGTAAGTGTTTTGGCTTTTTTTTTTTTCAAAATTGTCTCCCTGTAGCAAGGATTCTTAACCCAGTCTTCAGGAGACTCCCAACTAGTCAGGTTTTTAGGATATCCACAATGAAGATACATAAGAAAGACTGCATACAAGTCTTTCATATGTGCACTCTTTGTGGATAGCCTAAAAACTCGGACTGGGTTGAGAATCAGTCAATACCTTACATATTGTGAACGTACTTTCCATTTTGAAAATCGGCCAAGGAAAAATTCCCCACAGGGATTTGTGTTTCGTTCCACATGAAAAGGCAGGTAGAAGTACATATGTTGCTATGAACACTTGTAACTTTATCTGCATGGAAGGTGGGCACTTCCCCCCTCCCTCCACTTCTTTTCCAGTTCTTTCTCCCTGACCATGGCTCCACTGCAGAGAGGAGGTGAGGCATAGATTTGGGGGGGGGGGGGGGGGGGTAGATGAAGAGAAGTAAGCAAGCCACCAAAAGGAAGGAGAAGGGAACAACAGAAAGAAAGAAATGTTGACTAGGGCAGTAGTTCACAAACCTGATCTTGGAGGCACCACAGCCAGTCGGGTTTTCATGAATATTCATGAGAGAGATTTGCATGCACTGGAGGTAGTGCATGCAAATCTCTCTCTTGAATATTCATTGTAGGCAGCAAAATTAATAGCTAACATCACCTGTTTAAAACATCAGATGTACATAATTGTATGACTAAATGCACTAAAGTGAGAGCAGCTATTCTAACACAACAGTACTGCATGTCAGTAGGAGGCGCTGTCTTCTCACATTAGCCAGCCCAAAAGTAAGGTGCTACTCCCTACCTTAGCCCAATTGCATTCTGCTGTGTTACCAGTCCCCTTGTCTTGTCACCTTGTACTTTGAACTCCTTGTGCTCATGGGGAAGTGTAAATAATTTTACAACACTATAACTAATCCTTAAAGGTACTGGAGCTGATATTCAGCCAGCGGGAGGCAGCCTGCATCAGTGCTGGGGTTGGCGTTGACCCCAGATATTCAATGCTGGGCCATTTCCAGTGACCGGCATTGAATATCTGAGTTTTCGCTGGTTGGCTAGCACATGCCCAGTTAAGCTGATATTCAGTATTTAACCGGTCATCGGCTAGCGCATAAAGATAGGACAGCTATTTATGCTGTCACAACTGTGTGCTAACCTTGCCTGGTCAGCGTTAAATGTCAGGACATAACTTTGATTCCCCCCCCCCCCCCCCCCCCCCCCCGAGATAGCCAGCTCGCGTTTATGTGTTAACTGAGTATTCAGCAGAGGTAACCTGTTATATCCTGCTGAATATTCAGGAATATCCAGCTATCTGTGGTTTAACCAGCATTAGTACCTAATAAACTAATTTAAATATATACTATGGGAACTCTGGCACTAGTAAGGAAGATGGAACATGTATTCAGTAATGGGCTTGGTAGTTAAGTTAATACCCATTGAGTCTATAGGCCCTTTAATATCTAGGTGTAGCACTGTTGCTCCCCAACTAAACAGTGGGGAAACTTTTCTTAACCCGCCTTTCCTTCTAGTTGTTTGTGTATTAAAAAAAAATCCTTTACATCTTGTAATATTAAAAAAAAAAAAGCCTTCACATTAAGCATACCTTTGGCATTTAAAAAAGTTAGGGAGACAGACATGAAAGATTCTCTGTAAAATAGAAGTGAACAGTTGTGTTAAAGGTTGAGTGTATGTGTCTCTGTTCAGGTAATACGTGTGTATGTGTTGTATTTAGTCATACCATAAGAGGTTCAGCATTGTCTATCCCTGAATGTACCTCAGGCTTAAGTCACAAAGCCTGTTTTTCCAGTCCTGAAACTCATGTGCACTCGCTTACCCTCCTGAGCAGAGACACGGGATGCGTTGTACAAAGCTATGGTTGGGGATTTTTTTTTTCTTTCTTTCTTTCTAAATTGTTTTCATAAGCCTTTCAGTAATCTCCCTCAAGCTTAAAGTCAGTTCTCTAGAGTAAAAATAAAGCAAAATTGCTAGTAAGACACTTTGGAGTGCCATTTATGGCATCACCATTGTACACAGTCCACAAACCAGTCTGCTGCCAGTGACATCCCATGTACTGATAGCCAAAATGATTTCTCAAAGCATTAAGGAGCTGTTTAATGAAATGTAGAAGGGGGTTGAGGGTGGGGAGGGTTATGGGATCAGTAGGTGTTTGTTTGGGGTTATAAGAACCAAAACCTCACATATTTGGTTTAAGGAAGGGATGGGGGGGGGGGGAGGGGGAAGGTTTTGAAACAGATTGAATTTACACAGAAAATGGGTTCAGTGGTCCCCTCCAGAACTGCAGCACCGGATGCCTGTCTGGCAAGGATGCTGAAGCCTTGCCAGCCAAAGCGAATTGCTACCCAAGCCCCCGCCTGTGCTGCCTGAGCAGCAGGAAGTCGGCCGGGTGCTCTAGCTGCTAATTCCGGCGTGCATGCCTTAAACTGAGCATGCACAGAAGTACCAGTGTTGGAGGCTAGAGCGCCCTGCCGGCTTTCTTGCTGCTCAGGCAGCACAATTAGGGACTCGCGTTGCAAAACTCTTTGGTGGGGGTTTGAGTGTTCCCGCCAGCAAAGGTATACTTCGTGGGGTGTAGGGGTGGGAAGGAGAACAGAGAGAAAATGCTTGGCCCTTGCTTTACTTTTGGAAAATCTGCTAGTTATATTTCATTCTATGCTCGATATTATGACTACTGCTAGAATCTCATTCTAAAAAGACACACATTTTAGTCATAGATGCAGACTTATATCTGATACCTTATACCTGTTGGAATGCCTTCTATTGTTTTAATTGTGTTGGTTACTCAGTAAAAGATTTGTACCTAAAGTAATGTAGAAAATGGAAACAATTTCTATCTTAGCATAGCACGCTTATTAGCATATACTATGATCTTATTAAAACCCATATTACATATGATTGGTGCTGTCTCTTCTGTTACGCCAAAACAATGTGTGTGGAAGGGAGGAAAGTCTTAAACATTTTGCTTTATTTCTCCCCAGAGACCAATACCAGTTGAGCAGCACTGGGATCCCTGGTGGCGGTACTTGTACAATGTCATCTCGGAGGCACTGGCCATATTCTGGGACCCTCAAATGGACATTGCACAGTAAACAAAGCCCAAGTAGCAAAAAGACTGAACTAAGAATCCTTCCAATGACTGGAAGATAAGCGCGTGAGCCATGGATGGCTCCACGTCAGCTGGTGCTACGGACAGAACGGGTTTCATGCCGTCATTACTGCTGGACAGGAGCGAGCGACAATTGTAGCAGAAGAAAAGGCAAATTGCATATGCCGGACTGGATGTTGGGGACTCCGGGGTGGGGGGGGCTAGTGGTTTCTGAAGCCAGCTGCCATCCTGCCCTACCATTTCACCTAGAGCCATATTTATGCACAAGGGCACCCTGGCACTACAGACTCTGGTTGAGAGGGTTTTTTTTTCCTATCACCCATGTCAGTACCTCAAATTCACTATTGCTGGTTGCAAGTGAAATCACAAAATGCAGCATTTTGGTTTAGCCCAGGACTGAAACATGGTCCAGTTAATCTATTCTATACTTGTGGGCTATTTTTTTTCTGCTACTGGATGGTATAGAATTACTGTATTTTTGCACATATGACACACGCAAATTGCATGCCTATGTAAAAATAAACTCGTATAACGAGCGCTATACTAATTTATTTTTCTAAAACACACTAATTTTAAAATTAGTGCGTTTTTAAGGCCTCTTCTTTTTAGCTTTTTTGCAGGTTTTGTGCACTAATAATTACTGCAAAAACCTAAAAAGAAAATGCCTAAAAAACACTAATTTTTGTAATTAGTGTGTTTTTAGAAAAATAAATGTGCTAATTTTGCAGTTTGTGTCTTGGTAAAAATACACCGGTATAGTACGCAGGGGGTAGGCGCAATTTGTAAGAACACATATAACAACATGCATTATGGACCAAATTCTATAAATAGTGCTGAAAAAAAACACGCTAAGTGCTATTTTATAAGAGGTGCTAAAAGTTAGGCGCCATTTATAGAATAGTGTTTTTTAGACATGAAGATTTGCACCAAGTAAACCCTGGTGTAAATCCTCGTTCCCGAATTAGGCACGGATCACCCTTGTTTTATAACGGCACGCATAAATTGTAGGAATGCCCCTGACCCTTCCATGGCCGAGCCACCTTTTTGGAGCCATATGTAAAATTTACATGTGGATCTCCACAACTAAAAATGTGCATTTAAAATTTAATGCCAATTAGCGCCAATAATTACCATTCATTTATTGGAACTAATTAGCTTGTTCATTTAAATTACACGTGCGTCATTTTTAAGCACCATTTATAAAATTTGGGGGTATATGTGTAAAAAATGCAATAATCTGCTGAATTGGTCCTTGGATTGGAGTGCTGGTAGATGGAGGCTGGGAAGAAAGCTGTCTGTAGAACTAGTGATCATACAGGGAGATGAAATCAATAACAGTGATTTTAAAAGACAAGACACAGAAAGGAAAACAGATGAAAGTTGAACAAATAAAGAAACACAGTTGGATCTCTTATCCCCTGGAACTCTGCAGTGCATTTTTCTTTTAATTATGAAATTTTTCTTTAAGACTTGGCGGATGATGCAAGAGAACATTCCACATGTTCTCTGTAATTTATTGCAAAGAAAAAAAAGTTTTTTTGTTGGGGGGGGGGGGGGGGGGTGAGGGATTTAAATTATTATTGTTTTGGTTTTGTTACATGTATTTTTATTGGACAAGCTTGATCCTGAAATTAAAAACTATCGCAGTAAAGGCAAAAGTCAATATCTGTGCCTGGGGTAATGACAAGGGTTTTGAAAGCATTTTTTCATTGTTTTTGGGTTTGTTTGTTTTTTTTTTATAAGCAGCCCTCTTCAATAAGACAAAACCATTATAAAAATGGAGAAACAAACCAAATAAAGGTAGTCTGTGGCTGAAATTAAATGAACTGCATGAAGGAAATGGAGAGATAATAGATCCTGTGTTCGTTTCTGTGGGGAATAAAGAACTGATATGATAGGAGCAGTAGCTCAACATTTTGAAGGGTATTGATTACTGCCTGGATAGTGCACCAATGAATTTTGGAAATGCATATCACATTTATTAATGAGACAGAGAGAGATGATGCTGTATGAAACTAGACTGTCAATCTAAATCGTCCTGACCTCCTTTGGATTGGCAGTTTTCTGTTTTAAAATTTCCCTCCCTCCCTATTTTCTAATGACATGTTAAGTTACTACACAGATAATATGGACTAGAAAGCCCAAGATATGTCTCTTTCCTTAGTCTCTCCCAGAGCTTAGCGCTTTTTTGTAGACTGCACAGCTCAAGGAGAGCTCTGCCTATACAGAGACCAAAATTTCAGGTGGAATTTTTTTTTCCAGGAAAAGCAGAAATATATTGGTAGAACTGTGATATCTCCACTCCCCCCCCCCCCCCCCCCCCCCAAGATCCATTTGGCAAAATGTTCTTCCTTTGATAATGTCTGTAGCAGCAGAAACGTGAACATAAGTGGCCCATGTTTCTAAATGTGAGTGCACTAGGAGGTGGGGAGGATGTGAGACAGAAGCTGGTTTTGTTGCTTCAAGCTTACTCTGATGGGTCTGGGGCTTTGTCCCTCCCTTTCCTCCTGGCGGAAACAGCGATGAGTTATTAATGGCCTGTCAAGGGCTGGACCCTTGTGGGAACTGTTCCCTAAATCTGGGACAAGACAATGCACTCAATTTGGGTAGGAGCAGGCTCTTGTGTTTAAGCTGTATAATTCTGTACTGTACATACATTTCTGTATATACATTTCCTGTACATATTTTGATTTTTGTTTTTGTATAGCTTTTCAATAAAACTGGATTTCAGAAAACTGGGCACATCCATTACTGCTGTCTTTTGAAGAGGAATCTTGCACCTTCTCTCCACTTAAAAAGGGGAGCACCACTTGGTTTTCTGGTTAATTTGGGGATTTGAATAGTTCTTTTAAGGAGTGGAAAGGGACAAAGGAGGGTTTTCCTTGCTTGTTTGGGCTTTTGGCTGAAGGCAGTTATCTGGATTTTTGTCCTGGTTTTATGGCCCCTCTCACCGCCCTCAGTCTATTCATTTCAGTGACAGACCTCAGTCAGGGACCCTGCACCAGAGTTACATCTGGACCCCTGAAATCCTGGGTCCCAAATCCAGGCACTAGTTGCTGCTTGTATGCAATGAGTGAAGTTACCACCTTCTTCCCCACCCACCCCTTTCATCTAACAGGGCTATGAACACTGCCACCATGACATTCCAAGCCCCAGATTCTCTGGGGGGTTGAGACCCCGAGGCCCTTTTGAACAGGACCACTAGGTCTTTGCAGTTTAATGCATCAAAGGTGCACACCGCCACTTCTAGGATAGATGAGCTTTTAGCCTATAATCTGGCATTAGGAATGCATGGAAACTTCCAGAAGTGAAGAAAGGCATTCATGTTCACTCTTCCTCAAGACTCTGTGTGTCCGTGGGCTGCCCAAAATGGCTTCAGTCAACCCCAATAATACACAGCAGGAGTATTGTGTGTGTGTGTGGGGGGGGGGGGGGGGAATGGGGGCATGGCGGCATGGCCTCATGTGGAGGCCTGAAGGGAGGGGAACGCTCAAGGAGACCCCAGCACTGCTGAAATCAAAAGTAATCATAGGACTTTTGAACCATTCACGTGCTCAAGGCCCTGCTGTGTATCCACCCCTTGGAAACAGGCAGTGCAGATGGAAGGATATTTAAGATAATGGAGAGCAAGAAAATATAAAGGACATTCAGAATAGCAAGCAGTGCTTTCATAAATCTGACTACAATATGGAAGAGTAAAAACATTAACACAAAAACCAAACTGCAAATACTGGATGCATGCGTGAGGTCTGTATGTGAGTCTTGTTGTGAAGTTGAATTCACTTCAAATGAAGTGTTACAGCAAAATAAGAAAAATAAGTTGGAAGGATATGGTGAGCAATAGAGATCCAAGAGGATTTGAACAGGAAAGTAGTGATTGTGGACAAGATCTAAGCAAAGAAACTGGTGATGTTTGGACACATTTGTAGGGGAAAAAAACAGGTTGATAAACAATGATGCTTGGAAAAGCCAAAGGAATGAGGAAAAGAGGAAGACAAAAAAAGATGACTAAATGATATCCAGGAGTGAAGTGGACTGAACTGGACATCCAAAGTGTAGTACACAGGACAGGAAAGGACATCAGACAAGGATGGCTCCCCATCGTTGGCGCCTACAGTCCATAAAGACTATGGGGAGTAATGATGATGATGTGAATCATGAGTCTTGTGCCCCCATTTCAATTAACTTATATACCCCTAGACCCCTTTCCCAAGATTTTGATAACTAACCTCAACAATCATGATCATCTCAACACCATTCCTCCGGGAACAATCTGATTAGAAACTGATATTGGATATTATCTCCCAGATTCTTTATATGGAGCCCAAAATTGAGTGTTGATTTTATGATATGCGCCCAACTGAACTGGCTCACAATTCAATTAATAACTAGGTGTTAACTGGCACAAAGCATTAATTTAGAATTGTACGCATATCTTGTTATATGCTATTCTATAACAACGTGTGCCAAATCCCATAGCATGCAACCCAAAAGGGAGGCATGGCCATGAGAGGTGCATGGGTGTGTCAGGGGAGTTTCTAAAATTTGCACACTGTTACAGAATACCAGGGATTGTGCCTAAATTGGGCGCCAATAATAACACCTGGTTTCAGCAGGCATAAGTTCTGATGCCCAACTTTGGGCACCAAAATCGTTACTCAATCCTATTCTTTAATGAGCGCTCAACTTTGAGTGGCCATTATAGAACAGCGTTGAGAGACAATTTTTTTCACTGCTGATTTTTGAGAGCCATTTACTGAATCTAGCCTTATACTAAATATTAACCCTTTAGTGTCCAATGTTCCCATCAATCTGTCCCCATTTGGCTTATTACGGGAACATTGGACACTAAAGGGTTTTAAACCTACAAGCCCTTTAGCAAGTGTAAATGGACAACTGAAAAATGATGTGGTTTACAGCATATGTTTTTGTAAAACGGCACACATCTTTGGAACAAGCTACACTTATTTTGCACTTTTCCATACATTTTTTAGTCACTTTTTATATGGTAACCAGCCGCTGCTGTTATAGCAGATAGATTTAGTGATCTGATTGGCAAAGGGTTTTCTTTTTCTTTCTAGACTGAAAGCCCACCTCTTTAACATTGCTTTTGACTCGTAACCACTTGTAACCACTCGCCTCCACCTACCCTCCTCTCTTCCTTCCCGTTCACATTAATTGATTTGATTTGCTTACTTCATTTATTTTTTGTCTATTAGATTGTAAGCTCTTTGAGCAGGGACTGTCTTTCTTCTATATTTGTGCAGCGCTGCGTACACCTTGTAGCGCTATAGAAATGCTAAATAGTAGTAGTAGTAGTAGTTCTTTTTCTTGTACCAATGACTGGAACCATTCTAATTCCTGCTATAAAAGGCAGGTTGGGTTCTGAGGGTTTTCCCCCCAGGGCTGCCGAGAGGGGGGGGGGGGCAAAATTCCCCAGGCCTGGCCTCCCAAGGGGGGCCCGGCACCAGCACCGGGGTCTCCTGCTCCTGAAGAAAACTCTGGTGCTGGCCCCTCCTTGGAGGCTGGGGAGGAACGGACACAGCAGGGCTTCGGGCCAGGGCCTCTGGTTTGGCTGGCGGGAGTCCCCCCCCCCCCCCAGCAGAAGAGGCGGCGGAGAGTGAAGAGCAGTGCTGGAGAAAGACTTGCTGGTGGGGCCTTGTGATTCCTGCCAGCCAAGGTATAGGGGAGGCGGCAGTGGCAGCGATCCTGGGGGAGGGCGGCGGTGGCGCAACCCCGGGCCCGGAGGTAGCCCTGTCCCGGCTTGGTCTCTCGGTGGCCCTGTTTCCCCTTTACATTGATCACCCTATTCTGCTACACTATTGCTTATATTACAAATGATAAATTATTGCTATCTTTGAGAAGAGTGTTTTAAGGAATTCTATTTGAAAATTATCCATTCTTCCAGCAGTAAGTGTGCACTGTGTTCTTTGCATTTCAGTGGCTGTCGGAATGTATTGTTTTTGCTCTGATTGCAGATGCTGTGTGCTGTCCGCCAGAAGCTGCAGTCCTAGGCAACAGCCTAATCCTGCCTAATGGTTGGGCCAGCCCTGGACACAGCAAGCTTGTATTGGAGGGGTGCAGCAGGTGATGGATGTTGTGGAGAGGGGGACAAATGTAAACGTTGGCCCCCAGGTACTGGAGACATGGTACACCATTGCTACGCAGATATCCTGCTAGCCTGTTAACATTAAATCTGGTATTAACAAAAACAGTAACACTGAGTAGATCCTTTTCTGAGGCAGGCGCTTGTAAGACTGTCGTCCTTGCCCTATGTAGGCTGGAACTCTCTCCTTCTTTTCTCACTTGGTTGAATTTGTGTAAAAGCAGCTTAGCTCGTGCTTATTTCCATTTTTTGGGGGGGCCTACTCCTAGCCATCTTATGCAATAGAATACAAAAGGTGGGGGAAGGAGGCTGGATTTTCGCTGCCTTGTCCTCAGTAACCCAGGATACAAAGTTTATCTCAGGACAACCCTTGCTCCAGAGACAGCTGTCTCTCATTCTAGGGCATGGTGGCCCCACTGGCCAATTAGCTGCCTGAACATTCCCTGCCTCTAGCTCCAATGTGCAGTGAGGCAGAATGACTCCTATTGTTATATGATGGGCAACTGAAGCTCCCTCCCTCTTCATATTACACCAGCCCCATCACCTTTTCAGCCTTTAAGTTTCTGTTGGGAGATACGGCTGGGTCTGATGCAGAATGCTGCAGCAAGCTTAGCCATGGGGTTGTATGCGCCCGTTAATGGTTAATGTCCGAGCAATGCACAGAGTAGCTAAGTTCAGGTGCTGCTAACTGGCCCAGAAGACATGGCTGCAGCTTGTGTTACAATGTATGCTAATGAGGCTATTAAGTATTTCATGTTAGGCAGAGAATGGAGCAGTGGCTTTTTCTGCATGGATGGTGCAAAAATATTTTTACCAGGTCTGGCACAGGGTAGAAGGGTCAACGGCAAGGCCTAACTTGTCTGGTGGGTAATGGGTTTAGTAGCGTCCCCACTTGCTCCTGCGCATGGCTAGTTTCAGTCAAAGTGACTTCCAGGACTTAAGATTTAAGTGCCTGTTTTGTTGTGTCTTCTGCAGCCAGCAGTGCCTGCAAGTTTAAGACTGATGAGAGGTAACAGAGCTGGTGCATATAAAATCAGTCTCGCAAAGTTTTTATGTACTAGAAAGTTTTGTGAGGCTCATTTACATGCAGAATAGGCACCGTAGATCCTTTCGTTTTTGTCCTGACACACACACAAACACACACTAAGAGCCGCACTTAAAACAAAACCTTTGTGCGACTGTGTCCGATAAGTTCCCCACCCTCCCTATTTGAATATAAGGTCTGTGCAAGTAACAGTATTACACTGGTAGAAGAAGTTGACATTACACACGGTCTATCCCTAGCTTTCTGCATTAGCCCCCCTCCTGGCCCTCCACCATCTTTTGTATGAGGTAGGCATCTCATGAAATATTTTACCAAAATCCCTCTTTCTTCTCCAGTTTATCACTATGCTATTGCTCTCCCCCCCCCCCCCCCCCCCCCCCCCCCCCCCCCACACACACACACACACACACACTCTGGGATCTTCAGCTAATTCATCTTCCTCCCCCATCCATTGTAATCCTGCACTGGTTGATTTCCTACTTCATAGTTCTGCTCAATACACGGAAAGTGCTATAGAGTGTTTCATTGGGTATAAAAGCTTATCAGCCCTTGGTAATTCTTCCTTCATTGGTATAATCCCAAACAGGTTTTCTGTGGATTTTTGACATTACAGGAAATGTTTAAAGCCTTATGCAGGCAACTGGATCAGGCTTTTTGTACGATTTCCTCTTGCAAATTCAATACCACCGTCATCAGCTCCTCTTCAGCAGACACCATTGAAGGACAGTCTAGGTCTGTCACTTGTACCCCCTAAATATTGCATAGTGGAGACCATCAGTCACAGAACTTTCTAAAGTGCAGGATCTGAAGATCTCTCTTGAGAGAACAACCTTTGTAGCAGTGGGAAGATGCGACAACATTCTCTCCAAGTGATATTTAGAACAGACAGATGCAGGGCTCTGGTTTTAATTAAGACCCTTGCTAACAGGAAGCTCTCTTGCCCCAGTTAACCTTAAGGGATTCCCCCTCCCCCACTAGCATTCCCTTAAATGCTGTCCATGACCTTTAAAAATACTCCACTGCCTCTTTCCAAAACACGGGCATGCCAGTCCCAACTACAATGGAATAGTTTTGTTTTGGGAAGAGATGATTAAATGTGCCTTGGAGTAAAAGGCTAGTACAGTCTCTAATTCTAATCACATTTCTGTTGCGAAATCAAGTCAAAGCTTATGTACAATACATGGGCTCTGATATGTAAGCGAGGAGGTCTGGCACTGCAAAACTGTAAATTCTGCTATACCACATGTAGAGAGCTAGACTGTGATATAATTAATCATTCCTTGAGGGAATACTTACCTTTCATTCTTTAATAATTCAGCTATTTATCATTTTATGCAGTGCTGTACAGTGGGAATAAGTATAAAAAGAGGGGGGTATCCTGCTCATGGGGTGGTCCATTATGGAGTCATATCCCAGGGCCCCCACAAAACATTTATTTCTTCCAAGGTCCTCTCCCCACTTTGCTCTCAGCACACAAACTCTTATCTAAGGGAGCAGGCTCAGGGAGGGGAAGAGTAGAAATCCTTCCAAAAGATAACTCTGAGACAGATATTGGGGGGGGGGGGGGGGGGGGGGTGAGCACCGCTCTTTACTGAATTTAAATGCAAGATAAGTACTGCTTTAAAACCCAGATGCTCAAAACTCTGGCGCTGTACAAAACAGTGCTGGAAAATGCCACCGCTACAGCGCGGCAAAAGAGCTTACATGCTGTTAGTGCTGATCATTGAGAAGTAAAGGGGGGGAGGGGGGGGGGAGGGTATTTGCCCAGCACATGTGCACAAAAGGGAGTCCTGCATGGCCAGAAGGAGGCCCCAGCCCCGATGTGAGGGAAAGCAGCAGTGGGAATGGGGATTGGGGGGATGTAAGGCTCACCTCTGGCCTACTACTACTACTTAACATTTCTAGAGCGCTACTAGGGTTACGCAGCGCTGTACAGATTAATAACTAAGGACGGTCCCTGCTCAGAAGAGCTTACAATCTAAAGGACGAAATGTCAAGTTGGGGTAGTCTAGATTTCCTGAATAGAGGTGTTGTTATTAGGTGCCGAAAGCGACATTGCAGAGGTGGGCTTTGAGCAATGATTTGAAGATGGGTAGGGAGGGGGCCTGGCGTATGTGCTCATGGAGTTTGTTCCAAGCATGGGGTGAGGCGAGGCAGAAAGGGCGGAGCCTAGAGTTGGCGGTGGTGGAGAAGGGTACTGAAAGGAGGCCTCAAGGAAACCTCCTTGTGATGCTCCTCAGCAGACAGGAAGAAAGGCAGCAACGGTGCAGAATTCAGGTGGTTTCATTGTCTCTCTTTTTTTCTGCTATCTTGTAAAATGCAACTTTTTCTACTAGGAAGCCCCGAAGCCTTGTTATTATTGGGTTTTTCTTGTTTGTGATACAAATATGCAAAACTACCTCTTCAAAGGAATTTGTTGGGTTACTTACCTAACACCAGCTCCAAGCTAGTGTAAGGTTCCGGGCAGTAAGAGCGCCCTTATTCAGGGCGCTCTTCTTTGAGCATCATGGTGCATCAAGAATGACCTAATTTTAATGTGATTTGCATGCTAATTGTGCTAACCTGTGCCGCGATCGTTCCCAATGCTGGAGCCCTCCGATCATTCAGCATTAAATGCGGGCGCTAGTCTAGCGCTAAGGGCCTCTAGCGCCAGCATTTGCTTCTGAGCAAGGTAGTCTGTGTCCTGAGGTTGTACAGCATTAAATAAACCCTGTCATACTCCATGTTCATCCTCTATCTGTGTCTCCTCTGAGCTCTTTCTGTATAATCTGCAATCTTTTGGGGGTAAGTCACACAGTCTCTCGTTCTTGGGATCCACTTCCACACTTCTAAAGAGGAATAATCTTGCATACTATCCCCATAATTCTAAGCTTGTGTGCACAAGTGTACACTTAGGTACAAAGTTGCATGTGCAATTTATAGCATACGGTCAGTTGAGTGTGTAATTGGCATTAACTACCAATTATTGGTATTAGTGGGTACTAATTAGCACATAACTGCTCTTAGGATTCTGTAAATTGTGCATAGAAAATCCCATAGCGTGGAGTGTGGACCTGGGAGGGTTTCATAAGTATAGCCATACTAGGTCAGACCAATGATCCGTAGCCCAGTGTCCTGCTTCCAACAGTGGCCAATCCAGGTCATAAGTATCTGGCAGGTACCCAATTAGTGGCAACATTCCATGCTACCAATCTTGGTGCAAGCAGTGGCTTCTCCCATGTCCATCTCAATAACAGACTATGGACATTTCCTCCAGGAACTTGTCCAAACCTTTTTTTAAACCCAGATACGCTAACTACTGTTACCACATCCTCTGGCAAACAAGTTCCAGAGCTAACAGGTTTTTTTTTGGTTACATTTGTACCCCACGCTTTCCCACTCATGGCAGGCTCAATGCGGCTTACATGGGGCAATGGAGGGTTAAGTGACTTGACCAGAGTTACAAGGAGCTGCCTGTGCCTGAAGTGGGAATCGAACTCAGTTCCTCAGTTCCCCAGGACCAAAGTTCACCACCCTAACCACTAGGCCACTCCTCCAGTTACATGCCTAACTGCCTACAGTTAGGAGCAAGCATTTTTTACACCAGGCAGCTGGCATAACTGCTTGCATCTAAAGTTAGGCACACAACTGTGGACTTAAGCTAGTATTCTAAAATGGCAGTTACACTACTACTACTTATCATTTCTATAGCGCTACAAGGCATACAAAAGACACACCATGATAGAATTGGCGCATAGTACACATCATCCCAGCATGTAACTTTAGGAGAGCTTTTGAGAATTATCCCCTATCTCCTCTAGTCCAGCTCCTGAGTGGGGCATCTCTGTGCTGGTGCTGTTGCATTAAGGCCATTCCTTGAATAGATAGCAGGCATAGGGGTGGGTAAAACCCACTGTCCCTGTCACATTCACTTCACACTACAATGTGAGACCAAAAAAAAAGTAATCCCCTAAAGGTTTTTTTTTGCTGTTTTCTCAGCAACCACTTTAAATTTCAATGAGAGCTTAGGAAGGTAGATAGAATTGGTATTTTTTAAAAAACAAACAAGAATTGTAATAGATTATTCTCACACTAGTAGGGAGAGGAGGGAAGGGTAAGGGGAGGGAGGGGAAAAGAGTGATTTATATATAAAAATTGATGACAGGTTGAAAATGTACCCACAGAGAAGACAAGGTGATAGACAACTTATGTGACTCTAAGTGGGATAACTCGTTGTTGCAATGTTATTGTTTGCAGCATACTGTTTTGATTGTTCACCTACACATGTTTGTGTTATTGTATATTCTAAATGTGGATGAGAAATTTTGTTTAGGAATGTCATCAATAAAAATCGAAATTTTACGTACTTATTTAGTCATCATATTTACTATTAAACATTTAATTATATTAAGCTATGTTGATACTGACAGTTTAGTGTTATTACCTAGCGATTTTTGCACGTTAAAAATGTTTGAGCTAAAACACAGTAAAATAATGTCATTCAAACAATACAATTAACAATGTGTCAGAGTTTCGCAGTCACTGTGAATGTTCAAAGTGTCAGCCCCCAGCTTTAACCTAGGCCTTCAGTCGCTTTGGGAAGTTCTTAACAGCCTTGTCGATTGGTCCCTGTGGCAGGCTGTCCCAGATGATCTCCAGCGCTTCCTTGAGTTCAGCGATTTGTTTGCTGCTTTAGGTGGAGCTTGTGATCAGCCTCCAACATTGCTCCCCAGGCAAAATTCTGTGTCACTGTGACATCATTAACAGAAAGCTAGTACTTCATCTTTTTTTTCTTCAGATAATGGTAGTTTTACAGTGCAAACACTTGTGAAAATCACTGGGTGGTTATGCTAAAAAGCCTATAAATTCAGGATGTTTAAAGATAATCTCATTCCATTTGGTAGATAAGCATAATAACAACTAAGGCTGTAAAATTTCACATTGAAATTCCAATCCAGAAAAAAGCACAGCGGGCTCTCAAGAAAAGGTACGAATGTGCTTTATTAAGACCCAACATGGGCCGTGTTTCGGCATAAAACAACGCCCTCCTCGGGGGTCAATTCAACAAGATTGCACATCTAATAATTCACAGAGAGTAAACAATTTGCTTTTGGAGCGGTGATGAACCATGGACTGGATGTGGTGAAAACCAGACCATACTCTAGAGCGCCGGGTTTTCAGGATTTCTGCAATGAATATGCATGAGATCTATTTGCATACAATGGAGGCCATTGTGGACTGAGGTTGGACACCCCTGATCTAACCTGACTGACTGGGTGTGTCCCCTGCATCTGAAGAGGGGAATGCTGTTACCAGATGGCAGATACCTCCTCTCTACTCTCACTTGGTATAGTCCTAGGCATACAGGCTAGTATGGGCTTTTAATTTCAAATTAAAATTTAACACAGATAAAACTAAGTTCCTAATAATAACTAACCCTCACCATCCTATGAATCTTAGTAACTTTACCATTAAGAACAAAACCTATTCCCTTGAGTCACCAATGAAAATCTTGGGAGTTACAACAGATCGTTTCCTCACCCTTGAAAACCAAGTCTCAAAGTTGACCTCGAGTGTCTTTCACATACTTTGGAAGCTAAAGAGATTGAGGCCATTTTTCTCTAAATCTGTCTTTTGTACTTTCGTTCAATCCCTTGTCCTCACCAAATTCGACTATTGCAATTCCATCTATGCTGGACTTTAAGGTGGTCTTCTCAAAAAATTACAAACAGCTCAAAATACTGCTACTCGTCTTATATGTATATCTCCTTGCTTCGCCGAAGCCACTCCTCTTTTATATGAGCTACACTGGTTACCAAAAAAGAGAGAGAATATCTTTCAAATTATGTGTTTTCATTCACCAAATCCTGTTTGGTCAAGCCCCATCATATATGAATAATCTTACTGAATTACCCACTTGTAATGCTGTTTCATCATCTAAAGAATATCTTATCTTACATTTCCCTACTTGTAAGAATGTGATATATAAAATAATTCACTCTGCTAATTTCTCATATCAAGGTACCAAACTTTGGAATTATCTTCCTAATCAATCAATCAAGTTTACAGATAATTACCAAACTTTCAGAAATCTTCTCAAAACACATTTCTCCAGTCTGGCCTTCCTGAATACAAAGAACTCTATTTGAACTTTACCCACATCCTTTTCTCAATCTTGTTTCGTCTTTTTTTTCCCATCTAGTCCTGCCTAATTATGCTCTCACTTTTCCACACTTAATAGCTGTTTGTCCTTGAGATAGTCTAAATCCTTGGTTACTTACTGCACATGTATTAATTTGCTTTTAAGTTATTGTAATTTGTGTTACAGTGGTGGAAATAAGTATTTGATCCCTTGCTGATTTTGTAAGTTTGCCCACTGACAAAGACATGAGCAGCCCATAATTGAAGGGTAGGTTATTGGTAACAGTGAGAGATAGCACATCACAAATTAAATCCGGAAAATCACATTGTGGAAAGTATATGAATTTATTTGCATTCTGCAGAGGGAAATAAGTATTTGATCCCCCACCAACCAGTAAGAGATCTGGCCCCTACAGACCAGGTAGATGCTCCAAATCAACTCGTTACCTGCATGACAGACAGCTGTCGGCAATGGTCACCTGTATGAAAGACACCTGTCCACAGACTCAGTGAATCAGTCAGACTCTAACCTCTACAAAATGGCCAAGAGCAAGGAGCTGTCTAAGGATGTCAGGGACAAGATCATACACCTGCACAAGGCTGGAATGGGCTACAAAACCATCAGTAAGACGCTGGGCGAGAAGGAGACAACTGTTGGTGCCATAGTAAGAAAATGGAAGAAGTACAAAATGACTGTCAATCGACAAAGATCTGGGGCTCCACGCAAAATCTCACCTCGTGGGGTATCCTTGATCATGAGGAAGGTTAGAAATCAGCCTACAACTACAAGGGGGGAACTTGTCAATGATCTCAAGGCAGCTGGGACCACTGTCACCACGAAAACCATTGGTAACACATTACGACATAACGGATTGCAATCCTGCAGTGCCCGCAAGGTCCCCCTGCTCCGGAAGGCACATGTGACGGCCCGTCTGAAGTTTGCCAGTGAACACCTGGATGATGCCGAGAGTGATTGGGAGAAGGTGCTGTGGTCAGATGAGACAAAAATTGAGCTCTTTGGCATGAACTCAACTCGCCGTGTTTGGAGGAAGAGAAATGCTGCCTATGACCCAAAGAACACCGTCCCCACTGTCAAGCATGGAGGTGGAAATGTTATGTTTTGGGGGTGTTTCTCTGCTAAGGGCACAGGACTACTTCACCGCATCAATGGGAGAATGGATGGGGCCATGTACCGTACAATTCTGAGTGACAACCTCCTTCCCTCCGCCAGGGCCTTAAAAATGGGTCGTGGCTGGGTCTTCCAGCACGACAATGACCCAAAACATACAGCCAAGGCAACAAAGGAGTGGCTCAGGAAGAAGCACATTAGGGTCATGGAGTGGCCTAGCCAGTCACCAGACCTTAATCCCATTGAAAACTTATGGAGGGAGCTGAAGCTGCGAGTTGCCAAGCGACAGCCCAGAACTCTTAATGATTTAGAGATGATCTGCAAAGAGGAGTGGACCAAAATTCCTCCTGACATGTGTGCAAACCTCATCATCAACTACAGAAGACGTCTGACCGCTGTGCTTGCCAACAAGGGTTTTGCCACCAAGTATTAGGTCTTGTTTGCCAGAGGGATTAAATACTTATTTCCCTCTGCAGAATGCAAATAAATTCATATACTTTCCACAATGTGATTTTCCGGATTTAATTTGTGATGTGCTATCTCTCACTGTTACCAATAACCTACCCTTCAATTATGGGCTGCTCATGTCTTTGTCAGTGGGCAAACTTACAAAATCAGCAAGGGATCAAATACTTATTTCCACCACTGTATATTCTGTACATTATTATATTTTTTTTCACTTTTTTGCTTGTTTGTAAGCCACATTGAACTTAAGTCTATTTCAGTCTAATATAGGGTATAAATGTAATGAATGAATAAATAAATAAATAAATAGCAAGGGTCCCACACTGCTCCTTACATAAATATTCAGGAACAATAGGTACAGTCAAATCACCAAAGAGCATATAATCTAATTAGTGATTTGGCTGTCAACGGTTTTAAAGTCGCAGGCTAAATTGGGCCTTGATATTCAATGCTAAGCCATGTCTGGATATCTAGGTCATCTGTGGACCCAGAAATTATTTATTTAATAATTAATTACATTTGTATCCCACATTTTCCCGCATAGCAGTAGGCTCAATGTGGCTTACAGGTTCCGGAGAGGAGAGTACCAACTCCGGGAATATATACAGAGTGGAAAATAGAGTAACAATAGGTGCAAGGAAGCTGATAAGGTTCCGGAAAAGAGAATACAACTCTGGGACGAATATATAGTAGCATCTGTGGCATAGGAAGGGGGGAGCGGGGGGGGGGGGGGGACGGTCCGCCCCGGGTGCACGCGCTGGTTCCCTGCTCTCTCTGCCCTGGAACAGGTTACTTCCTGTTCCGGGGCAGAGAGAGCAGGGAACCAGCGGGGCCGACGCAGCTCCGAGTGACGTGCACTCGGGGCGGATCGGCCCTCCCGCAGGTAAGAATGCGGTCCGGGGGGGTGCGCCGCAGAGGGGGGGTCGCACCGTGCTGCACCCGGGGGGGGGGGGTGCGCAGCGGCGACCCGCCCCGGGTGCCATTAGCCCTCGCTACGGCACTGAGTAGCATATAGAGAGAAGTAATTCCTTTGAGGCTGATAAGTCTCCGGGGATGGGACTACAGCTTCTAGTGAGCAATACAGAGTAGGATATGAGTAGAAGTACACTTAATTATAACTGGAGTGGTAAGGTCCCTGCATAGTGAACTAGAAAAGATGGGACTTCTTTTTGTGCAGTCCTATCTGTCCAGTTAGGTATGTGGTGTTGAATATGGTCAGTGCCTGCATGTCTGCTGGTTGTACTGTAACTCCCCCTCCGCCCTCCAGCACTAACTGCACAGTGCAACCCTGGTCAGATGGGCTATTCATTGGTACTGCCTCCTGGCCTGCTCATAGGGGTTTAAATATGCAGAAGCCTCTCCTGCCCCTTTAAACTCTTTTGAATATCCACCTTTATGTGGGTACCAGAGGCAGTGGGAGATGAAATAACTTACCCAAAGTCACAAACAGTGTCAGTGGAAGAAGGACGCAGTGACCCCTGCCATTTCTCTAAATGCAGTCACTTCCTTTCCCTCTTTTGTTGCCCCAGTTCCAGGTTTGCTGATACAGACCGCAATCCCATGCAGATAATGTGGTGGAAAAAGCTGCATCCCTCCCCCCCCCCCCCCCCCCCCACCAACATTTAGTACTTCTACCATAGTCTACAGTGGTTCCCCCTGAGACAGGTGTAGGGCTTTCAGCTCAGTGATGAATGCCCTCAGCTATGCTCAGGGTGATGGTCTTCTGGTGACCTGCTGTGCAGTATACAGTAATGGCCTAACAGTTCCCCTCGGAGCGGTAAAACAATTTTTATACCTTAATGAACAGGTATGTCAACTCTTTCTTACAGGAGTACTGTACTGTCTTGCATCACTGCAACAGCTGGCAGTGTTGATTTAAAGCTTAAAAGGGGTTGAGGATGGAGACAGCTTACCCTGGGGAACTCTGTTTATTTATAGATTGAAAGTTCTTAAAATAAAAGAGATTTCCAGGACAGGCTGCCAAGACCAGTAGTGAACAACCTTCCAGCCTCCTAAGAGGGATCTGGATGTTTTCATGGTGGTTTTTGGTCATTTTAAGCAGTGGTCTAGCCTGGACAGCAGCACTGTGGTTTTAGGAGTAAGAGTCCATTCCAGGGTAAGCAGAGGCCAAGCCTCTCCCAAATCATTGCTGTCCGCAGTGGTTCAGACTTGCAATAACTGTGCCTCACACATGCTGTCTCCTTCACAAACCACGGTGCCAGCATTAGACCAAGTCTTTCTAAGATTAACTTGGCATTTCTATTAAAAATAAATAAAGATCAAGGTTGGAGAGCCCACCGCTAGCTCCAGCGTTACAGTTGAAGAGATAGTGTGGTGAGAAGATGGCCCTCCTTCAAAGGGAACTGACTGTGTCCATTCTGGACAGAGCCACAGGCAAGTGCATCTCTCAGAAAATAAAAAGTCACTGGTGACCACAAGGTGGTAGCTACCACAGAATCTTGTGCTCAGCACTTATCTTTACAAATGTGATTTTACCTGAACAGTCAGCAAGGCCCTTATCCCTTTAGGAACTCACAATATTTCTATGCCAGCTCAAAGCAAAGACATTCATATTTACTCCTGGGAGAAACTTAGCAAATACCAAACTTCTGTGGACAAACAAACAAGACTTACTTGCATTGTTCAATATTCATGTTTGAAAATGGCTTAATGCAGGTGTAGGACAGACTAACTGCTGCCTGGATAAATAGCTTTCAATATTGGGCCCATGGTGCCAACTATAATGCAATATACAAATAGACGTTCCCAGGTGTGGAGAATGTGTGACGTGGGGGTAGAATCAATACTTATGCATGTATTTTATCAAATATGCACATATGTGCCGAGGCCTACCAGCATGTACATGAAGAAGCAGGTGTAATTTTGGGTGGGAGCTTACAGTTTGTCTATTTTATAAAGGTTCATGTGTAGGTGCTGTTTACCTACCTAGTTTGGGGGACAAAGGGAAGAAAGATCACAGTGGCTGTGGACAGAGGCTAGCCACTTCAACATCTACATCTGGAGCATTTGTTTTTGGTTTTTTTATCATTTATTTATTTATTTATTTATTTTTTACAAGGGTCACTTGCAAACAGTAATACAGAGATGACTGTACATTAATACAATAGTAGAAGAAAACAATCTCAACTAGATAAATGAATTATATACAATCTTTCTCTTTCTTAGACCACAAAATAAATAGGGAGAGTGAAACAAGACAAGGAGATCAATTAAACAATAGTAAACCAAGAAAACGTGGTATTAACCTGATTATCCCCAGTTATTATTTATCTGAATCATTATTCCACATTGATCATCTGGTTGGCCTCCTCAAACCCAAAATGGTGTATAGTCAATTAATTTCATTGGAAACATACTTATTGTCCAATATTAGTGGAAACAATACACCTGATTTCATTTTTTCCCCTTTTAAAACCAGAAATTATTTAACAATACAAACACTTGAATCTCTGATCCAATTCCCACTGATTAAAGTAATCCCAGTTTCACAGGCTTCACTCCTTTTGAATTAATATACTAAGAGGAATCATTTCATAGGAAAAAAAACTTTAGGAGTCATACCCGGAACTCTGGGAAAACAACAATCTCGATATTAATCATCTGTAACAATATTCATTTTATTCAAATTTTTCTGGTCCATTAACATTTTCAAAATCTTAACCGTTTCCTATTCCTGTAGAACTTCATTTGCTGTATCAATTTTTCATTCTCAAAGGATTCGATTAGATTATTCATGTGGCTCACTAATAAGATTATATCTGAAGCAAAATTATTTACTACCTGGCGCGCCTTCCAGATGATATTCAATGTAACCTCCACGGGAGCCAAAAACTCCAAGCTGATAGCTCTTACGGGTTTAGGAGTGGCACCGCCGACACGGGTATCAGCTGTAAACGACTTCCGTTTCAGCATACACTCCTAACTCACTCCTCCACTCCTTTGGACATGGTGGTTAAATGATTTGAGAGCGATGAAGTTGTTTCCAGGTCCAAGAGCATCGACGCTCCTTCGCCGGCACTAATCAATGGACTCATCAACCCAGTCATCTTTGGGCAGCTCGTCGTGCAGCAGTCCCACACTTGCTGCACAGGGGACAAAACGCTGGCCATCGGCGGCTGACCCCCCATTGTCCCCTTCCTCTCAGTTAAGGTAACTGCAGGTGCAAAGAGGAAATTTCAAGTAAACAAAGACAAAACTTCAGAGGACAGCTGGGCCATTGAGCGTACGAGCTTCAGGTCACCATCTTTCCACTCTCCCTAGTTTGGGACACTCTTTGTCTGGTTTCTACTACTACTTAACATTTCTAGAGCGCTACTAGGGTTACGCAGCGCTGTACAATTTAACAAAGAGAGACAGTCCCTGCTCAAAGAGCTTACAATCTAATAGACAAGTGAACGGTCGGTCCGATCGGGGCAGTCAAATTGGGGCAGTCTGGATTCACTGAACGGTAAGGGTTAGGTGCCGAACGCAGAGGCCTGTCTGATATGGGTTCAGCATAGCCCTCTGAGTCATTGAAACACGGAAGCCCCTCCACCACTACAAGGTGGTGTCCCTTCGGAGGGGTGGAGCATTTGTGGCTCTCCCCAAACTGTGTCCATAAGCATATTAGAAGTTAAAAAAAAGACCAAAACACACCTGAAACCGAATCTCAACTGCAATCTGCTTTATTGCAAGTTAAACCCTCCTTTTTCCCCTCTGATCCTTGCCATCCTTCAGATCTTTAAAAGAGACAGTTTCTAATTTTTTTTTACTAGTTTCGTTAATACATCTTTCAAAAGAAAGGATTCTTGCCAGATCTTTTGAAAAAGGCTGTGGTACGTCCTTTATTTAAAGGAGGGGCATTAGATTGATTGACTGTTGACAGTTACATACCCAACTATAACCAACTGATTGATTTTATTGATTCTAACAATATTTAGGCCACTCGTCAGTATGGCTTTCGAGCCAATCATGATACCAAATCATTACTGATTTCAACTTCAGATGTCATTAAAACAGGTTTTGACAAAGGTAGTTCATTTTTAAATCTGTCACACTCGATATATCAGCTGCCTTTGATTCGATCAACCATCGGATTTTACTTAGACATCTTGTGTCCTTAGGAACAAGAGCTGTAGTGCTGGAGTAGCCTAGTGGTTAGTGCAGTGGACTCTGATCCTGGGGAACTGGGTTCAAGTCCCACTGCAGCTCCTTGTGACTCTGGGCAAGTCACTTAATCCTCCATTGTCCCAGGTACAAATAAGTACCTGTATATAATATGTAAACCACTTTGAATATAGTTGGAAAAACCACAGAAAGGCAGTATATAAGTCCCATCCCCTTTCTTGGTTTTCTTCTTACTTGGCAGATAGATATATTTTCAGTTAATGGTAAACAACACTCTTCTCTTTTCAAATTGTCTCATGATGTTCCACAGGGTTCTGCCCTTTCAGCGATGTTATTTAATTTTTATATGCTTCCCCTGTGCAAGTGCAAAGTGATGCATGTGGGAAAGAGGAACCCGAATTATAGCTATGTCATGCAAGGTTCCACGTTAGGAGTCACAAACCAAGAAAGTGATCTAGGTGTCGTCATTGATAGTACGTTGAAACCTTCTGCTCAGTGTGCTGCTGCGGCTAAGAAAGCAAATAGAATGTTAGGTATTATTAGGAAAGGAATGGAAAACAAACATGAGGATGTTATAATGCCTTTGTATCGCTCCATGGTGCGACCGCACCTCGAATATAGTGTTCAATTCTGGTCACCGCATCTCAAAAAAGATATAGTGGAATTAGAAAAGGTGCAGAGAAGGGTGACGAAAATGATAAAGGGGATGGGACGACTTCCCTATGAGGAAAGGCTAAAGCGGCTAGGGCTCTTCAGCTTGGAGAAAAGGCGGCTTCCTAAAGGAAATTCCATAGACCGTTATTAAATGGACTTGGGGAAAATCCACTATTTCTGGGATAAGCAGTATAAAATATTTTGTACATTTTTGGGATCTTGACGGGTATCTGTGACCTGGATTGGCCACTGTTGGAAACAGGATGCTGGGCTCGATGGACCTTTGGTCTTCCCCAGTATGGCAAGTGCAAAGTGATGCATGTTGGAAAGAGGAACCCGAACTATAGCTACGCAATGCAAGGTAGTCACCGACCAGGAAAGGGATCTAGGTGTCATTGTTGATGATATGTTGAAACCCTCTGTTCATTGTGCAGCGGCGGCTAAGAAAGCAAATAGAATGTTAGGTATTATTAGGAAAGGAATGGAAAACAAACATGAGGCCATTATAATGCCTTTGTATTGCTCCATGGTGCAACCGCACCTCGAATATTGTGTGCAATTCTGATCACTGCATTTCAAAAAAATATATAATGGAATTAGAAAAGGTACAGAGAAGGGCAATGAAAATGATAAAGGGGATGGGACAACTTCCCTATGAGGAAAGGCTAAAATGGCTAGGGCTCTTCAACTTGGAGAAAAGGCAGCTGAGGGGAGATATGATAGAGGTCTATAAAATAATGACGTGAATTGCTTGTTTACTCTTTCTAAAAATACTAGGACTAGGGGGCATGCAATGAAGCTACAAAGTATTAAATTTAAAACAAATTGGAGAAAATATTTTACTCAATGTGTAATTAAACTCGAATTCGTTGACAACGAATGTAGTAAAAGCAGTTAGCTTAGCGGGGTTTTAAAAAGGTTTGGATGGCTTCCTAAAGGAAAAGTCCATAGACTAGTATAAAAATGGACTTGGGGAAAATCCACTGCTTATTTGAATTACAGTTAAAAATACAGGCATGACTCGATCTGACTTGGGGCTGCCTAAGGATTCAGGCACTGGCCAGCAAGGCCTCTTCACTCTATGGATGGAGGATAAATCTCTTACCAGTAAATGAATTTCCAACATCTATGTGGTTAAAACATCTCTCTCTTCTACTGCAATCTGGCTGGCTAATACAAATTGCATGAATAACTATTTCTCTATTTTTCCTTTAATTGGGTACCTTGGCTTACTATAATCTATAACACCCTATTCCCAAGGATTATCGTATGTAGTGAATCGGCCCTCCAATGCTATAGTTTATCTATATATCAAACTGACCTCAATACCTCCACCCCTGGTCTAACACCAAATGGTGAAACAGAACCTTTATATAAAGGATACCAGGGATTCTGTGGGGTTATTTCTTATCATAGGTCAAAAAATTCTTTTCTTTATACTTAAAAACCTTCTTTATTTGCATTGGCTGACCTGAATCATCACATACTCTCACATCTTACAAAAAACTGTTCTAACCTCTATATATACAAACGGAGTCTTCTTCTCCCCATACCTTCATTTTCTAAAACTCATATCTATCCACATTTCCTTCAGTCCCAAGAAAAAATGCACTTAACTGAATTGTATTTAATCTTCTCCAGCCGGCTGGTGCCTATTCCTGTGACGTGAGGCTTGTGGTAGTGCTTTCTTCGGTATCTGGGTCCCTTCGTTGCTCCGTTCTTATTTATTTTTCATTATATATTTCAAATTAATTGTTCATCTCCGTTGACAAGAACGTCTTGTTTCGCGATAATAATCGCTGCTTCAGGAACTTTTTCTGTTACTTTTACTTTCAATTCTGATGTTTATAGATTATATGAATAACTATTTAAAATATACGAGAGGAAAGAGCACAACTAATGGACTAACCATAATTTCCAGAATGCTGCTTTCACCCAGGGCCAGCTCAAGGGATTGTGGTGTCCTGAGCCAACTTTTGCTTTTGTGCCCCCACCTGCATCAGCACCCCTGTCCACAAACCAGTGTCTTCCCCTTTCTCAGGTTCCCCCCCCCCCCCCACACCTGTGATAAACAATGCCAAAATCACTGTTTCCTCTAGCCCTCTCCCACCCTGCCGTCCAGCATCTCTTCCTTTCTCTTCTCTCCCCTTCACCTGCAGTGTGATATCCCCCCCGCTCTCTAACCCCCCACCCCCTTGGTTTACCTTCAAACTCCTAGAGGGTGCCACCATCAGCAGCATTTCATACAGGCTCCCTGTGGCCTTCCCTCTGCATTATGCAGCCCCACTGGAAAGAGTAAATTGAATCAGAGAGGGTAGGATGCAGCAGATGGAAGGTTTAGGGTGGCTACAGGAAGTGTGTATGAATCCCTGCCACTGCCCTCTAGGAGTTTGAAGAAGATAGGGCGGGGCAAGGGTTTGAGAGAGTAGGGGGGGTTACCGAACCACGGGTTGTAGAAGGGACAGAATAAATGCCAGACCATGGGGGCCTAGAGAGAACAGCTATTTTGGCACTGTTTAAGACTGGCACCCTAAGCCAGTGCCTCATCTGGTCCGTAGGTTGAACCAGCTCTGTTTTGGCCACATTGCCCCAGATACAAAACTTAGATTATGAGCCCCCATTTTGGTTGTACCACAGAGAGGTGGTATATCAAAAGTCCTTACCCTTACATCACTAATACAGCTCACCAAGTCCAGTGCTGAATTCATTCTACCTTCCAGGTTTGCAACCAGCAGTTGAGGTGTACACAAAAGTCCTTCATGAAGAGGACATATTTGCATTTCCACCATATTTCTGCTTTCTTAGAATTACAGTTACGGTTGCTAAATCTCATCCACTGTAAAATATCAGAAGGACAAGAATCCTGGTCCTGTATAATACGAGTGTGATCATTTCGAAGAGGAACAAAACAGCTGAATGTCATCAGCATACAACTGAAAAGGGAGTCCTTTCCCTGGATCAAACATAGAGGGATGCAAAATATAACAATGTTAAATGAGACTTGAAAAGAACCTCACCTTCTTCAAGGTGTTGAGAATTCAGCTTCCACCATTACCTAGTAATCCTCTCAGATAAAATGATTGAATCCATCATTTAGTGCTATCCCTGATACCCAAATTGCTTATCTCCTCTAACAAAACAGAATACCTACCAAATCAAAAGTGGATGAAAGATGCAGTAGAACCAAACATGCTGAGAACCCTTTGTCTAAAAATCTCTCAGTGCTTCATCTGATAAAGAACTGCAGGGACCTCTATAAATATGGGTTAGATTCAGTTAATAGCACCAAAAATTAGGCCGAGAAAAATCCACACTCGGTGCTGTTCTATAAAGGGCAATCCGGGATAAGCGCCCTTGACAGAATAGTGCCTAGCGCAGATTCCCACACTCAGCTTTGGTCACAAGGACTTACGCCTGCTGGAACCTGGTGTAAATACTGTCATGCAAGTTCAGCCCAGATCCCCAGATGACTTTTCGCAAGAGCCTTAAAACATATTTGTTTCAATAGGCTTTTGATGATTGTATTTGATTGATAGAATCAATTTCTATATTAGTTTCCAGTGCATCTATTGGTAAGGTTTTTTAATTGTATTTTATTTATGTTGATGTCTTTATATCAACTATTATTATAAGTATATTTTGCAAACCGCTTACACTTTTAGATTACATGGCATAAAAATTTGTACATAAATAAATCTATCTTTGGCTGGATAAACCACTGTACCACCAGCCAAGTCTGTGGCTGGCTAAGCCTGCTGTATCCCAGTGTTTCTGTGGGAAGGAGGGGGAGGGGAAGACACCAGTTAAGAGGAAAGAGTGATGATTTTAAGTGAAGGTATATTGATCTTACTGAGTGGGGATGAGCTCACATTCAGTTCGTTTGGGAGCCTAAAAGTTTTAAGTGCATGCAAATTGCTCAGATGCACATATACCTACAAATTAATGCACACACAGTTGATCTGTGTGCATAAAAACCAAAACCATGAAGTGAACCAAAAATAAATACCCGGTGGATGATTTGGAGAAGTGAGTGCAACAAAGTAGTGAGTGGTCCTAAGGTCAAAGTCTCACAGCATCTGCTGGTTCCACTGCTGCAGAAGCATGTAATCACAACAGTTGATTGCATTGCCTAAATCTCTTCTTGGGGGGTGTCCCACTGAGAGTGAAAAGGAGTCACAATACCAAGACTATACTATACTATACTATATTATTGCTTCTAGTCTGCAAACACCTAATCAGTTCGATGCGGATTACATAAAGAGGAATACTGGACTACAACCATCCAGGAAAATATATATTATAATCTGACAATAAATCAATTAGCTCAGAAAAACTTCTCAAATAGCCAAATTTTACTTTTGCACTTTCCTATCATAACAATGGTGTTTCTTTCCCTTTTCCATATATGTGCTGTAGTATTGTAAACCACATAGTTCTGCCTACCCAGTTAAAGCGGTATAGAAAGTACCAATAAACTATAGGTTATGCAAAATGCCAAATAGTTAGAATTACTACGAATTTCTAAAGGCAACAAACTCGAATAGTACAGCGACTTGATAGTACAAAGAAGAATTAAATATAGACAAACTCAGCAGTAAAGCTTGACTGGCTATGTCACAGGTGAAATGGGTGCAATGGTGAATTATTAACTAGCCACCTCATTAATGCACCAAAACTGAGAGGGGCCAATGCTGCTCAGCAAACAAAGACACGCACAATTTAATCAGTGCCATAGGCTTTGCTATGTCATCTGTTTCTAATAAACGAAAAATATACATTTTGGACCAAAAAACAAAGAAGAACCAGCAATAAGTGACAGAGGACAGGAAATAAATTATGATGTACACAGGAGTAGCTTAATGGTTAGAATAGTGAGTGAGCTGAGAACCACAGGAGCCAGAGTTCAAATCCCACTGTTGTTCCTTGTGAACTTAGGCAAATCACTTAACCCTCCATTGCTTCAGGCACAAATTCAGTTTGTGAGCCCTCCAGGGACAGAAAAATACCTACTGTCCCTGAACGTACACTGCTTCAACAGCTTGCAAGTAGTATATAAGAAAATTTTAAAAATTAATACATTTCATGAAATATGGACAGAGCAGCTGCTAATGCTCAGTCTGCAGATCAATACGTACTAGTCCCAAGGGCCAGATACCTACTCCCTGACAAAGAATTGATACCCAGAACCACAGGCCATAGACCTGTTGCCAAGGGAAGGATCATTACCGTTGCAGCATGCTACTCATTTAAATACATAGAAACATGACGGCAGATAAGGACCGTATGACCCATCCAGTCTGCCCATCCTCAGCAACCACTAACTCCTCCTTTTCCTAAGAGATCCCAGTGTCTGTCTCATGCCTTCTTAAACTCTGACACAGTCTTTGTCTCCATGACCTCCACTGGGAGGCCATTCCATGCTTCCACCACCCTTTCAGTAAAAGTATTTCCTCAGATTCGTGCTAAGCCTATTTCCTCTTATCTTTATCTTATGCCCTCTCATTCCAGAAATTTCCTTCATTTGAAAAAGGCTCATCTCCTGTACATTAACGCCACTGAGGTATTTAAACATCTCTATCATATCCCCTCTCTCCCGTCTCTCTCCCAGGGTATACATGTTGAGGTTCATGAGCCTGTCCCTATATATTTTATGACCAGCTGCCCTCTGGATCGACTCCATCCTGTTTATATCTTTTCTTAAGTGCGGTCTCCAGAATTGCACACAGTATTCTAAATGGGGCCTCACCAAAGACTTGTACAAGCTTCATCTCTGGCCGTCTTCAAATCTAGGCTAAAAGCCCACCTTTTTGATGCTGCTTTTAACTCCTAACCCTTACTCACTTGTTCAGTACCTATGTTTTATCATTTCCACCTTAGTAATTCCCTTATCTCTTATTTGTCCTGTTTGTCTGTCCTAATTAGATTGTAAGCTCTGTCGAGCAGGGGCTGTCTCTTTATGGCCAGTGTACAGTGCTGCATACATCTAGTAGCGCTATAGTAGCAGTAGTAGTAGCACTATCACCTCTTTTTTCGTGCTGGTCATCCCTCTCCTTATGTACCTGAGCATCCTTCTAGCTTTGAGCATCGCCTTACCTACCTATTTGGCCACCTTAAGGTCATCCAACACAACACAATCACCCCCAAGTCTCACTCTTCTTTTGTACACAGAAGCTCTTCACCCCCTATACTGTACCTTTGCTCTGGTTTTTGTGACCCAAATGCATGACCCTGCATTTCTTAGCATTAAATCTTATTTGCCAATTTTCGGACCATTCTTCAAGCTTCGCCAGATCCTTCCTCATGCTATCCACACCCTCTGGGGTGTCCACCCATATTACAGAGTTTGGTATCTCCGCAAAGAGACAAACCTTACCAGACAGCCCTTCTGTAATATCACTCACAAAAATGTTAAAAAGAGCAGGCCCAAGAACCGACCCCTGCGGTACACCACTTGTAACATCTTTTTCCTCAAAGCAAACTCCATTTACCACTACCCTCTGTCTCCTTCCATTTAACCAGTTTTTAACCCAGTCAGTCACTTTAGGTCCCATACCGAGGGCACTAAATTGTGCGGAACCATGTCAAAGGCTTTGATAAAATCTAAGTACACCACATCTAGCGCCCCTCCCACATCCAACTGATTGGTCACCCAGTCAAAGAAGTCAATCAGAGTTGTCTGACAAGATCTGCCTCTAGTGAAACCATGATGCCTCGGGTCCTGCAGTCCATTAGATTTGAGAAACCTCACAATCCTCTGCTTTAGAAGCATTTCCGTTAGTTTACTCACCATTGAGGTCAGACTGACCGGTCTGTAATTCGTAACCTCCTCCTTGATTCCGCTCTTGTGCAGATGGACATCCGCCCTTTTCCAGTCCTCCACAGATTCTAGGGAAGCATTGAACAGGTCAGACAGCAGAGCCGCCAGAACTTCTCCAAATTCCATGAGTACCCTCGGATGTATCCCATCAGGCCCCATTGCTTTGTCTAATTTTAGTTTAGCTAGCTCCTCATGAACACAGTCTTCCAAGAATCAATCCAGGTCTATCATACATCCATCTTCATTAGCATTTGTCTTCTGTGGTCCCGCCCCTGCCCTTTAATCCGTGAACATAAGTACATAAGTAATGCCACACTGGGAAAAGACCAAGGGTCCATCAAGCCCAGCATCCTGTCCACGACAGCGGCCAAACCAGGCCAAGGGCACCTGGCAAGCTTCCCAAACGTACAAACATTCTATACATGTTATTCCTGGAATTGTGGATTTTTCCCAAGTCCATTTAGTAGCGGTTTATGGACTTGTCCTTTAGGAAACCGTCTAACCATTTTAAAAACTCTGCCAAGCTAACCACCTTCACCACGTTCTCCGGCAACGAATTCCAGAGTTTAATTACCCGTTGGGTGAAGAAAAAGTTTCTCCGATTTGTTTTAAATTTACTACACTGTAGTTTCATCGCATGCCCCCTAGTCCTAGTATTTTTGGAAAGCGTGAACAGACGCTTCGCATCCACCTGTTCCACTCCACTCATTATTTTATATACCTCTATCATGTCTCCCCTCAGCCGTCTCTTCTCCAAGCTGAAAAGCCCTAGCCTCCTTAGTCTTTCTTCATAGGGAAGTCGTCCCATCCCCGCTATCATTTTAGTCGCCCTTCGCTGCACCTTTTCCAATTCCACTATATCTTTCTTGAGATGCTGCGACCAGAATTGAACACAATACTCAAGGTGCGGTCGCACCATGGAGCGATATAACGGCATTATAACATCCTCACACCTGTTTTCCATACCTTTCCTAATAATACCCAACATTCTATTCGCTTTCCGGGCCGCAGCAGCACACTGAGCAGAAGGTTTCAGCGTATTATCGACGACGACGACGACAACAGAAATATTTGTTTAGCAGTTCAGCTTTACCCTTATCAGCTTCTACATATTCCTCCCCCTCAGCTTTGAGCCTCACAGTGCTATTATGGCACTTCCTCCTGTCGCTTACATATCTAAAAAATGTCTTGTCCCCCAATTTTACCATATCGGCTATCTTTTCCTCCGTTTGCCTCTTCGCTTTCCTGATAGCTTTTCCAGCTTCTCTGAGCTTTGTCAGGTATTTTTGTCTGTTTTCCTCTTTCTGAGTCATCTTATAATGCATAAAGGCTAACCTTTTTTCCTTTACTACTACTACTTATCACTTCTATAGCGCTACAAGGCATATGCAGCGCTGTACACCATACACAAAAAGACAGTCCCTGCTCAAAGAGCTCACATTCTAAATAAGACAGGTAAACAGACCTTTTCAGCTACTACTTTCGAGAACCAGAGCGGCCTTCTTTTCCTCTTACTTTATGTAATTTTCTAACATAAAAATTTGCCGCCTTTAGGATAGCTCCTTTCAGTTTCACCCACTGATGTTCTACTTCATTCAGCTGTTCCCATTCAACTAACTCTTTCCTGAGAAATTCCCCCATCTCAGCAAAGTTAGTTCTTTTATTTATTTGTTACATTTATACCCCACATTTTCCCACCTATTTGCAGGCTCAATTTTGAAATCTAGGACCTTCAATCTCGAATAAGCCTTCTCCTCTTGTGTCTTAATATTAAACCACATGGTGGCCACTAGATGCCAAATGATCTCCCACCATAACATCGGAAACATTCTCCCTGTTTGTAAGCACCAGGTCTAGAATTGCTCCTTCCCATGTTGGTTCCGTCACCCACTGCTGGAACAATTCTTCCTGTAGAGAATCTAAGATGCCTTTGCTTTTAGATGACCCTGCAGCAGGGACACTCCAATTGATGTACGACATATTAAAGTCATCTATTAGCAGGGCTTTTTTTGAGGGGGTACTGAGTACCGGCACCTTTTCCATTGTCTGCTGAAATTGACCCATGATCCCCAAGTTTTAATGAAAGAGCTCAGGCTCTACACACCAATTCTGCCTTGTCATAGATTCTGTGACTGGTTGCAGGGGGCCTGGCTATTGTGGGGTGGGTCCCTCAGTGATCACCCCACCCCTGAAGGGTGGCCTGACATTTGAGTACCGGCACCTTTTTTCGCTAGAAAAAAATGGACTGTCTATTAGTAGTATCTCCCCTTTCTTAGCTATCTTGTGAATGTCTTCAATTAAATTTCTATCCATTTCTTCTGACTGTGAGAGTGACCTGTATATTACACAAATCTAAATACATTTTCCTTTTCCTCTTACCAGTTTAACCAACAGCGCTTCTTCCTTACCCCATATGTCCTGCAATTCTATCACTTTAATATTATTCTTAACATATAATGCTACTCCTCCACCCTTTTTTCCTACTCTATCCATCCTGAGTAGCTTGTAGCCAGGTATAACTATGTCCCCAGTCGTGGTTCTCCATGAGCCTCTGTGACCGCCACTAAATCCAAATCGACTTCTATCATTGCAGCCTCTAGATCTAGAATGTTGTTTCCCATACTGCGGGCATTGGTATATAAGGCTCTCCAGATTTTACTCTTTTTTTCCCTGTTTTGTAAAGGTATTTGATGTCTTGCCCTTCTAAGGGTTATTAATGACTTTGGGGTTACTCTCACCCTTCCCCGGTCAATTTAGTTTAAAGCCCTCTGTAGTATTTTAGTCAGTCTGTTACTAAAGACATTTAGTCCCTTTCTTGATAGATGGACACAATCACTACTCAGTAGCTCTTGGAAAATTATCCCATGGTCAAGGAAGCCGAAGCACTCACATTAGCACCAGCCACGCAGCCGCACATTTAGCTCCAGGATGCAAGCTTCCTTCATCCGGCCTTTACCTTCAACAGGAAGGATCGATGAGAACACTGCCTCCGTGCCTAGGTGCTTCACCTTCTGACCCAGAGCCATGAAATCCCACTTGATATGTTCGGTAAGATACTTTGCAGAATCATTTGTGCCAACATGGATGAGCAGCATAGGATAGTGCTCAGTAACTGCTATAGAAAAATAATGCCCTGGGATCTCACCACCACACATGCCATCACTTAACACAGAAAGAACCAAGATCTTGTACTCACACAAGAGGCTTCTGAGCAATGCCTACGGCAATTTCAACTCAGTTCATCAGAACACATCCCGAGCTTTGCATGCCATTGCTACTTTATTCTTCAGAAAGGGTGTGCATGAAAAGAAAACAAAGAACATGAAATCAAGATAAGTTATCTAGTAGTATTTTTGAGCTGCAAACTGGCCACTTCGTTGTACAAGGAGAATTGAAATCACACTTCCTATGCCTCTCATCTCCAGGCTTCTGGCCAATGCTAGGGATGCTTTCCTCTCACTTGGAGCCCAGGCAGGCCACAGTCTTGTACTCTTGAATTATACTGAAGAAGCTGTTGTGAGCGAGTGTCTCTGGGATAAGGCCTGCAGGCAAAAAATTCAAGTGAGCTTAAGGAGGAGGATACTTGAACAGAGGCACCTTTCCAGATCAGCTGTCTGTAATTTAATTTACAATCCCACTCTTTACAAGCACTGCAAGAACAACTTGAATTACAACAGAAGTTAAAACAATAAAACCATCACTCAAACCACCAAATAAAACCACAAAATCATCCCACCCTAACCACTATCTGACTGCAAAGAGAGAGGCCCAACAAGGGGTCACCAACCATCCACCCCACACTACTCAACAGACTGCTTCCAAAAAAGCAAGATAGGAATGTCACAGTTTCAAATAGGGTTCCCAAAAAACCTCCACGCAACCAAGGGATTTGACAAGAAAAATATTAAACATTTTATTTAATGGTAAAATAAATAGAAACATTTGGATATGTTCCTTAATGTTGGTACCAATTATTAAAGTTTGCTAGTATTAAATAAAAATAGTGCAAGGTGTTAAATACTTTGTGATAAGTTACAAAGGCAATAAGATGTTCAAAACTACAATTACAGTTACTAAGACCCCGACCCCACTTCTGCAATAACATAAAACATCCCAAACATGTACACAACCCCAATTATTATACTCAGATCTGATATATATATATATATATATATATATATATATATATATATATATATATATATATATATATGGTAAAATTATGTATAATCATACCTGATAATTTTCTTTCCATTAATCATAGCTGATCAATCCATAGACTGGTGGGTTGTGTCCATCTACCAGCAGGTGGAGATAGAGAGCAAACTTTTGCCTCCCTATATGTGGTCATGTGCTGCCGGAAACTCCTCAGTATGTCGATATCAAAGCTCCATCCGCAGGACTCAGCACTTAGAGAATTACACCCACGAAGGGACACTCTGCCCAGCTCACCACCGCCGAAACGGGGGAGGGGAAATAACCCAGCTCATCCCCACACAAGTGGGGGAGGGGAATCCGTCCAGCTCATCCCCGTGGAGCGGGGGAGGGACACCACACCCGCCGATGCGGGGGGATCTGGCTTATCCTGCAACCGCAACCGCGGGAGGAGCTGACTGACCCTAACACCGCCGAAGCGGGAAGGGTACAAAGCTGCCCTACAGCCGCACGAAGCGGGAGGGAGTGCCGGCAGAATTTATGTCTCAATCCAGCCCCGTAAAACGGGGGGGGAGAGGAATGCAGCAGCTCACTGTAACACAAACTCGTCTCAACTCTTGAAGAATCCAAGTGAAAAAACTTGAACACGAAGTCTTTCTGAAGTATCTGAAGACTAAACTTGCACCTGAAATGCAATCAGAATAAAAACAGTACAGATATCTGGGAGGGGCTATGGATTGATCAGCTATGATTAATGGAAAGAAAATTATCAGGTATGATTATACATAATTTTACCTTCCATATCATCAAGCTGATCAATCCATAGACTGGTGGGATGTACCGAAGCAGTACTCACCCAGGGCGGGACATTGAAATCCCTGACCTCAACACTGAAGCTCCAAACCGGGCCTCCGCCCGTGCAGCCACCGTCAAACGGTAATGCTTGGAGAAAGTATGAGCCGAAGCCCAAGTTGCCGCCTTGCATATCTCTTCCAAGGAGACGGATCCGACCTCTGCCATCGAGGCCGCCTGAGCTCTCGCGGAGAGAGCCTTCAGCTGGCTAGGCGGCACCTTCCCTGCGGCCACATAAGCCGCTGCAATGGCTTCCTTGACCCATCTTGCCACTGTAGGCTTAGCAGCCTGCAGACCCTTACGAGGACCTGCAAACAGGACAAACAGATGATCCGATTTCCGGAAATCATTGGTCACTTCCAAGTATCTGATGATAACTCGCCTCACATCCAGATATTTAAGAGCAGAGTACTCCTCTGGGTAGTCCTCCCTACGAAAGGAAGGGAGACAGAGCTGCTGATTCACATGGAAGCGAGAAACAATCTTGGGCAGGAAGGAAGGCACTGTGCGAATAGTCACTCCTGCCTCAGTGAACTGCAGAAAAGGCTCTCGACATGAGAGCGCCTGGAGCTCGGAAACTCTTCTGGCTGAAGTGATAGCCACCAAAAAGACTGCTTTCAACGTCAGGTCTTTCAGAGATGCCCTTGACAAGGGTTCAAAAGGCGGCTTCTGCAATGCTCTTAGCACCAGGTTGAGATTCCACGCAGGCACCACTGAGTGCAGAGGAGGGCGCAGGTGATTAACTCCCTTGAGAAAGCGCACCACATCTGGCTGCGAAGCCAGGGAAGCACCCTTCAGGCGGCCCCTGAAGCAAGCCAGAGCCGCTACCTGGACTTTAAGGGAACTGAGCGACAGGCCTTTCTCCAGACCTTCTTGCAGGAACGCCAACACTGAAGAAATTGGAGCAGTGAAGGGAGAAAGTGAGCCTGCTTCACACCACGCTGCAAAGATACGCCAAACCCTGGCGTAAGCAGTAGAAGTAGAGCGCTTCCTCGCTCTTAGCATAGTGGCGATGACCTTGTCTGAGAAGCCCTTCTTCCTCAGACGCTGCCGCTCAATAGCCAGGCCGTAAGACCAAAGGGAGAGGGATCCTCCATCACCACGGGACCCTGATGGAACAGGCCCTGCTCCACTGACAGCCGCAGAGGAATGTCGACTGAGAGCCTGATCAAGTCCGCATACCGGGGACGTCTGGGCCAATCCGGACCCACCAGGATTACCCTGCCGGGATGCTTTGCCACCCGGTCTAGCACCCTGCCCAACATGGGCCAGGGCGGGAACACATAGAGGAGCTCTTGTGTCGGCCACTGTTGGAGAAGAGCATCTACTCCCAGGGATCGAGGGTCCCGTCCTCTGCTGAAAAAGCGCGGCACTTGGCAATTGGCCGATGACGTCATCAGATCTAGGCTCGGCTGGCCCCAGCGCTTCGTGATGTCCAAGAACGCCTGAGCAGATAGCAGCCGCTCTCCGGGCTCCAAATTATGGCGACTGAGAAAGTCCGCCTTGACCTTCAAGACTCCGGCAATGGGGGCCGCTGAAAGCTGCTCCAGGTTCGCTTCCGCCCACTGGCATAGATTCATAGCCTCCCTGGCTAGAGGGGCGCTCTTGGTACCTCCCTGGCGGTTGATATAGGCCACAGCCGTGGCATTGTCCGACAGGACCCGTACAGGCTTCAACACCAGTACCGGGATGAACTCCAATAACACCAACCGAATGGCTCTGAGTTCCAGGAGGTTGATAGACCACTTGCCTCTGCAGGAGACCAGAGCCCCTGCGCTGTCCTTCCCAAGCAGTGGGCTCCCCAGCCCATCAAAGAGGCGTCTGTCGTGACGACAATCCACTCCGGGGTCACCAGAGGCATTCCTGCAGACAACTTGTCTGTCTGCGTCCACCAGCTCAGCGCCTTGCGCACTGCTGGGTCCAAGGGAAGGCGCACAGCATAATCCTCCGACATCGGAGTCCAGCGCAGCAGCAGAGATAGCTGTAGTGGTCTCATATGAGCCCTGGCCCAGGGCACTACTTCCATCGTGGCCGTCATAGAGCCCAACAGCTGCACGTAGTCCCAAGCCCGAATAGGAGAGGCTACTAGGAACTAGTCCACCTGAGCCTGAAGCTTGACAATCCGATTGTCTGGCAGGAACACTCTGCCCACTTGGGTGTCGAATCGAACTCCCAGATACTCCAGGGACTGAGTCGGGCGCAGCTGGCTCTTCTTCCAGTTGATGATCCATCCCAGGGAGCCCAAAAGAGCAACTACCCGGTCCATAGCTTTGCCGCACTCTTCATAAGAGGGGGCTCGGATCAACCAGTCGTCCAGAGAAGGATGGACTTGTACTCCTTCCTTTAGCAGGAAGGCCGCTATGACCCCCATTACTTTGGAAAAGGTCCGCGGAGCAGTAGCCAACCCAAAAGGGAGGGCTCTGAACTGGAAGTGTCGTCTCAGGACTGTAAAACGCAGAAAGCGTTGGAGAGGAGGCCAGATGGGAATATGCAGGTACGCTTCCTTGATGTCCAAGGAAGCCAAGACCTCTCCTGCCTTCACTGCCGCTATAACAGAGCGGAGAGTCTCCATGCGAAAGTGCCGTTCTTTCAAGGCCCGATTGACCCCTTTGAGGTCGAGGATAGGCCGGACAGAACCTCCTTTCTTTGGGACCACAAAGAAATGGAGTAACGTCCCTTGCCAATCTGATTTTTTGGCACCGGAACGACCGTACCCAGGCGGATCAGGCTGTCCAAGGTCTGCTGCACTGCCAGCTTGACCGGAGACTTGCAGGGAGAGAGTACAAACCCGTCTCTTAAGGGTCGGCAGAACTGTAGCTTGTAGCCGTCTCTGATGACTTCCAGCACCCAAGCGTGTGAAGTTACTGTGGTCCGCTCACCCAGAAACGAGGACAGCCGTCCTCCAATCTGCACTGGGGCGTGGACCAAGGCCCCGTCACTGGGTACGAGACCCTGGGGGAGGACCGGAGGGAGCACCTCCGGGACGGCGGTCTCTGCAAAAAGAATGCTGCTTGGGGGAGAAATTCCTCTTGAAGGAAGAAGAGGCAGAGGAGCCCGACTTGCCCGGGCGGTACCGACGGGCTTCCTGCAACCGTCCTCTGGAGGTACCGGGACGAGTACTAGCCCGAGCCCTGACCTCTGGTAATCTCTTGCCCTTAGACGTGCCGAGATCGGTCACGATTTTGTCCAGCTCGACCCCAAAGAGCAGCTTGCCTTTAAAAGGCAATCTAGCCAGGCGGGATTTAGAGGCGTGGTCAGCAGACCAATGTTTCAGCCATAGCCACCGCCGCGCAGAGACTGTCTGAGCCATGCCTTTAGCTGAGGCCCTCAAGACATCATACAGCAAGTCTGCCAAATAGGCTAAGCCCGATTTCAGGGCCGGCCAATCAGCCCTCGAGGAATGATCCGAGGGGGAAGCCCGCTGCACCATAGTCAGGCACGCCCTGGCCACATAGGAGCCGCAAACTGAGGCCTGCAAACTTAAAGCAGCCGCCTCAAAGGACGACCTTAAGGCCGCCTCCAATCTTCTGTCTTGGGCGTCCTTTAGGGCCGTGCCACCTTCCACCGGCAAAGCCGTTTTCTTAGTCACCGCAGTGATTAAAGAATCCACGGTAGGCCACAGATAGGCCTCACGTTCACTCACAGCCAAAGGATAGAGGCGGGACATAGCCCTAGCCACTTTAAGGCTCGCTTCCGGGACATCCCATGGAGCCGAAATTAAGGTGTGTATGGCATCATGCACGTGGAAGGTTCTAGGCGGGCGCTTCGTCCCCAGCATAATGGCAGAGCCAACAGGGGCTGAGGGAGAGACGTCCTCCGGAGAGGAAATCTTCAAAGTGTCCATGGCCTGTAACAACAGGTTGGGCAAATCCTCTGGGCTAAAAAGCCGCGCTGCAGAGGGGTCATCCGCTCCATCCGAGTGGGGATCCATCTCCTCCAAGGAATCCGCAAAGGACCGTTGGGAGACCTCAGACACGCTGCCCTCATCTACATCGGAGGAGACAAAGTCCTCCAAGGCCTGAGAATCAACCCGAGGACGTTTACCTCTGGGAACCTCAACCTCTTTACCAGACGAGGGAGCAGGGGCAGCGTTGTGCATGAGGAAAGCCTGATGCAGCAGCAAAACAAACTCGGGGGAGAAACCCCCCAGACTGTGCACTTCCGCAGCCTGGGCAACAGCCCTAGACGCACCCTCAACCGGCGCTCGCAAGAGTGGGGGAGAAACATGCTGCGCATCCAAAATGGCGTCCGGCGCGACACTCCGCGAAGGAGCCGCGCGGGAAGAGCGGCGCTCAACTTTAGCCGCTTTGTGCCCTCGCCCAAACTAAGGGCGTTCATGGCATTAATGTCTCCAACCTCAAGGGCGGCCCCGAAGAAGCCGTCCGAGCCGCGTGGCCGGCCAACATGGCGGAGGCGAGGAGCGGGGGATGGGCGTTTATGGCGGGAAAAACCGCCACGCCGAAGGAAGGACCGGGACATTCATCGGTCACGAAACTGTCACCCAACAAGGGCGAATCAGGCTGTAAGACCCCCGCATCCCCTCTAGAAGCGCTCCAGCGAACCGGGGAGCGACCCTTTGCGCCCTCGCCCTCCGACGCCATATGCCACGAGGAGAAGAATCGGGGAACCCCCTGCCCGCTATAAAAAGGTAAAAATTACCTGCTTGCCGCTCCGAGCTGTAACGAACTGGTGTCCCAGTGAGTAGCTGCAATGAACGTTTAAATAAACGTCGAAATAAACACCTTTAAGGACGTTTAAAATTTTTTTTTTTTTTTTTAACGGAGCCAGCGGGAGGGGGGAGAAAAGGAGGGACCTGGCACCACCAGGTTTGCACTTGCTCAAAAGAGCCCTCAACCCCAGGCACTCAACAAAACCTAAGGATTAGGCTTGGAGGCCTAGCCAGAGCTGCTGCTGTGTGTGACCACCACCTGCTGAGATAGAGAACATACTGAGGAGTTTCCGGCAGCACATGACCACATATAGGGAGGCAAAAGTTTGCTCTCTATCTCCACCTGCTGGTAGATGGACACAACCCACCAGTCTATGGATTGATCAGCTTGATGATATGGAAATATAGTTTTTCAAATTTGTGTGCATACAATAATGTTACTGGTGTATCAAATCTTCGCTAGCATTGCTGCTCTCTTGCGTTGGGTACCTTGGTCTTCCCCACATCCACGTCTCCTCGGTTGGCGAGGTCAGCTCACCGGCTCAGGAACTCCAGGATACCTACTTCTCTGACTCAAAGAACTCAAAAAATGAAAATCCTGACTCCCTGTGCTCGCTGTGTGCGCTAACCTCAATCAGTATTTTCTTTGGCAAGGGACCTTGTGGGTTAACTAAATTCAAATAAAAGATAAGCAAGGGAAATTCCTATCTAGCCAGTGGTGTGCTGAAGCCGGCTCACACCGGCTCGCAAGAGCCGGTTGTTAAATTTTCTTCGGACTTGCGAGCCGGTTGTTAAAAAACGCGAGCCAACTCTCCTCCCTCCCTCCCTCCGGATCTGGTCCCTCACCGACCTGACATCTGCCTTGTCCTTCGAATTCTTCGGGGCAGGCAGTCTTGCCTGCCCGCTGCCAGCGCTGACTCTCCCCCGCTGCCGGTTTCGTGCTTTAAAAATGGCCGCCGAGACTTCCAGAGGCGGCCTTGCGAGACTTCTGTTGAAGTCTTAGCGGCCATTTTGAAGCGTGATCCGGCAGCAGGGGACAGTCAGCGCTTGCAGCGGGCAGACAACACTGCCTGCCCTGAAGAATTCGAAGGCCAAGGCAGGGTGACTCAGAGTCAGGTCGGTGAGGGACCGGATCCGGAGGGAGGGAGGAGAATTTGCTGAACAACTCGGGAGGGGGTGGCAGGGGAGAGAAGGGAGTCGCTGGGCATGGGTGGATGGAGGGCAGGGGAGAGGAAGGTCACTGCTGGGCATGGGTGGATGGAGGGCAGGGGAAAGGAGGGTCACTGGGTATGGGTGCATGCAGGGCAGGGGAGAGGAGGGTCACTGGACATGGGTGGATGGAGGGCAGGGGAAAGGAGGGTCACTGGGTATGGGTGGATGGAGGGCAGGGGAAAGGAGGGTCACTGGGTATGGGTGCATGCAGGACAGGAGAGAGGAGGGTCACTGGACATGAGTGGATGGAGGGCAGGGATAAGGAGGGTCACTGGGTATAGGTGCATGCAGGACAGGGGAGAAGAGGGTCGCTGGGTATGGGTGCATGGACGGCAGGGGAGAGGAGGGTCACTGGACATGGGTGGATGGAGGGCAGGGGAAAGGAGGGTCACTGGGTATGGGTGCATGCAGGACAGGGGAGAGGAGGGTCACTGGGTATGGGTGCATGCAGGGCAGGGGAGAGGAGGGTCGCTGGGTATGGGTGCATGCAGGGTAGGGGAAGAGAAGGGTCCCTGGACATGGGTGGATGGAGGGCAGGGGAGAGAGAAGAAATGCTGGACATGGATGGAGGGGAGGGAAGAGTGAGGAAGGAGATGAGATGAGGGAAAAGGAAGAGAGGAGAAAAACTGCACATGGATGAAGAAAATAGGCAGAAGCTGAGGACCAGAAATGAAGAAGAAAGGAGGAAAGGAAAGAAATAAATGGAAAGGAAGCCCTGGAAACGGAGTTAAGAGGACAGATAGCAGCAGAATCAGATACTGGGCCAGCATGATCAGAAAAACAGTCACCAGACAACAAAGGTAGAAACAAATCGTGTTATTTTCATTTTAGTGTTTGGAATATGTTCACTTTGAGAATCAGGTGCTCAACATTAAAAGTTTATTTACTTATTTATGGCATTTTATCACACATTAAACATGAATTAGATTGGAACCTGGGATCATTTAATTTTTTTTCCTGGAGTAATGCATTGCCACCCCCCCCCCCCCTCCCCAGGCTCTCTCCCCAGCTGTAGTCAGCTCTGCAATTTGGGGGGGGAGGCGCAGAGGGGGACCAGGGAGAGAGCCTGTTGTTAAACATTTACCTGCACACCACTGTATCTAGCCCTCCCGATACATGACCCCTTTTCTTTTCTTTTGTTATACACCCACTCTCTACTCACACTGATGGACTGCTAAACTAAACCTCCTAAAGGCAGGCCCTTAACTGCAGGCACTCACAGGGCTCGAGGCAGGCTGGGCAGCTCCTTCCCCAGGGCAGGCTCGCTTAGGTGTGGACACTCGAACCAGCAGGCTTCTATGCTGGATCCTGAGGCAGACACTCATGCTGGCAGACACTCTAAAAAAGTTCCTTTGGAGTCTGGGCACTCAGTGCAGGGGGGTCTCTCTGTCTCTCTCTTTGTGGAGCTTCTTCCCTTTCCGGATAAGTCTCTTCTTTACAGGACAGGCAGTCACACAGCCGGCTTTCTCCTCTCTGGGCAGGCAAGCACACACACGGAGGGATGCGCTGGGTGGACTTCTCTGGGATTCAGGGCCCTTGCCACGCTGCTCTCTGTTCAGCTCTGCACTGCTCCCAACACGTCTCAGCTCCCCAGTGTGGTCCCTCTTCCTCCTCTGCTTCTCTCTCTGCCTGAAGAATGGCCTCTGTGCCTACTGCTACAGCTCCTCTTCTTGGCCCCAGCTCGCCTGTTCCCCTTCAGCTCGGCTCCTCTTTTGCCCCCGGCCCGCTCCAGACCCCCTTCTCCTCCTCCTCTGTTCCTGTCTGCTTTAGTGCCCGGCCCCTTACAGGACTTACAGGACTCACCAGTTCTCTCTCTTCATCTGGGGCTCGTCAGTGGGTCCTTCTCTTCTTGCCAGCAGCACACTCCTGTTTGGGCTTGATCTTCTTCTCCTCCAGCCTGCAGCTGCCTCTTCTTTCCTGAGCTTGCCCTTCTCTGCCCCTGCTTGTAGCATGCTCCTGCCTGGATCCGATCTTCCCCTCCCAGAGCATGCTTTTACCCTCCTCCTGTCTTTGCCCGGGCTAGGCTTGCTTCTCTCTCCCAGGTTGCCTCTGGGCTGCTATTCTTTTTCTGCTCCACCCCTCCAGTCCTCTGGATTGGCTTGAAATTTGCGCCAATCTATGGGTCAGGCTGCCTCCTGCCATCTCATTGGTCCAAATTCATGCCTTTTACCAGATCCTGGCTCCTATTGGCCACCTTCCACACTGCCCCTCAGGCTTGCCTCACATGCCCCTCAGTCTCCCAGGTCTCCCTGGGGCCTCAGCCAATCAGAAGCCTTGTAACAGGCTTCAATGCACATCCCCCCCACCCACACAGTTACAAACTCATAAAATGTAAACACACCTCTGGCATCTGTGGGCACCTGAGTTCTTAGTTTTATAACAGTGCTGGAGCATTTTAAACACTTTTTAACTAAAAGGTGTCAGTGCTGTTTCTGGGCTGCCCTGAGATCTCTGTACCTCCATGTCCTCTGCAAGATGCCCCCCTCTCAGGGAAAGGGGGGGGGGGCAAGGTAAAGGCTTCTTTTTTTGTATATTTACACCAACCTTAAATCTGAGGGACAGAGGGCACAGCAATCTCCCCACTAACTTTCCCACCGCTGTTACCTGTTCTCAAGAAGCAAAGCTGGGTCTAAATAAACACCAATCTTTTCACCTTGGTACTGAGGTACAATCTCTATAAAACACAAACATCATTGGCTCCCTATTAGAAAACGAGTTAACTTTAAGGCCATCACACTAATCCACAAGATCATCCATGGAGTATTAACAAGTTACATGGTCAATCTTTTAAATCTTCCATCCAGAAATAGGTCAACATCTTCACGAACATACCTTAATCTGCACATTCCCAATTGCAAAGGACTAAAGTATAAAACATATCATGCATCTAACTTCCCCTACCTGGCATCTCAACTCTGGAATGCTCTACCCAGATACATTCGATCAACTAGTGAGTACCTTCCCTTTAGGAAACTATTACTATTGAAAACCCATCTATTCAAACAGATTTACCCGAACGACTTGACCTACCATAAGCAAACATAAGCAACCCATCCATTTACCGGTTCATCTTATCATTAACAACAATGACTTAGAAATTACCTCCTACCAATCTTCTTACCCTCCCAACAGGAAGCAGTTGGGGATGCCCATAATCGGCTTTCAATTATGCCGATTTGGGCGACCCTGAGAGAAGGACGCCCATCTCCCGATTTGTGTCGAAAGATGGGCGCCCTTCTCTTTTGAAAATAAGCCTGATAGCCAATATGGATTTAGTGAAGGGAAATCTTGCCTCACCAATCTACTACATTTCTTTGAAGGGGTGAACAAACATGTGGATAAAGGTGTGTCGGTCAATATTGTGTGTCTGGATTTTCAAAAGGCATTTGACAAAGTACCTCATGAAAGACTCCAGAGCAAATTGGAGAGCCATGGGATAGGAGGTAGTGTTCTATTGTGGATTAAAAACTGGTTAAAACAGAGAGTATGGTTAAATGGTCAGTATTCTCAAAGGAGAAGGGTAGATAGTGGGGTTCCCCAGGGGTCTGTGCTGGGACTGCTGTTTTTAAACATATTTACAAATGGGCAGATGGTTTCAATGTATCATCCACGATGACACCTAGATTCATTTCCTAGTCAGTGACTCCTAATGTGGAACCTTGCAATTAATGTACATTGATAACTTTTGTATCAATGTATATTAACTGCAAAACCTTAATGCAGTTTGGTAAATAGGGACCTAAATTTTGTACGACTCCAGCCATAAACATCAGTCAACCTGTATAAGTCTTATCTTTATTTAAATGCACTTTACAACTAACTGCCCACTCATCTGCCATTTCTATGAACCTTCCTATCATTTCCACTGTTGTTGCCCAGTTACAATCTGCACAAATGTCTCCCTTTACCCTTCAGGACCCAATAATTGACCTAGGAGGTGAAGATAGACATTAAACAAAATAAGGGAGAGTAGAGAGCCCTGGAGCACATCACCCCTTAAGGAAGTAAAATCAACCAACTCTCCCTCCATCCACACTCTTTGAGGCCATCCAGTAAGAAATGATAGATGCCATTCAGCCACTTTACCCTAAATCCCTACTCTCATCCACTCTTGCACCAATAACAAAGATACCAACCCTCACTCATCTGAAGGATCTCTCACTCTCACGCTCTCTGAGCTTCTTCTCTTACTCATTAGGAGTGTGTCACACTCATTGAAAGCTTTCTTACTCTCACATTCTCTCAGTCCCTTCTCATTCTCACACTGACTGAACTCCTTTCACTCACTGGCAAAGTTGCATGTTTTGCCCTGCTTTCTCATTTTCTCTTCTGTCCTATACTTAAATGGCATTATTTTCCTTTTCAGTTTTCAGTCTGTACAGAGTCTTGCGTGTTCCCTCCTTAGGCGGTTTCTTCTCTCACTCTCTGCGCCTCTTTCACTCATTAGGTGTGTGTCATATTCATTTGAAGCCTCTCTGATTCTCATACTCTTTGATCCTCTTCTCTAACTCAATAGGAGTGTGTTACCCTCATTTGATGTCTCTGTCACTCGTACACTCTCTGAGCCCTTTCTCTCACTCATCAGGAGTGTAATCACTTATTTGAAGGCTCCCTCACACTTGCACTCTTTGGGCCCATTCTCTCACTCTCCCCGAGTCCCTTCTCTAACTCATTAAGCCTCAGTGCCAGCATGAACAGCTGATGATCTGCTCTTCAGAGTCCTATGCAAAGACTCACCACTTTCATGAGAGGTAAACTTAAGAGAAAAAAAATTGGAGTGGAAGAGTAGTTGAATGGTTGGTGCTGTGGCCTGAGAACCAGGGGAACTGGGTTGAATTCCCACTGCAGCTCTTTGTGCCCCTGGGTAAATCACTATTGCTCCAAGTACAAAATATGTACCTGTATATAACATGGAAATCGCTTTGATTGTAACCACAGAAAAGCAGTACAGTGCAATCCGCTTAAGTGCAAGGGTCTGGGACCAAAGAAATGCATGCAGTTAACCGGAGTTAACCGTTGTGACCCAAATTAAGCTTAACATCTGATAAACATATGTACAGTACTGTTTATTATTATACATACAGTATACAGTCTCCGTTAACTGACGTTAGGCTTACTTGAAGTAATCAGTTATAGTCCTCTGTACACTATTGGGTCTATGAGTTCCATAGACTACATCTGCCAGACGGTACAAACTGTCATAGCACTGACATCCAGTGGCATCCAGATAGGCCCGCATGGTGTTGAGACTCTCCAGCGCTCTTGCAAAAGTGACAGGAGGAGGTTGTTGAATTTCGTCAGCATGTGCCTCGCTGCTCATTTCATCATCTGTTTCATCATCAGCCGTTGTTGCCTGCTTGTAGGCGCATATCTTGACATCAGTGCTGTCGTCAGCTGTTTGTAGATCATAATCAACAGCTACGTAGCGATGAAACTCCTCTTCAGTAACACCGGCTGGGATGTCAATAACCTGTTCATCTGACGCGTTTGCAACAGCTGCATCTGTTTCATCCCTCTCCACATCCTTAACAAAGCTTGCCCACTTGTAGCAGTTCACAATGGTTGCCTGTGTAACATGATTCCAGGCTTCTTTCTGCATATGTAGGGAATCCAACAGTGATAGATTATGAGCCAGTTCAACAGAACGTTTATCTTTGCCAGTCTGGTCATCCATAACACTCATCAGACGACGTAGCACAAGAGCCTGATAATGTTGTTTGAAATTGGCTATTATGCCCTGATCCATAGGTTGGATCAGAGAGGTAGTGTTTGGTGGCAGGAAGACCACCTTGACGTTAGACAGCCTGACATCATCGCTGTGTACAGCACAATTATCACAAAGGAACAAAATCTGATGCTTTTGTGCCCGCATTCTAGTGTCTAACTTCTTTAGCCACTGCTTCCAAATTTCCCCAGTCATCCATGAATGTAAGTGTTCCATCAGGAATCGCTCGCCAGTAGAGACTGTTTTTGTCAGCATTGAAAATATCACGAGGTGCAAACTCGTTCAAGATGGTAGGAAGAACTGAAACAAACAACCCAATTTTCAGCACCAAAATGATCAGCGTCTTGTTTCTCACCATGCTGTTTCTTGAATTTTTAATGTTGTTCCTCTCCTTCCATCTTTCCAACCATCCAACAGTGGCTTTGAATTCAGTTAGTCCAAGACTTTCAGCTAGCTGGTTAGCTTTCTCCATAAGCATTGGACCACTGACAGGAAACTATCTGCTCCTGACTCGAGAAAACCACCGAAGAAGAGCATCTTCTACCTCCTCTACTTTTCCCCACATTTTCGTTTCCGTTGTGGATTTGTATTGTTTTGCCAGTCTTCCAGAAGCTAGTCTTTCTGCTTCAAGATATGTGAAATTTGACTGGGATTGACACCATATTCTTTAGCAATAGATGCTTGACTTTGTTTTCTAATTTTTTAAGAACTTCTATTTGTTCAGCCAGTGTTAAAGTCTTAGAATTGTGCAACAATGACCCCAGTGTACACTCTAACAACATTCTTTCACTTATTCTGCCTGTGGCAGTTAAAGGGGTGGTAAATTTGAAATCTCGGTTGTCATGCGCCAATCGGCTTCCATATTCCGTGCGTACGCTTATGCGGAGTCTTTCCTGCAGAGGAGCGGTCTTAAACCATGCATATAAGCGAATTTTGCACTTATCAGTGGTGTGCTAAACCGAAGTTTGTCCCCATAGAAATTGATGGTGCCAAAAACGGGACCGAAGTACAGCATGCAGTTAAACAGAGCATGCGCTTATCCGACGTGCACTTAAAAGGAGTGCACTGTATATCAAATCCCATCCCCTTTCTTTTTCCCAAATGGTCCAAACCCAGTATGAAGAAATGTGAGCACACTTTCCTGTGTACTTTGCTCCTCCTATCTACAAGTACCTGTGCTCAGAAACCTATACTCATAGCCCAGAGAATTTACCCATATTGCCTCCATTCTGTCTGTATTCTTTCAGAGGTAAAAAAAAAAAACAATGCTGCTTTTTAAATTTACAAAGCAACATTGCACTTAAATCTTACTAGATTTTACCATGGGCACACTCACTCATTCTTTGGGGTGGTAAATGTCAATGTGTCAGATGGTTCATGCTTGATATTTCTGCTATAAGTAATGCCCAAACCAGCAATTTGGTTCTGCGACGGGGTATACAGATGAGATCCTAACCCATCTTAACAGGGGCATAGCTGGAGAGCCTGGAGTCAATAGCAGAGCTCAGGGGAGGAAGTCAAAAGCCCAGGCTCAGAGTGAAGCAGGAAGGTCCTGACTAGTGTCTGCATGCATCATGTATGTTTAAAGGACACTAGGCTTTTATAAAGGCCTGCAGAATAAAGCAGGTATACTTTTTTGTGTTTTGGACTAACCTGCATAGAAGATCTTTTTAGTCCTTCTGAATCTGGATCAGCTGGTCTTTCCTGAGAGCCTCAACAGAAGCTCAGTGCTCAAGCACTCACTCACAGGTTCCTTCCTGGCCCATGTCCCATCAAATGTCATCTGTGAGGGACAACAAGCCAGACTTAGCAGCATTATTCCTAGTTTTGAACCTTGACTGAGCAATATCTAACTAATTTAACAATTCTAAAAAAAAAAAATATCCACAACTGGGATGTAACTATAGACTCTGCCACCTTCCTCCTCTATGAAACTAATGACCAACAGATTGAAAGGAAATATTAAGTTTTTTTTTAATGCAGCACATAATTAAGCTGTGCAATTTGTTACCGGAGGATGTAATCAAGGCGATCAACATGGTGGGATTCAAAAGAGGACTGGACAAGTTCATGGAGGAAAAATCCAAAAAAATAGCCAGGTAGACGTGGGAGAGTCATTGTTAACTCCTGGAAATCCTGTGGGAAATAGATCAACTTTTTGGGATCTGATGGATATTTGCAACCCAGACTGGCTATTGATGGAGACAAGATGATGGGCTCAAATGACCTTGGTCTGACTCGGCATAGCTTTTCTTAGTTCTTAAAAGTGATTATAGGCCAATAACTTGAACACACAGGATGATCCAAGGAACTTTCCTTTAAAATAACTTCACATTGAGGAGGATAGGGGGGGGGGGGCGTGTCTTAAGATGGCGGCATGCTGAGTTTCGTTTGCGAGTCTCTGCTACGGTTTGCTGAATTTATTTTTTCTTCGTGACAAGATGCCCCATACTAAATGCAAGGGGATTGTTAAAGTAGTTGCCTCGACTACTAAGACGTCCTCTCCGGTACAACAAACTAAAGAGAGATACGCTACGAAACCACCTACCCTAAATACCGAGAGGGACTCTGCTCTCTCCGTGGGTGAAGACTCCCTGGGAGACCTGGGGCTGGAAGTTTCACTCTCCCCTCCGGATCTCAATCCCCCGCCGCTCCCCGAAGCATGTCTCTCCCGACGTGATCGACCTGACCCGGAAGTGGTTGAAGGCACGATAGCGGTTCGAGGAATGGGAGAAGCAGAGCCAGAGGGAGGCCCGATTCTGAATGAGTCAGGGGCTGAGCGTTTAGCTCTGACAAGAAAAACAGCGGCTGTGTCACTGGAGAGCATTTGGAATGCTCTCCAGAGGGTAGAAGCGACGGTTGCCAATTCAGCGAAAGAAATAAAGGACTTAGTAAGTACAGTTGAAAATCTTTCCATATCTCTTAATGCTGCAAAACAAGAAACATCAGAGCAATTGGGTGCTCTTAAGAAAGATGTTATTAAATTGAATAATATCTCAGCCTCAATTGTGAAAGACAATTTGTCTACACAGCGTAGATAAGAACAAATAGAGAACTTCAATCGTAGGCTGAATTTGAGACTCTTAAATTTTCCGAAGGAATTGGGAATTAATCCCCAGGATGCCTTTAAAGCATATTTGTTGGAAGTTTTAAATTTTTCCCCGGAAACTATTCCACCACTGAATAAGGCCTATTATATTCCAACAAAAAAATTACCTGAAACTTCTATTGAACCTATTCCAGATGAAAATCAAGAGGAATCTTTGAATGTTTCTGAACTCTTAGAAACAACTTTGAATGTGAATTCTGAAAGAACTACACTAATTGCATCTTTTATTTTTCAGCAAGATATTGATGTGGTAATGCGTATGTACTTTTAAAAAATGCAAGCTCTGTTCAGGGGTAAAAAAGTCTGGATCTATCCTGATATTACTAAACAGACCCAGGAAAGGAGGAAACTGTTTTTAGCTATGCGAACAGAAGTAACATCCTTAGGGGCCTCCTTTTACCTTAATTATCCATGTAAATGTGTTATTAAGTATATGAGATTAAAATATATCTTCTACCAGCCTGAGCAGCTGAAAGCATTTATAAATATGAAGAAAATTGGTTAACCGCCGATCTAGACGAGATATTTGAATTATTGGGATAGGTTGCATGCTATGCATATTACCACTTTATTTTTTTTCCTTCTCTTTTCTATTAGTAGTCTTCCTAATCTTAGACTAGCCCCTTGGTATGGTGGTCTAAAGAAGAGTAAACAAATTTTCCTTTAATTTATTTTTCCATATGGAAAGTATATTTCTTTATAAATGTTGCATGTCTGTATTTCCTGTTCAAATGTAACAGATTGTTTAATTTGATTTAAAATTAATAAATAAATTATTTAAAATAAAATAACTTCACATAAACTGTTTTCCACTCACCAGGATAACAATCCTAGACAAAAGATCTGATTATCACTTTCACCAGACAATCTAGCAATACTCCATGAGGGAGGGAGCTTTTTAAAAATCCAAGCAAACCCTGGTTCTAAGAAAAATTTTCCTTATCTATCCTTGCTGAGCACTTGGAGGCATATTTTCAAAGCAGTTTGGGAGGCTAAGTTCCATAGGTTTCTATGGAACTTTGGGAGGCTAAGTGCTTTGAAAATGAGCCTAATAGTCAGGTTTTGAGAATTATCACAATGAATATACGTAAGATAGATCTGCATACATAGTTTATAGTTTATTAAAACTTGCCATACCACCTGAACTAACTTGCAGATCTAGGTGATTTACAGACTAAAATCAGGTTTCAAATGTAGGAAAGAGCAAAACATTCATCCTAAAAATATTCAAAGGTCATCATAAAGGAAAATTGGGGGGGGGGGGGGGGGAGAGGGGAGGAATAGTAAGAGGGAAAAAAGAAGAGACAGATAGGGAGGAATGGGAAAATATAATAGAATGGCAGTGGGTTCAGCTACAGTGACCCTATGTGGGATCATATTTTGGATTGTATGCTTGATGAAAAAGCCAGGTTTTTATGGCAGACTTGAAGTTTTTAAATGATAATTCAGTATGAACGTGGAGGGGGAGGGAATTCAAAAAGAAAGGGGCAGTGAAAAAGAAAGTGCGGTGTCTGGTAGATTTAAACTGAGCAGATTTGGGGCTGGGAAGGACCAGGTATATTCACTGTAGATATCTTGAAAGCCAGGCCAGCTTGGTGTGTCCCGAGGTCTGGGTTGAGAACCCCTGGCCTAGGATGCTTTAAGCCCATTTAAGAAAGGCTTGCCAATTTTTTGTCTGACAAAATGGGGATCCTGAAGGGTAGGGGAGGGTAATAAGGAAGCAGCACAGCCTGTTCTCCTCTTATTCTCATTTTCATCCACTAGGAATTCTGCTTAACTTAGCTCATAAAAATATGGAATAATGAAGGCAGATAAAGACCATATAACCTATCCCAGGGGGGGCATTCATGGTCCTCAAAGGCCACAACCCAGTTGAGATTTCAAGACTTCCATAATGAATATGCATGAGATTGATTTGCATGTACTGCTTCCATTGTATGCAAATAGACCTCATACATATTGATTGTGGAAATCTTGAAAACCCACCTGGATTGTGGCCCTCAAGGGTCATGATTGTCAAGTTTATCGTTTATTTGTTAATTTACTATCCCACCCTTTGGACCACCTTCAAGGCGGCTTACAATCTAAAAAATATAGAGAGAGGGGTGAACAAGTAGACAAATGAAGAACCAGACATGACTGTGTAGAGCAGTGGGGAGAACTACAATAATTGATAAGATAGAAGGGGGAGGGAAAGAACAAGAGGGAGGGTTACAAGTGTCTTCCAAACTATCTCCCAGCATGTCTACAGCTGAAAGGTGAAAACTCATTTATATGCATCTTTAAAAAGATACATTTTAAGTTCAGTTTTGAATTGGGTAAGTGATGTTTGAAGGCGAAGAGGAACAGGGAGTGAGTTCCAAAGGCATGTCCCCTGTACATTAAATATAACGTTTTTGGTGTGCTCATGAGTTACTTTGTGATGGCTTGGTATCACTAATTGATTTTGCTCTGCAGGACTATAAGGAATAAGAAGACAGAAAGAGAGGCTGTTCAGCTTGCAAGATTTTAAAAACAAGCAAAACAAGTTCATAATTATGTTTTAATCATTTTTATTAGTCAACAGCAATGACACTTCAAACTGAACAGTTCACCAAACAGCATATCACGTTTGTTCAAAGCAGTACAACTTGAAAACCATTGTAACTTTTATACCCCAACTCCCGATCCACCAACTTGACCTTTTGCAGCTTATTCTTTTATGATAAAGTTTCTACTCTTGTGTCGAATTCCTTTCCCTTTCCCACCCTTCCCAACCTACCCCTCCCTTAAACCCCTTCTTTAACTAGTCAAAATACATTCACTCCACCAGTATTGGTTAAACAACTATCACAAGTTCATAATTAATACGGTAAGTAATGGGAAGCCAGTGAGCCTCATTAAGGTAAGGGGTAACATGATCATATTTATATGAGTTTGAAATTAGATGAATGGCTGTACTTTGAATAATCTGTAAACGGTGTATATCCTTAACCCAGAGACCTTTATACAAGGAGTTACAATAATCTAGTTGTGAAATAACCAAAGAGTGAAATAATATAGTAAGCACTGGTGGGAGAAGTAGAGAGTGAACAGAATGGATAAGACATAATTTATAGAATGAGCATTGTCCACCCCTGGCCCATCCATGCCATCAACTATCCATTCTTCTGCCTTGGAGATCTAGTACCGTCACCAGGAGGCCATGCCACAAATTCACCACCCTTTCCGTGAAGAAGTATTTCCTCAGGTTATTATTATTATTATTTGTTACATTTGTATCCCACATTTTCCCACCTATTTGCAGGCTCAATGTGGCTTACATAGTACCATAATGGCATTCACCAGTTCCGGTATGAACAAATACAAGGTGTTATTGTGGTAGAATACGGTTCATTTATGGTAGATACATTAGGGAACTTAGGGAGGAAGAGGGAAGTTGGGGTGCGTCCATTACGATCTTTGGTTACTGCTGAATCTGTCCCCTTTCACCTTTATCCAATTCACCTTCATTCCAGAGCTTCCTTTAAATTGAAAGAAACTTGCCTTCTGTGCATTTATGGCACAGAAGTATTTAAACATCCCTATTATATCTCCCCTCCCTAAAAATTATCAGCACCCCACCTCCCCCCTTTCTTCCTCAGTCTGTTGACAGAATGAATTATCCTTTGGCAGACAGCTGAACCTATAATTGCTCACCTGTCTGCATTAATCATGTCTTCACTACAAAAACCAAATTAGGTGTGGTGGTATCCTACTTTGTTGGAGACTGAATGAGCATTAAAATATATGCAATTAAACCATTCTTTCCCAGAGCCACCCCTTCCTAACTTGAGAAATACCAATGTAGAAAGCTTCTTAGTTCCCCTATGACAACCCCACATCTCCTGCACCCTCCTCCCCCATACAGTATGTGCCTTGTTCGTGAGTCCTTGTGCCCAGGCAGAGCACAGAGACAAAGACTCGAACCTGCGCTCTGTTGGGCAGCTGAGCAACCCTGAGGCTTCACCTGTGATGACTGCCGTTCCCCGAGGGTTGAGCCTCCAGGTGCAGGTAGCTGACAGGACTTCCGGATGCAGGCAGGGGTAAGGTGGCCGTAGGCAACAGGCAGAGAGAACTCTGGGGTCAAGTGGTGAGCAGAGGCAGGCAGCCGCCAGGGAGTAATACGGGTACAGGCGGTGGTCAGGACAAGCAATGAGCAAAGAGTAATCTGGATTCAGGCAAAAGTCGGGATAGGCGGCAGGCAGAGAGTATCCGGGTTCAGGCAGTAGTCATGTCAGGCGGCAAGCAGAGAGTATCCGGGTTCAGGCCGTAGTCTGGTCAGGCAGCAAGCAGAGAGTATCCGGGTTCAGGCCGTAGTCTGGTCAGGCAGCAAGCAAAGAGTATCCGGGTTCAGGCCGTAGTCTGGTCAGGCAGCAAACAAAGAGTATCTGGGTTCAGGCCGTAGTCTGGTCAGGCAGCAAGCAGAGAATATCCGGGTTCAGGTCGTAGTCTGGTCAGGCAGCAAGCAGAGAGTAACCGGGTTCAGGTAGTAGTCAGGTCGGGCAGCAAGCAAGGAGAAATCCGGGTCCAGGCAGTAGTCAGCAACAAGGTAGACAGCAACAAGAGTATAAAACACACCAAAGTGCACAGCAAGACCTACCGAAGTAGAAGCTGAAGCGACGAGGCAAGATGGCAGCATTCCTGAAATAGAGCTGGTCATCACAGCTGAGAGAAGTCAGCTGGGAAAAAGTTGCTGCCATAGGTTGGCTGACCGAGGAGGGAGGAGTGCAGGAGTCTGCCCGCGGGGAAGGCCAATCCCCGCGGAGCAGGGAGGCAGGTCCATGAGCCTGAGGGGCGGAACACCCCCGACGCGCAGGCCACCACAGTGGCGGAGCAAGGAGGTGGGTCTACAGACCCGAACGGTGGAGCATCCCCAGCACCATGAGGCAGAGCAAGGCGGGTCCCGGGCCCGGACGGTGCATGGTGGAGCACCCCCGATCTCCAACTTCCTGGCACCACGAGGCAGAGTGCCGACCACCGCAGCGGCAAGCCAGACGTGTCAAGATGGTGGAGCGCGCCTGCGGCGCCGGAGGCCCCACTGGCTCGGAGGTAAGGACCGTGACAGTACTTTCCCCTTCCAGTCATTGTCATAGTGAACTGAACATCCATCAACTTTCTAATCAGAGGGACAATGAAACTATCATTTCATTTCACCTCATATTTGCTAAACACACACAGAAAAAGCATTTAAATGACACAGAATGGCACAGATTGGAGTCCAACCTTCATTTGACCACTATCAACATAGGCTACCGTTAACCCCTGTTATTACTAACTACGTCTCATTGCATAAAATGGGACCTGTGATGAAATAGCATGAGTTAATGGTAAAATAGCCCGCCTTAATAGTTGTTCATGTTGATAACTTCCCCCCTAAGTGCGAAGTTTCATTCTCTGGTAACCGGAGATGATATTGTGATGTCATAATGCCTCATTCCAACAATGCCTAAGAGCGAACTTCATCGGTGATGTCACAATGGCTTGATTGCCCTATACTTAGCTCACTTTTATTACATATAGCAGCAATTAATATTTCTAGAGGCATTTCTTTTTTCTTTATGGGGGGGAAAGTTATCAATGTGTTATTTTACTGTTAACCTCAGTTAATAGTAACTAGGTTTCATTGCATAAAATGGGACCTGTGCTAAAAGAGCATGAGTTAGTGGTAAAATAACACATCTTAACGGTAGCCCACATTGATAATTACATCCCTAAGACAGTGTTTCTCAATCTCAACCCAGTCCTCAGGGTACAACCAGACAGTCGAGTTTTCAGGATATCCACAACCACAATACATCTGCATGGGATAGATTTGCATACTAAGGAGGCAATGCATACAAATCTGAATATCGTGGGGTAGCCGGTTAAGCGCTATTTAAGCGGTCAGCAGCCGTTCTGGCTGGTTAAATAGCACTGGATATCGGGGAGACTGTTCAAGACCTGAACAAATCCCTCAGTCACTTACTATTAATAATGTTGATTATCAGATTTCTTCAATAATTAAGTAGAGGAGTGTATTAAGTTATGTCTAATAAAAAAGGTATCATCTTATTTTCTTTTCCATGTTTTATTTTGTTTGATTTCTATTGATAATTCAATAATTAAGATCTTGGGGGTTTATGTTGATAGTTCGCTTTCATTAGAATCACGGGTTAATTCGGTAGTTAAAAAGTATTTTTTCTGATGAAAAAACTTCGTACTATACGGAAATTTTTTGAATCAATATGAACAATTAGTCCACTCTATATTGATATGAACTCTCGACTATTGTAATCTGATCTATTTAGGCTGTTCAAAGAGTTTGCTGAGAAGATTGCAGATGGTCCAGAATAAGGCTGTTAGACTGATTTTTGGTTTATCCAAATATGATAATGTAATTCCTTTTTATTTAAAACTTCATTGGTTGCCAATTGCTGCTAGAGTTATGTTCAAATTTGCTTGTATTCTTCTCAAAGTGCTGTAAGAGCAAATCCCTGTTCACTTTTGTTTTGCACCACTTAATAGAGATTTTTTTTACATTTCTACATTTCAAAGGAAGGGTTATTTGCAGTACAAGGAGTACAGTTACGGAAAGAAGCTGCAGAGTTATTTTCTTTATCGCAATCCTATTTGTCATTTAGGAAGTTTCTAAAAACACATCTTTTTAGAAAATTTTGTATTTAAAATGCAAATGATACTGTATCATTTCTGTATCATTTTGTTCTGGCTTCTTTTCTTGGAACCTGCTTAGAACTTTTGAGGTGTTAACGGGCTATAAGCCTGGATGTAATGTAATGATGTAATGTAATGTAATGTGTGCATTTTCCATGATTAACACACACACTCTGTGCTCATCGAATGTTTATGTGATTAGCTTACTGCATTGGCTAGCAAAACTTTGGTATTACATTTATGTTAGAAGTCATGCACTCAGCCATCAGCACACAGCTCTAATGCAAGCTTTTCTACATTGTCCCCTGAGAGTGAACACCAAGGGGCTCAGAGCTTTCTCCCTGCCTGGTAGTCCAGAGGGGGAAAAAAAATCAAAATGCATCTGTGACTAATTCAGAAAATATTTCTTCCTGGCCCTTGCCTTAACACTTGAGATCATCACTTTCCAACCCCCCCCCCCCCTCCCCTCGCAGTGTAAATTCCATCATTATCCTTCAGATTCTTGGGGGCCCTTTTACCAAGCAGAAATAAGCACTAATGTGTGCTTACCACAGCTGAAAATGGTGTACCATGGGGTATGCTGAGGCATCCCGCGGTCACCTGCAAATGTGTGCACGCTACCCAGGCGCTAAAAATATTTTTTATTTTTTTAGCTGAGGGGGCCTGTCTGGGAGCAGAGAGTGGGTGTTTCTGCGCTAATCAGCTTAGCTACATTATTGCATGCTAACTGATTATCGTGTGAGCTCTTAACACCTACAAAATAGGTGGCAGTAAGGGCTCACGCGCTAATTTTTGTTAATGGCTGCATGCTAATGGCAACATTAGCGCATGGCCATTAAATTGGAAAATCGACCATTTTTCAGTTTCAACAAAAAGTGGCCTTAGTGTGTGGGAAAGGCCATTTTTTTCTGCAGCTTTCTAAAAGGTTCACTGAGGGGCCCTTTTAGAAAGCGTTGGTATCACACGCTAAATTGGAACTGGGCTGGTGGTAGCTCCAACTTGAGTGTGTGCCATTTCTGGCGCGCTGTAAAAATTTTTTTCTAACACAGCACTAACCCGGCAGTAATAGGGCATCACCGCGCACTGCCCGGTTACCACCAGGATACCGCAGGAGCCCTTACCGCTACCTCAGTGGGTGGTGGTAAGCACTCCCCACCGCATGACCACACGGTAAGAATTATCTTGCCACATGGCCATTTTTTTTGGGGGGGGGGGGGCTTTTTACCCACTGTGTAAAAAGGGCCCTGGCCCGCAGGAAAAATTGCCCCTGCTGCTACTGCAGGACCCTTTTCCCCGCAGCTTAGTAAAAGGACTCCTTTGTGATTTATTCATTTAGTTCTCATTAGATTGAGACAGTGGTTATCAACCTGTCCTCAGGACACACCCACAATGAATATGCATAACATAGATGTGGTAGTGCATGCAAAGTTTTATCATGCATATTCATGATTGGGTAGGTTTGTCCTGAGGACTAGGTTGTGAAGGGAGAAGGATTTGCTTTCCTTGCCAGCGCTGACAATTCTGGCAGAAGGATGAAGCGTGTGCGACATGAGTTCAGATCATCACTATGGTTAAAGGACAATTTTAAGAGCTAGAGACACAAAAAGAAAATAAACAAGATTTTGTCTTTCTTGCCCAAAGCTTCCTACTGACAGTCATACATTTGAAATTGGCACATTATTGTAGGTTGTCACAATGCTGGCCATGGTGCACACCCCTCAAGCCGGACAATCTGTTATAACAAACCATAAATTACTGCCAAACCAAACTATAAATCAATCCAACACAATTTCTTCTGGTTGTGCCAGAGGTTTTGCTGATTATGGGCTGTGAGGCCTGAGTGTTTCCAGAACTCTCTCTAAATCAGACAGAGAGGGCTGGTGGGAGAAAAGTACATGAGCTGAGTGACTACATAACATTCAAATTACTTATTTCCAGGAGAGAGATTTTAGGCCAGTCCTGGATTTCTGATAATCCTGTTTGATGCATCATGGGACCTGTGGCACTGATTTCAGTGGGTAGAATCAGAAACTACAAATGCCACACTGCTTTTGGATGTTAAGTTTAAAACCAGGGCTGGCCACAATGTCTCCTACCTGGAACTGGGTAACTTGGCAGCTCTGTGACATAAGGCCCTATTTACTGAGCTGCGTTAAAAGGGTGCTGTGAATGCCAGTTTACATAAGGAACGGTCCACAGCATTTGGAACCCAAGTACCACAGTTTAGTGAATCTAGAATTGCTCCAGACTGTAATTGTGCACTGCTGGATAGAGAAGACTGCAACCTTAAAAGGCCTCTAGGTGTCAGTGAAGGGCTCCCAAACCTGCCCTCCAGCGCTATGTGTAAGCTCCCTTGTGCCCTCTAGTCTTTCTGTATGCCCACAAATAATACTCCCAACATGGGGAACCCTGCGCTCCCCCCCACCCACCCTGAAGGTTTCTGTGGGCCTCAAAAGAGCAGGAATGATCTCCACTCACTCCTTTGCATATGCAAGCCAGAGGAGGAAAGGGATTCTGCATTTAGCTCACACCTTTCCAGGTGTAGCTCAAGGTGAGTTACATTCAGTTACAGTGGGGGGGGGGGGGGGGGGGGGGGGGAGAATTCACAGTTTAAGTTTCTGTCTGAGACAATGGAAGGTTAAATCTGCTTCTCAAATCTCTCCTGGAGGCATACCTAGCCAGATGCATTTCAGGATTCCCACAATGAATATGCATGAGGCAAATTTGCATATATAAGAGATCCATCTCATGCATATTTATTGTGGGAATCCTGAAAACTCAACTGTCTAGATGAAGCACTAGGTTACGTGACTTGCCCAAAATCACAAGGAGCATCAGCAGTAGGATTTGAACCCTGACTCCCATGATTCTCAACCCAGTGCTTTAATCATCAGGTTATTCCTCTATGAACCTTGAAGCCAGCCAGAAGTATGTTAGATTGTAGTGCTGGAAAGGAAGAAATGACTTGGGCTGCCTTTTTTTAACTCATTATTTATAGCATTTTCATTCCCAAATCACAAGACAACACTTGTGTAGGAATTTACAATATGTTGCATTACAAAAATAAACAAAAGAAAACAATAAAATAAATATAATCAATCACTGTGGCATATTTGGAAGACCACAAGCGAGGAAAGTGGTACAAGACATCAAACTATCCAAGAAAAACAGAAAACATAAACAAAACAGCAAGAGAGACTAAAACTAAGAGTGAAACCCCAACTGAAATGCTATTCCTCCACCCTCACCCTCTGCTAACAGCAAAAAAAGAAAAAGCAAAAATGAATATTTCAAAGAAAAACTCTTACCTAGGAAGTGCTGCAATGGACAGGTTATAAAAAATATATATTTATTCCTTTGCTGTTTGAACACATATAAATCTAGAAACTGCAACACAGAGGTTGCCCCTGTAGCAGCAATGGCGCTGCCTCTTAAAACACAAGGCTTTATGGCCTTTCTTTTATTTGGTTTCTTACTATACCGCCCTTCTAAACAGGTAACCAGAGCAGTTTACTAGTTACAGAAATCAGGAAAGGAAGTACAATTCTTGATAGGAAAGATAGGAAATGAGAGGGGGTCAAGAAGATCACTATTCATCTATCTACCTGCCGAAGTCCATGCCTCTGTTGCCATGGAGGTGCCTGATACTCCCGGGAATGCAAGAGAAAATAGGAGGGTTTTCAGCATAGGCTTAAATTTAGGATAAGAAAGTTTGCCACGTAAAGAGATTAGAAACAATTCCAAAGGAAGGGGGACATGCAAAAAATATTTGTCTGGTTGAGGTGAACTGGGACGAGAAAACCAAGGGAATTGAAAGACAGTGTTGACCCACTAAGCAAAGAGATCTTGTGGGGGTATAGGGTGTAATTGTGGAGGTAAGGTGGAAATCCAGTATAAAGAACCTTGAGAGTCAGGGTAAGGATCTTGTGATGGACTCTGAAGGGAACAGGAAGCCAATGATGCTGTAAAAAAAAGAGGTGCAATTATTTAGACTTAGAGTGAGGTCTGCCTGGGAACATAGGCAGTAAGTGTACTCCAGAATGCTCCTGAGAGAGGCCCTAGATATATGGGGAAACATGGATTTGTTAGGACCCAAGAAATTCACATGCCTAAACTTAAAAAATGTACTTCTGAGTCCAAATCTTGCCCTGTTCAAAACTGAATGTCAGTTTAATTTTAGACCTATAGCAAATATTCCATTTTTCGGAAAGGTGATCGTTTGATCTGAATGGATCCTCAGAAGCTTAGCCAAAATTGGGTGGCGGAGCCAGTGGGGGGAAGAGGGGTTGGTGGTTGGGAGACGAAGATAGTGGTGGGCAGACTTATACGGTCTGTGCCAGATCCGGTGGTGGGAGGCGGGACTGGTGGTTGGGAGGCGGGGAATAGTGCTGGGCAGACTTATATGGTCTGTGCCCTGAAAAGACAGGTACAAATCAAGGTAAGGTATACACATGAGTTCATCTTGTTGGGCAGACTGGATGGACCGTGCAGGTCTTTTTCTGCCGTCATCTACTATGTTACTATCAGGCTCATTTTCAAAGCACTTAGCCTCCCTCCCAAAGTGCTTTGAAAATATGCCTCTATGTAAGTTTGTAGTGGGTTCTCAACTATCAAATTATATTGATAAATATAACCTTTTGCTTAGTTCTCAGCACATTTTTTGACGATTTCACAGTACAGAGACACTGTTGTTGTCTTTAACATCTGAGGTTAGACATATTTTGTGCAGTGGTGGAGAGATGGGTTTATTACAGTTTGACAGCTCTGCTGCTTTTCATACAGTCAGTCATGACATATTATTAACTACTAGTAAAAAAAGGCCCGTTTCTGGAACGAATGAAACGGGCGCTAGCAAGGTTTTCCTGGGAGTGTGTATGTTTGAGAGAGAGAGCCAGAGTGAATGTGCGGGTGTGTGACAGAGTGAGACTGTGTGACAGTGTGTGTGTGAGAATGAGAGTGTGTGCCAGGGCCCCCTCCCCTGTTCCTAATGCCCCTCACTACGTTCCCTCCCCTCCTTTTCCTCCTCCTTCCCACACTTTGGGTTCCTTAAGGCTTTCAAAAGTCTATGTACCCCCGTGGCCCTAACGCCCAGTATCCGGATACCCCACCGCTTTCCTCCTCACCCCTCCCCCAAGATGTAATACTTTTACGTCCTTCATTTTTGTAAAAAAGTGTCCTATCTACCCTGTGTACAAATGCCCGGCATTCAGATTGTGTTCCTCTCGTAAATTTTCATTTCTTTCATTCATTCAGAACTTGCCCCCCCCCCCCCCCCCCCGAACACTTTTGGTTCCTTCAGTCTTTTAAAACTCTCCTATGTACCCTGTGTGCTAATGGCCAGCATTGAGATTGTTTTCCTGTCCCAAATTTGCATGTCTTTTAGAGGCAGATGCAGCAACCAAACGTAAAAAAATCTAAATCGTTAAAGTCCCTAACGATTTTAAAATAACGAAAAATGCACCAAAAAAAAAAGTCACACATGCTGAGATCGGTAGTGAAACGTACAATGTATCAAAGAATCACAATACACATCGTTAATCGGCCCCCAAATCATGCGCAGAGCAGCCAAGCGTTATGTTAGCTGCTCTGCGCATGCCACAAACAGTCACAACACAGTCAAATCGCAAGCACATGGCTCCCAAATAAAAACAAAAATTAAAAAAAAAGGGTCGGGAGGGGGCAAGGGCGCTCATCAGGAGCGTCCTGTACGGACGGCCTTGCCCCCCCCCCCCCCGCTGCTCCCCACTTTCCGCCGCTGAAAAAGCAAACTTCTAGAAGCCCCTGCCCCCCTCCCTTCCTCAGTACTCTGTCACCTGTGCTCCGCCTCCCGACATCCTCCGTCCGTCAGAGGAGGGCGGGCCCAGGAAGAAAGAAGGGACGTCTGAGGAGGCCTTCTGACTCGCCGATCAGCTGTTGTCTTTATCTGCCGTCATTTGCTATGTTACTATATTAGTTGTTCATGAAGTCTCAGGTCATTTTTAAGGCACTTTGCTTAGTGTTTAAGTTCTTGGACAATTTGTGCCCTGAAAGTGGATCTCAGTTGGCAACTGTGTTGAAATCCAGGACGGCTTCTAGAAGATGTAATTACTTATTGCTAGCTTTTCCTTCAACTAAAAATATACATTTTAAAGCCATTTTTGCTCAATCATTTTTTTTCCTGGCTATTCATTATTGGAATAATCTCCTGTGTGAACTGTGTACAATGAGTAATTATTTATTGTTTCGTAAAGCTTTGAAAACCTATTTACTAGATCTGGGGGGGAGGGGCCCTTTCTTACTGCATGTAATGATTTGTTTTCTCTGCATTAGTGTAATTCTTGATGTTCCGTTGTCAGTCTCTTATTTATATTGGTTGTAACTCAACTTGAATCTAAATTTAGAGAGTTGGCAAAAGATAATCCCTGATAACATAACATAACATAACAATGTCTCTCTTGACCAAGACTCAGAATGTGAGGCAGAAATTCTAACAGGCCAGTTACAGTCTGTCCATAGAGACCCCAACCACAGCTACCTTTTTCACCTCTTCCTTGGAGGCCCCAACAGGAACATAAATATCTTGGGTGATGAATGGAATAGACTCCAGAGGGACTTTAAGCACTTTTCTGTATTACCACCTAAGCATATCCATAGTAGAAACCAGATCACCTTTAGGAAAATTAAGAAATCCTAATATTAACCTCTTCCAATAGTTTGCAAAAGCTTCAAATGGATAATACTTTGAACTTTTATCAAAGCAATTTCACATTTCCTCATCTATTGATTTATAGGGCTTTGAGCAATGAGGCACCTTTAAGTAAAGGATCATCATTTTAAACACAGACTGGGAGAGGGACCTTGGGGTGATAGTGCCGGAGGATCTTATGACAACAAAACAATGTGACAAGGTGGTGGCCATAGCCAGAAGGATGCTAAGCTGCATAGAGAGAGGCATAACCAGTAGAAGAAAGGAGGTGCTAATGCCCCTGTAAATGTCATTGGTGAGGCTCTATTCAGTTTAGAGGCCATATCTTGCTACGGACATCAAAAGACTTGAGGCAGTTCAGAAGAAGGTGACAAAAATAATATGGGGCTTGTGTCAAAAAAAGCAGAAGAGACTTGAAGACCTGAATATATATACCCTACAGGAAAAGAGGGATAGCAGGGTATGATATAGACATTTAAAGTCTTAAAAGTATTAATATGCAAATTAGTCTTTTTTAGAGGCAAGGAAGCAGTAGAACTAGAGGTCATGAGTTGAGGTTGCAGGGTGGGAGACTTAGGTAACACTTTTTCACAGACTGGGTGAAGGATGCCTGGAAGGGATTAACAGAGGAGACTCCCAGTTCTTCACTTGAACATCCTGTAAGATCTCGTGAAGTGGTACCATCACAGCCTTTCTAGGAGGAGATTTGTAGTCCAGCAACTCGAACATCTTAGTCCTGGTCTTATCCTTCACTTCCAAAGGAAGGAATTGGGATGGCAGCCACCATCTTCACAAAAGAGGGGAAATAAAGGCTCTCAAGTGGAGACTTCCTCTTTTCCTGTGGAGGGGAGGGATCAGATGGAATGCCATAGAACTACTCTTCTGAGAAGTACCTTAGATCCTCTTCTGTGTCCCATGAGAGTTCCTCATCAGTGTCAGCCAAGATATCCTCGTGGGAGGACTGAGACCAAGCCCACCTTGACAAAGAGGTGCCATGACCCCAAGAGGAGCATTGAGGTATTGGCCTCGGCCTCAACTCTGACAAAGCTTCCTCCACCTATATCAAGGGTGTGCAAAACCGGGTGGCAGTTGCTGCCGAGACCACAAGCGGCATCAGAGACCTCACCACAGGCTGATCTCCATGCAGGACTGCAGCAGGAGGTATGGCTGGTGCAAGCACCCCAGACGCCGATGCACTCTGCAAGAACCCCACCAAAAGCTCAGAGAACAAGGCCTGGAGACACTCACTGGGAAAGGCTGGGGTGCCGGTGTAGAAGCAGGCTGCTGAATCTGCGGGGTCAAAGTGGGTGCCTGGTACTGGCTGTTTGGAGACCCATGCATTGGCACCTCCTGTATGGAGGGAGAACTGTCCTACCAGTGCCAATGCTTCTCAGAGACCAGTGAAACCCTCGGAGCCCCAGCCCCATGCGTCGAAGCCTGGCATCGATGATCCCTGGTGCCGAAGAGGATGATGTTGAGTTCTCTCATTGCCTTGGGGTCAGGTTGTGAAGAAATAGTGTGTTTTAAACATGTAAAATGTATTGGATATTTTCCTGCATTATGTTCTGAAGTGTATTTCTCCTGTTTGGCTAGCAGATGGTGCACGTTTATGCTTAAAATCCTTTAGTGTCCAATGTTCCCGTAATAAGCTATATGGGAACAGATTGATGGGAACATTGGACACTAAAGTGTTTTAAAGCTGTTACGGAGAACTGACGCTTCTTTCTCTATTTGGCACACAGATAATAGGAGGTGTCTGTAGTGATGTTATCAGTTTTTATTTGAAACTTGATTGTTCTGGGCTCTGATTGGCCTGGAGTTTTGAAAATTACCCAGTAGTGCTGACTGTTGCTTCAGTCTTAGCCTGGAAGAAGAGAGAGACAGATCTTTTTGTTAAGGCTCTGTGAACAATTATATGACCTGATCTTCCCAGGTACTGTTTACACAGTATATAGATATTTTAGTTAGTTTTCTAATTGAGTCATTTTCAGTTACTTGTTACTGTTTGCTATTTGCACATTTTTGTTCAGTGTTCAATTTTTATGAGAAAAAAAACAAAATTGTTCATTCTGCCTGTCTGGCCTGATAAAGAATCCTGGTGGTTTGTGTGTTGGGTCTATGAGTGCATTCTGGGAACTGTGGGACCACTAGGAGTGTGACTCCAGCAACCTAGAAATCAATAGGGATAATTGGAGAGTGGGAGACTTGCCCAGAGGCGGTTGTAACCCAGTCAGTGGGAGGAGGGTGTTAGTATAGAGCACAAGTGGCAGGTGCAGGTGGACCTGAGCTGTGCTGGGGATAGACCCTCTAAATGGCCACAGGGTAACCCCAGGCGGGTAGTTAAGCATTTCGTGACACAGGTCGATGCCATTTGGTCCCAGGGGGCCTGCATAGCAGCTGGCATTGAAGCAGGTGGAGACCCACTCAATGCATGGTCACTCCCAGCGTGCAAGGGTCTCGCAGCCATATGGACCGACACAACCGATGTTGATGCAACACCCGATGCCGACACTGACATCGAGGATTTGGACCTGGCTCCAAAAATCTTGTCTCTCTGAGCCTCTTTGGCCAACTGTATTCTTTTCTTCATACGACGACAGAGATTACAGTTTGCAGGTGTATGATCAGGCCCCAGACTCTGTGGACACCAAGAATGGGTGGCCTTGCCAGAGATGGTCCTATTGCACCGAATGCAGTGCTTGGAGCCACTGGGAACCTTTGATGACATCAAAGGAAAAACAGCCGTGGCCAAATCAAACGACTCAATGGTGCTAAAAAAGAGGTTCGGGATAAGGTATCTTTCAAAGATATCACCAAAACAGGGAAGATAGGGTATCCTGACAGTGAGGTTGCAAAAAAGACCGTAGTAGATCAGGTGTCCTTAAATAAAAATAAAGATCAGACAAAAGATTGCAAATTTATACTGTCAAGTACTGAGCATGATGTAAATAGGAACAACAAACATAGTTTGAAATATCTATATGCGAATGCCAGAAGCCTAAGAAATAAGATGGGAGAGTTAGTATATATTGCACTAAATGAAACATTAGATATAATAGGCATCTCTGAGACCTGGTGGAAGGAGGATAACCAGTGGTACACTATCATACTGGGGTACAAATTATATCGTAGTGATAGGGTGGAACGAATTGGTGGAGGGGTAGCATTGTATGTTAAAAACAGCCTTGAATCAAATACATTGAAAGTTCTGCAGGAAACAAAACCCATCTTGGAATCCCTATGGATTGAAATTCCATGTGTAAAGGGGAAAAAGAAAGGGATAGGAGTGTACTGGATGAACAGACAGATGAAGAAAAGTTAAATGAAATTAGGGAAGCAAACAAACTGGGCAACACAATAATAATGGGTGATTTCAATTACCCCGATATTGACTGGGTAAATGTAACATCGGGGCATGCTAGGGAGGTAAAATTCCTTGACGAAATCAAGGACTGTTTTATGGAGTAGCTAATGCAGGAGCCGATGAGAGTGGAAAATTCTAGACCTAGTCCTTAGTGGAGCGCATGATCTGGTGCGGGAGGTAATAGTGCTGGGGCCGCTTGATAACAGTGATCATAATATGATCAAATTTGATATTAGCTTTGAAGTAAGTATACACAGGAAATCCAATACGTTAGTGTTTAACTTTAAAAAAGGAGACTATGATAAAATGAGAATGGTGAAAAAAAAACATAGAGGAGTGGCTTCGAGGCATGGATCAGGCATGGATGCTGTTCAAAAACATCATCCTGGAAGCCCAGGCCAAATATATTTCACGTTTTAAAAAAGGAGGATGGAAGACCAAACAACAGCTGGCATGGTTAAAAAGTGAGGTGAAGGAACCTATTAGAGCTAAAAGAAAATCCTTCAGAAAATGGAAGAAGGAACCAACTGAAAATAATAAGAAACAGCATAAGGAATGTGAAGTCAAATGCAAAGCGCTGATAAGGAAGGCAAAGAGAGACTTTGAAAAAAAGATTGTGTTAAAGGCAAAAACATATAGTAAAACCTTTTTTAGGTATATTAAAAGCAGGAAGCCAGCAAAAGAATCGGGGCGATCAGGAAAGACAAAGCCGTAGTGGAGAGATTAAATGAATTCATTGCTTCCGTCTTCACTGAGGAAGATTTGGGAGAGATACCGGTGCCAGAAATGGTATTCACACCTGCCGAGTTGGAGAAACTGAATGAAATCTCTATAAACCTGGAGGATGTAATGGGCAGTTCTACAAACTGAAGAGTAGCAAATCTCCTGGACCAGATGGCATTCATCCCAGAGTACTGACAGAACTAAAAAATGAACTTCCGGAACTGTTGTTAGTAATATGTAATTTATCCTTAAAATCAAGCGTGGTAGCGGAAGATTGGAGGATGGCCAATGTAACACTGATTTTTTAAAAAGGTCTGATGTTGGTGCTGGGCAAAACAGTAGAGACTATTATAAAGAACAAAATTACAGAGCATATTCAAAAGCATGGATTCATGAGACAAAGCCAACATGGATTTAGTGAAGGGAAATCTTGCCTCACCAATCTATTACATTTCTTTGAAGGGGTGAACAAACATGTGGATAAAGGTGAGCCGGTTGATATTGTGTATCTGGATTTTCAGAAGGTGTTTGACAAAGTACCTCATGAAAGACTCCAGAGGAAATTGGAGAGTCATGGAATAAGAGACAGTGTCCTATTGTGGATTAAAAACTGGTTAAAAGATGGAAAACAGAGATTCTCCGAGGACAAGCAGGCTGCTTGTTCTCACGACTGGGTGACGTCCGCGGCAGCCCCCACCAACCGGAAAAAAGCTTCGCGGGACGGTCGGCACGCAGGGCACGCCCACCGCGCATGTGCGGCCGTCTTCCCGCCCGTGCGCGACCGCTCCCGCCAGTTCCTTTTTTTCCGCGCCTGGAGAGAGTCGTGCTTTGCCGCTCTCTCTACTTCAGCCGCCGGATTCTTGCGATCGCGTATACGCGGATCGCGCTTCGTTAATTTAATTTAATTTCCTTTTATTATCTTTTCTTTTTACAAAAAAAAAAAAAAAAAAAAAAGACTGCGCGTGTGGAGCACGCGCTCCCCTTTTCCCTCGCTTCCAGCGGGGACGCTACATTGCGGCCTAGTGGTCGCTCGGTCGTTTATTTTTTCGTGGTGTGATTTTAGCCACCATTGACGACTTTGACTTCGCCGACGCGATTTTTCCGTCGATGTCCTCGAAGGTCCCGAGTGGATTTAAAAAGTGTGGTCGCTGCGGCCGGCCGATCTCGCAGACCGACACCCACGCTTGGTGTCTCCAGTGCCTCGGGCCGGAGCACAATCTCAAGTCGTGTGCTTTGTGTCTCGGTCTCCGGAAACGGACTCAGGTTGCGAGGCAAGTTCTGCGGGACCGTCTTTTTGGAACTTGCGCCGGCCCCTCGACGTCGACCTCGACGGCATCGGTATCGAAGGCCGGTTCTTCGGTACCGGTATCGATGCCCGAGACATCGGCACCGATGGCAGCGACCCCAGGAGAACAGGTCCCGTCGGCCCGCCGGTCCGCCGGTGAGAGTGGGGTTGAGAGGCCGCGTGGGCAGTCGGCCCCGGTCACTCCCTCAGCTCGTGAGCCACGGGACCGAACCCTGTCTGACCCGGTGCCTCGAGACCGAGGGGGATCGACCTCCTCCTCTTCCATGCCCTCCGGCGCCGGTGACGTGCATCGAAAGAAGGACAAAAAGCGTCGTCACCGGACGCCCTCGGTGCATCCTGAAGAGGAGTCGACGCCGAAGCGTCATCGTCGAGAGGAGAGGTCCCCGTCGGTTGTGGAGGTACCGACGCGTCGGGGTTCCGGCACCTCGGTGCCGTCTCCTGGCTCCCAGCAGCTTCCGGCACCGACACCCTTACCGGCCCCACCGCCTTTCCCGGCAGCGGGCCTGGACGAGTGCCTCAGAGCCATCCTTCCGGGGATCCTGGAAGGGCTGATGCGCCAGGCTGTGCCGGCGCCGGGGGTGCTTGCGCCCTCGGCGCCGATGACTGTGGCGCCGGCGAGCTCTAGCCCGGCGCCGGAGCTGTCGACACCGCCGCCGCTTGCGGTGCCGGTCTCGACTGCTACGCAGGTGGAGTCCCCGTCGACGTCGATGGAGGGAGCTCCGTCCCCGCCGGCGCGGGAGTCCACCGCTCGACGACACCGAGACCTCGGTGCCTCGACGTCGAGCCGGGCCCGGTACAGGACTCAGCTACATGAGCTAATGTCCGATACCGAGGATGAGGACTCGTGGGGGGAAGAGGAGGACCCTAGATATTTCTCCTCAGAGGAGTCTACGGGCCTTCCCTCGGACCCCACGCCTTCACCGGAGAGGAAGCTCTCACCTCCTGAGAGCCTCTCCTTTGCCTCCTTTGTGCGGGATATGTCGATCACCATTCCCTTCCCCGTGGTCTCTGTGGAAGAGCCGAGGGCCGAGATGCTCGAGGTCCTCGACTATCCATCACCACCTAGAGAGTCCTCCACGGTGCCGCTGCACAATGTCCTGAAGGAGACGCTGCTCCGGAACTGGGTGAGACCGTTAACTAACCCCACCATTCCCAAGAAAGCAGAGTCCCAGTACAGGATCCACTCCGACCCAGAGCTCATGCGGCCCCAATTGCCCCATGACTCAGCGGTCGTGGATTCTGCTCTCAAGAGGGCACGGAGTTCGAGGGATACCGCCTCGGCGCCCCCGGGGCGGGAGTCTCGCACTCTGGACTCGTTTGGGAGGAAGGCCTACCAATCCTCCATGCTCGTGACCCGCATCCAGTCATACCTGCTCTATATGAGCATCCACATGCGGACCAATGTGCAACAGCTGGCGGACCTGGTCGAGAAGCTCCCGCCGGAGCAGTCCAGGCCTTATCAGGAGGTGGTCAGGCAGCTGAAGGCATGCAGAAAGTTCCTGTCCAGGGGTATTTTTGACACCTGTGACGTGGCATCTCGTGCTGCGGCCCAAGGTATAGTGATGCGCAGGCTCTCATGGCTGCGCGCCTCTGACCTGGACAACCGCACCCAGCAGAGACTGGCCGACGTCCCTTGCCGGGGGGATAACATTTTCGGTGAGAAGGTCGAGCAGATGGTGGACCAACTGCATCAGCGGGAAACCGCTCTCGACAAGCTCTCCCACCGGGCGCCTTCAGCATCCGCCCCCACTGGTGGGCGTTTTTCCCGGGCACGGCAGGCTGCACCCTATTCTTTTGCAAAGCGTAGGTACAACCAGCCGGCCCGAAGGCCTCGTCAGGCACAGGGACAGCCCCAGCGCGCTCGTTCCCGTCAACAGCGTGCGCCTAAGCAGCCCCCTGCGCCTCCACAGCAAAAGCCGGGGACGGGCTTTTGACTGGATCCACGGGAACATAGCCGCCCTACAAGTGTCCGTACCGGACGATCTGCCGGTCGGAGGGAGGTTAAAATTTTTTCACCAAAGGTGGCCTCTCATAACCTCCGACCAGTGGGTTCTCCAAATAGTGCGGTGCGGATACGCCCTGAATTTGGCCTCCCTGCCTCCAAATTGTCCTCCGGGAGCTCAGTCTTTCAGCTCCCATCACAAGCAGGTACTTGCAGAGGAACTCTCCGCCCTTCTCAGCGCCAATGCGGTCGAGCCCGTACCACCCGGGCAGGAAGGGCAGGGATTCTATTCCAGGTACTTCCTTGTGGAAAAGAAAACAGGGGGGATGCGTCCCATCCTAGACCTGAGAGGCCTGAACAAATTCCTGGTCAAAGAAAAGTTCAGAATGCTTTCCTTGGGCACCCTTCTGCCAATGATTCAGAAAAACGATTGGCTATGTTCCCTGGATTTAAAGGACGCATATACTCACATACCGATACTGCCAGCTCACAGACAGTATCTCAGATTCCGCCTGGGCGCACGCCACTTTCAGTATTGTGTGCTGCCATTTGGGCTCGCCTCTGCCCCACGAGTGTTTACCAAGTGCCTCGTGGTGGTAGCGGCCTACCTACGCAAGCTGGGAGTGCACGTGTTCCCATATCTCGACGATTGGCTGGTCAAGAACACCTCGGAGGCAGGAGCCCTCCGGTCCATGCAGTGCACTATTCAACTTCTGGAGCTGCTGGGGTTTGTGATAAATTACCCAAAGTCCCATCTCCAACCGTCCCAGTCTCTGGAATTCATAGGAGCGCTGCTGAATACCCAGACGGCTCGGGCCTTTCTTCCCGAAGCGAGGGCCGCCAATCTCCTGGCCCTGGCTTCGCAGACCAGAGCGTCCCAGCAGATCACAGCTCGGCAGACGTTGAGACTTCTGGGTCATATGGCCTCCACAGTTCATGTGACTCCCATGGCTCGTCTTCACATGAGATCTGCTCAATGGACCCTAGCTTCCCAGTGGTTCCAAGCCACCGGGAATCTAGAAGATGTCATCCGCCTCTCCACCAGCTGCCGCACTTCACTGCTCTGGTGGACCATTCGGACCAATTTGACACTGGGACGTCCATTTCAAATTCCACAGCCCACGAAAGTGCTGACGACGGATGCCTCTCGCCTGGGGTGGGGAGCTCATGTCGATGGGCTGCACACCCAGGGTATGTGGTCCCTCCAGGAAAAGGATCTGCAGATCAACCTCCTGGAGCTCCGAGCGATCTGGAACGCACTGAAGGCTTTCAGAGATCGGCTGTCCTACCAAATTATCCAAATTCGGACAGACAATCAGGTTGCAATGTTTTACGTCAACAAGCAGGGGGGCACCGGATCTCGCCCCTGTGTCAGGAAGCCGTCGGGATGTGGCGCTGGGCATGCCAGCACAGCATGCTTCTCCAAGCCACATACCTGGCAGGCGTAAACAACAGTCTGGCCGACAGACTGAGCAGAGTCATGCAACCGCACGAGTGGTCGCTCCATTCCAGAGTGGTACGCAAGATCTTCCGAGAGTGGGGCACCCCCTCGGTGGATCTTTTCGCCTCTCAGACCAACCACAAGCTGCCTCTGTTCTGTTCCAGACTTCAGACACACGGCAGGCTAGCGTCAGATGCCTTTCTCCTTCATTGGGGGACCGGCCTCCTGTATGCTTATCCTCCCATACCTTTGGTGGGGAAGACCTTACTGAAGCTCAAGCAAGACCGCGGCACCATGATTCTGATAGCGCCCTTTTGGCCCCGTCAGATCTGGTTCCCTCTTCTTCTGGAGTTGTCCTCCGAAGAACCGTGGAGATTGGAGTGTTTTCCGACTCTCATTTCGCAGAACGACGGAGCGTTGCTGCACCCCAACCTTCAATCCCTGGCTCTCACGGCCTGGATGTTGAGGGCGTAGACTTCGCTGCGTTGGGTCTGTCTGAGGGTGTCTCCCGGGTCTTGCTTGCCTCTAGGAAGGATTCCACTAAGAAGAGTTACTTTTTCAAGTGGAGGAGGTTTGTCGTTTGGTGTGAGAGCAAGGCCCTAGAACCTCGTTCTTGCCCTGCACAGAACCTGCTTGAATACCTTCTACACTTATCAGAGTCTGGCCTCAAGACCAACTCAGTAAGGAATCACCTCAGTGCGATTAGTGCTTACCATTATCGTGTGGAAGGTAAAGCCATCTCTGGAGAGCCTTTGGTCGTTCGATTCATGAGAGGCTTGCTTTTGTCAAAGCCCCCTATCAAGCCTCCTACAGTGTCATGGGATCTCAACGTCGTCCTCACCCAGCTGATGAAACCTCCTTTTGAGCCACTGAATACCTGCCATCTGAAGTACTTGACCTGGAAGGTCATTTTCTTGGTGGCAGTTACTTCAGCTCGTAGGGTCAGTGAGCTTCAAGCCCTAGTAGCTCATGCTCCATATACCAAATTTCATCACAACAGAGTAGTGCTCCGCACCCACCCAAAGTTCCTGCCGAAGGTGGTGTTGGAGTTCCATCTTAACCAGTCAATTGTCTTGCCAACATTCTTCCCCAGGCCGCATACCCGCCCTGCTGAACGTCAGTTGCACACATTGGACTGCAAGAGAGCATTGGCCTTCTACTTGGAGCGGACACAGCCCCACAGACAGTCCGCCCAATTGTTTGTTTCTTTCGACCCTAACAGGCTAGGGGTCGCTGTCGGGAAACGCACCATCTCCAATTGGCTAGCAGATTGCATTTCCTTCACTTACGCCCAGGCTGGGCTGACTCTTGAGGGTCATGTCACGGCTCATAGTGTTAGAGCCATGGCAGCGTCAGTGGCCCACTTGAAGTCAGCCACTATTGAAGAGATTTGCAAGGCTGCGACGTGGTCATCTGTCCACACATTCACATCACATTACTGCCTCCAGCAGGATACCCGACGCGACAGTCGGTTCGGGCAGTCGGTGCTGCAGAATCTGTTTGGGGTGTAAATCCAACTCCACCCTCCAGGACCCGAATTTATTCTGGTCAGGCTGCACTCTCAGTTAGTTGTTCTTCGTAGGTCAATTTCTGTTGTAAACTCGCCGTTGCGAGGTTCAATTGACCTGGGTTCTTGTTTTGAGTGAGCCTGAGAGCTAGGGATACCCCAGTCGTGAGAACAAGCAGCCTGCTTGTCCTCGGAGAAAGGGTATGATACATACCTGTAGCAGTTGTTCTCCGAGGACAGCAGGCTGATTGTTCTCACCTACCCTCCCTCCTCCCCTTTGGAGTTGTGTGTTTCATCTTTTGCTAGTTATTCAACTGGCGGGAGCGGTCGCGCACGGGCGGGAAGACGGCCGCGCATGCGCGGTGGGCGTGCCCTGCGTGCCGACCGTCCCGCGAAGCTTTTTTCCGGTTGGTGGGGGCTGCCGCGGACGTCACCCAGTCGTGAGAACAATCAGCCTGCTGTCCTCGGAGAACAACTGCTACAGGTATGTATCATACCCTGTAGGGTTAAATGGTCAGTATTCTCAATGGAGAAGGGTAGTTAGTGGAGTTCCCCAGGGGTCTGTGCTGGGACCGCTGCTTTTTAACATATTTATAAATGACCTAGAAATGGGAGTAATTAGTGAGGTAATTAAATTTGCTGACAACACAAAGTTATTCAAAATCGTTAAATTGTGGGAGGATTGTGAAAAATTACAAGAGGACCTTACGAGACTGGGAGACTGGGAGTCTAAATGGCAGATGACGTTTAATGTGAGCAAGTGCAAAGTGATACATGTGGGAAAGAGGAACCTGAATTATAGCTATGTCATGCAAGGTTCCACGTTAGGAGTCACCGACCAAGAAAGGGATCTAGGGGTTGTCTTTGATGATACGTTGAAACCTTCTGCTCAGTGTGCTGCGGCAGCTAAGAAAGCAAATAGAATATTAGGTGTTATTAGGAATGAAAAATAAAAATGAGGACATTATAATGCCCTTCTATCGTTCCATGGTGCAACTGCACCTCAAATATTGTGTTCAATTCTGGTCGCCACATCTCAAAAAAGATATAGTGGAATTAGAAAAGGTGTAGAGAAGGGTGATCAAAATGATAAAGGGGATGGAACAACTTCCCTATGAGGAAAGGCTAAAGCGGCTGGGGCTCTTCAGCTTGGAGAGAAGACAGCTGAGGGGAGATATGATAGAGGTCTATAAAATAATGAGTGGAGTGGAATGGGTAGACGTGAAGCGTCTGTTTACGTTTTCCAAAAATACTAGGACTAGGGGGCATGCAATGAACCTACAAAGTAGTAAATTTAAAACGAATCAGAGAAAATACTTCTTCAACGTGTAATCCAACTCTGGAATTCGTTGCCAGAAAATGTGGTAAAGTCGGTTAGCTTAGCAGAGCTTAAAAAAAGGGTTGGACGGCTTCCTAAAGGAAAAGTCCATATACCACTATTAAATTGTACTTGGGGAAAATCCACTATTTCTGGGATAAGCAGCATAAATGTTTTGTACTTTTTTGGGATCTTGCTTGGTATCTGTGACCTGGATTGGCCACTGTTGGAAACAGGATGCTGGGCTTGATGGATCTTTGGTCTGTCCCAGTATGGCAATACTTATGTAACACCAGAAAAGGGAAAAACCCGACTGGAGCTCAGGCCTAAACGTGGCCTAGCGAGTGCAGTAACACAAAGAAAACGTAGAAAAAATAATCTTAAAAAATATGGGAAGGAATAAAATAAAGACAAACCTCAAAAGAGGTATTACAAAAAGAAAAAGGAAGGCACAAAAAGATCAAATGCCGAACCAGCTGTGAGGAATGGATAACGAACGCATCCTCTCCTCACCACAGAAAAAAGAGAACTTCTGGTCCCGTTCTCTCTTGGTAGGCAGGAAGGGATACATGCATGGTGGAGCACATCTTGCACTCAAAAGACCTATTTTTAAGCTTGTTACAAGCTCCGGACTAGCAACGGAGACCTGTGTTACCCATCTGTGAGAATTATAGGCCTCCTTGTCCTCGGATTATTTATTTATTAGGATTTATTTACTGCCTTTTTGAAGGAATTCACTCAAGACGGTGTACAGTAAGAATAGAACAAACATGAGCAATAGGCAATTACAGCAGTAAAAATATTCAAGTAACAATACAAAGTATGGCATGGTATACTACTTGCAATGACTACACAATACGTAATAGAACATTATAATTGGTAGTAAAGGGTAAGGCAAAGTTGTAACATATAGATGAGTAAGAAAGTAGGAAGAATTAGAAAGTAAGATGAATGATTTGAAGAAAGTTGCACATGAGGTCAGAGAGATGGTTAAATATCATCTCAGGTAGGGTAGGAGTGGATAAACATGTCCCACTGCAGTATGTGCAGCCCGAGTCAATCCTTGTGTGTGTGAGTGAGACTAACAAGTTAGTTACTTCTTCTATTAAAGGCTTGGTTGAAGAGTCAAGCTTTCATCCGCTTCCTGAAGTACAGATAGTCTTGTGTTAAGCGGAGCTTTTCAGGTAATGCATTCCAGAGTGTGGGGGCTACTCCGGAGAAGGCTCGCTTGCGGGTATCACATTGTGTAATGTCTTTTGGAGAGGGTGTAGTTAGTGAAAGTCCTTGGGAGGACCTTAGTGTCCTTGGCAGTGTGTGGAGGATCATCCTATTCTTCAGATACTTGGGGTCATTTCCTTTCAGGGCCTTGAAGATCAGACATAGAGTTTTAAATTTAGCCCTGTATTGTACTGGTAGCCAATGAAGTTTTTGCAAAAATGGTGTGATGTGGTCACGTCACTTGCAACCTTCTATGAGTCTTGCTGCTGCATTCTGAATCAACTGGAGCTGGTGGAGGCCCTTTGTAGTCAGACCATTGTATAGTGCATTGCAGTAATCCAGTCTTGATGTTACCGTGGCATGCACAACTGGGATAAGATTTACCTTCTTGATGTAAGAAGAGAGGCAGCGTAGCTGTTGCAAATAGTAGAAGCAGCTCTTGAAGGTTGCTTGGATTTGGGGAATCAGAGTAAGTGTTGAATCTAACTGTATTCCAAGGTTCCTGACTTGTGATTTGAGGGGGGAGTTCATACTTCCCAAAAGGGATTTTGATGTCAGGCATGTATCCACTTGTGTTAGGGACCCAGAGAAGCTCAGTTTTACTTGGGTTCAGGCAAAGATTGTTGTGTTTAGCCCATTCTTGAATTGATGTTAGACAAGTAATCAGTTTATTCAAAGCTGTAGGTAAGTCAGGTTCAATGGGTATGAGTAGCTGCACATCATCCGCATAGATGTAGAACTGAGTGTCCATTGACCGAATCAGCTCAGCTAGTGGCTTGAGGTAGATATTGAATAGGTGACAGTATCGATCCTTGTGGTACCCTGCAGGTCAGTGTCCATGGTGATGATGAGTTGCTGCCAAACATTATGGATTGTTGCCTCTCTGATAGATAGGATCTGAACCAGGCAAGTACTGTTCCATTGATACCTGCTTCTGTCAGTCGTGCTAGCAAGATATCATGATCCACAGTATCAAAAGCTGCTGAGAAATCTAGCAGTACTAACATCGAGGTGAATCCCTTGTCTCGGTTTCTGTGAAGATCATCTAGCAGGGATACGAGGACCGTTTCTATTCCATAATTGGGTCTGAATCCAGATTGACATGGATCTAGCCAGTTACTCTTTTCTAGCCATTCATTAAGTTGAACACAGACTGTTTGTTCCATGAGTTTCCATAGAAATGGGATGTTGGATACTGGCCTGTAACTTTCATGTTTGTCCTGGTCAAGGTTGTTTTTCTTCAGCAGAGGGCAAACCACTCCATTTTTAATGCTGTTGGTAGTTGTCCATTAGAAAGAGAGGTGTTCACAATTTTTGTGGCGCCTTTTATAAGGCCCATATTTGCCTGTTGCACTATCTTTGATGGGCAGGGATCGAGGGAGCAGGTAGTTGGTCGAAGGTCTCTTAGGATTTTTTCAAGGCTCTCCTCTGTCATTACGTTAAAAGTGTTCCATCTATCTCTGTTAAGAGGGGGCGAGTTTGTACACCCCTGGTTGACTGGTTGGGCACTGGGTGGGATTGCCTGTAAATCCTGGTGAAGACTTTTAATTTTGTTGGCAAAATAACATAGATAGAAAAATACTATTTAACACAAATATAGCATCAGAATTTAATAAAATGGCAATCTTATTGCATGCATGCTCTCTGAAGACTGGCACACAAGTTCGATACGTAATGCAAAGCATAAAAAAACGGTCAATCGCTAAAAAAATATAAATCCCACTGGTGAAATTTGTGGGCTTCGGGTGCTATATTGTTGCTCAGATGCAGATTCTGCAGTAGCAGGTAAGTGACCACGCTTTTATATTTTACATTTTATTCTTCATAGAAAATGTTTTTTTGTCCTTTCTGTGAATGTTAACAAAGATGATGTTCTTTTAAAAAACCAGTTGGTTAGCTTGAGTAGCCTGTTGGATGTACCATCTGAAAAAATTCCACTCTTTGGCCTTCAATCTCACTCCTTGGCATGGTAAATCTCACTCTTTGTGATGGTTCACCCTTGGTATCTCTGCATTTTCTATGAACACATCTCTGAATGTAATGGGTTAAACTCAGGATTGAGTTGGCAACCCTATACTTAACCCTCCATTGTCACAGGTACAAAGTCACTTTGCCTCACATATATACATTTAAATTATAAACTCTCCAAGCTGGATTTATTATAGTACACATTCACCCAGACACCTACATACCTGGGCTAAACAGCAGCCCGAGTCCACTTGCTTCAGGACCATTCGCTATCATCTTTGCCTGTAGACTCCAACGACTTAAATCTGGCCCGGACTTCAGCTCCTATTTTATGCCATGGAATCCCTTTACTCATAATGCACCATAACAGTGTTAACACAGGCTAATGCGGTAACGCACTTTAGTAAATTGTCACGACTTCAAAGCTGGAACCAGGTTTGTGAGCCCTTGGACCACTGCCGAGGAGCGGCAGCAGCAGGCAAAACCACCCCACACCAGAGGCATGGCAGAAAAACAGTGAGACTTCACCTGCACATTGCCACTTTTCACCAGGAGTTGAGCCCGTGGCTGCAGGTGGCTGGCAGGACTTATAGGACAGGGCAGAAACAGGATCCCAACAAGGCAGCACAGGGACTAAGGGTCAGAGGGGAAAGGAGACATACAGGGGCAGCAGGGCAAGGAAGGGAAAACTAAAGGGCAGGACTGAAATCTGCAAGCAGCCACTAAAGCAGGGAACAAAACACAGAAAACAAGACACAGAACTGAAAGCTGCAGAGCAGCCACAAAGACACAAATAGACAAAGACTAAACACAAAACTATAACCCAGAGACAGGACTAGCAAACAAACAACAACCTAATCTAACTACCCACAGACAATAACTAAAACAGACAAGAATCAAGGCAAGAAAACCAGACTGAGCAGAAGTGCACACAGCACCCCAACAAACCTCAGGGCCTTAGGTGATGCAAAGGCAAAGCAGAAAGATTTCAGAATGGCTAATAAGCCCAGCAGCAGCTGAGGCTCAGCTGCAGCAATCACCAGGCAACTACGAGAGCTGTGCAGGTTCAAACAAAAAGAGCAAGTCTAGCAGTCTGGAAGATCCGGACCGGACTTGGCTGAAATCTGGAATGGGAAACAGCACACAGACAATCCAATGCAGCCACCAGGCCTGGCAACCAGGGGGCGAGATGACTGAGAGCCTGAAACCAGGGCACGACCTTTTACAATTTGATTGCAATTCAGCTGTTTCATCTGTTTCAACTAAAGCTGATAAGTATGTTCTTAGAGTATCATTATACTTATGATATTCATTTTTTGTTTTTAAATTTATTGTATTATGTTCAGTTATTTATATCAATATATTTGTTCATTTATAGACCCCTGATGCAGGCCGGTGTGGCCGAAACACGATTCGTGTCGGGTTTTTATTGATTTTAATAAAGACATTGTTTGGGAAGACATCACATGAGAGAGGACTCTTTTTGGATCCACTGTGTGTACCTGATAAATCTAAGAGAAAAAGACATATGACACCTATATGTAGTTTGTTGTATAGCATGCTGCTTCACTTCACTATATATAAAAATAACTTGCTTAGCCAAAGCTTATGGGAAAAAAAGAGGGGGAGGGGTGGAAACTTCAGTTTTTATAGCAAGCAGTAAGGTGAGATGAGAAGTTGCAGCTGGCTAGAGCAGAGCAGGAAGTGCCAGCTACCACTATTTATAGCCACTGTTATCTTGAAAAGTGTCTACTAGGAAAACAAAAACCACAAAACCACCAAAACCTTTAAAAAACACTCAGAAAAATCAAAGTGATGCCATCATGTCCAAACATGACCTATTCTTAGTGTTTAGCTGGAGTAAAAAAGAATGGGATAACTGGAGGGTGTACATATAACAGATTGAAGGGCTTTATACACCTGTTAGTTTGGTTTTAGTGCACAATTTTGTGAGCACCCTATGCAAAAATTGATTTTCTGCATAAGCTATCTGTGTGCAAAGCCTTACATAAGAACATAAGAGTAGCCATACTGGATCAGACCAATGGTCCATCTAACCTAGTATCCTGTTTTCCAAACAGTGGCCAACCAGGTCACAAGTACCTGGCAGAAACCCAAATCACGGCAATACTCCATACTATAAATCCCAGGGCAAGCAGTTGCTTCCCCATGTCTGCCTCAATAGCAGGTTATGGACTTTTCCTCCAGGAATTTGTCCAAACCTTTTTTAAACCCAGTTATGCTAACTGCTATTACCATATCTTCCGGCAAAAGGGTTCCAGAGCTTAACTATTCATTGAGTGAAAAAATATTTCCTCCTATTTGTTCTAAAAGTATTTCCATGTAACTTCCTCGAGTGTTCCCTAGTCTTTGTACTTTTGGAATGAGTAAAAAATTGATTTACTTCTACTCGTTCTACACCACTCAGGATTTTGTAGACCTCAATCATATCTCCCCGCATCTGTCTCTTTTCCAAGCTGAAGAGCCCTAACCTCTTTAACCTTTCCTCATACAAGAGAAGTTCCATCCCCTTTATCATTTTAGTCGCTCTTCTTTGAACCTTTTCTAATTCCGCTATATCTTTTTTTAGATACAGCGATCAGAACTGAATGCAATACTCAAGGTGCGGACGCACCATAGAGCGATACAAAGGTATTATAGTGTTTTTGGTCTTATTCACCATCCCTTTCCTAATAATTCCTAGCATCCTATTTGTTTTTTTGGCCGCCACTGCACACTGAGCAGAAGATTTCAGAGTATTATCTACAATGACACCCAGATCTTTTTCTTGAGCACTGACCCACAAGGCGGACCCTAGTATCAGGTAACTATGATTTGGATTATTCTTCCCAATGTGCATCACCTGACATTTGTCCACATTAAATTTCATCTGCCATTTGGATGCCTAGTCTTCCAATTTCTTAAGGTCTTCCTGCAATATTTCACAGTCTGCACGTGTTTTACAACCTTGATTAGTTTTGTATCATCTGCAAATCTGATCACCTCACTTGTCATTCCGATTTCCATATCAGTTATAAATATGTTAAATAGAACTGGTCCCAGTACAGATCCCCGTGGCACTCCACCATCCTCCATTGAGAGAAATGACCATTTAACCCTACTCTCTGTTTTCTGTCCAATAACCAATTCCTAATCCACACCAGAACCTTGCCTCGTATCCCATGACTCTTTAATTCATTTATTTATGTATTTATTTGTGACATTTATATCCCACATTATCCCAAACAAGTCTGAGTTCAAAGTGGCTTACAATAAAGAGTATAAGATACATAACAAAGAATAATACATAAGAGAGTAATTTGTTGTAAGAATCCAATTTTACAATACAATATCATAAACATACTGGGATAGCTATGGATGTTTAACATTTAGAAAATCTATTATGAATGAAAAATTTTACATGAAGCAAAGAGAAAGTTAATGGTAAATACAGTAATAACCAATTCAGGTGTAATAATTGTTTGAGATATTGTTGTTCTTTGTGCGCATTTGTTTGAATAGGAACGATTTGAGGATTTTGCAGAATCTAGTACATTCCTGTATATTTCTTATTTTGGGTGGTAAGGAGTTCCACCATTTGGTTCCAGGTAAGTGAAGTTTGCAGAGTGGACAATTTTGTAGATCACTTTTTTGCAATTTGGGAGGTGTAGTCTGAGATAGTTTCTTGCCTCATATTTAGTGTTTCTTTGAGGTAAGTTTACTAATGGTACCATATAGTCTGGAGCTGTGCCATTTAGTATTTGAGAGATAAAGGTACATAATTTGAAGGTAATTCTCACTTTGATGGGAAGCCAGTGTAATTTGATTAATAAAGGGGAGGCACTTTCAAAATGAGAGATTTTATATATGAACCTGGCTGCAGTGTTTTGAGCTGTCTGGAGTTTTTTCAGCAGGTACTCCTTACAGCCAGCATATATGGCATTACAATAATTATCGAATTGGGATAATGTTAATGATTGTGCCAATAGTCTGACTGTTTCTGATGAGAAATAGGGTCTGATCCTTTTTAGTTTCCAAAGAGACCAGAAAGATTTTGTGATTACTGAGGAAACTTGAGTATCAAATGTTAAATGTTTGTCTATAATTATACCTAAAATTTTCAGATTATTGTGAAATTGTTGTAGTCGTTTTGGTCAAATACGATGGTAATGACCATGAATTTAGTTTTTTCTTTATTTAGCTTTAGTTTGATTTCTTAACCAGGTTTCCATCAAATTTAAGAAAAGTTTTGCCTTTTTTAAAGATGTCTTTAATGTTCTTATTGAAGGTTATGTATATGGTAACATTGTTAGCATATATGAATGTTTTGAATCCTGCTGTTTCTAGTCTGTTGCCTAGTGGTGACATCATTACAGTTAGCAGAATGGGCGATAATTGAGAACCCTGAGGGATGCCACAGTCCGGTGATCTAGGAGAGGATAAGGTTCCTTTCATTTTCACTTTGTAAGATCTTGATTTCAGGAATCCTTGAAACCATTTGTGGACTGTGCCACATATACCAAAATTGTCTAGTATGTTTAGTAGGATATTATGATCTACTACATTGAATGCGCTAGACATATCGAACTGCATTATTAAGATCTTAGACCCTATGTTAATTTATTTTCTGAGATTTGATACTAGGGTAGTAAGGACAGTCTCAGTGCTATAGCATGGTCTGAAACCTGATTGCGATTTGTGTAGTAGGAAGAAATGTGAAAGGTAGTCCATAGTTTGTGCTGCTGCTACTATTCCTTCCATCACCTTTATCATCAAAGGAATGGAGGCTACTGGTCTGTAGTTTGTTACATCAGTTATGGTGATTGAATTGTTTTGTGGTATTGGTGTTATGATAATAGAACCTTTGTTATCAGGGAAAGTGCCATGGAAAAGTAGGAAGGAGATATGCTGCTGAAGCAGATTGATGAATATATTAGGAGCTTCCTTCATAAAGTAACAAGGACAAGGATCTAGTATGCATTGTGAGTTTGAATATTTTAGGAGGTAATGTTTTACTGTGTCATGGGTTGGTAGTTGGAAGGAGGACTAGATTCTGTTGGTGGCTATTCCTGTATGTGTGTCTGACTGGTTTTTGTAAATATCTTGATGGTTGACTTTTAATTTGAGGATTCCTTCTCTGATTTAAACTATTTTTTGTTCAAAAAAAGTAGCCAGTTGCTCTGCTGTTGGTGGAGACTCTGTGGTGTGGTTATTTCTTTTGTGGATAATAGGCTTTTTATCAGATTGAAAAGTTTACTGGTATTAAGGAAATTACCACCAATTATTTTGTTATAGTATTGAGCTTTTGCAATTTTGATCTCATTTTTATATGTTTTGATGACAATTTCCAAGTTAATTTGTTTTCGTTTGATTTGTCTTTAGCCCATTTTCTTTCCAGTTTTTTACATTTTCTTTTCAAAAGAAGGATAGAAAGATTAAACCAAGGTGAAACTTTCTGGGTTGGTTTGGATGTAGATTTGAGGGGAGCTATGTTATTTAAGACAATTTCGCATAGGTCATCCCATTTAATCATGAAGTTGTTATTGTCTGCTGGAGGAAGAGCAGGATTATTCAAGACGTTAGACCAGAACGTTGTGGTATTTATTTTTCCTCTAGTTTTGTGAGGAATCGTAGTACTTTTATTTTTCATTGATTTTGTATTTTCCCTCCAATAAAGGGAAAACTCGAGTTTGAGTTGACCAGGGAGCTTGAGTCCAAGTATGGTTACTTAGAAGAAAGGTGTTGTTTGCAAATGTATAGGCTAATAGGTCAAGTAAGTGACATTTATTGTGAGAGATATTTTCTAATTTTCTTAGGAGTCTCTCATAAGGAACTTTATCAAAAGCTTTCTGAAAATCTAGATACACTACATCAACTGGCTCACCTTTAGCCACATGTTTATTCACGCTTTCAAAGAAATGAAGCAAATTGGTAAGGCAAAACTTCCCTCGGCTGAACCCATTCTGACTCTGTCCCATTAAACCATGTTTGTTTAACTGTTCCGTAATTTTATTCTTTATAATAGTTTCCACTATCTTGCCCGGCATCGAAGTGTCCTATAATTTTAGCTATAAGCTATAAAATTTTACTTCAGGTATGCTGCATTATTTCCCAATCCCCATCTCTCTTTTCCTATCAGCCACATGAAGGAATTTCTGACTGGTCACATGCTCAGATGGTGAAAATGTTGCTAAGGCAACTGGCAACTCAGCTACCTGTTATATCCTGTTACAAAAGTAATTTACTGAAAAGAGGAATGACAAGGACACCAATTTGCAAGCTTCCAGCACATATGAAAGTCCCAATTACAAGTCTCCAGCACACATGCAGCACCTATGATTGGTCCAGGGTAGAGGAGACGTGGATGCTCACCACAGCCTATAAAACCACACTGCAGACAAAGGAACTCTGAAAAACTAGGCATGCTTGGAGAGTTTCAGATCCGTCCAATGGCCTATGATTTTTCCCGAAGGGGTGCGCTCCCCCCTTCGTAGAATCTAATTCTCTATATCTAAGAATCTTTCTTTCATTTATTCTTTCCATCTTTCTCTTCTTTCTCTCTGTTCTGTGACCTTTGTATGAGGAACAAACTTTTCTTCCTCCTTTTTCTCTTCTTTATATAATTAGACTAATTACTTATAATTACCAGAGGTACTGATGTTAGATTTTGTAAGTTTTGTTATAACTTTACAACTGATATCTGATGCTGGGCTGGTGGGTGAGTAATTAAAGAGTTTGAATTCTCTCTGATTCCTGTACAACTTTTTTCTATAAAATTTAATAAAATTTCATAAGTTGTTTAGAGCAAACCAAAAATGTGCAGCCTAGTATAGAAGTCAGGCTTACCAGTCTATAATATTCTGGATCACCCCTAGAACCCTTTTAAAAAATCGGCATCACATTCTTCCTCCAACCTTCAGGTAATACGGACGATTTTAACGACAGGTTACAGCAATTTCATGCTTCAGTTTGTTGAGTACCTTTGCGTGGCCATCAGTGTATAGCACAGTTAAATCCATACTAATGATGCTGTTAGCTATTCTGCACTAGAGGTTGATCAAATTTTGGTTCCTGTAGGCTGTGGAACCAAAACCGACTCAAATTCACCCATGCTTTGGTTTTGGCATTTTTGGCTGAAACTCCCCCCCTCTGCCCACCACCCACCTGTAAGTACCACCCTCTCACCACCTCTAGGCTCTCCCCAGGTCTACCAGTTTAGTGTCCTTGTCGAAGCAGGAGTGATTCCCAGTTGCTCCTGTCCATACTGGCTCTGTAGTCAAAATGTTTGCCGTGACTTCCTGTGGCAGTCATTTTCACTGCAGAGCTGGCATGGAGAAGAGTGACTGGGGATCACTCCTGCCTCGACAAAGACACTAAACTGGTAGGCCTTGGGAGAGCATACAGGTGGTGGGAGAGTGATGATTGTGGTTGGGGTGGGGTGGCAGCTCTCTGCCAGGGGCTCACCTTTTACCGGGGGGGGGGGGGGGGGGCGGGGAGGTGACAGTTTTGATTTCAGCTGAAACTGGGCAGCAAATTTTAGCCACAGATTCGGTTTCAGCCAAAACCGAAAACCCCAGTTTTGGTCACTCTCTATTCTGCACAAATGCAAAGTAATGCGCAGAAGACCAAAAGACTGAGCTCAACACCGTCTTTAACACAAGGTTTGAGAAGGTGTAGGTTAACTTGTTCATTTGTGGTCACGTTAGTGAAGATTTCATGCCTATTTCTTCTCTTTATTGCAAGCATATAAGACCCACCGCTTTTTCTTGGGTTTCCTAAATTGCGTGGGCAAAAACACAGAACTGAAGGAGGTGTGCCAGAACAAAGAGCAGAGTGTTAGATTATTGAGAATTGAATCTACGTAGAGATCTGAGTACAATAAAATGGTACTGGCACCCAGAGATGGATTTGCACACACCAGCATGTCATAGAATGTTATTCTGCAATAAATACTGGTATTGCAAAAATTTAATGCACATAGGGTTACCATATTTGCCCTAAGAAAAAAAGAGGACACATGCACCACCCCCTATCACACCCTGCCTTGCCCCTTGTCACACCCCACCCCGCCCCCTATCACTTTGACATCCCCCCCAAAGAAAGCCAGATTCCCTCTCTCTCTCTCCCCATGTAGATCCCCTCCCCAATTTTCCAGCCTCCCTCCACCCACGACTCCATTCACTACCCCTCCTTTACCTTAGTGTGGTGCCCTGGTGGTCTAGTGACCTCTTTGGGGCAGGAAAGAGCCCCCTCTTTCCTGCCCAGCGAATCTGCAGACAGTCTTGCTCCCGGCACCGATTCAAAATGGATGCCGAGAATTCAAGCAGTGACCTAGCAAGAATTCTGTGGAAGTCTCACGAGGCCACAGTTTGAACTCTAGGCAGCCATTTTGAATCGGCACCAGCAGAAAGACAGTCTGCAGACGCGCCAGGCGAGGGGGCTCTTTCCTGCCCTGAAGAGGTCACTAGATCACCAGAGCACCACACTAAGGTAAAGAAGGGAGGATAAGAAACCCTGAGGCCAGCCTGCCCATTTGCCCGCAAATCCAGACAAACAAGCAGGCTGGCAAAACTCGCCCGGTTGGCCAGCTGTGTCCTCAAAAAGAGGACATGTCCGGGTAAAACCAGACTTATGGTAACCTTAAGTGCACTGAATAGCATTTCAGAACGTGTGGAGATGTATGTGCATGCAACTTCATGTACCAATATAATTTATTTTGTGCTCTGATTTGTGCACAAGATATACCTGTTGTTAGTTCAGACCTGTATGCATATGCATAAGGTGTGCTCTCCCATGTTAGTGCACAGTGTTTGTGCTTAGCTGATTTGCATATCATTTGGTTACTGCTTTGGAGAGGCAGTTTTTGCATTATGTTTGCATTAGGTACTCGTACGCTAAGAATTAGCACACAACTGTAATGCAAGCTTACTGCACTGGCCCCTGAAGGCCCTGTTGGGCCCACTTTTGATCCCGGGATCTATGTGGTCTCAAAAGCTCAGGTACATCTTTGGATATTTCTTATGTTGGGTCAATTAAAAGGTATCACAGCCAGCTGAGCACCTGATGCATGGAGGAGGACTTGAAATGGCTAACTGTACTCAGTTTGGATAAGCATAAAAAGCTGGTATTCATGATTTTTTGTCTTCATGTTCTCTCTAAGTTGCTATCTCAGAGGATATTTAACTACATCTACATTGACTTGGGAACCTAAACGTGCCAGAATTGTTGAGAACCTTTTTAAAATGGTTCTCCCAGTTGTCAGCCTGTGCTTACAGTTCCTAGAACTGGAGGGTAATAATCTCCTGTGGTTTAGCAGAGGGCTACTGACTGCAAGCTTCGACAATCCCCAGTGGGCCTCACTGGTTCACATTCACACAACCAAACTTTAGTTTTTGGTTTTGGCCAAAACCAAGCGATAAGTTTCAGCTGCAGTTTTGGTTGGTCTCTAACGCACTAACTGTAACTGAAGTTGTTTTGCTCTCCATACTGTTATACATCATAGGGATGGGGCAATGGACTGAACTTCTGTCTTGTTGAAGAAGATATTTTCCAATTCAGAAATAGCTAGGGAATTTTCAAGTACATGGACAAGGCCAGATATAATTGTTCACACTTTGTGTACACCACATTCTGTTCTGTTAACTCAGTTCTAAAATCACTGGTAAACAATGACATCTCTTACTGAAGTCTAGCCACAAATGGTACCAAACTTTTTCCACTGGTAATACAGTACTATGGCTGGAAAGATGGTGGTCTGGAAACCAAATTGATAGAACTCCAGAGTATTCCCAATGAGTCACTGAAACTCTTGACAAAGAACCTTTTGTGTGAAAAGTTTGTGGCATTGGCTGGTGACAACTGTAATACAATGTTTGATCAGGGCTAGAGCCTGACCAAAATTTGGTTTTGGTTCTGGTAGCAAAACAGACTCAAAAAGCTGTCCTTGGCAAACTTCTGTTTCTGCAAAAAAACTTTCTGAGGGGTATCAGTTACGGTTAAAACTGGTCTCTTATGTATGACTAGTAAAAAAGGCCCGTTTCTGACACAAATTTCTGACACATCAAACGGGCGCTAGCAAGGTTTTCCTTGGAGTGTGTATGTTTGAGAGAGTGTATGTGAGAGTGACTGTGTGTGTGAGAGAGAGTGAATTTGCGAGTGTGTGTGTGTGAGAATGAGAGTGTGTGCAAGTGCGTATGTGAGACACAGTGTGAGTGTTTCACACAGATACAGTGTGTGCGAGAGTGTGTGTGAGACACAGACTCTCTGTGAGACAGTGTATGAGACCAAGAGAGTGTGTGAGTGACTGTGTGACACATAGAGAATTAATGTGATAGTGTGAGACATACAGTGTGTGAGAGTGAGTGAGAGAAAGACATTGACTGTGAGAGAGTGTGTGTGTGACAGAGATACCTCTCCTCCCCTCTCTGGTGTCAGCCCCCCCCCCCTCCCTCCCTCTCTCTGGTGTCAGCCCCCCCCTCTCTCTGGTATCTGAGCGTTACTGTGCAGGACACTGAGCTCTGGCTGTGCTTCAAGGAACTGACCAATCCTATTTAATAGAATGCACCTCCAACATTCTGAAGCCGAGAAACCTCGTGTAGTTGGTCACTTCTGCTTGTGACGAACCCGGAAGTACATGATGTCAATTCAGGAGATGGATACAGAGAGCAGGAATGCCTCAGCCATGCAGTCAGCTTCAGAATGTTGGAGGTGCGTTTTATTATATAGGATGGTTGCCAAAACCGCACCCCACCCCCTGGCCCCAGAAGAGGAGCTCACTGGCAGCAACAGTATCTTAGAATCTCTAATAAAAGTCTCATTTACCTAATACGAATCCAAAAGAATCCACAGTAATTATTGAGTAGTCTGTGTCAGTGAGGCAGGCTGTAAAATCAGGTCAGAACAGGCTACCCTATCTTCCCTGTTTTGGTGATATCTTTGAAAGATACCTTGTTCCGAACCATGCACTTCTGAACAACTGTCAGCCTAGTTGGTTGTTAATTGGAGTTAACAGTCAATTACCGCTATAATTGGACTTAATTAGGGCTAATTGGCATATCATCTTAAATTTTGGTGTTCAGGGAATACAGCCTATGAGAATAGTATTGTTGCCTGTGCTTGTTGAACTGGTTGCTAGTCTTCAGCCAAACAGAACAGTGATGATTTGGGTCACTTTGAAGCTTAGATGAAGCTGAAGTTGGTTGCAATTCTTGATGAACAGACATATATCTCTATCACAACAGACTGCTGGTCATCTCATGGAAAATTTTACATTGGTGTGACTGTCCATTGGATTGATAGTCTGCTTGTCTGGCCTTAAGACCGTCAAATGTATGGAAACTCATCATTCTTGCATCAGTCCTTGCAGATATTCAAACAGAATTTGCTATAAAAAAATTGTTAGGACAACAAGACAATGATTTCAACTTTGTGAAAGCCTTCTCTGTAATTGGACAGCATGACAATGATAACAAAGATGAAGATGAAGATGCAAGTGATGAATTAGCACTACTATTAATGTAGATGATAACAACATAAGTACATAAGTAGTGCCATACTGGGAAAGACCAAAGGTCCATCTAGCCCAGCATCCTGTCACCGACAGTGGCCAATCCAGGTCAAGGGCACCTGGCACGCTCCCCAAACGTAAAAACATTCCAGACAAGTTATACCTAAAAATGCGGAATTTTTCCAAGTCCATTTAATAGCGGTCTATGGACTTGTCCTTTAGGAATCTATCTAACCCCTTTTTAAACTCCGTCAAGCTAACCGCCCGTACCACGTTCTCCGGCAACGAATTCCAGAGTCTAATTACACGTTGGGTGAAGAAAAATTTTCTCCGATTCGTTTTAAATTTACCACACTGTAGCTTCAACTCATGCCCTCTAGTCCTAGTATTTTTGGATAGCGTGAACAGTCGCTTCACATCCACCCGATCCATTCCACTCATTATTTTATACACTTCTATCATATCTCCCCTCAGCCGTCTCTTCTCCAAGCTGAAAAGCCCTAGCCTTCTCAGCCTCTCTTCATAGGAAAGTCGTCCCATCCCCACTATCATTTTCGTCGCCCTTCGCTGTACCTTTTCCAATTCTACTATATCTTTTTTGAGATACGGAGACCAGTACTGGACACAATACTCCAGGTGCGGTCGCACCATGGAGCGATACAACGGCATTATAACATCCGCACACCTGGACTCCATACCCTTCCTAATAACACCCAACATTCTATTCGCTTTCCTAGCCGCAGCAGCACACTGAGCAGAAGGTTTCAGCGTATCATCGACGACGACACCCAGATCCCTTTCTTGATCCGTAACTCCTAACGCGGAACCTTGCAAGACGTAGCTATAATTCGGGTTCCTCTTACCCACATGCATCACTTTGCACTTGTCAACATTGAACTTCATCTGCCACTTGCACGCCCATTCTCCCAGTCTCGCAAGGTCCTCCTGTAATCGTTCACATTCCTCCTGCGACTTGACGACCCTGAATAATTTTGTGTCATCGGCGAATTTAACAATGATGATGATAAAGCATTCTGTGCTATAAGGAAGTCAAGTGCTTTAGACATAGATTACTTTGATCAATAACTGCAGACCCAGTTAAAAGGCATCAGTAATATTGCGGCCTGGCCTGATGTGAAGGCACTTTTTATCAGATTGAACAATCCACTTCCTGATAGTGCAGTTGTTGAACACCTTTTTAGCTGTGGTGGATTAAAGACTCACAAGCACACTCACATGAGTGACTGTCATTTTTTTCAAAATTTAGTTTTACTAAAAGCAAAGTAGATTGAATTGTAGAGCAATAAAATTGTTGAGATAAAAATGTTAATAGTTGAATTCACTGTAGTTATACTTTTACATTTTACTCAAAAAGTATTATATTAGGCAGCAACTTTTCTACTTTCACTTAATTACATGTTTTAATGTGTTCTTCATTGTACTTTTACTTAAGTATTAAAATATATATTTATTTTTACTTAAGTACTTTGAACAATGCTGGAAATTAGCATCTCCTCGGAGAGGAGATCCAAGCCCAAAATGACTGGGGAACTGAACCCATGGAGACTGCTGCTCTAGCTCAGGTACAAGGAAAGAAGTTGAAAGGCTTCATAACAAACCTTCTTCAAGGCTGGAGAAAGCTTGGAGGAAAAGTTAAGCAGCTGTTCCACTCAAGGGGGAGAGAGGTGCCGTGCTGTAAAGCAGTGAATGATTTCAGCTGTGGCCAGAAGTCAGACCCGGCTGAAGAAACTGGCCATGCTAGGGAAGCAGTGAGTGATTTGAACTATGTCCAGAAGTCATGCCATGCTGGGGAGGCAGTGAGGGATTTGAACTGTGTCCAGAAGTCATGCCATGCTAGGGAAGCAGTGAAGGATTTAAACTGTGTCCAGAAGTGATGCAATGCTGGGGAAACAGTGAGTGACTTGAACTGTGTTCAGAACACTGCCATGCTGGTGAAACAGTGAGTGATTTAAAACTGTGTCCAGGAATCAGGCCATGCTGGGGAAGCAGTGAATGATTTAAACTATATCTAGAAACTGTGGCCAGCGGGGGGAAGGAACAAGGACTGTGTCTGGAAGAGGAAATGTCTTGGCCTTGCTGAGGGAATAAAGCGGTTTTAAGCATATTTTTGGAGTCTGCTTCTGGGAGTGCTGTGTCCAGGGAAGGGCCCTTCCAGGGTCAGCCAGGTTCATACCTGCAGAAAGGCCTGAAGGTGGTGGCCTGCTGACACTGTGTATGATGCTGCTGGCTTTCCTTATATTTTTTATTTTTAATATATTGCTATAAACTATTTTAAATGGAGAGTTCCTCATGAAAATGGTATAAAAAAATCTTACAAATATAAACTACATATTGCAGTCCTGTGCCAGCAGAAGCAGATCTGGAACATCACATAAGAATAGCCATACTGGGTCAAACCAAAGGTCCATCTAGCTCAGTATCCTGCTTCCAGCCGTGGCCAATCCAAGTCACAAGTATCTGGCAGAAACCCAATTAGTAGTAAAATTTCATGCTACCAATCCCGGGGCAAGCAATGGCTTCCTTTATGTCCATCTCAATAACAGACTACGGAATTTTACTCCAGGAACTTATCCAACCCTTTTTTAAACCCAGATATGCTAATCGCTGTTACCATATCCTCCAGCAATGAATTCCACAACTTAACTATTCGTTGAGTGAAAAGTTTCCTTCTATTTTTTAAAATACATTTACATGTAATTTCATTGAATGCCCCCTAGTCTTTGTACTTTTTGAAAGAGTGAAAAATCAGTTCACTTTTACCCCTTCTACACCACAATCATATCCCACCTCAGCAATCTCTCTTCCTAACTGAAGAGCCCTAACCTTTTTACCCTTTCCTCACATGAAAGGAGTTCCATCCCCTATATCATTTTGGTCACTCTTCTTTGAACTTTTCCTAATTCCACTATATTGTTTTTGAGATACAGTGACCAGAACTGAACACAATACTCAAGGTGAGGTTGCACCATGTAGCGATACAGAGGCATTATAATATTCTTGGTCTTATTTTGCATCACTTTCCTAATAATTCCTAGCATCCTGTTTGCTTTTTTGGTCGCTGTCGCATACTAGCAGAAGTTTTTACCATATTGTTTACAATGACATCTAGATCTTTTTCTTGAGTGCTGAAACCCTTGCTTCTTCCCTCCTCCACACAGTATCTGTCCTCCTCTTCTTTCTCCCAGCCCTTACATCAAAAGAGTAGCCAGGTTGTAACGCCAGGGGGAGCGGAAAGGTGCACATGTGCAAGCACACGCGCACACTGAGTAGGTGAAACAAATCGCCTGAAAAATAGGCAGCGGCGCCGTCTTAAGTCCTTATGGGGGAGCGGTCGCTCTCCTGGCGCCCCACCTAGCTAGCCTCTGCCTTGCATCAGCCCCCAACCCTTTGGTCTGACTCAGCAGGGTAACACATGTTTTTATGATGAACCAATTTTTATTAATGCAGAATACCAGCAAGTCATGTCAGTGAGGTTTATGACAGTGGCTATAAGAGCCCATAGAGGCTCTATTATAGCCCCTGCCTCCATGCAATTCCAAACCACAGACTTTACATTAAAATAATAATAATAAAACACAAAACAAAAAATGTCTTAATACAGTAAACTGAATCCTACTAATTTAAAACACCAGTTTGTCAGATAACGATTCAAGGTTTACTACTACTGGAGGGTGTTCCAGGCATTTTTCTTAAACTTGAAAATACAGTTTTGCAATGAACAAAAATAAGCAGCTGGAAGAAAACACCACAATGATGGTTAACTTCGGAGAGACAGAGAAAATACAGCCTTCTCTTTACATATTGTTCTGTAATGCTAAAAATGAGCAGGCTGTACACTGTGATCAATAAATCTTTACAAAACAAAACAGGTCAGATATGCAAAAAAAAAAAAAGTTTTGGAAGATCAAAGAGATAAATGACACAGGTCACATTAGGACAAGGTATTTTGTATTTTCCTGAGACCTGATAGGTACCTTCCAGATTTCATGGAATGAAAGCTACAGTTACCTAGACACTGAAAACATGAGAGGGCAAGGGGAGAATGAGCTAACCTACCCAGGAAAACATATTAATTAGGTAGGAGGCCACCACAGGCATGCACTTAGATGGTTAATTCTAATGTCTTGGGTGTGTAGCAGAGCACTGGATCAAGGCCAGAGCGATTTTCTGTTTCTGAATGACTGGGCTAGAGTGCTTTTTTGTTTATTTGATTCTCAGCTGGAACCACCACAAACAGTCTCTCCCTCTTACTCGTTCCCATCCAGCGCTCAGCAGGAAGCCATCATAAATTGCCTACAAAGATTTTATCATTATCTCTTATTAGAAGGTGACCAAAACTTAAACTGCGCTGAAATTTACTGCTTGGTTTTGGCTGGCAGCTAGGGGCCAAACTGCCCACCCCTGCACAAAATGAGCCCCCTCTCCCCCCCCCACACAGAATGGTGCCCCATTCCTCCACCACCACCATCCCCACAGAACTAGCCCCCCTTTGAGCCTACTGTCCTTCTCCTGATGGTCTAGTAGTTAGTTGGGGCAGGAGCGATCCAAGACACTCTTGTTTATGTCCTCTCTGTTGCCAGAACGGCAGTGGTGCTTTCTAGCGGCAGTCTCACAAAACTGCCACTGGAGGTCATGGCAGCCATTTTGGCGGTGGAGGGGACATGGGTAGAAGTGACTGGGCAACGCTCCTGCTCCAACTACCCACTAGACCACCAGGGGATGGACAGTAGGCCTGGGGTGGGGGCCAAAAGTGGGTCTAGGAGGGGAGCTCATTCTGTGCATGGGGAGGGAGGGGGTGGAGTGCTGGCACAAAATTTGGTTCCAGCCGAATATGCATCGGAATTTTCGACCAAAACCGAAACTCATTCAGCTTCTATCTCCTGTAGCTTCCCTTCTTGCCCCTTCACATATTGTGGCCATGCATCACAGCTTGCATCTGTAGCCAAGAGATAACAGCAGAGAATGACCGACATAACCCATTGAGTTTGCACAGGGAGGTTGTTAGAGTTCTGACTACTGCACAGTGCAGGTTTCTTTCCCTATGCTTGTGTTGCTGGGGTCATAGCTGCTGTGCAGCACAGGTCACTTTCTCCACCTTCGCATTGTTGGGGTTGTACTTGATGCACAGTGCAATTACTCTCTCCATGCTTGTGTTGTGGTGTCATGCTGTTATACAATGCAAGTAACTTTTCCCATGTTTTTGTTGTTGGGATTATAGCTGTCTCACAGAGCAGTCCATTTTTCTAAGGTTGTATTAGGGTTACAGGGGCCATACAATGCAGGTTACTTTCCCTATGATTGTGTTGCTGGGGTTGTACCTGCTGCACAATGCAGGTTATTTTCCTCCACTATTTCTTAGAAGTGCCAAATACAGAATGACATGGGGACAAAGTTTGTCCCCGTCCCTGCCTCATGGGTTCTGTCTCCATCCCTGTCCTGTCCCCTGCCCCATTGGCTCTGTCCTCATCTGCAGAAGCCTCGAACACTTATGATTTTATATTTAAATATTTTTATTAAAGTATAAAAAGGAACAATATGATGTGCAACTGTTCTTTATAAATCACAAATGAAAAAAAATAACAATGAGTAACTATAATAACCCCCCCACCACCACCCTCTACCCTTCCAACCCCAACCATAGCTGACTTCTACTACCCCAAGGAATCCTAATCCATCCTGTTAAAATGTCCAGGGGTACAAAATACAACCCGTTCTGTATGCCCTAGCAGGGGAGAAATATGCCCTATGAAGGGCTCATTTGTTCTGTAATGCCTTTCAAGTATTTAAATGTCTGTGCATATCTCTTCTGTCCATGCCTGTTTCCATATCGAGCATACAGGTCCTGCAATTTTTCGTTGATTGAAACCATTTCTTAAATCAAATTTGGTAAAGATAATTCATGCATTAGTTACCAACAGACTGGACTATTGTAACTCACTGTTTCAAGGCCTTACTAAGGTCAGTCTGAAGAGACTTCAATTGGTTCAAAATATGGCAGTGCACTTAGTAGCTGGGGGAAAAAAGTTTGATTATATTTCCCCGATCTTAGTGGAACTGCATTGGTTGCCAGTTTCTGCAAGAATTGCATTTAAGTTGCTGTCCATCTGGTCTACAAGGCCTTTTGTATGGGCGCTGCAAAATATTTTTCTGAAAAACTATGCAAACAAGTGTATCAGTGCCTACTGCGCACTTCCCAGCACTGTCTGTTTCGGCTTCTGTCACTTGGTTTTGTTCGACTAACTTCTACAATAGGGTTGCCAGATGCCCCCAATTTTTAGGGACTGGCCATAATTCTTCCTTGATTGCCAACTATCTGTCCTGATTTTAGTCATGGGAACAGAGGTGCCGTAGTGTTTTGTATTGCCCCTCCTGCCTCCTTTCGTGTGATCCAGCATCTCCCATTCTTGCCACCACCTGCCAGCAATAGCCTCCCCCCTTAAACCTCCCGGCTCCTTCCCTCCAGTTGCAGCATTATGAAGTACAGAGCTGTGATGCTGCGGTTCTCCTCGACCACATTGTGCATCTCTACCAGGTCCCACTCCCATGGCAACAGGAAGTGAATGTCAGAGGAGGCGGAACCCGTCAGAGACGCGCAACATGGTTAAGGAGAACAGCAGCATCGCAGGATTGTACTTCCTAATGCTGCAACCGGAGGGAAGGAGCTGGGAGCCATGTGGAAAAGAGGGGAGAGGAAGGAGAGAGAAATAGATTCTGGGATGGATAGGGAAAGAGAGAGGTGGAGATGGCTGGACTGAAAAGAAGAAAGAGACGTAGAGATGGCTTATTGGAAGGACAGAGGAGAGAGAGAGAGGTGGAGATGGGTTGGAATGGGAGGAGAGAGAGAGGGGGAGATGGCTAGACTGAAAAGAAGAAGAGAAGTAGAGATGGCTTACTGGAAGGGTGGAGGAGACAGAGAGGTGGAAATGGTTGGGCTGGAGGGGGAGAGAGGTGGAAATGGTTGAGCTGGAAGGGGAGGAGAGAGAGAGAGAGAGAGGTGGAGATGGCTGGACTGAAAAGAAGAAAGAGACGTAGAGATGGCTTATTGGAAGGACAGAGGAGAGAGAGAGAGGTGGAGATGGGTTGGAATGGGAGGAGAGAGAGAGGGGGAGATGGCTAGACTGAAAAGAAGAAGAGAAGTAGAGATGGCTTACTGGAAGGGTGGAGGAGAGAGAGAGGTGGAAATGGTTGGGCTGGAAGGGAAGAGAAAGAGGTGGAGATGTCTGAAATGGCAGGGGGAGAGAGAGAGGTAAAGATTATAATTTTTATGTTAGATGGGACCCTCTTTGTGGAATTCCTTGCCAGTTTAATTACTAGCCATACTGTTTTTCACAAAGCCTTAAAGACCTGGCTTTTTGAGAGCATCTTTGGCCATTCTTCATTCCCTTCTTGATATATTTATCTACTTAAGCGGTATATCAAATTAATAATTCAAATCAAGAGGAGGAGCTGATGGGGGAGGTGAGCTGGGACAAACAAATGTTGACTTTTTGTATATAATTTCATTCCATTTATATCCTGCCAATCAAAATTTATTGGCAGACAAAATAAAAATTTAAGGACAGACGATAAAGCATACACAAGATTTTAAAAACAAGCACAATATTAATCCATCCACACACAATGGAACTCTGCTCTATGCATAAACAATATTATTACAAAAATTGTATGCGCTAAATAGCATTTTAGTATTTGCGCAGAAACACATCTGCAACTCAGAACGCCAATACAATTTTCTTGTGGCTGCTGCTAGCACAGATTCATGTGCGCATGTATCTGGCATTCTCTCCCATGTTAGTGCTCATTGTTTTTACACAGCGTATTACCATACTATCTGCTTACTGTATTAAGAGCACATTTTTTACATGCATGCATTAGGAAACCCTATGTTGAGCTTTAACACAGAACCCTAACATAGTTTTCTGCATCAGACCTGTACAATGAAGTGCTAATAGCTGCCTGTCCTTACTATACTGTATAACTGGATAGTGCTACTAATTCAAAAGTTCAGCTTATTTGATTGATTGGTGGCTTGATAACAGACAGATGTGTCCTCACTTGTTGGGAATTTAATAAACTAACGGTCTCAATGAAGTCAAAAGACATTTGCCATAAATAATTTGATGCCATGCTTGTGGTAGATGTAGTCAAAGTAGTTTAAATACATCTGGAGATGGGCTGGGCTGATTTGTTACAAGCATAGAAGAGCCATGCAGCTATGAGAAGCCCGAAAGGCTCGCCAGGATCCAGCCAATTCACTGAACCCTAATCCAGTGTATAAACATAAATAAAACCATAAACCTTTAGGGCTGGATTCAGTAAATGGTGCTCAAAATTCAGCGCCAAAAAATAATCAGCACTGAATGATCTATATATATAAAAGGCAACCCCAACGTTCTGAAGCCTCCACGGAAGTTGAGGCGCCCGAGATATCCGGTGTGCCCTGGAGTGTCTGCACCGCCCTCGCGTCAAAACGTCATGACGCGTCAAAACGTCATGACGTCGAGGGCGGAGCTATTGACACTCCACGGCCGAAACGGCCCACAGCGAACAAGGCAAGTAGCTTCGACGGACGGAGGGAGGGCGAACAAGGCAAGTAGCTTCGAGGGACGGAGGGAGGGGACCCCTTGCTAGGGCCCGTTTCATTCCGCTCAGAAACGGGCATTTTTTCCTAGTATTTTATAATGGGCCTTCCAAAATCGGTGCCATGTATAGAATAGAATGCAGTGAAGGGATCTGCACTCAGCACTGGGTGAGCGGAGTTACACTAACTGAAACCAGATGTAAATCTCAGCGTGCAAATTGAACGTGGATCCACATTATCCTACAACACTGCACGCCATTTAAAGGAAGGCCCCTGATCTGCCCATGCCCCCTTTGCAGACCCACACAGAAACACTTAGGTGCTAGTCTATAAACATGCCTGTAAATGTGTTTTTGTGTGGATCTGCCATTTCTGCTCTGATTTGTCATCTTGCATCCATTAGAACTCTTTTCCGCACCAAACATTTGGCGCAGAAGTAGCACCTAACGTTCGGCGCCACGTACAGAATTTCACTACCCTCTGCTGACTACAGCTATTTTTTCCCCCAACACAACAAATGTTGGAAAAATTTTGTATAGAAGGAGTGGAGAATGTTAGTTCCTCTGTCTATCTGGTGGGGGGGGGGGGGGGGGGGGGGGGAGAGGGGAAAATAAATGAAATAGAATAGGACCAAATCTGTTATTGTACAAAAATTGGTTAAAAGACACATTAGGTTCAAACATGGATCAGACAAGGGGTTCTAAAGAAATAAAGTGCTCCAAAATGGTCCAATGCATTTCTGTGGGAGATGCAGTTCCAGATTCTACAGCATAGAACCTTTGATATAATGAACCAGTTAGGGAACTGGTTCTTTCAAACTGCCTCTCCCCTCTTCTTTACTCTCCCAATTACAGTGGTTAGCGTATCTGGGTTTAAAACCGGTTTGGACAAATTCCTAGAGGAAAAGTCCATAGTCTGCTATTGAGACAGACATGGGAAGCAACTGCTTGCCCTGGAATTTGTAGTATGGAGTGTTGTGACGATTTGGGTTTCTGCCAGGTACTTGCGACCTGGCTTGGCTACTGTTTGGAAAACAGGATACTGGGCTAGATGGACCATTGGTCTGACCCAGTTTGGCTACTCTTATGTACCAACACACACACAGCCAAAAACACACATACCTATACATCCACATATATTATACCTACTCCATCCACTCACCAACAAAATACACACACACACACATACACACACACACACTGACATACAAAGATGCAAAAACAAATAACGTACACAAACATACAAAAACACAGACACATATGTGTTTTTGTGCTTCTCCCATCTAGGCACTTTAATAGTGCAAGGAAACTGATGTCTAGCTCACTGAGCTACTGTTAAATCAACAGTGCCATCATGTGGACAAGTCTACAATAAAGTGCACACCCAAAGCATTTCAAAAAGGGAAACTGCAGACAATGGTCTAAGTCTCACCCTGACTGCAAAAAATGGTCCTTTTGCATCAGTTCTTCACAAACTAATACAAATAAATACTAATAGCCTAAAAATGGGTGTCACATCTATGAGCGTTTCACACCTCAGCAGTCATTTTTCTGGCCTGCTGAAGATCCAACATTGTCTGTCCTTTAATTCCAGTGCCAATGCCAGTGCAGCTTTTGTTACCTGCTATATCCCTGAATTAGGGTTCAGTGTAGCTTACAAAAATAGAAACAACACATCATAAAAGCTACATCATTCCAAAACATCCATACAAAGTTTTAACAAATATCACTTGGCCTACAATCCACAAGCATTAATATAAGTAAAGTACCTAATACACAAAGGTGAAAACGTTTAAAACTTTATACAAAACAGTTAATAATTTCCTTCAACTCTAATACTGCCCGGCAATGAATTCTAAAATGGTATCACAGATAGCGAGAATAAAGAGCTAGCTAAATTGGTAAAGCGGACCCCCTTAAAAAAAGGAGGTCGGAGTACCAAAAGGTTCCGTAGAAAAGAAGAAAATAGTGATAAAGAAACAGAAACAAAATCAAATCAACATTACAGCCATGGTTCCATATAAAAATTGAAAAATCAAACAGGCTGATTTAAACATAATTTGCTCACTTACTGGGAGTCAATGCAATTTTGAAATATGAGAAGAAGTACTACTAAACTTACTAAGTCTAAAAATGAATCTAGCAGAAATATTTTGGATTAACTGCAATTTCTTTAAACCCAGGTAAAGATACTTACTTGTAACTGGTGTTCTCACATCTGGGTGACATCATCCGACAGAGCCCAGTGTGGACACTTGACTAGTGAGTAAAGTAGAAGATTCTAGCAGCAGCATCTCACCGCACATGCGCTGGTGCCTTCCCGCCCGATGTGTGAGCGCAGATCTTCCAATCAGGTAAAAAAGCAAAAAGCAGACAGCATACTACTAAATTCAACTCCTAGGACAGTTGGGAGGGTATGTGAGAATAATTAGCCTGCTGTCCTTGGAGAACATTAGCAACAGGTAACTATCTTTGCTTTCTCTGAGGACAAGCAGGCCTTCTTATTCTCACATCTGGGAATCCCTAGCTACTAGGCTCACCGAAAACAAGAAAGCTAGGATAATTGAGTCTTGAAAGATCGAGACTAGAACTTCAATCAACCTGAAACCTTATACATGCTAGCTGTGTAGGTGCAGCCTGGAACAGAATAAAACAGGGCCTAGGAGGGTGGAGTTGGATTTTTAGTCACGAACAAACTCTGCAGAACTGTCTGTCTTTTGCATCAGGTATCCTGATCAAGACAATAGTGAGATGTGAAAGTGTTGCCTGAAAACCATGTTGCAGCCTTACAAATCTCCTCTATGGAGGGCGGCTGATCTCAAATGGGCTATCAACGCAGCCATGGCTCTGACATTGTGAGACATGACATGACCCTCAAGAGTCAGCCCAACCTGGACATAAGCAAAGGAGATGCAATCTGCTATCCAGTTTGAAAGTGTGCTTTTCTTGATGGCCACCCACAACCTGTTGGGGTCAAAAGAAACAAAAATCTGGGTGGACTCTCTATGGGCTTGAGTCCGCTCCAGATAGAAACCTAAGGCTCGCTTGCAGTCCAAAGTATGCAGTACACTTTTGCCAGGATGGGCATGTGGTTTGCGGAAAAATGTTGGTAGAACAATTGACTGTTTAAGATGGAACTCCAACACTACCTTAGGAAGAAACACCTTAGGGTATGTGCAGAGAACTACTCTGTTGTGATGAAACTTAATATACAGTGGATGAGCTACCAGGACCTGAAGCTCACTGACTCTGTAAGCTGAAGTGTCCGCCACCAGAAATACAACTTTCTTTTTTTTTTTTTATATATATTTTTATTCACGCAATAACAAGTTGTAAATGCCAAGTACAAACATCACTGTCCCATGTACATTCCAACGTCACCAGTCCATATTTATATTCAACAGTTATATCTATCTGAAAATCTTTGGTACAACCCGCATTGCATTTTGATACTTAATCCCCCCATTCATAGTGCCTTACACTCCATCAAATATTCCAGTCCACTTCTCAACTTTCATACCCTCCCTCCCCCCCCCTCATTCATCCCTACATTCTCCTTCTCCTAGTATCCCTTCATGTGAGTAATTGTAAGCATGTCTCCCACAGCGCGACATACCTGCGGATCTCTGGTTTGCTAGCCTTAGAATAAATTCGCTTCTCGTGTGTGCCTACCTCCCTCATTTTCATTTTCCATGCCGCTCCTAATGCACCCTCTACAGTGCCCCAGAACTGTAGTATTGTTTTTTTTACCAACAAGAGGGAAACATATACCAGCCTCCTATATGGTTGAGTTAGACCCTGCCCAATTAAGAGTGATTGTTCTCCAAGCAGCAGGGTTGCATAATCCCAGGTCAGAGTTTTCTGCACCACATTATTAAGCAGCTGTATAGCCTCATTCCACAACACCAGCTCCGGGCACTCCAAAAAAGAGTGTAGCAGCGTCCCCTCCGCCCCCTGGCATTTAATACAGCGATTATCAGTCCATAATCCCATCTTTGCCCCTTTTGCCCTGGATATGTGCGCCCTGTGTAAGATCTTGTATTGCGTCTCCTGCAAGTCAGCAGCCTTAACCATGTCATACAATGTTGTAAATAGTTTCTGGAATGTTTGCTCAGTATATTTGGTACCCAATTCTGCATTCCATTTAACTATCAATATCCTTATTTCCTCCTCCCGCCGGTGTTCATTTAGCACTCTATACCAGGTCGACAAACTATTTAGTTGGTATGGAATCTTAAGGAGGATTCTGTCTAGCGGGCCCCATGTCCATGCTTCCCCATACTTTGATTTGATGGTAGCCCAGTAATGTCTGATTTGAAAATATTGTAACAGATTTTTGTTCGTCAGGTCCCATTTCTCCTTTACCCTATCAAATGTGTCAAAAGTATCTGTGTCACTGTCCAGTAGTTGTCCCAAGATCCTACATCCATTATCTCTCCACTTTGTGAATGCTGTTCTACCCATCCCAGGTGGGAATGCCTCATTGCCCACTAGGCTCATAAAGGGTGAGACATCAGGCGTTCTCTGCTGACGCTTCCTCCACCACCCCCAAGCTCTTCGCATAGGTCCCAGAAGCTCTCTCCTATCAGTGATATTGATGTCGCCACTGGCGCCCCCATGAATTAAGTTAGTAAATGACCAGGGTCTACTCCAGATCTCCATCCCCCGCTCTGGTAGGTACCTCTGCTGCCCTATAATGCCCTCGTAGATGAAGCGCATTAGCGCTGCGACATTATACATACGGAGGTCTGGGAGGCCTAGCCCACCCTTCTCCTTCCTTAGTGAGAGTTTAGTCTGACTTATTCTTGCCCCTTTCCCTCTCCAAATGAAGCTCCTAATAATTGACCGAAACAGTCGTTCTTCTTTTCTTAGTACCCATATAGGTGCTGCCTGTATAGGGTAAAGAATTTTTGGGAGAAGAATCATTTTTACCAAAGCTATTCTGCCCATCAGGGAGAGTGGTAGGTCTTTCCATTTATCGCACAATTGTCTGATGTTTTCTATCTGATTAATCACGTTTTTCTTGTAGAAAAGTTTTGTATTGGTGCTAAGAAAAACCCCCAGATATCTCATCGCCCCCTTGACTGGTGTTATGGGTAGTCCCTCCATCCCGGGATCACCCTCTATTCCTGATAGCGGAAGTAACTCGGATTTGGCACAGTTCACTCTCAGTCCTGATACATCTCCCAAGTCCCTAATTAACTCAAGGGCCCTAGGCAGATCTCTGGGGCCATTTGCCAAATATAATAAGATATCATCAGCAAATAAGTTCAGCCGATACTCCTTATTTCTCACTTGGATGCCCCGTATCTGCGTTGTGCTACGGATTTTTATGGCCAATGGCTCGATTGCCAATAGAAAGAGAAGTGGGGAGAGGGGACATCCCTGTCTGGTACCCCTGCCCAGAGAAAACCGCTCAGTAAGCTTCCCGTTTACCATCAGTCGGGCCATAGGGCTTCTATAGAGGGCTTCAATCCAAGATACTACCGGGCCCGACATTCCGAATTGACCCAAGGTCTCGAATAGGTATTGCCAAGATATACTATCAAAGGCCTTCTCCATGTCAAGCCCAGCTATAACTTCCAGCCCCCCCTCTCCCCGGAATTTGTGAATGGCCATCATAGCTCGCACTATGTTCATAGAGCCATGACGACCTGGCACAAAGCCCACCTGGTCCTCATGAATTAACTCGGGTAGTACCTGATTCAACCGCCTAGCCAGTATGGCCCCTAAAATCTTTATATCTTGGTTTAACAAGGATATTGGTCGGTATGAACCCACCTGTTCCACATCCTTGCCAGGTTTCGGTAATAACACCACATGCGCCTCATTATGCTGTATAGTCAAACCCTCTCCCACAATTCCATTAAACCATGCCTTCAGTGGAGGAGCCACCAGGTCACTCAATATTCGATAATATTCAGGGCCAAACCCATCGGGCCCTGGTGCCTTAGTAAGTTTTAGCATTTTTATACCTGTCCGTATTTCTTTCTCCGTCATAGGCCCATTTAAAGAATCCAATTGCGGCCCTGTCAGTTTTGGTATCTGTAACCCCTGAAAAAAGGCTGTTGTCTGAACAGCATCATATTCCCGCTCCTGGTACAGAGAGCCATAATATTGAATGAACTGCTGCCTAATTTGATGTTCATTAGTGAATACCTCTCCCCGAGCATTCTTTATAGAAAAGATTAATTGCCTTTTACGTGGGGGTCTCACCAGATTTGCCAGTAGCCTTCCCGCTTTACTGCCCCATTTAAACAGTTTAAACCGCTGGTAGTAGATATCCCTCTCTGCTCTTGCCTGTAATATGACATCAATCTGTTTTTTAAGATGGGTCAGCTGCACCTTGTGCGTGTCATTTATATTCTGCATATGTGCCCTCCTGATATGATGGTATTCTTGTGAGAGCCGCAACAAATCCGCCTCTCTTTTTTTCTTCTTGCCTGCCACATATGCAATGATGTACCCCCTCATAACAGCTTTGGATGCCTCCCAATAGGTGCTAGCATTGACCTCTGGCGTGTTGTTATGTGTTTGATAGTCTAACCATTTAAGGCGCAGAAATTCTCTAAACTCCTTATCCTGGTAAAGGTAGGGTGGGAGCCGCCACACCTTTTCGCCCGGCTCCGCTGCAAAAGATACCGCCATCGAAACTGCCGAGTGATCGCTAAGTGCGCTATCTGCTATTTCTGCTTTCACAATTTTTGGTACCAGGGAAGGTGCCACCAATAAGTAGTCCAGTCTCGAATATACCTTATGTGGGTGTGAGTAAAACGTATACTCCCCATCTTGGGGGTGCAACAGCCGCCAGATGTCTACCAACCCTAGCTGGGATGTCACAAAGGGGATCCCTCTATCTTCCCAGCTCCGCACCCTCATTTTCATAGGTTTGCAGTCATTGGTGGGGTCTGCTACTATATTAAAATCCCCTCCCATTACAATCTGGTAATTAGAGTAAGGTATTATTCTTGCCACAAGGTCTGAGAAGAATCTATGGGAGTATACATTGGGTCCATATATGTTACAAAAGAGAATTTGTTGCCCCCATAATTCACCCATGGCTAACACATATCTGCCTTCTTTATCTTGGATCACCTTATGACAGTGAAATGGGATTTGTTTATGTATTAGAATTGCCACCCCCCGCTGCCTGGAATTATATGCTGAGTAACTAATTTCTCCAACCCATCCCCTCTTTAGCTTTTGATGTTCTGAGGCTGTAAGGTGGGTTTCTTGGAGATATGCAATATCAGCTTTTTCTCTTTTTAACCAAGAAAGGATTTTGGTGCGTTTAATAGGGGAGTGTATGCCATCCACGTTAAGTGTTATAATTTTAAGACTACCCATATCCCAGACACAGATGCCTATTGACCTGAGTGTCATTTTGACATACCTTGTCAGCCTCCCAGCCGGGCCCGCAAGGTCGGAAACTGTGTGTGCCAGCCTCCCAGATGGTGTTCCCATATCTTTGCTGCTTCCACAATGCAGTCACCCTGTGCCCCACATGTCTCACAGTTTCAATCATCAAAATCCTTCTCCAACCCTCTATCCTCCTTTCCCCTCTGACATCCAATACATTCATACCCTTAGTACCATACAGTTTCCCATCCCACCCCTTCCTCCCTTGTCCCTCCCCCCCTTCCTCTTCCCCTTCCCCCTTATTATTGGTCCTCATCCTTCACCTACCCAGTACAGCCCAAAGAGGACTCAACCCCCACCCCCCCGTCTTTCCTTATTATCCAAGTATTCATGCAAAACTGGATGTTATAAACATTAATACCTAGGAACTTTCTCTATACAACTATTTGTTTCTCCAACTACTGTCAACAGTTAGTATCTAAGTAGCATATACATATTATTAACCAACACAAGTTTTTTTTTTTGGTGTTTTTTTTTTTTTTTTTTTTGGTGTTTTTTTGTCGTTTTTGTTCCATATTTATCTGCCCACTGGCTCTCTCCGCTCCAAACTCCCAAATTTAAGGCAGTAAAGTAATGCTTTACCCTGCAGCTTCGAGTCCACGATGTGCTGGCTGAGCAGAGCAGTAGGGCCCAGTAGTTTCTCCTACATTACTGTGATATAAGAACTCCCTGTGGGCATCCATTTCTACCACTCCGTCTGCTTCCATTGGCTCTTAATTAAGCAGTGGGACTTCGATTTTAGCTGTTCATTTTTAGGTCTAAGTAATGTTCCGCCATTCAACTCCAAGTCCACGATGCCCCGTTAAGGCCTCTCATTTAGATTCGATGGTCTCCTCTCCCGTTTTCTCCTTCCCCTTCCGCTCTCTGTTCCGGCTCGTGTTGGGCCCGGTTTTTGGTTTGCTTGCAGGTCTCCAGGAAGGCCTTCGCCTCTGCCGCTTCCGATAGTACCAGGACCTTGCCCTCATACCATATTCGTAGCTTAGCTGGGTATTGCAAGGCGAATTTTACTCCTTGTTTATAAAGCGCGGAACACGTGGGCGCCATTGCCTTCCGCATAAGTGCCACTCTGGCAGAGTAGTCGTTAAACAGCAGCAGCCGATGCCCTTCATATTCCAGTGCCTCCCTTGTTCTGGACGCTTTCAAAATACGCTCTTTTGCCTGCCAGCTCGTATAGTGAGCGATCGCTGTGCGGGGCCTAGCAATGTTCTCTCCCCTTGGTCCAATTCGATGCGCTCTATCACAGCAGTAGGGGCCTTCCTGAATATCCAGTCCCAGTCGCTCTGGGAGCCATCTAGCAAAAAAATCATAGAGGCTCTGATCTTTTACCGTTTCTGGTAGCCCTATGACCCGCAGGTTGTTTCTGCGAGAGCGGTTTTCCTGCTCTTCCACCCGCTCCCGCATAGCATCCATTTCCTTCTGGAGAGCAGCCATCTGCACAGCGGTATTCCGTGCTTCATCTTCCCGTGTAGAGATTCGTTGCTCCACCTCGCTGATACGGGCCGCATGTGTGTCGAACTTTTCATTTATTTCATCGACCGCCGACTGTAGCTTGTTCAGTTTGTCCGCCAAGGCAGCAGACACCGAACGAGAGATCTCCTGAGTCCATTCCGGCAGGAGCGCTGAAGTCGTTGGTATTTGATGTTGCGGTTCCGCCATTTTAGACACGCTGCTCTTCGGGATGTTCGGCGGTTTTTTTTGTGCTTTTGAGGGCATGCCTTAGATAGCCACCTTGTTATGGATTCCTAGTGGCTCTAGCCTTAGTCCCCAGCACTTTTCCCCCGTTCAGAGCTATCCAGTTTTGCTTAAATTGCTGATATTAGCAGGTAGGGTGCGGAGCCTCCTCGTTTTGCTGCCGCTTAGGTAGCAGGCATCACGTGACCCCAGAAATACAACTTTCTAAGTCAAAAATTTCAAATGACAGGAATTCAGAGGCTCCAATGGAGCTTTCATCAGCTTGGTGAGGACAAAGCTGAGATCCCTTTACACAGTGGGAGGTTTGGTAGAGGGCTTTGTTAGCAACAAATCTCTCATGAACGAGGCGGTTGTGGCCCGAGTAGGGGGGCAGGGCTGGGGTGGTTGCAGTGACCCGAGGGGTGAGGGCAGGTGTGGCTGCGACAGCCCTGCCCCAGGCCCGGCTCTGTTTCTCATTGGCCCTGCTCATGAAGCGAACTAAAGGCTGTACAGAGATGGATTTGCCCCCCACACTGTGATGATAAGCGCTAATTGCACTGAGATGAATCCTTACAGAGTTGGTTTTTAAACCAGACTCAAAGAGGTGAAGCATTTTTTGTGAAGGGCAAGAGAAGGGATCTAAGGCCTTGCCCTCACACTAGACGGCAAACCTCCTCTACTTAAAAAAGTAACATCTGTTAGTGGAATCTTTTCTGAAAGACAGTAAGACATGGGAGACTCCCTCAAGCAATCCCAGTGGTTCAAGTTCTAAGCCCTCAACATCCAAGCCAAGAAGGCCAGAGATTAGAGGTTGGGAGGCAGAAGGGAACTATCATTCTGTGTGATGAGAGTTGGAAAACAATCCAATCTCCGTGGATCTTTGGAGGACAATCCAGAAGAAGAGGAAACCAGATCTGCCACGGCCAGTAAGAAGCAATCAAAATCATGGTTCCCTCTTCTTGGCCGAGTTTCAGTAGTCTTCTCTATGAGAGGCATGGGAGGATATGACTACAGGAGTCCTTGTCCCCTATGCAGGAGAAAGGCATCTGATGCTAGTCTGCCATCTGACCTAAGCTTGGAGCAGAACTTAGGGACTTTGTTGTTCAGATGAGTGGCAAAAAGATCCATCAAGGGGGTGCCCCACTCTTGGAAGATCTTGTGGTCTACGCCCATGTTGAGAGACCACTCGTTCGGTTGCAATATGCTGCTCAGTCTGTCCGCCAGGCAATTGTTCTTATCGGGCAGGTAAGTGGCACGGAGGTCCATTCTAGAGAATGACACGTGGACAAAGTTTGTCCCCGTCCCCTCGGACTCTGTCGCTGTCCCCACAAGCTCTGTCTGATCCCATCTGCAGAAGCCTTGAACAGTTAGGATTTTACATTTAAATAATTTTAAGTATAAAAAGAAACAATATTTTGTACAACTGTCATTTTATAAATCACAACCAATACAGAACAAGAATTTTTTTTTTTAAACCAAAAAACTGTCTCCCCTCCCCTCTCACAAATATCCCCTCCACTACTGAGAAAACCAAACAAGCCAAATTACTACAGAATGCTACACAGAAAATTCATGCTAACAGTATTTGTCTTCAAAAAGATACGTTCAATATGCTGTATTAAATGATCATTGTGACATGATTGAGACACATCAGATAGTGAGAAAGTGTGGAACTGAATATCAAATTTATGATCTGCTTAGATAAGTGATGTTGTGCTCAAATCCTTAAAGAAAACTACTACAGTGCAGGTTGTGGAACCAAATGAGTATGTGCAATATTTGTCAACGTGAATACTGTGCAAACAGTGGATTAAATGCAGTGTAAACAGAGTGATTATTGATACAGTACAAAGTACATGAAAACCGTGTATTTCCAACATATAAAATGAATGGTAAGAAACCATTCCTACCTCTCTTGGACTATTCGCATGAGAAATGTGTATTACAATTGAATGCATTATGAACAAAGTGATTCTTGTTACAGATTCGCTGACCGATCCTTCAAGCTTTCGCAAAACAGGATTTTGCATTAGAAGGCGGGAGTCAGCAGAGGAGGGAAGACCCTGGAGCAGGCCTATGAGGAATTCCTTGCGTCACAACAGATAGGAAGGTAAGGGAGGGAAGAGCAAAGCAGGACCGCTGCTAGGGTCTCTGGCGCCCCCCGTCCAGCATCTTTTTCTTTTCTCCCTCCCCCATCTCCCACCCCCTTTTTCAGCCCAGTGCCTTAAAAGGTGAAGAACAAAAGTTGTTTTTTTTTTACTCAACATCTTTTTAATTTATTTGAAAGCTTCCCATATGTAGATATTTATATCATGAAATAAAATTGAATATCACTAAAACTGCTTAAAATTATTGTAGCAGGTTTAAACAGCGCTAATAAAGGCTTATTTTGTGCTCCTTTTTATACACTGTTCTACACAATACAGTAATATATGGCCAAATTTAAGTGACGATATCCTGTTTACTGATGGGTTCATCTTAACTGTTGTTGTAATCTGCCTTGGGAAGCCTGTTATAAAGATTGGAAGTAAAATTAAACTCTCCTTTCTTTGGAGCACACGGAATCACATCGTCACCTCATCTCTTTTGTACAAATGGATTATTATTATTTTTGTACAAATTGATTATTCTGTTTTGAGAATGTTTCAGGGACAAGTGGTTTTCAGAAGTCAAAATAATAAAAATAAATATTTTCTTTCATGCAGATCTCTAATTTGCATAAACATAACTAAATGGGCTATAAGCCCCTAATGCAGACCATTGGTTTTCTTATATTTTGTCCTTGTGATGACTTATACTGTACCAAAACCTGCCCCCCCCCAACACCATCCCCCTCCTGCATACTACAACCCCCCTCTCCCACACACTACAACTTTCCCAAGAAGACCTACCTTGATCCTTGAAGGCCACCCTGGTGGTGTAGTGGCTTCTGCGGCTGCAGGAAAGAATCCCACTCTTTCCTGCCCTCTGCCGCTCCTCCGTCTCCCTTTGCTCTTCCGTGCTGCGGGCAGGTTTTCAAAATGGCTGCCGAGACTGCCACAGAAGAGCAAAGGGAGATGGAAGAGGCAGCAGAGGGCAGGAAAGAGTGGGATTCTTTCCTGCCCCCGCAGCGGCCACTACACCACCAAGGCGGCCTTCAAGGATCAAGGTAGGTCTTCTTGGGAGAGCTGTACTGTAGCACAGGGCAAGCATGGCAGTTTCTGGCGCCCCCTTGCCATGCATACCTTGCATACCGCATTCCACTGGCCCTGGAACAAAGGAAGGAGGGAGGGAAAGGAGGCCACAACCGTAATCAAGGTTTTTATTTTTTACTGTGGGAGTAAGGCTTTTTACCGCTCCTGCAGAGCAGTAAAAAGTTTTGCTCCTGAACCCACGGTAAACCTTGGTAAACAAATATTTTGCAGCAGATTTACCGTGGGTCCCCGTCCCCGTGTCATTCTCTAGTCCAGTGGTTACCAAACCTGGTCCTGGAGGCACCCCAGCCAGTCAGGTTTTCAGGATATTCACAATGAATATTCATAAGAGAGATTTGCATGCAGTGCCTCTACTGCATGCAAATCTTTCATGAATATTCATTGTGGATATCCTGAAAACCTGACTGGCTGGGGTGCCTTCAGGACCAGGTTTGGGAACCACTGCTCTAGTCCATCCTGTGAAGCAGAGTCCATTGCCACATGCCAGCCATTTCCTGACACAAGGGGTAAGAACCTGTAACCCCCTTCTTGTTGACATAGAACATCATAACCTGGTTGTCTGTTTAAATGAGAACAATTTGGTTCTGGAGTCAATCTCTGAAAGCCTTTAAAGCATTCCAAATGGCCCAGAGTTTGAGGAGATTGATGTGGAACTGAACCTCCTGAGCGGACCACCATCCCCGCATGTGAAGCCAAACTACATGAGCTTCCCAACCCAGGTTGAATGCATCCGTTGTCAACACCTTTCAAGGTGGTGGAATTTGGAATGGAAGTCCCAGGGTTAACTTGGACCTGATTGTCCACCAGAGAAGGGCATGAGCCAGCTCCTGGGGAATGCAAATGACATCCGTTAGGTTCTACATCACCTGAGGCCACTGGGAAGCTAAGGTCCACTAGGCTGCTCGCAAGTGGAGACGTGCCATGAGACTGACATGAAGTGTTGAGGCCATGTGGCCCATCAAGCTCAACATGTGTCAAGCTGAAACCTGCCTGTGAGGCAAGCCTGAGGAAGGAAGGCCCGAGGCTGCACTGTATTGAGCAGGGCTCCTATGTATTCCAAATGGAGACGCAGATGTAGGTGGGACTTGGGGTAGTTGACAACAAACCCCAGTAGCTCCAGCTCCTGAATAGTTAGGCGCATAGACTCCGTTGCTTCTTCCTGAGATGTGCTCTTGACCAGCCAATCATCAAGGTAGGGAAACACATACACCTCAGTCTGCAAAGATATGCTACGACTCCTGCCAGACACTTGGTAAAAACTCTGGTGACAGAGGCCAGGCCAAATGGCAGAACACGATATTGGAAGTGCCATTTTACCACATGAAATCTGAAATATTTTCTGTGATGTGGACGTATTGAAATGTGGGTATAGGTGTCCTTTAAGTCCAGAGAGCATAGACAATCATTTTGCTGAATTAGAGGTTGCCCAGGGAAATCATCCTGAACGTTTCCTTGACTAGAAATTTGTTCAGGACCCTTAGGTCTAGGATGGACCAGAATCCCTCCATTTTTTTTATCACAAGTAAGTACCTGGAATAGAATCTCTTCCCTGGTAGCGCTATAGAAATGATTTGTAGTAGTAGTAGTAGCTCTTCCCCTGGTGGTACATGTTGACAGCTTAGGCCTGTAGAAGGGCGGAGATCTCCTCTGCAAGTATTTGCTTGTGCTGAGAACTGATGAAAGATGCTCTTGGTGAGCAATTTGGTGGTCTTTGATGCCAAATCAGTGCGTACTACAGATGAAACTATTTGAGGAACCCACCAGTCAGAGGTTACAAGGGGCTATCTGTGTTTGTAAAAGGTGAGCCTCCCTCTGACTGGCAAGCCATCTGGGATGGATACTCTTTGAGCGGCTATGCTCTTTTGGAGCCAATCAGAAGCCCATGCCCTGCTTTGACTGGGGAACTGGTTGGGACATCTGAGGGCAGAGTTGGCAAGGCCTGGAATGCTGGGACTGAGTCGTCTAAGCAGCAAGAGCGGGAGGCCGGAACCTAAGCCTTTGAGTGTAATAGGGTCGCCACCTAGGCCCACTGGAAAATCTTCTTGTTGAAGACACAGATGGAGGATGCTGAGACAGAGTGTGGATGGTGTCCATATATTTCTTAATGAGGTCAGCGACCCAGTTTCTCTCCAAACTAATTGTCCCCTTGGTACAGCACATCCGCCAATCTCTCTTGAACCACTGGTTTTGGGTCAGAGACACACAGCCAGGAGAGTCTGCGCATTCCCACACCCGTGCCAGAGAGTCTGGACACAACATCTAAAGTATCATAGGCACCCCTGACCAGTAATGCCTACAGTCCATCTGCTTGTTGACCAGCTGGAGAACTGCGGCTTGCTCCGAAGGGAGAGAGTCCACCAGACTCGGTGTACTGTTCACTAAAGACTCCAAGTAAACCTCGTGTAGAGCTAGTAGGACTGGATACGGGCAATGAGCACCAAGGCCTGAAAAGTCAGTCTTTCTCCTAAACAAATCCAAGGTTCTGGCCTCTCGTCCCGGGAGTGCCAAGGCATGAGATCGAGAACTCTTGGCCCATTTGAGAGTGGATTCGACCACCATGGAGTGGTGAAGCCGATGAGCCTTTCAAATCTGGAAGCATTTTGGATACGATATTGAGTATCCACCTTCTTGGGTGCGAGCTGCACTGTGAGGGGAGACTCCCAATTATTCAACAGTGCATCCTTAAGGACAGGAAGAGACTTATAGCCCAGGTAGACAATATTTCCGCCCTACGCAGCTCCGGCCGCAGCCATCTCCCTCACACAACTAGTGAGAGTGCCTCTGGTGGAGATTTTCGTCTCTCTTGAGGAGGGGATCAGATGGTATTACCATATGACTCCTCTTCCGAGAAGTAATGTGGATCCTCATCTGACTACCAAGAGCTGTCCCAATCAGATTGTTCCGCATACTCAGAGGCAGCTGAATGAGTCTGCACTGGCCTCGGCCTGATGCAGCAAGGTCCATGCCCCAAAGAGCCCCAAAATACAGCCCTACTCTCATACTCTGGGGAAGCTTCCTCCCCCAATGTTGACAGCGTTACTGCGTGTCCAGATGTAATCGAAATCCTGCAAGGAGCCGGCATCGAAGATCTAGGCACCGGCATTGATGGAGCCTCAAATAGGGCCTGGGGCTATTCTGCTGGTGGTGCAAATGCCTTTGATGCCTGAGCGGGAGGCCCCTGCAGTAAATATGCCAGCAATTCTTGGAGCATCCTCCAGAATTGTTCATCAAAGGTGGGCATCAGCAAAGGCGTGGGAATCGAGGAAGAGGCAGTCTGAGAAGGCGTCAGTGCCGAACTGGTGGCAGAGAATGTGACGCTCAATGACTTGTGCAGTGGCACCACTTCTAAGGAGGGGAAGCGCACCTTCCGGCACCGGCACATCTCAGGCATCAGAGAATCCGATATCCCAGTGCTCACGGCACCATGCATCAAGAAAGACTGGTGCTTATGCTTCTTGGGCTTCCCTCGATGCATACAGCTTCGATGCCCTGGTGCCAAAACGGACGCTGCTGAACCCGTGTGTGTCCTGGATGTTGGATCCGATGCGGTCCCAGGACCTTCTATCAGTACCCAGTCTCGAGACAGGTGGAGACCCCTTGATGCCAGTGCACTCCCAGTGGATGCTGAAGTCTGAGCAGCCTTGGAGGTTAATGCCGCCAGTGCCGAAGTTGATGTTTCAACCTTCGAGGAGCCAAAAAGTTACTCTCTTTGAGCATGTTGCACCCACTGAGTTCTCACCTGCATTTTCAAACAGAGATCACAATCAGAACAGATATGATCTGGCCCAAGGTACTCAATGCACTAAGAATGAGGGTCCATGGCAGAAATCACCCGTCTACATTAGGTGCACCTCTTGAAGCCACTGAGGGTCTTCTGCGACATTGAAAAAAAAATCTATGCCAAATTAAACTCCTCAATCTTGAACTGTCAAAAAGGGGTGTGTTCAAATTGATGTCAGGGCTGTGGCCTAAACCAGTCAGACACATCCAAAAATAAAGAAAACCTAAAAGGGCAGGAAAAAAAACCCCTAAAAAATACAAGGGGTTGGAGAAAACAAAAAATGAGAAAAATTAGGGCCAAAATAAGAAAAAGAAACCCGCACGGGAAAACACTTGGCAAAAGATCAGCACAGTATGAGGAAAGAACTCATGAATGTGTCCTCTAAGCTCTGCGGAAAAAACAAGACTGGAAGATGACAGTGTGAGCTGGTAGCGCTGTGCCTCAACAGGAAAGTTTGCTGCAAGTTTTAACTGTTGCTTTGTTACGCTCTGCTACACTTCTCCAGGATGGGTCGGTTTCTGTTTCCTAACCGGCAGCCGTCATCCGGCTTGTAGCAAGAGCAGCAGCCATCTTGGCTAGCTCAGGAGGGGGCAGCCATCTTGTCTAAACGAGAACAGGAAGGAACTCCATATCTGGTTGTGGGAGGATCTACTATGGGGGCTGCCAGGTTGGATGCACCTGAGTTTGGTTTGCTCTGATTGCTTCACTATTTAAAGCACTGCCTCCAGGCCTTCTTTGCTTCGGCCTCAATTGTTCTGAGGAGTTGCTGTCGGAGTGCTGTTCGCCGGCTATCTCCTGTTCCTGATTTCCTGTGTACCGGACCTTGGCTAATTCTTGGATTTTGCTTGTTTGCTGCCTGCCTTGACCCTGGACTGATTTTTGACTATTCTTGCCTATTCGGAGCTCTGGTGCTGGGCTGTGTCTGTATTCCTGTCATCCTGGTCAGCGGCTGAGCAACCCCGCCGGTTCCAGAAGTCCTAGTGGCCACCTGCAGCTGAGGGCTCAACTCTCGGTGAACGGTGGTCGCTTCCCAGGTGAAGCTAGGGGTTGTCTGGCTGCCTGACCGAGTACGGCATCTCTCCATCTTCGCCGTGCTCGGTCGGGGCACAAGGGCTCACACATCTCCAGTCATAACATGCTTCTCCTTCGGGTGGAATATGCCTCATACCAAACGTAAGGGGCTTTTCAAGGCTGCTCCTCCAGCAACTAAGACTACATCTCCCGTCCAGCAAATGATCCCGAAGTATGATGCCAGGAGCTGAGAAGGGAGTGCTCTGCTGTGTTACCAGATGAAGGAAGCTCTGGTTTCTTGGGGCTCGGTGTCTCTCTGTCTCCCCCAGCAAGCATTCCTCCACTTCATCCACCTGCTCCAGCTACTCTGGAAGGAGTCCCGATAGAGGAAGGCGCACTCAGGAGGCCTTCAGTGGGACAAAGTCATTGGGAGGTCAGGCAATGGAAAGATCTCTGGAAGTTCACCCTCCGCTTCTGATGGAGGGATTAAGAAGCCCAAGGTGGTTACTTTGGAAAGCATCTGGTCTGGACTTCCAAAGCTTGAAGGATCGGTCAGTGAATCTACACATTGCATTGCTACACTCATGAGTACTGTAGAATATTTATCTAAAGGACTGGAAGGGACTAAACAAGAGTTTGCCATAAAGATGTAGGATGTTAAACAGGAATTAAAAACTGTTCAAAAAGTTACAACAATAATTAAAGATCAATTGATTTTACATCAGCAGATAGATCAATTAGAGAATTTATTTTATTTATGCATTCTTGTATCTCACTGTTATCCAAAAACAGGTTTCTGTTCAAAGTGGCTTACAATTTACATTTGGTGAATTACAATCGTTTTTACAGTTGGGGCATGGGGGAGACAACTGTAGTTTTATCAGTTAACTGTAGAATTTTTTAAAAAGAGAGATTTTCAGTTCTTTTCTGAATTGAAGATTGTTGGTGATGTTTCTTGAGTGCCACCATTTGAAAGCCAGGTAGCTAAATCCTGCTGTGTAGATGGTTTTATAGGTTATGTTTTTGCAGTTGGGTAGATTTTCCCTGGTTTCCGGGCTAGCATTTCTTGGGGATAGTTTTATCAGATCTAGCATATGTTCGGGTGCCATCCCAAACAGTATCTTGTAAATGAGTGTGCATGCTTTGAAAAATAGGCATACCTTGATTGGCAGCCTGTGTAGTGTTTTGAGCAGTGGGGTCGCTTTTTTGTATTTTGATTTCTTGAGTATAAGTCTTGCTGCCGTGTTCTGGACAGTTTGTAATGATTTTAGTGTGCTTTCTTTGCATCTTACATTTACTGCATTGTAGTAGTCTAGTTGTGATAGTATTGTTGACTGAGATAGCAAAAGAGATGGAACAAAGTACAAACTAAAGTCCAAACAAAAAAACAGCATCACGGGCCTTTAAAAATGGAACACAGTTCTTTAATGAATAAGCCTTGACAAAAAGACCCGACACGGGCCATGTTTCGGTGACTAGCACCTGCGTCAGGGGTCAAAGTGATGACGTGGAAAACTCGGGGAATAACTCGAATATATTCCTCTACAATATATTATTCCTTACCCCACGTCTCATATAGTAAAAGATACAAAGCAACAAGGCACTTTCACTTTCTGTATCCAAACATTTGGATACAGAAAGTGAAAGTGCCTTGTTGCTTGGAAGCTTTTACTACAGTGGGGGAAATAAGTATTTGATCCCTTGCTGATTTTGTAAGTTTGCCCACTGACAAAGACATGAGCAGCCCATAATTGAAGGGTAGGTTATTGGTAACAGTGAGAGATAGCACATCACAAATTAAATCCGGAAAATCACATTGTGGAAAGTATATGAATTTATTTGCATTCTGCAGAGGGAAATAAGTATTTGATCCCCCACCAACCAGTAAGAGATCTGGCCCCTATAGACCAGGTAGATGCTCCAAATCAACTCGTTACCTGCATGACAGACAGCTGTCGGCAATGGTCACCTGTATGAAAGACACCTGTCCACAGACTCAGTGAATCAGTCAGACTCTAACCTCTACAAAATGGCCAAGAGCAAGGAGCTGTCTAAGGATGTCAGGGACAAGATCATACACCTGCACAAGGCTGGAATGGGCTACAAAACCATCAGTAAGACGCTGGGCGAGAAGGAGACAACTGTTGGTGCCATAGTAAGAAAATGGAAGAAGTACAAAATGACTGTCAATCGACAAAGATCTGGGGCTCCACGCAAAATCTCACCTCGTGGGGTATCCTTGATCATGAGGAAGGTTAGAAATCAGCCTACAACTACAAGGGGGGAACTTGTCAATGATCTCAAGGCAGCTGGGACCACTGTCACCACGAAAACCATTGGTAACACATTACGACATAACGGATTGCAATCCTGCAGTGCCCGCAAGGTCCCCCTGCTCCGGAAGGCACATGTGACGGCCCGTCTGAAGTTTGCCAGTGAACACCTGGATGATGCCGAGAGTGATTGGGAGAAGGTGCTGTGGTCAGATGAGACAAAAATTGAGCTCTTTGGCATGAACTCAACTCGCCGTGTTTGGAGGAAGAGAAATGCTGCCTATGACCCAAAGAACACCGTCCCCACTGTCAAGCATGGAGGTGGAAATGTTATGTTTTGGGGGTGTTTCTCTGCTAAGGGCACAGGACTACTTCACCGCATCAATGGGAGAATGGATGGGGCCATGTACCGTACAATTCTGAGTGACAACCTCCTTCCCTCCGCCAGGGCCTTAAAAATGGGTCGTGGCTGGGTCTTCCAGCACGACAATGACCCAAAACATACAGCCAAGGCAACAAAGGAGTGGCTCAGGAAGAAGCACATTAGGGTCATGGAGTGGCCTAGCCAGTCACCAGACCTTAATCCCATTGAAAACTTATGGAGGGAGCTGAAGCTGCGAGTTGCCAAGCGACAGCCCAGAACTCTTAATGATTTAGAGATGATCTGCAAAGAGGAGTGGACCAAAATTCCTCCTGACATGTGTGCAAACCTCATCATCAACTACAGAAGACGTCTGACCGCTGTGCTTGCCAACAAGGGTTTTGCCACCAAGTATTAGGTCTTGTTTGCCAGAGGGATTAAATACTTATTTCCCTCTGCAGAATGCAAATAAATTCATATACTTTCCACAATGTGATTTTCCGGATTTAATTTGTGATGTGCTATCTCTCACTGTTACCAATAACCTACCCTTCAATTATGGGCTGCTCATGTCTTTGTCAGTGGGCAAACTTACAAAATCAGCAAGGGATCAAATACTTATTTCCCCCACTGTATATGAGACGTGGAGTAAGGAATAATATATTGTAGAGGAATATATTCGAGTTATTACCCGAGTTTTCCACGTCATCACTGTGACCCCTGACGCAGGTGCTAGTCACCGAAACATGGCCCGTGTCGGGTCTTTTTGTCAAGGCTTATTCATTAAAGAACTGTGTTCCATTTTTAAAGGCCCGTGGTGCTATTTTTTTGTTTAGTATTGTTGACTGAACCATTGTTCGAAAGGATTGTTTGGAAAAATAGTCTCTTATCCTTCTCAGTTTCCATAGTTTTCTGGAGCATTTTGACGTTACTGCTAATATTTGACTGTCCAGTGATCGGTGTTTGTCGAGGATGATTCCCAATATTTTTTAGTTTTGTTTCAATTTGAAATGTTTGTTGGTTGATTGTGAAATTTTGGTGGGATGTGGGTGGCTGGATAAAACCAGGAATTTGGTTTTGTCACTGTTAAGTTTGAGTTTAAAGGTGGTTGCCCATTCTTCCATAAGGTCCAGTCCTTTTTTTTATTCCGTCCAATATTTCTGTAATGCTGTTTTTGAAAGGTATGTAGATGGTAGCATCATCTGAATATATGAATGGGTTCAGACCCATTAGTTTGAGTTTTTTGTCAAGTGGTGCCATCATTACATTGAACAGGATCCAGGCAGCTGATGTCTGGTTAAACATCTTTACAATGTAGGATCTGGACTTTAGGAAACCATTGAACCATGTTGCCACTGCACCGCTGATTCCTATGTTGTCGAGCAGGGCCATTAGTGTTATGTGATCTACTAGGTTGAACGCACTTGACATATCAAATTATAGTAGTAGTATGTTGTGACCTTGGTTTATTAAACTTCTGAACTTCGTTATCAGGGTGGTTATGACCGTCTCGGTGCTATTTTGTGGTCTAAAACCTGATTGGGAATTGTGAAGAAGTGAGAATTGTGTTAAGTATTCCATTAGTTGCTGTGCTGCAAGACCCTCCATTGTTTTGGTCAGTAGTGGAACTGAGGCCACTGGTCTGTAGTTTGTGATGTTGTTGATTTTACTTGTTGTATTTTTGGGAATAGAGGTTAGTACGATATCATCTTTGTCTGCTGGGAATTGTCCTATTGAAAACATGTATGTGATGTGTTTGGTGTGGCCTTCGATGAACCATTCCGGTGGATCTTGTTGGAATGTAATTGTATTTTACATGCATTGCCTGTCACCTATTATTTCTCTGTGATTACTCTGTGACCTTTGATGTGAATTACTTAGAGAGGTCACACAGCTATGCAACTTCCTGTGGGGGATAGATGCAGCACATGCAGCACATGGAGCACATGGAGCTCATGATCTCTCCTAACCTGAGAGGATCTATGGTGGTGTGAGCATCCATTACCATCTAAGCACATGGAAGGAGCTGATAATACAAATGTATAGTAATATGTATATATAAGCCTGTCTGATTATAATCTAACTACAAACTGTGAGTAAACAGATGTTTTGTTACTTCAACTTTAAAGTGACTCAGCAGTGAATTATTCAGGGGTGAATGAGAGAGAGATGAAGAAAGAAATTAACATTTCTAAAGCTGAAGCTGTGTGTACTAAAATCTGCTAATTATTTACTACAAATAATCCAACAAAAGGGTTATGGGCCCAGGGGCCAGGAATTGAAAAAGAAGAGAAATATTACCAGGCAGAAAAAAAAGCCACATTTTTCTCTTAAGTTTTAAAGGAAAGATTCAGTCTGTCTCTCTCTCCCCCCACACAGCAGACAGAAGGCTAAGAAAATGGCTGAGGGAAGAAATTCACCATTGTTCTATTCTCTCAAGGTGCCTAAATTAACTGAGTTTAATTATCAGCAGTGGGAATTAAGATTCATATGTCTCCTTCGAGCAAAAAGATTAAATATATGCTTAGACCAAGACAGAACAGCTGAAAATATGGCTGAATGGGACAATGCAAACTATTATGTGAAGTGCATGCTTTTGGAAGCTCTCTCAGAGAAACAAGCCATATTAGTGGAGGGAAAAGATACACCAAAGGACATTTTATATAAACTGAGAACTATGTATGCAACTACATATGCAAAGCAGCAACCAATTTGGTTGGCAGAGTTGAATGAAACCAAATTAAGGGATAAAAGTAAATGTAATGATCACATTATGTATCTTATGTCTTCATTTCAAAAGTTAGAACTTTCTGGAATTCCCATGTGTGATGCATTGAAAAGAGCATTTCTTTTTACCTCACTATCAAAGAAGTTTGATGTTTTTAGGTCTGTAAATGAGGCCATTGAAGGGCAATCTTTTGAACAGGCAACATCAAAACTAAGGCAGGAATGCATAATAAATGATTCTGAGGAGATGTGTTCTCAAAGCAAGTCAGAGAGAAATGAAACAAATTTCTTGGCAAAGAACAGAGGAAGGCGGAGCTATGGGAAAACTCCACCCAAGGGCAAGCTGATTTGCTACTCATGTGGAAAGGAGGGACATGTATCTAAATGGTGTAAGGAAACACAAAACACTCCCTCTAGCTCACCTAAGCCAATGGAACTAAAGAATTTTCAAACCAGGAAATGTATGAAGGACAAAGATAAACACAAGGGCTTTCTAATGGCAGAAAAATCTTTGACTATGGTAAATAATAATTCAAATGAAAGTACTTGGATTTTGGATTCGGGGAGCACATGCCATTTAACCAATTGTAAGGATTTCTTTCAGGAAATGTGTCCAGAGGAAGGTATTCTTAAAACTGCAAACGCAGGGACTGCTAAGATCCAAGCAAAGGGTATTGGATTCTTAAAATGCAAAGTGTCTAATGAAGTTAAAGAAATTCCTGTAAGTGATGTCTTGTATATTCCCCAAGCAGTTTGCAATATGCTTAGTGTATCTACATTAGATAAGAAGGGATTTGTGATTCATTTTGAAAACAGTAAGTGCACAATCTCTAAAAATGATGAAGTGTATGCTGAAGCTTTTATGCATAATGATGTTTATAAACTGAGCATTTCAGGTGAAGCCTCACATATGGCGCAAGTAAGGAAGAATGATGGTAAATGTAGTCTGGAAATCTGGCATCGCCGCCTGGGACATCGTGATTCTAAGGTGATCCAGGATCTTCACAGTAAGCAACTAGCCACTGGCATTCAGATAAGTGCAGATGCTGGTAAAATGGAGAAATGCATAGACTGTGTTACTCAAAAAGGTGTGAGACCCTCATTTCCTGCATACACAGGAAATAGGAGTAATAAAGTACTGGACTTAATACACAGTGACTTATGTGGACCGTTTAATATCCCATCATTGGGAAATAACAGATTTGTGCTAATATTCTTGGATGATTTCTCTAGATATTGTGTGGCCTATTTGCTGAAAGAGAAAAGTCAAGTCACAGACATGCTGAAGAAATACGTAGCCATGGTGAGCAATAAATTTGAAAGAAAACCAAAGGTTCTTCAGACCGACAATGGTGGTGAGTTCATTTCACAAAGCATGCGCACATTTCTAGAACAAGAAGGCATTCAGCATATCACAACAGTAGCTTATACACCAGAGCAAAATTCTGTTGCAGAGAGAAAATTTAGGTCACTTGTGGAAATGACCAGATGTATGCTGTCAGATAGCAATCTCCCTAAAAGACTATGGGGGGAAGCCATTCTCACAGCAGTGTACCTACAAAACAGAATGCCAACTAAAGGCGCTGAGCGCACACCACATGAGACATGGCATGGTAGGAAGCCAAACCTGTCACACATAAGAACATTTGGAAGTACAGCATATGCTCATGTACCAAAGCAAAGAAGGCATAAGCTGGATTCCACAACAGAAAGGGGCATTTTAGTTGGCTATGCTCCAGGACACAAAGGATATAGAATTTTGAATCTGAAAACTGGCATTGTTGGCATAAGACATGTTACATATTTTGATGAAAACAAAAGGGTTGATAAAGGCTGGATTATCCCAGATGAGCCTTATCATCCAGAATATGAAACTAGAACCATAATAGACATGCCAGTGTATATAAATGCCATACCAAGGCAGATGTCTGAAAGCAACTCATCTGTATCTAACGAGGAACAGGCAGAGGAAACAGACACAGAAAGGATCATTGAAGAAGACAGTACAGTTGGAGAAGGGGAATCAATTGGAGAAGAACTCTCAGATTTAGAGGATGCGGAAAGGTCAGACCAACCTGTTGTCAGACGCTCATCCAGGGAAAACAAAGGTGTTCCACCCCCAAGACTGTCTTACCTAACAAAGTCAGCAGAAGCTCAAGAGCCCTTAACATGGGATGAGATTGAGAAAATGCCAGCAGAAGAAGCTGCTGAATGGCATAAAGCTGCACAAGAAGAAATTGATGCATTGGATAAAAATAATACTTGGATTCTTACAAAATTACCTCCTGGCAAGAAAGCTATAGGATGCAAATGGGTATTCAAGTTAAAAAGGAATGCACAAGGAAAAGTGGAAAGGTATAAAGCCAGATTAGTGGCAAAGGGATATCTTCAAAAATATGGAGAAGATTTTGATGAAGTGTTTGCACCTGTAGTGAAACACACGACAATCAGAACACTTCTGAGCATTGCAGTCTCAAAAGGCATGCAAGTCAACCACATTGATGTGAAAACAGCGTTTCTTCATGGAGAAATAACTGAAGACTTGTACATGGAACAGCCAACAGGTTTCATAAATACAAAACAAAGACAGCTAGTGTGTAAATTAAACAAAGGTCTTTATGGATTAAAGCAAAGTGCAAAATGTTGGAATGAAAAATTGCATGAAATATTGACAAATTTAGGATTTAAGCAAGGTGAAGCAGATAAATGTTTGTACACTAGGTGCACAAATGGACAATATGCATACATTTTAGCTTTTGTTGATGATCTGCTCATTGCAAGCAAAAGTGAGCAAGAGTACAAGGACATTGTAAAATGTTTAAACCTCAATGTTGAGATAAAAGAACTTGGTAATGTGTCATACTATCTTGGTATAGAAATTGAGAAACAAAATGATGGTTCTTATCTTCTAAGCCAGAAGCAGAAAATAAATGAGCTTATTGAAAGTTTAGGTATGCAAGATGCCCAAGTTGTAAGCACTCCCATGATCACTGATTTTCTGAAGGATGAAACAGTAAGAGAACCTTTACCAGATAACATCCAATATAGATCAGCCATAGGTAAGCTTTTATATCTAGCTACCACATACAGGGCTGATATAGCAAATGCAGTAGGAATTTTGAGCAGAAGGGTCAGCTCACCTACCAAATCAGATTGGACTGCAGTTAAAAGGATGGTAAGGTATTTAAAGGGTACCATTGATTGTAAATTAAAGATTTCAGCCAATAGTAATCCAAAACTAATATGTTACTGTGATTCAGATTGGGCAGGGGATCATTCTGATTATAAATCCACAAGTGGATATGTGTTTATGTATGGAAATGTACAAATTTCATGGGCCAGTCATAAACAAAGTATTGTGAGTTTGTCTTCTACAGAAGCTGAATATGTGGCCGTATCGGAAGCGTGCAGAGAACTGATGTGGATTGAAAAACTTTTGCTGGATTTCGGAATAGCTGAACAGAGACCAATCCAGATAATGGAAGATAATCAGAGCTGCATCCGACTGTCACAGAATGACAAGGTTCAGTCACGCACCAAGCACATCGCAACGAAATACCACAACGTGCGAGAGTTGGCGAAAGAAGGGGTCATCAGTCTACACTATTGTCACACCAGTGAGATGACAGCTGACATCATGACCAAACCGTTACCCAGAGAACATTTTGTGAATCTGCGTATAAAGCTTGGACTTTGTATGAATAAATAATTGCATGACAGTTATGCATGAGAAGGGGTTTGTTGGAATGTAATTGTATTTTACATGCATTGCCTGTCACCTATTATTTCTCTGTGATTACTCTGTGACCTCTGATGTGAATTACTTAGAGAGGTCACACAGCTATGCAACTTCCTGTGGGGGATAGATGCAGCACATGCAGCACATGGAGCACATGGAGCTCATGATCTCTCCTAACCTGAGAGGATCTATGGTGGTGTGAGCATCCATTACCATCTAAGCACATGGAAGGAGCTGATAATACAAATGTATAGTAATATGTATATATAAGCCTGTCTGATTATAATCTAACTACAAACTGTGAGTAAACAGATGTTTTGTTACTTCAACTTTAAAGTGACTCAGCAGTGAATTATTCAGGGGTGAATGAGAGAGAGATGAAGAAAGAAATTAACATTTCTAAAGCTGAAGCTGTGTGTACTAAAATCTGCTAATTATTTACTACAAATAATCCAACAGATCTTTCATCAAATAGTTGGGGCAGTTGTCTAGCAGGTAGTATGCATGTGTGTATTTTATCAGTGTTGACTTTACTATGTTTAATTTGTGCTTTTCGAAGGAAGACCATGTTCTGTCTGCCATGGTGTGAGTGTCTTTGGTTTCGCATTCCTGTAAGAGGTCAATGATGGATGTTTGTGCTGTCTGAATGTTTGATCTTGTAGTTGCTATTTTTGTTTGAAATGTTGTGCAAGCTCATCTGCAGTTGGTGGTGTTTTGTTGATGCCAGTACCTTAATTATTTGAATCATAGGCTCAATTTGCGTTTACTGAATTTTCCTATGTCATTGGGAATGTCTCCAATTGATATCTTTAGAAGATACCTTACAAAGTTTTGAAATTCTCTTCAGAAAATATGCCTCCTGTGAATAGAATTTACTTTTCAGTCTAACAGGCTCATTTTCAAAAGAGAAGGACGCCCATCTTTCGACACAAATCGGAAGATGAGCGTCCTTCTCCCAGGGTTGTCCAAATCAGTATAATCGAAAGCCGATTTTGGACGTCCCCAACTGCTTTCCGTCGCAGGGACGGCCAAAGTTCAAGGGGGCGTATCGGAGGCATAGCGAAGGCGGGACTTGGGCATGCCTAACACATGGACATCCTCGACCTATAATGGAAAAAAAAAGGTGTCCCTGACGAGCACTTGGACAACTTTACCTGGTCCTGTTTTTCTTACGACCAAGGCACAAAAAGGTGGCCAAAATGGCCAGACGACCACCGGAGAGAATCAGGGATGACCTCCCCCTTACTCTCCCAGTGGTCACTAACCGCCTCCCACCCGCAAAAAATATCTTTAAAAATATATTTTTTTGCCAGCCTCAGATGTCATACTCAGGGCCATCATAGCAGTATGCAGGTCCCTGGAGCAGTTTTAGTGGGTGCAGTGCACTTCAGGCAGGCAGACCCAGGCCCATCCCCCTCCCTACCTGTTACGTTTGTGGAGAAAACAGCGAGCCCTCCAAAACCCACTGTACCCACATCTAGGTGCCCCCCTTCACCCATAAGGGCTATGGTAGTGGTGTACAGTTGTGGGTAGTGGGGTTTGGGGGGGGGCTCAGCAGACAAGGTAAGGGAGCTACGTTCCTGGGAGCATTTTATGAAGTCCACTGCCGTGCCCCCTAGGGTGCCCGGTTGGTGTCCTGGCATGTCAGGGGGACCAGTGCACTACAAATGCTGGCTCCTCCCATGACCAAAGGGCTTGCATTTGATCATTTCTGACATGGGCGTCCTTGGTTTCCATTATCACCCAAAATCAGAAACGACCAAGTCTAGGGATGACCATCTCTAAGGACGACCAACATTTCAAGATTTGGGCGTCTCCGACTGTATTATCGAAACGAAAGATGGACGTCCATCTTGTTTTGATAATACGGGTTTCCCTGCCCCTCCATCGGGACATTTTGCGAGGACGTCCTCAACAAAACTTGGGCATCCCTTTCGATTATGCCCTTCCACATCACCAAAGGAGAAGGAACACAGACAAGAAATTCAGGATAAAAACCAAGGACAGTTAAATATGTCCGAGATATTGGAGTCATCTTTATCTGAAGATACTGACAGAACTACGTTAATATCTTTTGTTTTTGAACAAGATTAAAATGCAGTAATGAAACTTTTTTTCGTAACTCCCAAGTGCTGTTTTATGGTAGTAAAATATGGGTATATCCTGAAGCTTCTAAACAAACCCAGGTTTGCCATAAAATGTTTTTGGCTATGAAACAGGAAGTATTTTTAATGGGAGCTACCTTCATACTTGAATATCCCTGTGAATGTTTAATTAAATAACTAGGGATAAAATATATATTTTATGTTCCTCACCAGTTAAGAGCCTTCCTTGATTTAAAAAAAGATAACTAAATGATTGCATTGTATGATTTGTCAATGACCTTCAAGCTTTTTGAAGTTTGAATATTAAGCGGCTTTCCATTTAGGATTGCTATTAAAAGGACTTGGTGTAGATCACGTTATTGCTTATACCTCTAACTTTGTTTCTTTTAATGGAGCTCCTGATCCTTTAATTAAGGTCACTCCCTCAGATTTATGGTCTAAGGAGGATTTGTGATTTTTCTTCAAGTGTATTCTTATGTTGAAATATTCCTATCTGTTTTGCCTGTTCAAGTGTTGTGCTTGTAAATTATTCATGAAGTTATAAATTAAGGGAAAAAAAATAAAAAATAAGACTGAAGGACCTGCGCTCACATGGTAGTGGGACACTGCTAGAAGCTTCTATTATACTCACTAGTCATTGACTCTGCACTGGGATTTGTTGGAAGACGTCACCAAGATGTGAGAATAAGAAGGCCTGCTTGTCCTTGGAGAAAGGACATTACAATAATCGTGATGTGATAACATAAGCATCTGAACTAATAAGGCAAAAGCACCTTGATCAAAATATGATCGAATTAATCACAATTGTTTTAGCTTCTAGATAGTTTTTCTCCATAACTGATTAACTTGTGGTTCGTAATTTAGTGATGAATCCAAAAACCACTGCCAAGATGAGATTTTTAGATACTTCTGCTCCCAGACCGTTCATGCCAACCAGCAGAACTCATAAGGCATGGTCAAGAACAAGAAAAGGTGAAGAATACCTCATCAGCATGCAAAATTGGCAAACAGGTGAGGCTCAGTATCCTATGACAGTCTCACACTAAGGCCTTTATTTAGAAACATCCACATGTAAAAAGCGGAATTTATATCACACACACTTGTAAATGCTAATTTCACAAAGCGTCTATTTACACATGGAGATCCAAACCAATCAGCAATTTCAAGGGGGTGTGGTGGGGATATGGTTAGGGTATGCGTTGGGTGGGGCAAAAATCTACATTTTACAAAGGGAATACAGGTTTATGGGAAAAAAAATCAGAGCTTTTACACCAGCTCAAAGGATGCATAGATTTTAAAATGGTGCTAGTTTTGGCCAGGGCTTTTCTTTAATCCCTTGTTTTATTTCCACCTTCAAATTGAAGGAAAATAAGCACTGCAGCCTCACTACTTAGTTAGCAGCGCTACTTAATTTTCTAAGGGCCCCTTTTACCAAACTGTATCAAAAGGGGGCCTACACTGGGATGTTTTCACGCAAGCCGAGGTCCCCTTTTACTGCAGTAGGGTAAAGGTAGGTCTTTTTTTTTTTTTTTAAGAAATGGCTGTGCAGATATGATGGCATACTGGGGGTGGGAAGTACTGCTGGGCTGCTGCGGTAGCCCGGTAGTTCTTCCTTTTTAGCGAGTAGTAATTACACATTGGGCTTACTGCCGCTTTGTAAAAGGGGCCCTAGGTTTGTAAAATTGGACATCCACATGTAGAAGTAGCACTACTTACAGAACCTACCAAATCAATCTACCAAGTGGGAAGTGCTGACACTTCTACGTGGCTTCATACTCCTCATTATTTCCACGTGAATATTTGTAAAATGGCTTCTCCCACTGCACATGGAAGTGAATGCACGGGCACTCCTGCAAGTCCTTTCATGTTTTACAAAAGGCTCTGCATTTGGCATTTGGCAGAGCCTTTTGCAAAATACCACTGGAATTCAGCATGTCTTGACCTGAATGTTGAATTTCACTCTCAATGTCTGATGTAAACTGGGACTTCAATCCCACTGCTTTAAAGTGTGAGAAATATGTAAATATATTGCTTTTTCATTTAACATAATTGCAGGGATGACATGCCCTGATAGAGGGAAACTCTTTGGGGATGGACTGTACTTCCTAACAGAGACCACCATATTATAGCTTTTTAAAATCATTAACAAAAGGAACCAAGTAATTTGTGCAAAGTGATAAAAGTGCTGAGACAGAGAGAAAAGAAAGGAGGGGTAAGAAGCCCCAAAGAGCTGAAACAACAATGTATCTAAGCATGAGACCATGAAGCTGTAAGTCTATGGAAGGTGGAAAATGCCATATACTGAACTATGGAAAAAGCCATGTGCCGAACTATGCAAAGTGTTAAAGATACAAAAATGCAGACCAAGCAGAACTAACAATGGATAGGGGCTCTGCTGCTAGGGAGATGGAAAATTTTTAGAGGACTGTCATATAATAATTAACAATGATGTATTAGGGATTGGTAAATGTGTTCAACATCCAATGAGAAACTTAGGGGCAGATACTTAATGTAACTAAAAAGAAAGAGTATAAAACCTGTAAACATTAAGGAGGACACGGTGTGCCTCTTGCTTCTAGAGACAACCATCTTTGCAAAGGTGTCTTTTCAAATAATAAATTAAGATCTGTTTCACCAAATCTGGTTTTATAAGTTCTCATGTTATCTGGGGGCTGTTTATAACAAAAGGACAATAAATCTGACCACAGAGCTGTACTGAAGGAGAAGAGGACACAAATAAGAGAGTAAGATACATCAGACACACTCTTAGTACATCAAAGAAAAACAGGTACCTACAGAGTAAGAGAATTTGTTCATTGTAGGTGTTGTGACACCAATGAAGAAGAAAAGAAAGAAAAGGTAAGGATAAAGAAAAGCTGAAGTCCAGAACATTTGTCCTAGAACTGACATAGGCAGCCCACAAGAAAGGACTTTCTAAGATGGTGTGGAGGAGTGGCCTAGTGGTTAGAGCACCGGTCTTGTCCAGAGGTGGCCAGTTCAAATCCCACTGCTACTCACTGTGATCTTGGGCAAGTCACTTAACCCTCCATTGCCTCAGGTACAAACTTAGATTGTGAGCCCTCCTGGGACAGAGAAATATCCTGTGTACCTGAATGTAACTCACTACTACTGAAAAAGGTGTGAGCAAATCCAAATAAAATAAGTAAGATAAGAAGCATCATCCTATGACCGCCTTTCTCTCTAAGCTGAGCAAGAGTCATCCAACTGCATTGCTGCCAGTGGGGGGGGGGGGTACTTCAATATTGTGTATTCAAGCACTAGGGACAGGCAGGTTCCCTGGAGTCCTGCAGAGCTTGCCTGTCCCTCACTATTGAAAATGTGGTAGTGAAACAGAACCTCCCGCTGGCAGGACTACAGGTGGAGGACTCCGGCTCAGCTTAGAGGGAACAGTGCCTATGACCCCATGTATTTATTTGGTTTTATTTACCGCCTTTTTGAAGGAATTTACTCAAGGCGGTATACAGCAAGATAAATCAAACATAAGCAATGGACAATTACAGCAGTAAAAATATTCAAACAATACAAAGTATGGCATAGTATGGTATATTATAATGCCAACACAATAAAACATTTTAATAGACAGCATAGGATGTAAGGAAATATTTATTTATTTAATACATTTATACCCCACATTTTCCCACTAGTTGTAGGCTCAATGTGGCTTACATAGAACTGTAGGGGAGACTACAGTACAGAAAAGTACAATTCAACAATGTAAAAGTAAGGTAATAAATAAATGGGTATCATTTAAACAGCAAACGTAACAAAAGATGAATATATAGTTACAAGTTAATAAGGTCGTAGAATCTTATCTTGCTGAGGAAGAACATCTCTCTATATAAAAGGCAACCCCAACGTTCTAATGAAGCCTCCATGGAAGTTGAGGCGCCCGAGATATCCAGTGTGCCCCTGAGTGTCTGCACCGCCCTCGCGTCAAAACGTGATGACGTCGAGGGCGGAGCAATGACACTCGAGGGCCGAAATGGAAACGGCACAGGCACGGAGGCGCAGCAAAAAAAAAAAAAATCCTCCCCACACAGAGCGAACCACGAACAAAGACGGTCACACGGAGGCAGGCAAGCAGCTCGGAGGGACGGAGGGAGGGGGCCCCTACCATTATAGAACCTTGTTAGCGCCTGTTTCATTGCGCTGAGAAACGGGCCTTTTTTCCTAGTCTAATATAATAATTTGCTCCTCCAACGTTCCAATGAGGCTACCTGTGTTCGTAACCATCTCCTGACGTCACTCTCCCACAGTAGAAGCCTGCGTGCCTGACGTCAGGAGATGTTACTGTGGTCACCTCTGTCTCGCAGTCTTCGGACTCTGCATCGCTGCCGCTCTCCTCCGTAACCCCACGTTCCTCTAGCTTCCCACTCAGGTATCGGTGCCTGCCGCTCTCCTCCGCAACCCCACGTCCCTCTCGCTTCCCGTTCAGGTATTGGTGCCGGTCGTTCCAGCTTCACTTACCAAGTCAGGGTTATGGCGGCCGCCAGCAGCGGTAAAAGGCATGCAGGCTCGGCCCTTTTCTCTCTCTCAGCTGTGGTCCCGCCGTTGCGGAAACAGGAAATGAGGACAGGACCACAGCTGAGAGAGAGAAAAGGGCCGAGCCTGCACGCCTCTTACCGCTGCTGGCGGCCACCGTAACCCCACCGAGGTAACTCAAGATGACTTTCAAACTGCATAGGGAGGGGGCCTAGAACTGGGAGGGAGAAAGGAGGAGGGAGGGAAGGGGGACCCTGGAACTCGGAGGGAGGGAGGGGACGACCCTGGAACTTGAAGGGAGGGAGGGAGGGGATGGCCCTGTAACTCGAAAGGAAGGGACGACCCTGGAACTCGAAGGGAGGGAGAGGGGTGGCACACACTCTCAATCTCACACACTCGCACATTCACTCTCTCGCTCTCTCACACAGTCACTCTCACACACACTCTCTCAAACATACACACTCCGAGGAAAACCTTGCTAGCGCCCGTTTCATTTCTTTCAGAAATGGGCCTTTTTTTACTAGTATAGATAGATAAGACAGAGTAACAGGAGTAAGAAAATAAGGGACTAGTTAGAGAAAGTTGCAAATGAGGTCAGAAAGGTCCCTGAACATAATCTTGGCTAGGATGGGAGTGGATAAACATGTCCTGCTATAATATGTGCAGTTGGTGTCATTTACTTCTTCCGTTAAAGGCCTGGTTGAAGAGCCAAGCTTTCACCTGCTTCCTGAAGTAGAGATAGACTTGTGTTAAGTGAAATCTTTCAGAGAGTGCATTCCAGAGCATGAGGGCTACTCCAGAGAAGGCTCGCTTGTGGGTATTACATCATGTGATGTCCTTTGGAGAATACTTTTGTAAGTCCTTCAGAATTATATCCAACTTGTAGTTCCATACTTACACAAGTGCCTAGGCCAGCACTGCCTTCACTTCTTCCCCCCTTGGACAGCTGCTGTCCTGACACCATGGCAGCTGGCATGATCTTTACACTGTGGACAGGACTGAGCTCACAACAATCTCCCCTGCCTCCACCCCACTGGGCTACCTTCTCCTCCTTTTTTAAATAGAGAACCTATAGGAGGAAGGGAAAGGACCATCATAGGAGACTGTGAGAATGAAAGCTTATAGTCCCATGCACAGTAAAATGTTCCTGCTGGATAAGGGAGCAGCTATAATGGGCCTTCTCCTTTCCTGCCCCCCACCCCTGCATTGCTACTGAAGGCAAAAATGAATAATACATGTTTCAAATACATCAAAAGCAAAAAGCATGCAAGGGCATCTGCTGATCCATTAGATGAATAGGGGTAAAGCGTGTTCAGCAAGGAAAGGGTCAAAGCAGAAAATCTAAATTACATTTCTGCTATAGTTTTCACTGCAGAGGATCTATTATAAATGGTGATTCAGAAACTGAAGAATCAGTGTGAATCTGGAAGAGGTTCTAGAGCAAACTGACAAACTAAATAGTATGAAATCACCAGGACCTGATGATATTCACTCCAGAGTTCTGTACTAACTCAGACGTGAAACTGCAGCCATCTTATAAGACTGGAGGATACCAAAATAACACTGATTTTTAAAGACTATCCCACGGGTGATCCAAGAAATTATAGACCAATGCCAGGCAAGAAAAGAAAAGGTAACTACATACATTTCAAAGACCTTGATATGTATGTAGTTACCCGAGTCAACAGGACACAGAGGGACTAATTTTCAAAGCATTTAGATTCTGATGCTCAAAACTCCGGTGCTAACTGAACTAGCTATTCCGCGACATAAGAGCTGTCTAATGCTCAATACTAATGGCATGCAAATATAGGAAGTAAGGAGAAGGGAACATGCTGTAAAAGCCCCTGGCCTTATGGGGTCTTTTCCTCCTGGCCTCAGCTCATAATCGGAAGGACCTCTGCCAACATACAACACCTCCACACTCGGTTAAACCAGAAGATCCTCTTTATTTTAGTTCTTACATTAACTGGTGTCACCAAAATTCACAAAAAGATGCACGTAACACAGTTCCCTGCCCCTAGAAAAGGTGTAATCCAGGGCAACAGAAAAGGGGAAAAAATGAGTTTGGGCTGAGACTCGGCTCCCTCAGCCAGCCAGCCAGTCAGTTAATCCCCAGAGAAATTATCCCCTCCTCCAACAGAAAAAGTGCTCTAAGACAGTTCTCTTTTTCCTTGCTTTAAAGTTCAGTCACTTTTGTTTTACAGTTCAAGGTTATAGTTTCCTTAAAGTGCAGTTCAACTTTTCCTTTCAGCCAAAACCTTAGTACTTTGGTTCCCTGCTGTAGTAGTGCTTCCCCCTTTACCCCATAACTATCACTCTGTGGCCACCCACACACTTCTCTCCCCAAATACAGTTCAAGACACTTATCTTTACTCATTCCATGTCCATTTGCTCCTCCGAGCGGTGCAACCATTTGGGAAGGCTGTAGGATCTCTTCCCATTCCATCTCTCCTCTCTCTTCACCACCATTCTATCTCAAACCTCCGTCCCTCAAACTCTTGAGGAATGCAGGCCTCACCCCCTCACAGGTGACAGGGATTTTATATTGATTCTTTATCCAAGGGAACTGGTCCTCCTGCCTCATGCTCCCCCTGCTGGCCACCGGCGAGATTGACTTTCCCTCTCTGCTCCTGCTGAGACCTGCTCCCGGATAAAGAGTCCCTGACTGGTTTTCACTCCCTCCCTCCTCCCTGATGGATTCTGGGTAGGGTAGTTCTGGCTCCTGAAGCCTCTCGGGCGGCACAAGGGACCTGGTCTTATTACAATGTGCACAAGAACTGGGAGACTTGGGAGCAATGTCAGAAAACACTTTATCACAGAAAGGGTGGTGGATGCCTGGAACGCCCTCCAGTGGGAGTTTGTGAAGACAAAAATGGTGACTGAATTCAAGAATGCATGGGATAAATACAGAGGAACACTATACAGAAAAAGGATGGAAACCAATTAAAGCAAAACTTAAATGACCTCATAACTTAGAGGAACTGAATCACCGTTGTGGATGGGTGCTTGGGAGTGAAGCTCCTGGTAGGTGGTGCATATTTCACGCTATAATTCCCTCCTTTGGCACCCCTGGAGCTTCGTTAGTAGACAATTCCAACTGTTACTTTGCCTTGTCCACCATAAGTTAGAGAGCTAGCGATTCATGAGTGGTAAAACTGGAGCCAATTTATCATAATCGCCAACTGCATACGTGAATCCTAAGATATTGGCGATATCCCTGCTGGAGGAATTGGTGCCTACCAGAGCTGTAGATCAATCCGCACATAGCGGCGATGTTTGAGAAGCACTGGGCACTATAGCTGAGAGGGCTTCCTGTCCACACAAACGGAAGATTAGCGTGCCTGAAACCAGGACTTCTGACCATATTGTTGATGACCAGGTCAGTACCATCTACTGTCTCGAAATTGAGAGCTCTCTGAAAATGGAAGACCAGTGGCTTTCAGCTTATCCTCTGGCAACCACTGTGGCTTTTTCTTCCAGTTCTTTCACTAAGTTACTGAGATTGTCTCCAAATAGCCACTTGCCCGAAAGTGCAGTTTAACTAGATGTGATTTTGATGCTGCAACCAGAGTTGCCAATGTGCTGTGATAGCCAAAAACATACTGCGCACAGTAACACGTAACATCATAAATAGCATCCACCAAGTAGGCCAACCCCACATCCAGCTGGGTGTTATGGTGCCCGTTTTGTGTTGAGGACTGCTGATGCCAGTTCATGCATGCTCTTACCAAAAATGAGCTGTACACTGTCCCTCGAATGCCCAGAGGCCATGTCAAAGGCTTGTTTCAGTGAACCTTCTAGCTTCCTATTCTGTAGGTCTTTTATGGCAATGTTCCCTTTCGTTGACAAGGTGGTCTTCTTAGTCATCGTCGTAACAAGGGCATCCACCCTGGGAAGCTGCAATTTATCTATGGGTAGAGGTGAGTCATGGCACTTTCCACTCTCAGCCCTGAATCCAGTGAGACCCTTTCTGCTGTAATTGAGTCCTGAATGCCTAGATGCATCAGGAAGGCCTCAGAAGGACTTCTAAGCCCCCTCATGATTGATGAAGGCACTCCTGATGCCGAAGCAGAAGGCACTGCAAGTGCCTCAGAAATAAGAGTACTGAGCTCCTCCTTATGAAACAGCCTCAGTACTTTCAGATCCCCCTCCTCAGGAGGGAGAAGCATAGAAAGCCTCATCTGCTCACTCCTGGAGGTCTAAACGAGATCTCTTAGGGGCTGGAGGAACAGCAGGGCAAGAAACTGAAGCACCTTGCAGCAACTTTGACTGTCCTTACATCAAATTCACACCACTGCCTCAAAGGATAAAACCACCTAAGAATAGATGGTTCACGGTAGGCTCAGGCAGACTTCGTTATGTAACACAGAAGCATCCGCCCTCACAAATGTTGCCACTACAGAATTCTTTTGCTCCATTACAGCACTGTAATGTTCCTGAATATAGAACGGAGGCAGAAGGAAAAGCAATGAAGGTGGAACAAAAAGATAGGAAGGTACCCAAAGGGATAAGACACCCCCAAATCACTAATGTTGAAACACATACCAGGAAATGTAGATGGAAAGCGATGACCACAAATGCTCACAGTCTAAGCAATAAAGTTCATGGCCTTCAAGCCCTGATGTTGGAGGCAGACCTAGACATTGTTGCAATCACAGACACATGGATAAATGGTTCCCATGAATGGGATGCAAATACCAGGCTATAATCTATTTAGGAAGGATAGAGATGATCGTAAAGGTGGAGGAGTAGCTCTGTATGTGAGAAATGATATCACGGCAACTGAAATGACAGGGACCTGGGGAAAAGAAGCAATATGGATCACCTTAAAAAGAGATGATAGAACCTCTGTCCACATGGGTGTTGTCTACAGACCCCCAACACAACTGGAGGAACTAGATAAGGATCTGATCGCGGATTAGGAAAGAAGAGAGAGGTACTGTTGCTGGGAGATTTCAATCTGCCGAATGTAGATTGGAAGGTTCCGTCTGCAAAATCGGAAAGAAGTAGAGAGATCGTGGATGCTTTTCAAAGTGCTCTGCTCAGACAAATGGTGACGGAACCCAAGAGGGAGGGATGCTGGATCTGGTGCTCACAAATGGGGATAGTGTGTCCAGGGCCGTGCCTAGGGTCTCCGGCGCCCCCCTGCAGTTGGCCCCGCCGGCGCCCCCCCCCCCCCCAAAACGATCGCTACACTACCCGCCCTCTTCTCCCCAGATCCTTCTCCTTTTTGTTTAAATTTACCTCTCCGGCGCGCGGCAGCGTAGCGTTAGTGAGAAGGAGGCGGCGCTCCCCCGCCCCGACGTGTCTTCTTCCCTTCGCTCAGTGTCTCACCTTCTTCGGACGTCATTTCTGACGTCAGAAGAAGGCGGAACCGAGCGAAGGGAAGAGACTGACACGTCGGGGCGGGGGAGCGCCGCCTCGTCACTAACGCTACGCTGCCATGCGCCGGAGAGGTAAATTTAAACAAAAAAAAATAGGACAAGGATCTGGGGAGAAGAGGGCGAGGTAAGCATGGTGCGGCGGGGCGCCCCCCAGAGGATGGCGCCCTCCCTGCCATGCTTACCTCGCTTACCATGTCGGCACAGCCCTGAGTGTGTCAAATGTCCGAGTGGGTGCTCATCTGGGCAGCAGTGACCATCAAACGTATTTGGTTTGATATGATGGCTGAAGTGGAGGGCGGCCACTCAAAACTCAAAGTCCTGGATTTCAAGCGTGCTGACTTTAGTAAAATGGAGGAATACCTGATGAAGGAGCTGATGGGATGGCAGGGTGAATGAGAAGTGGAAGGACAGTGGTCCAGGCTGAAAGAAGCTATAAACAGGGCCACAAACCTTTATGTAACGAGAGTAAATAAAAGCAAGAGAAAAAGGAAACTGATATGGTTCTCCAAGCAAGTGGCTGAAAAAATAAAGGCTAAAGAGCTGGCGTTCCTGAAGTACAGAAAAACTCAAGAAGAGGAACACAGAGAGGAATACCGGATGAAACTAAAAGACGCCAAGAGAGAGATACGTCTGGCGAAAGTGGAAGAACAAATGGCTAGAAAGGTAAGGAGGGGTGACAAAAATTTCTTCAGGTATATTAGTGAAAGGAGGAAGACAAAAAAGGGAATTGTGAGACTGAAAGATGCCGCGAACCGCTATGTAGAAAATGATGAAGAAAAAGCAGATTTGCTAAACAGATACTTTTGCTCTGTTTTTCACAGAAAAAAATCCTGGAGAAGGACCACAATTGACTGACAAAAGTACATATGAGAATGGAGTGGATAGAGCACCGTTCACGGAAGAGAGTGTGTATGAACAACTTAAAAATCTAAAGGTGGACAAAGCCGTAGGACTGGACGGGATCCACCCCAGAATATTGAGGGAGCTCAGAGAGGTTCTGGCGGGTCCTCTTAAAGATTTGTTTAATAAATCCTTAGAGACGGGGGAGGTTCCTTGGGAGTGGAAAACGGCGGATGTGGTTCCTCTTCACAAAAGTGGTGATAGGGAAGAAGCTGGAAACTACAGGCTGGTAAGCCTCACTTCGGTTATTGGAAAAGTAATGGAAGCGATGCTGAAGGTAAGGATAGTAAATTTCCTGGAAGACAATACATTGCAAGATCCCAGACAACATGGTTTTACCAAAGGGAAATCGTGCCAAACGAATCTCATGGAATTCTTTGACTGGGTGACTGGAGAATTGAATCGTGGACATGCTATGGACGCAATCTACTTAGATTTCAGCAAAGCTTTTGACACGGTTCCCCAAAGGAGGCTCTTGAATAAACTTGATGGGCTGAAAATAGGACCCGATGTGGTAAACTGGATTAGGAACTGGTTGACGGACAGACGCCAGAGGGTGGCGGTAAATGGAATTCGCTCGGAGGGAAAGGTGAGTAGTGGAGTGCCTCAGGGATCGGTGCTGGGGCCGATTCTGTTCAATATATTTGTGAGTGACATTGCTGAAGGGTTAGAAGGTAAAGTTTGCCTTTTTGCGGATTATACTAAAATTTTTAATAGAGTGGACACCCGGGAGGGAGTGGAAAACATGAAAAAGGACCTACGGAAGCTAGAAGAATGGTCTAAGGTTTGGCAATTAAAATTCAATGTGAAGAAATGCAAAGTGATGCACTTAGGGTGTAGAAATCCATGGGAGACGTATGTGTTAAGCGGGGAGAGTCTGATAGGAACAGACGGGGAGAGGGATCTTGGGGTGATAGTAGCTGAGGATCTGAAGGCGACGAAACAGTGTGACAAGGTGGTGGCCGTAGGTAGAAGGTTGCTAGGATGTATAGAGAGAGGTGTGACCAGCAGAAGAAAAGAGGTGTTGATGCCCCTGTACAAGTCATTGGTGAGGCCACACCTGGAGTATTGTGTTCAGTTTTGGAGGCCGTATCTTGCTAAGGATGTAAAAAGAATTGAAGCGGTGCAAAGAAAAGCTATGAGAATGGTATGGGATTTGCGTTACAAAATATATGAGGAGAGACTTGCGCACCTGAACATGTATACCCTGGAGGAGAGGAGAAACAGGGGTGATATGATACAGACGTTCAAATATTTGAAAGGTATAAATCCGCAAACGAACCTTTTCCGGAGAGGGGAAGGTGGTAAAACGAGAGGACATGAAATGAGATTGAAGGGGGGCAGACTCAAGAAAAATGTCAGGAAGTATTTTTTCACGGAGAGAGTGGTGGATGCTTGGAATGCCCTCCTGCGGGAGGTGATGGAGATGAAAACGGTAACGGAATTCAAAAATGCGTGGAATAAACATAAAGGAATCCTGTTTGGAAGGAATGGATCCTCAGAAGCTTAGCCGAGATTGGGTGGCAGAGCCGGTGGGGGGAGGCGGGGCTGGTGGTTGGGAGGTGGGCCTTGTTCTGGGCAGACTTCTACGGTCTGTGCCCTGAAAATGGCAGAAACAAATCAAGGCCACAACAAAAAGGAGGTAAAAACCCTCATGGAACCGTGAGATGTGAGACAAAAAAAGTGAGGAGAACGAATAAGGATACCAAAAAAATGTGTTTATTCATATAAAAAATGACCCGACACGGCCGTGTTTCGGCCCAAAGGCCTGCCTCAGGGGTCTTTATAACCTCGGGTAGTATGATGTGAAAAGTGCGCTCTGAGAAAACTGATGTAGCAGAACCCTCTTGGAGAGGAGAGGAGACCCAAGAGGGTTCTGCTACATCATTTTTCTCAGAGCGCACGTTTCACATCATACTACCCGAGGTTATAAAGACCCCTGAGGCAGGCCTTTGGGCCGAAACACGGCCGTGTCAGGTCATTTTTTATATGAATAAACACATTTTTTGGTATCCTCATTCGTTCTCCTTACTTTTTTTGTCTCAGAAACAAATCAAGGTCAGGTATACACATGAAATAGCATATGAGTTTAAATTGTTGGGCAGACTAGATGGACCGTGCAGGTCTTTTTCTGCCGTCATCTACTAAGTTACTATGTATCAGTAAATACAACTGGTGTAAGAGCAATATAAACTCCGAAGATAACAAAGGTCCCGATGCAGGTGAATGCTCTGTTGGGCCCTGAGGATGTATAATGGTGGCTGTCTCTGTTATCAGACAGAGGCTGTTCCTCACTGTCAGACTGCCCAGACAAAATGGCGCCTTTTCCCGGTTTCTCCTGCATCAAAAAGCGCATCATCCCTGTTGGACAGCCCAAAGTCCCTGGCATATTAGGATGCTATGCCAAATCTGAACATTTGCTGCTGCCGACCATATCCTCTGCATCCCATGGGATTCCTGGCTTGCACACACTGCAACACCCCAAAGTCAGCCGATAAGTCCTACGGTGGTAAAACCGCTTAACTGCCTCCGCGGGAATCGCTATTCACCCTGTCACAAGCAGAGCACAATGAGGCCCCAAGTGGTGAGTCAGGATCCTTCCCCTGTAACTAGAACTTGCAGCCCCCCCAAGCTGTTCTGAGGAGCTGGACTGGATGGCAAGAGAGATATGTCTCAGTTCTCTATCTCCACCTGCTGGATGATGGACACAACTATCCCAAGGGTTCTGGAATAGTGCAAAGCTATGTAATGGAAGTGCTAATTCTATAAAGCTACTTAGCGTTAAGCGACCTTTATAGATCTTAGAGCAGATTCCTGCACCCAACTTTGGGTGCTAGGACAAGCTTGCTGAATTGGGTAAATCCAATCACTCTATAACATGGTGTCTAATTTCTCAGAATGCCCCTGACCCACCCATGCCCCTTCCAGGGCCATGTCCCCTTTTGAGTTGCATGCTATGAAATTTAGGCACAGATATTATAGTTTAGAAACTAGGGCCGATGTGCGCGCAAATCCAAAATGATTCCAATTAAGTCCAATTAACCCCAATTGTTAGCACCTAATTAACTAATTAGTTTGTGTACGCATCTGGGATCCAATTCCAGAACCCAGTTTTGGAAGTCCAATTTTAGGTATGTTGACTTTGGGGCCTGTATAAAGATTGCACCTGAATCCATAAAGACCGGTATTTCAAATTTACTGTAATAGGTTTCACCATATTTTGTGCTAATAAAGAGTTTTGTTTTAATACCCTCATCTGGCTGCATCTGTGAAGGAAAACCCTCACCCTTTGCTCATGCTATCACAGGGGTTTCCCCCCTTTTCTCCTTCAAAACAGCATCTGCAGAAGGAAGCTTCTGGCAATAACATTTCTTGCTCTGTTTGAACTTAAGAAAGGAAGGAAGATAATTTCAGAAATCTAATCAAGAAATGTATTGTAGCGGGACTCCCAGCAAACTCTCTTTTCATATGGCAAAATTTGGGGTTACAGAACAAAACTTAATGGAGTGGGTCCTGAGGGGTAGGGATAGGGAGAAGACACTGTCCTAAACACCCTCAATTGGAAGCAGTACTAGGAAAATTTCGCTGCTCGAGGCTTTTACACTCCACAGGCACCACATTGATAGTAGTCAACCCAGTGCAGACTCTTGCAGGACAATACTTTCAAACTTCTTACCAATCATGTCACAAATTCACTTCATCACAGTGGCTTGGATAAACAAATATATAATTTACCAGGTGAAAGTTTATAATTTAAAGGTCCATTTCCCTCCTACCCTTCCTCTCTGTTGGAGTTCCTCAGGGATCTGTCCTTGGACCCCTTCTTTTTCAATCTACACCTCTTCCCTGGGCTCCCTGATCTCATCTCATGGTTTCCAGTATCATCTTTACGCTGACGACACCCAGCTCTATCTCTCCACACCAGACATCACTGCGGAAACCCAGGCCAAAGTATCGGCCTGCTTATCCGACATTGCTGCCTGGATGTCCAACCGCCACCTGAAACTGAACATGGCCAAGACCGAACTTATTGTCTTCCTACCCAAGCCCACTTCTCCTCTCCCTTCACTCTCTATCTCAGTTGATAACACCCTCATCGTCCCCGTCTCATCTGCCCGCAACCTCGGTGTCATCTTCGACTCCTCCCTCTCCTTCTCTGCGCATATCCAGCAGATAGCCAAGACCTGTCGCTTCTTTCTCTATAACAATAGCAAAATTCGCCCCTTCCTCTCTGAGCACACCACCTGAACTCTCATCCACTCTCTCATTACCTCTCGCCTTGACTACTGCAACCTACTCCTCACTGGCCTACCACTTAACCATCTATTCCCCCTTCAGTCCGTTCAGAACTCTGCTGCACGTCTTATCTTCCGCCTTGACCGATATACTCATATCACTTCTCTCCTCAAGTCACTTCACTGGCTTCCGATCAGATACCGCATACAGTTCAAGCTTCTCCTACTAACCTACAAATGCACTTGATCTGCAGCCCCTCCTTACCTCTCTATCCTCATCTCCCCTTACGTTCCTACCCGTAACCTCCGCTCTCAAGACAAATTCCTCCTTTCAGTACCCTTCTCCACCATCGCCAACTCCAGGCTCCGCCCTTTCTGCCTCGCCTCACCCCATGCTTGGAACAAACTCCCTGAGCCCATACGCCAGGCCCCCTCCCTGCCCATCTTGAAATCATTGCTCAAAGCCCACCTCTTGGGTGGCGGGGGGAAGAGGGGTTGGTGGTTGAGAGGCTAGGATAGGGGAGGGCAGACTTATACGGGGTCTGTGCCAGAGCCGGTGATGGGAGTCGGGACTGGTGGTTGGGAGGCGGGAAATACTGCTGGACAGACTTATACGGTCTGTGCCCTGAAAAAAACAGGTACAAATCAAGGTAAGGTATACACATATGAGTTTATCGTGGGCAGACTAGATGGACCGTGCAGGTCTTTTTCTGCCATCATCTAATATGTTACTATCTTCAATGTCGCCTTCAGCACCTAACCACTACACCTCTACTCAGGAAATCTAGACTGCCCCAATTTGACATTTTGTCCTTTAGATTGTAAGCTCCTTTGAGCAGGGACCGTCCTTCTTTGTTAATTTGTACAGCGCTGCGTAACCCTAGCAGCGCTCTAGAATGTTAAGTAGTAGTAGTAGTAAAGGTCATCTGCTAATTCAGTCACAAAAGGTGAAAGCATATTCTGCTTTCTGAAAATTAAACATTAAGGTATATACAATCGTAGAAACAATTATAAAATCTTAGCTCCTTCTCCTTCAGGCTTCTTGGAATTTGGCTTAAACCCTCTTGCTGACTCCTCAGGCTATGTTGAATTCCCGTTTTAGGATCTCCACCTCTTCCTTTCTCTATGCCAGGGTGAACTCTCCTCCCTGGCTCTTAGTAGATTCTTTTAGAATCTGTTGCTTCAGCATTATCCTGTCTCCTTTTATACTTAAGCACGCTCCTGGATGCTGCCTCTCATTTATTGTGAACTACTCACATTGTGCAGTTTCACTCTTGGTCCAATCTTTTGCTCTCCATCTGGGCAGTCAGCTTCCTTGCACTGGCAGGCTTCTTAGCACTCTTTTCCAGTCTTAAACTAACTTCAAACTTTGCTGGAGCCTTGGTTAGGAATATATACTGCCAGTACTATCTTCTTAAAACCCAACCATCCACTTGACATGACAACTATGTTGTATCAGAGGAAAAGCCTCAACAGACTCCGAATTTTTGGCTATACAGCTCAACAGTTTCAAGGAGTTCTCTCTGTCATCGTTGGCAAAAACCTCTCGATTAAATAATCAGTCTATAAATAGCTTTAAGTAGCTTTAGGTGAAAGCACCACTTATCTTATCAGTCACTATGTTTTCTTGTCGCCACTCCGTCTCTTTCCACTGCCGACGCTGGCCCAGGTTTCGGACTCAAATTCTTTATTGTCCTGCTTCAGGGTCCGTGGTAATTCTAATTTTATGGCTGGCGACTCTAAATTCAAAGAACACAATTAGTAGCTTATTCACCAACTTGCCAGTATGTCAAACGTATTCTCAGTCCCTCACTTCACTACTACTCGTTCATTCTCCATGAAAACAACTTCGCTTCCTGTCTAAATACACTGGCATTTGACGTCATCCCAAAAAAACGGGTTCATAATTACCGGGTTTGGATGGATCCACTCTACTCTTGTGTTTAACCCCGCAGGGTGTACTGTTTTTAAATTGAAGATCCATCGCTGTTCCTGTTGGATCAGTATAAGTTTCCTGTCTCCTCCTCTGACATTAAACTCCACTTGCTGCAAGACAGCACTTCAAGACTAACTTCAAACAGGGCAACAGCGCTCTCACTGGCAGGGTCATAGTGAGCTATGTGCGGGCAGTGCGGCCGCACAGGGTGCAAGGGAGGCATGTGCTTCATAATTGTGTCCTATCCATTGCCTTCCCTGCTTGGCTGTGATGAAGTGGGAGTGATAAGGGGGGGGGAGGGGTTTGAACAAGGCGCATTTGCTGCTTAGGACGGCGCTGCACACTGGTTATTACCTCCTGGGGAACAGAACTGTTAACTTCATTGCTTTTCTCCTAGTGCATGTATTACCTGTGCTTTACTGTGGGTGTTATTCAGCCCTCCAGCTCAACTGACATTACAGCTCAGCCTCTCAATGATCAGCTTGGCAGAAAGAGACAGGTTTTCTCCCCAAACACTGTCCCAGATAACCTCTGGAACCACCCTAGCTCCTCCCCTGGTTTCTCTTTGATTATCAGTCAATTTGAGAGACTGAGATCATACTCCACCTACCCTGGAGGACTCAGTGAAGTTCATTAATGCCATGAATTGTGCAGAACTAATCTATTTCAGGACATTGCCCCCAAAAGGAAGCTTCTAGTACACCTGAATGGCCAGCACAACAAAAAATGTAATCCCTTATGGCTAGTTCAGTTAAGTGACACCTCAGTCACAGCATTAACCTAGTGTTAGTAAAATAAAAGATGCCAAGTCTCACTGATTAGGAGTATATCACAGTCGTTTAAAGGCTCTCTCACTCAGCAGGCATAGGTCACACTCATTTGAAGGCTCTCTTACTCAGCAGAGCCTCAGTGCCAGTGCACTGATTCTGATCTCATATTCCTAGGGCAATTCTGTGCAAAAATATCTAAAATTTCTGGCCAGAAATTTTGCAAATTTTACATTCTTAATTTACTATTTTGTGTGTGGGTATAGAATTCCTCCATCATAAAGTCTGAACCCCCCCCCCCCCCCAGCTTTTTGGCTCAGGCTAGGATCCCATTCCCCCAGCAGTTTCACTCCCTAACTTGGCTTAAAACTCTCCTTAGGCTTGTTCTCTCTCCTCCCGCTGATTCAACCCTCAGTTTTCTCTGCCTCCTCTGCAGCTTTTTTCCCCCCTCTCTCTAGGTCTTTATCTGTGGTCATTTACTATGTTACTTATTCCCAGCAAGACCCCTAGTTCTTTCTCCATCCCTCTCCATTTCACACACCCTCTTAGCACAAACATCCAAACAGCTTTCCCTAGCTTTATCTCTGAAACCTCCCTCTCCATCTCTCAAATTCCCACCTACTGCATAGACACCTATAGAACTCTCTTAAATCTCACCTGGCACCCCCATCCCCAAAGTTCTTACAACCCGCAAGGTACTTATCCCGGCACAACTGTCTCTCATATCCTCTCTTTCTCAACACAACCCTGCACAAGCACCCTATAGCTTTGTCTTTTGAATCCTGCTGTGGTACTCCCCCAAGCTCTCTGCCCCCTCCCCCACACCTACACCAAGCTTGCCCTCTCCCTCTAGGCGTACAATTCCTGCACCTCACTGCCCTCATACCTGAATTCCCCCCCCCCCCCCCTACACACACACACACCAATACTGCTCACACTGTTTCCCTCTGACACAAACCCTTCAGCTTTCACCTCCCCACACATCCCTCAGTCTTAACCCCTTTCCCTCACTCCCCCCCCCCCCCCCCAAGACAAACTGCTTCTAATATTTGCCTTACCTCCAGGGCAGGACTTAACAAACACATCGGGCCCTGCAACCTCATAAACATTTTAAAACTCTCACAAATGGGTCTCTGTATGATCCTGACTACAAAGAAAAAGCAGCCAAACAAGAACCACTGTGTACTGATTTCTGCTGCCAACACTGAACAGGGATGGGGAGAACAGACAGACCTCTGTGGATATGGACGAGTGATTTGGATCTCTTCACCTTTCTTTCTGCCAGCAACTTACTGTACTAGGGCAAAAGCCTTCCTTGGTAGCCATTAAATTAGCACATTTGACAGGGCCCATCCTAATAATCTGGGCCCTAGGAATATGCCTTAAACCTGCCCTGCTTACCCCTTGACCCCTAATCTGTGGCTAGTGAGGAGTAAAGCATCTGCTTGTCAGGCCCTATCCTGCCAGGGGCTGACTGCAGTATTTTGAACTTTGGGAGACACCGGTCCGCAGAGCCCTGCAGTTCAAATACTATAGTCAGCTCTAGCAGAGGCGGATGAGAATCACTGGCTTTTAAAACTGAGGCTCTAGGGGTAATGCAAAATATTGGGAATATTTTGTCTGGAGGTGGAGGTTCTGCTGAAGGGAAGGGACCCATAGGAGCTATCAATGCCTTCTGGTCTCTGTACAAATTCTGCACTGTGTAGTGGCACAAAATTCCCTCAGGAGTAGATTGCTGCTTGCATGAGAGGTAAGCCTGAAGAACATAGGCAGGGTTGCCATATAAAAAAAAAAATTCCCACCCAAAAACCACACACACCCCGCCCCCGCCGTCATCAGCCCCACCCCTTCCGTCATCACCCCGCCCCCGCCGTCATCAGCCCCGCCCCCACCATCATCGCCTCGCCCAATACGTCGGCAAACCCCGCCCAAAACGTCATAAACCCCACCTCTGTCACCATTAGCCCCACCCCCCGCCGGCCGAAAAACCGCCCCAAAACCCGCCCAAAAAAACAAAACCAGCCCAAAAAACCGCAACCCGCTGCAGGCAAAAGTTTCTGTGGCAGGTTGCAGAAAACCGCCCATCTGGCAACCCTGAACATAGGGCTAGACGCACTAAACGTAACGAGCCAGCAACGTGGTTTTTAAACTGGTTCTAACCAGTTTAACGCACAAGTAGTACACCAGGACATGCACAAAAGGGCATTGTCCTGTCATGGTAGCAGCTAACGAAAACGGAATGCAGATGAGCAAATTAGTAATGTGTATAATTCGTATTATAATGAGATACACTACCGTTTTCTGATCCCCTTACCATGGAAAACCTAACGGGAGGTCTGCACCTCTCGTTGGGGCTGCTGTGAGGGAATTGGAAGGGGTGGGGGGGAAGAGAGAGAGAGAGAAACCCTGCAAGTAGGGTGAGAGAAGGCAATTAACAGGGAAGTGAATGGAGCGAGGACAGGAGGATGAAGAGAGACAGCCCACTAGAGCACTTTTCCTTTCCCTCGGGTGGTCCTGCAGCCGGCTAGAGCTTTGTGCGTCGCCGGCAGGGAGAGAACAGCGGAAGCCATGAGAGAGGAGCGCGCGTGTGCCAGTCCTGTGCGGGCTGCACGAGGCGCAGCTCGCGGGACTCTGCTCTCTACTCTGATACAGTGAAGCGATCCGCTCGGCACTTACGTTTGATTTGCCTGTTTCCTTCTTGACATCTCTCTCTGCGATCAGCTCACTTTCTCTCAGCACGTGGGATTCCCAGGAAGTTGCAGCTGGAGGCGAGGACCGGATCTCATGCCCATGCTCCAACCCCGAGGGTGTCTTGGAGTGTGGATGGGGAAGGCAGGGGTAATACGAGGGATGGTGACAGCTGGTCTGGATCCAAGGCGAAGATTTTATTCTTTGCTTTCCATCTCTCCCGACGCTGGCAGGCAGCTAAGCCCTTGTGCAGCGGGATCGGACGTGCTGCTAACACCCTTGTTGTTTTTTGAGTGGACGTCCATAAAGGACATCCTTGGCATGCGCAGAGCAGCCAGCATAACACTTGGCTGCTCTGCGCATGCTTAGCTGGCCCACTGGCTTGGAAGGAAATCGCATGCAAATGAGCTAGCAGCTCGTTTGCACTCGATTTCCTTGATGCATGCCCGTTTCTTACCAATTCGCTAAGGAATCGGTAAGGGAAGGGCTTTAACGTTTTTGTTAGTGCATCTACCCCATAGTAAATGATGGCAGATAAAGACCTGTACGATCCATCCAGTCTGCTCAACAAGATAAACTCATAAGTAGCTGCACCAGTAGGAAGAAATCTAAGCACACCTTCCTACATACTGCTTCATCCTTTATCACTGTACCTACAAGCCACATGTAATTCAATTTTCAGCCTGGACTCTCTATTCATATTGCTTCCATTCTCCCTTTATGCTTTCAGAGGCTATCATTTTATGTTGTCCTCCCATTTGTAAAGCGATACTCCATCTCTTTTTATTATTTGTTTATTGCATTTGTATCCCACATTTTCCCACCTATTTGCAGGCTCAATGTGGCTTACATAATTTTGTTATGACATTAACATTCCAGGATATCAGATACATTTAGTAATGTGCAGAGATTGAGTAAGGGAAGAAAGAAGGAAGTGGTTAGGCAGGTAAGTATAGAAGGTGGACTTTCATGGCTGATGGGTTGGTAAAGTGGATTAGTAGAGCTATTGTTTCTCTTTGTAGGCCTTGTTGAAGAAGTATGTCTTCAGAGATTTGCGAAAATTATTTATATCGTCAATTGATTTCAAGTCTGTAGGTAATGCATTCCATAGCTGCGTGCTCGTGTAAGAGAAGGTGGTGGCATGCATCAGCTTGTATTTTAGTCCTTTTCAGCTGGGGTAGTGTAAATTGAGAAATTTGCGGGATATTCTTGTGGCATTTCTGGCCGGTAGGCCCACGAGGTTTTTAGCATGTAGATAGGGGTGTCTGTGTGAATGATTTTGTGTACAATCGTGCAAATCTTGAACACAATGCGTTCCTTAAGTGGGAGCCAGTGAAGTTTCTCTCTTAGGGGTTTTGCGTTTTCATATTTGGTTTTTCCAAATATGAGTCTGGCGGCAGTATTCTGGGCTGTTTGGAGTTTTTTGATAGTCTGTTCTTTGCAGCCAGCATACAGTGTGTTGCAATAATCCAGATGGCTTATTACCTTACAACCTGGATGCACGGTCTGAGTATCTATTTAGACCTCATTGAGGGTTGTTCATCCTTAGACATCTCTATATCACATTACATTCTTTGGCTTGGGTTTACAACAGAGCTGCCAATTTACCCATTCCAGGAGAGTGAGTTTTTGCATTTACAACTGAGCTACCAACTTACAATTCCAAGAGGGAGCCTTTTTGGCTGGTTTTAAACTGACATCCCAATGCAGTGTAGTATTTATAGTCTAAGATTCAACCCATTGAAATCAGTGCTGCAGGTCCCATAATGCACCAGAATTCTAGGACAAGCCAAAAGTCTCCCACCTGGAATGGGTAACTTGGCTTTATTATAATCTCACTTATAGCTTAGGATACGAAAAATGAAATGATTTATCCCAAGAAATCAAGAGCAATGTCAGAGAATGAAGCAGGGTTTGAACTTTGCTCTACCTACTACTACTATTTAGCATTTCTATAGCGCTACAAAGCATACGCAGCGCTGCACAAACATAGAAGACAGTCCCTGCTCAAAGAGCTTACAATCTAATAGACAAAAATAAAGCAAGCAAATCAATTAATGTGGGGGAGAGGTTACAAGTCAAAAGCAATGTTAAAGAGGTGGGCTTTCTGCTGATCTAAAACTCTGGGCTATTTCTCCACTCACATCAGACCGTTTGAATACGCAGGTTAATTATAAAGAAAATAATCCGTTTTTATGGGACATTAGTTCTGGTCTCAAAATGACTCGACCAATTTGTCCATGGCATGCCACCATTACTACTACTACTACTTAACATTTCTAGAGCGCTACTAGGGTTACGCAGCGCTGTACAATTTAACAAAGAGAGACAGTCCCTGCTCAAAGAGCTTACAATCTAATAGACAAGTGAACGGTCGGTCCGATAAGGGCAGTCAAATTGGGGCAGTCTGGATTCACTGAACGGTATTACACTCACATCCGCTGCACCTTTCTCCAGAACAGTACACCACTACACTGACTTAGTCTAGTCCATGCTATTTTGTGCGCTCCAATTCGGAACTCAACAGTTACGGCTGCAAGTGCACGCCACCTAGAGACCAATTATGCAACCCCTCCCAGCAACGTGCCACCGGAGCACCGCAGAACTCTCTGCAGCGGCTGCGCACATACGTACACCTCTATCTAGTGATACCAACCCCCACTCTCGCTGTACAGTACACACACATATCATATCATTCACATGCGCAATTGCACAGAAAGTCAATGTGTTGACGTCAATGGGCGGCATTTTCCGTAAACACCCGAAAATGACCTCACCTCCGGCAACAAATAACAAGAGCTTCAACTAGCCACGCCCCAATATTGATGTCACAAATAGTATGGCGCGGAGTGGGGTAGGGTGGTTTGAAGGTGCACGGTTCCGGAGATGTACGAGCAAGACGTCACCTTCGGCTGCGATTACCCTTTTCTCCGCCTTCTTTTTATTGGCGAAAAGAGGCGAAGGTGACATGTCCGTTTCGGTCCAATGGGGGCTCGAACGAGAGAAGGTGGAAGGGTGATGGGCGAGTTCCGGAAACGACCGAAGTTGACGTCACCTGCCTCCAACGTCTCCTGACTGCCGGACAATCGCGGCCCGTTGTGACGTTAGCGCCTTCACACCCGCCCCTCCCCCTTTCCGTCTCCGCCTCAGAGAGCGGTGGCCGCCATTTTATGTGAATTATTGACTGCGGCAAGGAAAAGCGCGGGGTTTGCCTCTCCTTCTTCTTCTCTCGAACTGCAAAATTATCCTTTTTTTGTATAGAACAATCTGATATTTTATTCCTACTCCTTTCTACCCCTTAAAAACAATACAAAAACACAAAAAGGCCAACAAAATCTCCTTAAACCCCCCCAGGACTGGAAAAAGTTTATACAGTGACCAAAAAATATCCCCACAAATTTTCTCAACGTCTTCCAAAAAAATACAAAAGCCAACAACAAAAATGTCACCACCGCCAACCGAGGTTTTGAATTGGTAAAAGCGACTTAAGTTTTTCGTTATTTTTGTTGGTCATCATTCGATTTTTTTTATTTTTTTATGTTGTTTTTCCTGACTGGAGTGTAACTTTTCTTAAATGTGAGGAAAATGGCTGTGGAAAGCACGAATGTCCTGTCCTCCCCAACATCAAACCATGAACACAACAACAACTTCCTCCCTGACGAAAGGTCGAGTAACCTGAACAAATCTGTTTATTCTTCTTTTAAAATCTCTCTTTCTATCTGTATTTTTTTTTTTTTAATTTTTTTATCTAGTGCAAATGAAAATTTCCCCATAAAAATTGGTCGTGAATATTCTTTAAAATGGTACTAGAAACCTACAAGGTAAAAAAAAAACCGAAAGCGCCAAGTTCAAGGAGCCTAAAAGAAAAATATAAGGTGTCGGAGCAAAATACTGTCCTTAACAATTTTTTTTAAAAACATTTCTGCGAGAGAATATATATATATTTCAGCCAGACGCCATAATGAAAGGCCTTTTTAAAGGGTTTCACATGCATGCCTGGTTAGAGATTTCCTTTTATTTAGGTAGCTTTGTTATGGGGGGAGGGGGGCAGCGAGCTGGAGGGTAATCTGCCGTTATTGTATCTAGTCGCTAAATTAGTGATAAAACCTTTACCTGTAAAGATGTGGGATTTTCCTGAAAGAAGTCGGGGCGGTGGGGGAAGGGTAGAGTTGTGGGACAGGGGTTGTGCGTTGTTAGGTTGACCTTTGAACCTGCTCTGTTTTAAATTCTTTTTCATATTCTCGTTATGCCCCACGCCATCCGTTTTGTTAGATGTGATTATTAATATTTATTTAAAAAATGGTATGTCAAAGTGGGCCCCCAGCCCTTTGGAAATTGTAATTTGGGAAGGCTTACTTTAGGTTAAACTCCTAAATTTTGTTTTAATATTTTGCTAAATATAATATAGAATATTTAATAAGCATTGCAGGGAAATTATGTTTATTTTCAAGTTTATGTGACTATATTGGGGAGGGGGGGAGTTGCCTGTTAATGTATTACAATGGCCTGGATTACAGAGGAAGAAAGTTTAAGAAGTTTCCCAGTGAACCACTTTTTAGTGGAATAATACATTTTTGATATATTTTTTAATCATGCTGGACAACAACATTTAGGTTGTGAAATTCTCAGTTGGTCATTTTGAGTTTTTTTTTTTATGTAGATCTAAACGTATATGGATAAAAAATAATTAAATGCAGAAATTTGCTTAGCATAGTGTGTTTTCACTGCTGCCTTTTTATTAGTGGAACCTGACTTAGGTGTCATTAAGACAGCCAAAAAGTTGTAGAAGGGCAAGATTGAAGGCTGTTGTGTTTTTTTTTTCTTAGCAAATCCTTGTTGCTTTTTTGTTATCAGAATAATGTATGACCACATCAAAAAATCCTTGAAAGATTTCTTTTTAATCTTTTTGTTATCAGAATAATGTATGACCACATCAAAAAATCCTTGAAAGATTTTTTTTTTATTTTTAAATTACTGTAGTTCATTGACCTAGCAGTGAAGTATAAGCGTACTGAAGGTCTAAAAAAACTGTAATCTAGCTTCTAAAGTCAAAAACCTTTAATTCTGTCAAGTGCTGGCAATCTAACTTTAAAAACAAGGTTGAAGTTTGGTGTAATACTCAGGCTGTCACTGAAATGATTTTGCCCAGTTTTGATTTAAGTAGTTTAAAAAGCAGTAACTTCATGACTGTTAAAAAGGTTTTGAAGTTGTAGACAATTGAAAAAAATAGAGCAGGTATTTGGGTGGGCCAGTCTGAAGCTTTTTCTTAATTATATCTTCTTTTTCCATCCAGTTCTTTCCCCTCTAGATATCTGACCCCAGGTAAACATCTTGATCATTTGTTTGCTTCCTGTGCCATGCTTAACATGATCTCCCACATGGTTGGGTGAACAAAACTCCACCATATTGTACAGGGTAAACACACATTCAAATAATTGGTGCATATTACCTTGAGAGTTTGGTTACTTTTTTGTTTGCTTCAGAGACTCCTCATTTTACTTAATTCATGTTAAACAGCATCATGTAATTAGTGTCCCATTTGTATAATTTCCAAGCAGTGTATTAAATGCTTTCTAATGACCTGTTTTTTTTTTTCCAGAAAAAAATGAAATTCTTTGTTTCCCCATTTCTCGTGAACCTTAATAGTAAAATATCCTTGCCACCGGCAAGGATATAAATGTGAAAGCATTTCATAGCAAAGCCTTTTTTACATTTAAGTATTTATTAGCAATTGGGACATTTTTAAGCTTATGGGATCATTTGGGTGTGCAGTTTAAGGTCCACAATGGCATTTTATATTTCTTGTAGGACAGTACAGTGTGTATATTTTGGGATTTGGTGTTTTCTCTTTAATTGGATAAGGAAATTATATCTTCATCCCTGCAAAGCAGATATGGAGGCATATTTTCAAAGCACTTAGACTTACAAAGCTACATAGTGAGGTGTATTTTCAGAGCAAAGTCTAAGTGCTTTGAAAATGAGCCCCATAGTGTCCCATCTAATTTTTTTAATTCATTGAAAATTAGCATGGTTCAGCCCAACTTCATCCTTTATCTGTTGAGGGGTTTCGGCTGTCATGCTCTGGTCTCTATAGTGTACAATTTTAGTTGCTCAGACTATGGTAAAAATCTTCCCCCTACAAAAAAAATGTCCTCTTTTTCCTTAAAACACCTGTTGTTGTTTTTTTTTTATTCCTGCTGTTTCTCCACCTAAGTGGTGCATAGAATACAAAGTGAGTGATGGTGTTGGAATTAGCTAGTGGGTTAGGATGCTGTCCTTGAGTTTTGTCTGGGTATTTTAATTTATTGAAATAAAACAAAAAATCTAGGCAAGTAGGTTGAGGTGCTATGTAATTTCGAACTAGAACATAATGTTATTAAGATCTAAGGCCTTGTTTTGAAAGTCGCCCTTAACTTTCTTGGTAGTGAAAATTATTGAACTTGCAACCTCCATATCAGTGCTACTCATCCATGCATATTTTATATTCAAAAACTTTTAGGTTCATATAATACTTGGGGGCAGTTTCTAGTTCTTTGCCTTCCATTAGTGTGAGATTTTCAGTAGAGTTGGAATTTGTGTTCAGGTTATCCCAGCTTAAGTCTTACTGCTATGTGTATCTGTTGCTCATTTGTGCTAGACCACATAGGCTTGTTTTTATTTTTTGTCTTTTTTTTCCTCGCGTGAGTCTACAGTTACGTCAACTGTACAACCAAAGTATAAAATCAGTGCAAGCAGCTAAAGAGGGGCTAAAGAAAGTTATGTACAAGTGTATATCTTAGCATAGTGTACAGTTTGAATATGGAGAGCACCAAAAGGGGCTTTGAGGGTTCATGATCACATAAAATACAGAAGCAAACTAACTTGTAGTACATTGTAGTTCTAAACATCCACCAAGACAACTTAAGTTGTGTTAGCTATATGAAAATAGTCTATGAAGTGAGACTGTATGTCTTGTGATCGAACCCCGTTTCATGATCATAGTATATTTAGGGAAGAAATTGCTCTCCTTGGCTCGTCATGATTGGTAAGACATATTCCATTACTGAGAAACTCATGATAACCTTTTTACTATTTTGAAGCATTGGGAATAGAGTGGCATTCTAGGACTAGCCTTTTGTAATTATTTTGTTTAATTGAGGGTTTGCTCAGGAAATATGGTATCTTATCAGTACCTGGTATTTTTGTAGATATACTTCTATGATTATTGGGTCTGGTCCTAGATCAACATATAGAAGCTTCAGAACTGCCAGTACTTTGAGACGCGCCCTGACTAGATGAAATTGTTTCATGTCTGGTCTGGAATTCATGGAGGTCATGATACCTTTATTGGGCCAGCAGAAAAGATAGTGGTATATACAAGCTTTCAGGACCACACAAGCTGCTGTTTCACATCTTTCTTTTCCATTTAAAACCCGTAAGGATTTCTGTTTTCTCCAGGACCTATAGGGCTAGTGGAACCCAAAACTGATCATCATTGAATGATTTTTTTTTTTAATTTTAGGTGCATATCATGTTGCTTTATGTTGATGGCTGAGAATTTAAGGGATCTCGTTTTACTTTTGTACTGATGGAGAATAGTTGTGTTGTGAAAGGTACATTTTCAGGGCCAGATTTATTTATTATTTGAGAGGGTGATGTCTTTTATGCAAGTTTTGCATGTTTACCAAGGTAAACAGACTGTCTCAGTCTGGCTGTAGTATACGCAGGAGTTCTGAGGCGATTGCTGGAAGAAGGCATGTGCAGAGCAAGGTTGGAAACAACATGAGTAAGTTAAATATGACAATTTAACTTGTGTTGTTTTCAGTGTTTTTCAGCCCAAAATATTCTGCAGATAAAGCAGGTGCAAAGTCCACGGCTCTCTTGTACTTATGAGCAATTTCAAAGGTTGTGTGTGGGTACAAAGTGCCTGTAGATTGTACATCTAAGCAAATTCAAAATTGCCTCCATAGTTTTTTAAGTTTTCTCTCTATCTTGGTGTCTCCTGACCGTGAAGATCTATCTTATGCATATTCCTTGTGAATATCCTGAAAATCCAACTTGCCAGATGTCCTCCAAAACAAGTCTGCAACCACAATTCTAGCTGAGGAGTGGGCAACCTTGGTTATCAAGGGATGGAACCCAGTAGGGTTTTTCATGATTTTCCCAATGAATACGCATGAGATCTATTTTTATGCATTTCCTCCATTGTATGCAGATATATCTCATGCATATTCATTGGGGAAATCCTGAAAACCCGACTGTGTTGCTGCCCTTGAGGCCCGAGGTTGCCCACCCCTGTTCTAGCTGATTCTTTTTATTTTGACAGACCAGTCCTAATGTTTGAGTTTAGGCCACCCTGCCAACAGATGGAAACATAAAACCATTTCTTTTTCATTTACATCACTGGTATAGCAACCGATGCAGCTGAACAAGTTGCCAATATTTTCTGTTTCTAGCAGCTTGTTGCATGTGTTGGATTGCTGAATTGGGATATTGGGACAGGCTTCCAGGCAACAGCCCCAAGGTTATTTTCCCCTGGTAGAGCATAGGTACAGGGAGGGATTCTCTCAGGCATTAGTTAGAGGATTGGACCTTTCCTTAGCTTTTTGAGCTAGTAGACCTGTTAAGGCTTCACATACCTCTTCCCCCCCCCCCCCCCCCCCCACTTCAAAGAGAAAACTAGAGGGGTTGGTCAGAATCCTATTAGAGTGTATTAAAAAGAGGAAGATAGGAAATGGAGGTGGCTTATGTCAGCCAGGCTGCGGTTTGACCAGGAGCAATGGTGGATTGGATGCAGGTATGCTTGACTGTTGCAGGTATTGTGAGTGTTGGTACCTTCTGCCCAACTATAATTGGAGCATTGAAAAATTGGTTCTCTCAGCCTGAAACTGCAAAGTAGGATGGGCTTCTATATGTAGGCAAGCTATGGAGTTAGGGAACCACATTTCAAATGAGGTCAGTGGCCGTTTTGGAGACATATCATACTACTACTTAACATTTCTAAAGCGCTACTAGGGTTACGCAGCGCTGTACAATTTAACATAGAGGGACAGTCCCTGCTCAAGGAGCTTACAATCTAAAAGACAAGTGAACAGTCAGTCCGATAGGGGCAGTCAAATTGGGGCAGTCTGGATTTACTGAACGGTAAGAGTTAGGTGCCGAACGCAACATTGAAGAGGTGGGCTTTAAGCAAAGACTTGAAGATGGGCAGGGAGGGGGCTTGGCGTAAGGGCTCAGGAAGATTGTTCCAAGCATAGGGTGAGGCGAGGCAGAATGAGCGGAGCCTGGAGTTGGCGGTGGTGGAGAAGGGTACTGAGAGGAGGGATTTGTCCTGTGAACGGAGGTTTCGGGTGGGAACGTAAGGGGAGATGAGGGTAGAAAGGTAGTGAGGGGCGGCAGACTGAGTGCATTTGTAGGTAAGAAGGAGAAGCTTGAATTGAATGCGGTATTTGATAGGAAGCCAGTGAAGTGACCTGAGGAGAGGGGTGATATGAGTATATCGGTTCTGGCGGAATATAAGACGTGCAGCAGAGTTCTGAACAGATTGAAGGGGGGATATATGGCTAAGTGGGAGGCTGGTGAGGAGTAAGTTGCAGTAGTCAAGGCGAGAGGTAATGAGAGCGTGGACAAGAGTTTGGGTGGTGTGTTCAGAGAGAAAAAGGCGAATTTTGCTGATGTTAAAGAGGAAGAAGCGACAGGTCTTGACTATCTGCTGGATATGCGCAGAGAAGGAGAGGGAGGAGTCAAAGATGACTCCGAGGTTGCGGAGTAAGGACCTAGTAAGGACCTACGCCACTCCCTGCATTTATCATTTTCATTGGGCCTGCAGAGCTTTCTCCAGAGCAGGGGTTATCATGGCCCCAGATGGGATTTCCTTTCTCCTCATTCTCTATTGAGTATGTTGTAGTGATTCTCAAGGCATCCTGCTTCATACAGAAACCATTGAGAAGTCTTGGAGAATATCTGGGTACCCATCTGAAGAAGGGCTTTACCCTAAGAGACCCAGACTAGTCAGGGAAGTGCTGAGTTGGCACAAAAACACAGGATCCAGGCTTTCCGTTGGGGTTTCTTAGCAGAGGAGAAGACTGGGGAATGTGAATGCAAAGGAGGGGAAACGTTTCTCTGTGGAATGAGATGAGGTTTCAGTGGTCAGGCTGTTTAGAAAGAAAGAGTGGATTTCACTTATTCCCAGGTCACTAGCTCCTTAAGGATTTCCAAGGAGCCAGGAGAGGAAAAACCAGAAGGAAATCTGAATTTTTGAAGGGATGCAATAGAAATCAAACAAAATAAAACATGGAAAAGAAAATAAGATGATACCTTTTTTATTGGACATAACTTAATACATTTCTTGATTAGCTTTCGAAGGTTGCCCTTCTGCGTCTAATCGGAAATAAGCAAATGTGCTAGCTGACAGTGTATATAAGTGAAAACATTCAAGCATTACTATGACAGTCTGACAGGGTGGGAGGATGGGGGTGGGTAGGAGGTATGCATGGGGACATCAAAGCATATCATTGATATTCTAACAGGATGGGTGTGGATAGGTGAGGGGTGGGGTGATCAACAGAGACATACAGCTTTATGGTTTATAATGGGCTAGGAACCCCAGATCCTTGTTAAGTCCTTTCTGTTGGGTGTTAAAATATTCAATCATTCTGACTTCAAAAGTCTTACGTTCTTGTATGGTTTTAAAGTTACCTTTCAGGATTCTCACTGTGAAGTCACTGGTACAGTGTCCAGGTCCTGTAAAATGTTGACCAACAGGTGTGGGAACCCTACTGGCACCAGTATTGTTCATGTGATGTCTATGTAAATTGAATCTTGTCTTAAGCATCTGGCCTGTTTCTCCAATATAGCATCCTTCGTTACATTTTTTACACTGAATGATATATACCACATTGGAAGATGAGCAAGTGAAAGATCCCTTTATGTTGAATATCTTTCCTTTGTGGATGACTTTGGGGTCCTGTGAAATATTTTGGCATAGTTTGCAACTGGATAAATTACAGGGAAGTGTGCCCTTCTGTTCCTTTTCAGTCTGTGATGGAAGTTTATGTCTGATTAGCTTGTGTTTTAAGTTGGGTGGCTGTCGGAAGGCCAGTACTGGTGGGGATGGGAATATCTTTTTCAGTAATTCATCCTCCTGGAGTATAGGTTGTAGATCTCTTATGATTTTCCTCAGTTTTTCCAGCTCTGGATTGTATGTCACTACAAGGGAGATTCTGTCTGTGGATTTTTTCTCCTTGTACTGTAGCAGATTCTCCCTGGGTGTTTTGAGGGAGGAGGCAATATTCTTGGAGATTATTTTGGGGTTGTAGCCTTTCTGTTTGAAGGATGCAGTCAGGCTTTTAAGGTGTCTGTCTCTGTCCCCTGGGTCAGAGCAGATACGGTGGTATCTTGTGGCTTGGCTGTAAATGATGGATCTTTTTGTATGTGAAGGATGGAAGCTGGAGTTGTGGAGGTAGCTGTAGAAACCTCCTCAGGGCCATCCCTCTGCACAAAGCCATTAGAAGCATGATCATGGCCAAATGGGAAGTCTCAGATGGGACTCTTAAAGTGGGCAAGACCAAGGGGAAACTCTTCCCCAACCTGGGATAAGGAGACAATATTGTAGATTCATAAAGTAGGCGTCTTATTATCAGCTGTCACTTGTAAGACCATTGCTCCTGATAAAAGGGATGCATTGCCCTCAAGGATCATCAGGATTGGAAGACTGAAGCGCTGTTAAGCAGGCTTTCAAATTCTTTCCTCTCACCCTGTAGACAGAAGTGTGTGGTGGTTATGTGGCCCATGTTCTGTGCTGAGTTCTGCAGCTCCCAGAAGGCTCTGAAGCTGCTCTCGTGGAATAAAGGGTAGCCTTCTGGCTGATGCACTGTATGATTGTATTCAGAATTCCTTCAGGAATATGGCTGCAGTAGTCATAGCTAGGACTAATCCCCAGAGTTACCAGAAAATATGCCACTCAGCTTAATGTTCTACAAGCTATCCAAGTTTCAAGGACTCTAGATGGAATAGGCTAGGCAGACCGTTTTCTTCCCAAGCCAAGCTAGGGGGAATGGGACTTTAGAGCAAGGAAGGAGGCACTGGTAAATCTAACAATGTGATCTTCCCAGTGAAAGGCAGTGGGTCATCTTTGAACTAATACTGGTGATTGGTTGCTTGAGTTTTACCCGTAATGATTTTGCTTTCAGATTTGTTTAAGGGTATTTTTTGTTGTGCAGTTACACAGGTATATGTGCTGCTTCTGACTATATTTTTCCTGGTTTGGTACCCTCCCTGGTAGTCTGATGAAGGGCATTTTGTCCAGTCCTGTAAATAAATAAAATAAATTCCTGGAGAATATATTTTAATTTTATTTGTTTTATTGTATGCACTTTACTGATATTTTAGAATCTTTTGGGGCCCTTTTACTAAAGCTTTGCGCCCACTAAGTGCCACGTGGCCCATAGGTATAACATAGGAAGTGCAGCATTTAGCATTTGTTAATATCACTAGTGCTTTGATGTACAGTAGTATTCTGTAGAAAGTGGAATACAGTAAAGATTATCCGACCTAAATGGGATCAACCCACTGTTGGATAAATAAAAGTCGGATAATACAGAAAGCAATGGTAGCCCCTCAAACAATGCAGAAACAAAGACAGTAAAAGTAGGGTCCTGGCTCACAATGGTGGTAAAGGAAGGGTCCCGGGTTCGGAAAGCGGAAATAGAAGCCGTGTGACGTCACCGGGGTGTGTCATATGCCAGATGGTCAGATCAGTGAAGTTTGGATAATGAAGACTACTGTATAGTACTACTAAAATAAAAAAAAAAAAATCATCTTTTGACATAATACATACGAATATAAGAAAAGTCATGTTGAGTTAGACCAAGACCCATCAAACCCAGCATCCCGTCTCTGACAGTTCCAAGTACCCACCCACCAGATCCCAAAACAGATCTGATTTCTCATAGCTCATTTCAAGGGATAAGCAGTGGCTTTCCTAAGTCTACCTGGCTAATTTTTATTGGTTATTTTTCTTTCAGGAGTTTGTCCATACCTCTTTTGGATTTTCCTATGTTAGTTCTCTTGACTTCTTCAAGAAATTCCAAATCAGGTGCCAGATTCATCTCTGGCCATCTTGTTGGGCAGATTGGATGGACTGTGTAGACCTTTAACTGACAACATTTACTATGTTACTATTTGTTTTCAATGTGTTTGTTGCTTGGAAAGTTAATGCAACTGTTTAACTCTTCTAGCCCATTCATAATTTTATAAACTTCTATTAAATTCCTTATTCATCAAAGCTGAAAAGCCCTAATCTGTTTAGTTTTTCTTCTTGAGGGAGATTTTCCATTCCCTTTATCATTTTGGTTGTCCTGCTCTGAACCTTTTCTAGTTCTACTTACATCCTTTTCGAGATGGCAACCAGAAGTGCATACAATGCTGCAGCTGTGATTGCACCATGGACTTACACAGAGGCATCATAATAATTTCAGCTTTGTTTTCTATTCCTTTTCAAACATTCTATTTGCTTTTTTTGGCAGCTGTGGCACACTGGTCTAAAAATATCAGTAGACAGTTCAAAATGACCTCAACACCCTTTTTTTGGGTGGTACTCCTAACACAGAACCCAGCATTTTGTCTATATATTTGAGATTGTCTTTCCTTGTGTGTATCACTTTGCACTTGTTTACACTAAATTTCATCTGCCATTTAGTTTCCTGTACTCTCACAAGATTCAGCAATTCCTCACAATCATTTACAGTTTTAATGACTGAATAATTTTTTTGTCGTCTGCAAATTTGATCACTCAAAAAGTGGCTGTGCTCTGGAATTGGTTACCTCTATTTCAGACTCTGTTATGGCATTCTCCTTACATCTGAAGCCAAGTAAATAAGCCTAGGGGGCTACACAACAAAGACTACAGCAGCTCAAGGCAGGAGCCCCAGTCCAGGTTAAGGAGAGGGACCAAAACTGCATTTAGTTATTATGTGGAGTCATAAGTATGTAAGTATTGCCATACCGGGACAGACCCAGGGTCCATCAAGCCCAGCATCTTGTTTCCAACAGTGGCCAGTCCAGGTCATAAGTACCTGGCAAGGTACCAAAACAGTACAATACATTTTATGCTGCTTATCCTAGAAATAAGCAGTGGATTTTCCCCAAGTCATTTTAATAGTGGCTTATGGACTTTTCGTTTAGGAAGCTATCCAAACCTTTTTTAAACCCCGCTAAGCTAACTGCTTTTACTACATTCTCTAGAAACGAATTCCAGAGTTTAATTACACGTTGAGTGAAGAAATCTTTTCTCCAATTAGTTTTAAATTTACTACTTTGTAGCTTCGTTGTGTGCCCCCTAGTCCTAGTATTTTTGGAAAGAGTAAACAAGCAATTCATGTCTACTCGTTCCATTCAACTCATTTTATAGACCACTATCATATCTCCTCTCAATCGTCTCTTCTCCAAGCCGAAGAGCCCTAGCTGATTTAGCCTTTCCTCATAGGGAAGTCGTCCTATCTCCTTTATCATTTTTGTCACCCTTCTCTGTACCTTTTCTAGTTTCACTATATCTTTTTTGAGATGTGGTGACCAGAATTGCACATAATATTCGAGGTGTGGTAGCACCATGGAGCGATAGATACAAAGGCATTATAATGTCCTCGTTTTTGTTTTCCTTTCCTTTCCTAGTAATATCTAGCATTCTATTTGCTTTCTTAGCTTCTGCCGCACTGAGCAAAGGGTTTCAACGTATCATCAACGATGACACCTAGATTGCTTTCCTGGTCGGTGACTTCTAATGTGTAACCTTGCATTACGTAGCTGTAGTTCGGGCTCCTATTTCCCACATGCATCACTTTGCACTTGCTTACATTAAAGATCATCTGCCATTTGGACGCCCAGTCTCCCAGTCTCATAAGGTCCTCTTGTAATTTTTCACAATCCTCTTATTGCTGTTTTGGAGAGCACTTCAGGTATGGTATTATCTGCAGGTGTTGGGATCTTTGACTGCAACACTAGACCTGTCTGATTTGGTTAGACCCATATGCCACTATTAGAGATTTTTCTGTCACATTAGTTCCTCCCCCCCCCCCCCCCCCCCCCCCCCGATCTTGAAATTTATTAAGGAAAGCTATGAACTGTTTGTTGAATGGAGTGGATTTGCAGCCTCACATATGGATTATAATAACCTCAGACATAAATGTGGTTGGTTGGCTTTTAGCCATGGTCAAGTGGCACAAGGGATCTGGTCAATAGATAAACCCAAGAATACTAGGGAACAAACTATATCCACAATCTCTGCTAAAATAAATTCCCCAAAATTACACAGGAAACAAAATTATACGATCATTTCAAACAATGTTCAAAATAACTGCAACAAAATATAAACACGGAAAAGAAAGTATAGCTGAGTACAAACAGATGTCATGCAAATATTTATTGTAAAAGATCATAACACATGCTAATAATATCCCCCGAAAACTACCTAAGAATAGATGGTTCACAGTAGGCTTAGGCAGACATTGTTACGTGACACAAAAGCATCCGCCCTCACCAGTGTTGCCCCTACAGAATTCTTTTGCTCCATTAAGTATGGTGATGATCCTGAAAATAGAACTGAGGCAGAAGAGAATGCAATGAAGTTGGAACAAAAGGATATGAGGGTACCCAAAGAGAAAAGACAACCCCAAATCACAAATGTTGAAGCACATACCAGGAAATGTACATGGAAAGCGATGGCCACAAATGCTCGCAGTCTAAGCAATAAAGTTCATGACCTTCAAGCCCTGATGTTGCAGGCAGACTTAGACGTTGTTGCAATCACGGAGACGTGGCTTAATGGTTCCCATGAATGGGATGCAAACATACCAGGCTATAATCTATTGAGGAAGGATAGAGAGGGTCGTAAAGGTGGAGGAGTAGCTCTATATGTGAAAAATGATATCACAGCAACTGAAATGATGGACCTGGGGAAAGGAAGAAGCGATATGGATCACCTTAAAAAGAGAGTATAGAACCTCTGTCCACGTGGGTGTTGTCTACAGACCTCCAACACAATTGGAGGAATTAGATAAAGACCTGATCGCAGATATTCAAAAGTTGGGAAACAAGAGAGAGGTGCTGTTGCTGGGAGATTTCAATCTGCCAGATGTAGATTGGAAGGTTCCATCTGCGGAATCGGAAAGAAGTAGAGAGATCGTCGATGCTTTCCAAAGTGTTTTGCTCAGACAAATGGTGACGGAACCCGCGAGGGATGGAGCGATGCTGGATCTGGTGCTCACAAATGGGGATAGTGTGTCAAATATCCGAGTGGGTGCCCACCTGGGCAGCAGTGACTATCAAACAGTTTGGTTTGATATAACAGCTAAAGTGGAGAGCGGCCACTCAAAACTCAAAGTCCTGAATTTCAAGTGTGCTGATTTTAGTAAAATGGGGGAATACCTGAGGAAGGAGATGATGGGCTGGGAGGAAGTACGAGAAGTGGAAGGACAGTGGTCCAGGCTGAAAGAAGCTATAAATAGGGCCATGAACCTTTATGTAAGGAAAGTAAATAAAAGCAAGAGAAAAAGGAAACCGATATGGTTCTCCAAGGAAGTGGCTGAGAAAATAAAGGCTAAAGAGTTGGCATTCCAGAAATACAGAAAAACTCAAGAAAAGAAATAAGGGGAGGAATACCGGATGAAACTGAAAGAAGCCAAGAGAGAGATACGTCTGGCGAAAGTGGAAGAACAAATGGCTAGAAATGTAAGGAGGGGTGACAAAAATTTCTTCAGGTACATTAGTGAAAGGAGAATGACTAAAAAGGGAATTGTGAGACTAAAAGATACTGCGAACCGCTATGTGGATAATGATGAAGAAAAAGCAAATTTGCTAAACAGATACTTTTGCTCTGTTTTTCACAGAAGAAAATCCTGGAGAAGGACCACAATTGACTGACAAAAGTACATATGAGAATGGAGTGGATAGAGCACTGTTCACGGAAGAGAGTGTGTATGAACAACTTAAAAATATAAAGGTGGACAAAGCCGTAGGACCGGACGGGATCCACCCTAGGATATTGAGGGAGCTCAGAGAGGTTCTGGCGGGTCCTCTTAAAGATTTGTTTAATATATCCTTGCAGACGGGAGAGGTTCCGAGGGATTGGAGAACGGCGGATGTGGTCCCTCTTCACAAAAGTGGTGATAAGGAAGAAGCTGGAAACTACAGGCCGGTAAGCCTCCCTTCGATTATTGGAAAAGTAATGGAAGTGATGCTGAAGGAAAGGATAGTGAATTTCCTGGAAGACAATAAGTTGCAAGATCCCAGACAACATGGTTTTACCAAAGGGAAATCGTGCCAAACGAATCTCATTGAATTCTTTGATTGGGTGACAGGAGAATTGAATCAGGGACAAGCTATAGACGTAATCTACTTAGATTTCAGCAAAGCTTTTGACACGGTTCCCCACAGGAGGCTCTTAAATAAACTGGATGGGCTGAAGATAGGACCCAAAGTGGTGAACTGGATTAGGAACTGGTTGACGGACAGACGCCAGATGGGGGTGGTTAATGGAATTCGCTCGGAAGAGGGAAAGGTGAGTAGTGGAGTGCCTCAGGGATCGGTGCTGGGGCCGATTCTGTTCAATATATTTGTGAGTGACCTTGCCAAAAAGGGTTAGAATGTAAAGTTTGCCTATTTGCGGATGATACTAAGATCTGTAACAGAGTGGACACCCGGGAGGGAGTGGAAAACATGAAAAAGGATCTGAGGAAGCTAGAAGAATGGTCTAAGGTTTGGCAATTAAAATTCAATGTGAAGAAATGCAAAGTGATGCACTTAGGGAATAGAAATCCATGGGAGACGTATGTGTTAGGCGGTGAGAGTCTGATAGCTACGGACGGGGAGAGGGATCTAGGGGTGATAGTATCTGAGGATTTGAAGGCGACGAAACAGTGTGACAAGGCGGTGGCCGTAGCTAGAAGGTTGTTAGGCTGTATAGAGAGAGGTGTGACCAGCAGAAGAAAGGGGGTGTTGATGCCTCTTTATAAATCGTTGGTGAGGCCCCACCTGGAGTATTGTGTTCAGTTTTGGAGGCCATATCTTGCTAAGGATGTAAAAAGAATTGAAGTGGTGCAAAGAAAAGCTACGAGAATGGTATGGGATTTGCATTGCAAGAAGTATGAGGAGAGACTTGCTGACCTAAACATGTATACTCTGGAGGAAAGGAGAAACAGGGGTGATATGATACAGACGTTCAGATATTTGAAAGGTATTAATCCGCAAACAAATCTTTTCCGGAGATGCGAAGGCGGTAGAACGAGAGGACATGAAATGAGATTGAAGGGGGGCAGACTGAAGAAAAATGTCAGGAAGTATTTTTTCACAGAGAGAATAATGGATGCTTGGAATGCCGTCCCGCGGGAGGTGGTGGAGGTAACGGAATTCAAACATGCGTGGGATAAACATAAAAGAATCCTGTTCAGAGGGAATGGATCCTCAGGAGCTTAGCCGGTGGTGGGAGGCGGGGCTGGTGGTTGGGAGGCGGGGATAGTGCTGGGCAGACTTATACGGTCTGTGCCAGAGCCGGTGGTGGGAGGCGGGGCTGGTGGTTGAGAGGCGGGGATAGTGCTGGGCAGACTTACACGGTCTGTGCCCTGAAGAGGACAGATACAAATCAAGGTAAGGTATACACAAAAAGTAGCACATATGAGTTGATCTTGTTGGGCAGACTAGATGGACCGTGCAGGTCTTTTTCTGCCGTCATCTACTATGTTACTATCGGGCATGTTTTCAAAGTACTTAGCCTTCCAAAGTTTCATAGGTTTCTATGGAACTTTGGAAGGCTAAGTGCTTTGAAAATATGCCTCTATATGTGTGGAAAACTGAAATAATGTCCATCAGCAGATCAAAAAATGATCTGTAGTCCTAATCAATGCGAGAGCTCCAACGATTTTATTTCTTCCAAACTTATCTTCACTCTGAGGTGTTCTTCCATACACCCTTGGTGGTAAACTGTGTCTCGTATAAGTACTCAATAGCTGTTCATTGGGCAATCGGTGCCCATCCACCCATTGATGTGGTGTCTTGGCGTTAAGGATATAACCATCCAAATATCTTTTTAGGGCGCAATCCCGATATGCTCAATCAAATCCAGCTTCCATCAATTTCAAACTTGCTGAGCTGTTTCTGGGCTCAATATGCAAGAACCGGGTTACCACTGAGGGTATGTGGAAGAGAACTTCAGGGTGAAGATCAGTTTGGAAGGTATAAAATCGTTGGAGCTGTTGCATTGATTAGGACTACAGATCATTTTTGGATCTGCTGATGGACATTATTTCAGTTTTCTACACATATAGTTTTTGGGGGATATTAGTAGTATGTGTTGTGATCTTTTACAATAAATATTTGCATGAATTCTGTTTGCAGTCTGCTGTACTTTCTTTTTTGTGTTTATATTTTGTTGTTGTTATTTTGAACATTGTTTGAATTTTATATTGTACTAGTAAAAAAAGGCCCGTTTCGTAAACAAATGAAACGGGTGCTAGCAAGGCTATAGAGAGAGTGAGAGTGTGTATATGTATGTGTGTCTGTGTGTGTGTCTCTGTGTGAAAGAGTGTGTGCACAGGTAGAGTGAAAATGAAGAGACAGCAATGAAATTTTACATAGGACAGCTGAACCATTTGAGGCGTGTTTGTGTGTCAGTGTGAGAGAGAGTGTGTATACAGTGGTGGAAATAAGTATTTGATCCCTTGCTGATTTTGTAAGTTTGCCCACTGACAAAGACATGAGCAGCCCATAATTGAAGGGTAGGTTATTGGTAACAGTGAGAGATAGCACATCACAAATTAAATCCGGAAAATCACATTGTGGAAAGTATATGAATTTATTTGCATTCTGCAGAGGGAAATAAGTATTTGATCCCCCACCAACCAGTAAGAGATCTGGCCCCTACAGACCAGGTAGATGCTCCAAATCAACTCGTTACCTGCATGACAGACAGCTGTCGGCAATGGTCACCTGTATGAAAGACACCTGTCCACAGACTCAGTGAATCAGTCAGACTCTAACCTCTACAAAATGGCCAAGAGCAAGGAGCTGTCTAAGGATGTCAGGGACAAGATCATACACCTGCACAAGGCTGGAATGGGCTACAAAACCATCAGTAAGACGCTGGGCGAGAAGGAGACAACTGTTGGTGCCATAGTAAGAAAATGGAAGAAGTACAAAATGACTGTCAATCGACAAAGATCTGGGGCTCCACGCAAAATCTCACCTCGTGGGGTATCCTTGATCATGAGGAAGGTTAGAAATCAGCCTACAACTACAAGGGGGGAACTTGTCAATGATCTCAAGGCAGCTGGGACCACTGTCACCACGAAAACCATTGGTAACACATTACGACATAACGGATTGCAATCCTGCAGTGCCCGCAAGGTCCCCCTGCTCCGGAAGGCACATGTGACGGCCCGTCTGAAGTTTGCCAGTGAACACCTGGATGATGCCGAGAGTGATTGGGAGAAGGTGCTGTGGTCAGATGAGACAAAAATTGAGCTCTTTGGCATGAACTCAACTCGCCGTGTTTGGAGGAAGAGAAATGCTGCCTATGACCCAAAGAACACCGTCCCCACTGTCAAGCATGGAGGTGGAAATGTTATGTTTTGGGGGTGTTTCTCTGCTAAGGGCACAGGACTACTTCACCGCATCAATGGGAGAATGGATGGGGCCATGTACCGTACAATTCTGAGTGACAACCTCCTTCCCTCCGCCAGGGCCTTAAAAATGGGTCGTGGCTGGGTCTTCCAGCACGACAATGACCCAAAACATACAGCCAAGGCAACAAAGGAGTGGCTCAGGAAGAAGCACATTAGGGTCATGGAGTGGCCTAGCCAGTCACCAGACCTTAATCCCATTGAAAACTTATGGAGGGAGCTGAAGCTGCGAGTTGCCAAGCGACAGCCCAGAACTCTTAATGATTTAGAGATGATCTGCAAAGAGGAGTGGACCAAAATTCCTCCTGACATGTGTGCAAACCTCATCATCAACTACAGAAGACGTCCGACCGCTGTGCTTGCCAACAAGGGTTTTGCCACCAAGTATTAGGTCTTGTTTGCCAGAGGGATTAAATACTTATTTCCCTCTGCAGAATGCAAATAAATTCATATACTTTCCACAATGTGATTTTCCGGATTTAATTTGTGATGTGCTATCTCTCACTGTTACCAATAACCTACCCTTCAATTATGGGCTGCTCATGTCTTTGTCAGTGGGCAAACTTACAAAATCAGCAAGGGATCAAATACTTATTTCCCCCACTGTATGTGTGTGAGATAGAGACAGTGTAAGTGTGTGTGTGTGTGTGTGCGTGCGTCTGTGTGAAAAAGAGTGTGAAAGGGTAGGGTCAAAATAAAGAGACAGCATTATAATTGTACGTAGCACATCACAAACATTTGAGGCAGTTATTGCCTTATCTCCCCTGCCGCCCCCTCCATACCCAACGATTCGTTCCTTGTCTTCCATCCCCTCTGTGTCCCGTGTGTATGTGTGTGAGAGAGAGAGAGAGAGGTGCTAGCAGTCCCTGTGATAGTGGCTGGTCAGTTGCTCATTATAGCCAGTTAAGAGTGAGAGTGTGTGTGTATGTGCTGTTTTTTTTCCTTCCCTCATATGCCCTCCGTGTCCGTTGTTTGTGTGGAGAGCAGAGATCTATATGGTCCTTTTAGCGTTGCTGTTGACGTTGCGTAGCAACTGTGTGCTGCTGGTTTTCATTGTTCCGCGATGTGTCTTATGTCACGTTCCGTCGCTTAGTAACGGGTTCGCAATGTGATTGGTTGAGTGTCATTGGTCCGCCCTCAACGTCATGACGTTTTACATGGGGGGCGGGGCCAACACTCATGGGCGAATTCCTGGTTTCACCACCATGCATTTAGAACGTTGGGACTTGTGGAGGCTTCAGAACGTTGGAGGTGCGTTTGATATAGAGAGATATGATTGAAATGATCATATAATTTTGTTTCCTGTGTTATTTTGGCAATAAATAGATGTCATCTGTCTAATACTGACTCAGTAGATAGCATTTAGAGCGCTGGCTGACAATGAGGGACATAATCGAAAGTGGGTGCCCATCTCCATGGTCGGCCATGTGAAGGGGCGGGACAAACCGTATTTTCGAAAAAAGATGGGCGCCATCTTTTTTTCGATAATATGGGTTGTGCGGGGCAAATGCCTAGGATTTGGACGTTTTTGAGCTGGACGCTATCAGTTTTCAGCGATAATGGAAACCGAAGGCGCCCAGCTCAAAAATGAACAAATCCAAGGCATTGGGTCGTGGGAGGGGCCAGGATTCATAGTGCACTGGTCCCCCTCACATGCCAGGACACCAACTGGGCACCCTAGGGGGCACTTTTACAAATAAAAAAAAAATTTAAAATACCTCCCAGGTGCATAGCACCCTTCCCTTGTGTGCTGAGCCCCCCAAATCCCCCCCAAAACCTACTGCCCACAAGTCTACACCATTACCATAGCCCTAAGGGGTGCAGGGGGGCACCTACATGTGGGTACAGTGGGTTTTGGGGGGGGGGGGTTTGGAGGGCTCAACATTAACCAGCACAAGTGGAACAGGTAGGGGGGGATGGGCCTGGGTTCGCCTGCCTGACGTCCACTGCACCCACTAACAACTGCTCCAAGGGACCTGCATACTGCTGTCAGGGAGCTGGGTATGACATTTGAGGCTCGCATACAGGCTGTCAAAAAAAGTTTTTAAAGTTCTTTTTTGTGGTGGGAGGGGGTTAGTGACCACTGGGGGAGTCAGGGGAGGTCATCCCCGATTCCCTCCGGTGGTCATCTGGCCAGTTGGGGCACTTTTTTGGGACTTGGGTCGTGAAAAAAAAGGGTCCAGCAAAAGCGACCCAAATTCTCGCTTCTGCCGCCCTTTTTTTTTTTTTTTATCGGCCGAAGGCACCCATCTCTCCTCGGCCGATAAACATGCCCCAGTCCCACCTTCACCATGCCTCTGACACGCCCCCGTTAACTTTGTTTGTTCCCGCGATGGAGTGCAGTTGAAGACGCCCAAAATCGACTTTCGATTATACCGATTTGGGCGCCTTTGCGAGATGGGCGCTCCTCTCCTGATTTGGGTCGAAATATAGGCACCCATCACTTTCAAAAATAAGGCCGACTGTGACATAGTGGCATATCTCATAAGAACAGCCATACTGGGACCAGTGGTCCATCTAGCCCAGTATCTTGTTTCCAGCAGTGGCCAAGAAACCCAAATAGTAGCAACATTTCATGCTACCAATCCCAGAGCAGGTAGTGCCTTCCCCATGTCTGCCTCAATAGCAGACTATGGACTTTTCCTCCAGGACCTTGTCCAAATGTTTTTTAAACCCAGATAAGCTAACTGCTGTTACTGCATCCTCCAGCAGAGTTCCAGAGCTTAACTATTCATTGAGTGAAAAAAATATTTCCTCATATTTGTTTTAAAAGTATTTCCATGTAATTTCATTGAATGTCCTCTAGTCTTTGTACTTTTTGAAAGAGTAAAAAATCGATACACTTCTACTCGTTCTGCACCACTCAGGATTTTGTAGACCTCAATCTGATCTCTCCTCAGCAGTCTCTTTTATCAAGCTGAAGAGCCCTATATCCTCTTTAGCCTTTCCTCATATGAGAGGAGTTCCATCCCCTTTATAATTTTGTTCGCTGTTCTTTGAACCATTTCTAATTCTTCTATATATTTTTTGAGATATGGTGAATAGAACTGAACGCAGTACTCAAGGTGAGGTCGCACCATGGAATGATACAGAGGCATTATAGTATTCTTGGTCTTATTTGCCTCCCCTTTCCTAATAATTCCTTGCATCCTGTTTACTTTTGTGGCTGCTGCTGCTGTACACAGGGCAGAACATTTCAGTATATTGTCTACAATGACACCTAGATTGTTTTCTTGGGTTCTGACCCCCAAGGTGGGCCCTAGCATCAGATAACTATGATTCGGTTGTTCTTCCCAATGTGCATCAGTTTGCATTTGTCCACTTTAAATTTTATCTGCCATTTGGATGCCCATTCTTCCAATTTCCTAAGGTCTTCCTACAGCTTTTCACAGTCCGCATGTGTTTTAACAACCTTGAATAATTTTGTGTCATTTGCAAATTTAATCACCTTATTTGTGGTTTCAATTTTCAAATCATTTATAAATATGTTAAAAAGCATCGATCCAAGTACAGATCCCTGTGGCACTCCACTATTCACCTTTCTCCATTGAGAGAAATGGCCATTTAACTACCTTCTGTTTTCTGTCCAATAACCAATTCCTAAACCATAACAGAACATTTCCTCCTATCCCATGGCACTTTAAATTTCTCAGGTGTCTCTCATGAGGAACTTTGTCAAAAGCTTTCTGAAAATCTTGATACGCTACATCAACCGGCTCATCTTTATCGACATGTTTATTCACGTCGTTAAAGAAATGAAGCAAATTGGTGAGACGACTTCTCTTGGCTGAAACCATGCTGACTCTGTCCCTTTAAACCATGTTTGTCTTTATTTCTTGCCTATATGTCAGTGACCACACTGAAGTCAGGCTTACTGGTCTAATTTTTCCGGATCACCCCGAAATCCTTTTTAAAAAGCAACGTTACATTGGTCACCCTCCAATCTTTAGGTACTACAGACAATTTTAACAACAGGTTACAGATCACTAACATCAGATCTGCAATTTCAAGTTTGGGTTCTTTCAGTACCCTGGGGTGCATACCATCTGGTCCAGGTGATTTATCACTCTTTAACTTTTTGATTTGTCTTCCGGATTCACCAAGATTTTGTTCAGTTCCTCCGCATCGTCACCCTTGAAAACCATTTCCGGTACAGGTAGACCTTTCATCTTCTTCCATAAGGACTGAAGAAAGGAATTCATTCAGTCTACTACTACTACTATTTAGCATTTCTATAGCGCTACAAGGCGTACGCAGCGCTGCACAAACATAGAAGAAAGACAGTCCCTGCTCAAAGAGCTTACAATCTAATAGACAAAAAATAAAGTAATCAAATCAATTAATGTGAACGGGAAGGAGGAGAGGAGGGTAGGTGGAGGCGAGTGGTCCCCCTTGTCCTCCCTGAGTGCCCCCTTTTCTCCTTCATTATCTACCGTCATCGCAGGCTTTCTGTTTCTGATGTACCTGAAAAAGATGTTACTATGAGTTTTTGTGTCTGCAGCAAGTTTTTCTTCATATTCTCTTTTAGCCTTCTTTATCAATGCTTTAGATTTAAATTGACATTGCTTATGTTGCTTCTTATTTTCTTAATTCGGATCATTTTTCCATTCTTTGAAGGATGTTCTTCTGGCTTTAATAGCCTCTTTCACGTCACCTTTTAACCACTCTAGGTGTCGTTTGCTCTTCTTTCCACCTTTGTTAATATGTGGAATACGTCTGGTCTGGGCTTCCACGATGGTATTTTCAAACAATGTCTATGTCTGACTTAAAGTTCTAATCTTTGAGGATGATATTTTTAACTTCGTTTTAACCATTTTGTTCATTGTATTTTAGTTGCCCTTTCAAAAATTAAATGTTGCTACAGTAGATACCCTTAGTGATTTCACTCCAGATATCAGTTCAAATTTTATCGTGTTATGGACACTGTTAAGGACTAGATCTAAAATTGGGAAAGGGGAAAGGGAAATGGGACTTGATATACTGCCTTTCTGAGATTTTTTGCAACTACATTCAAAGCGGTTTACATATTTATTTATTTATTTATCCCACATTTCTTTGTCATCAAGCAGATGAAGCCATTACGTATAGGTTGTGTCCATCAACAAGCAGGGGGAGATAGAGAGCACTCAACTTTTTACAGTGCCTCATGGCCAGCTAGCTCCACTGCCTCTTCAGTATTCTCTATCTCCCCAAGTAGGGTGGCTGCAGCTTCTTCGAGCTCCATCAAAAATCTGCCTGGGGGTGGCTTCTGGCTTGCCAGTTGTTAGCCGGGGTGTTAGAGGCTATAGCAGCTTCACTTTGAAGGCACATAGGTCAGCCCTTTCCCTGCCTTACCCATGCCCCCGTGGATGTGGACATATTAGCTTGCTTTTCCCTGTCCTTTCCCACTCAGTGGATGCAGGCACGTTGGTTCGCCTTTCCCTGCCTTTCCCACTTATCTGAGCCTCCGGAGTGTTTTTATTTACCTCTTTTGCCTCTGCTTTCCTCACAGCGTTTAAAAAAAAAAAAATAAAGTCGTGTCGCGCTTTAGCGCAGCGATCTTGGAAAAGAGGTTTTTTTCTTGAGATTCTTCTGCAGGACTGGAGCTGTGATACTCGGTCTAGTGAGGTAAGAGTGTTTTCTGACTACTCCGGTGTGGGCCCGCAATCGGGACGTTTTTGGCGCGAACCGCTATTTTTGAAGTTTACCGCCGTTTTCGGCGATGGCTGCGGAGACTGTAAAGCGCTGTTCTAAGTGTGGCAAGCGCAAATCAGCAGCGGGGCTCTGTAATTCGTGCTGTTCAGATGGTAGAGCCGGCCCGAGCATGGCGAGCGGCGATCTGTTGTGCTCCGAGCTGGCAGCGGACGCCATTTTGGATTTTCCACATGGCGCGGCCTCCGTTGCGACGGAGAGCCCTGAATCCGGGGGTGGGGGTGGGGTGTGCTCTGAGTGAGGCTAATAATAGAGCTGATAGCCCTGGGCAGGATCCGGGCGGTCAGGGTTTTCTCCCCTGATTTTGTTTTAATGCTGCATAGGGCGTACATGCTTAAAAGAGCTCTTCTATAGGGATCTTCGGATCCTCTGCCTGCACCCCCCCCCCCCCCCCCCCCCCCCCCCCCGGTGGATCCTGGCCTTTTGGAGTTGGCTTTGTCTGTTTCTTATCCTGATAAACGCAGAAGGGCTAATTCTCCTTCTGAGTGTGGCGCACCCCACCCCCGTGGTCGGGCTATGATGATTCTGAGGGGTCTGGCAGAACTTCTTGGGCTGAGGAGCCAGAGTCGGGTGCAGAATTGCCACAGGAGCTTGATGATCCGTCTGCGGTGAGGATTTTCCACCGCGAGGAGCTGCCAGCACTTATTTCAGATGCCTTACAAGCTCTCTCGATTGAAGATCCTGGGAGTGGCACAGCCTCCGCTGTTAATCCAAGGATGGCTAGTACCAGAAAGCCTGCTCGAGCCTTTCCTTTGCATGACTCCATCCAAGAGCTTATTTCGGCTCAATGGGCTGACCCCGAGGGACCTTTGAAGGTTGCCAGGGCTATGGGGCAATTATACCCTCTGAGTGAGGAACATTTGGCTCACTTTGCAGTGCCTAAAGTGGGTGCCCTGGTCACGGCTGTGACAAAGAGAACTACCCTCCCTGTTGAAGGAGGTGTTGCCCTGAAGGATATTCAAGACCGCAGGCTTGATTCAGCTCTGAAGCGGTCCTTTGATTTGGCAGGTCTCACTGTTCGGGCGTCTGCATGCATTTGTTATGCTGCTAGAGCCTGCCTGGCTTGGTTACAGCAGGCAGTGGAAGAGCCCGGTGATGGAGCGGAGACCTTATCTGAAGTGGCTCCGCTGATGGAGTCGGCCTTGTCCTTTTTGGCTGACGCCTTTTATGATATGGTCAGCGCTTCGGCTAAACAAATGGCTGTAGCAGTGGCGGCTCGCCGCACTCTTTGGCTACGGCATTGGGCGGCGGACATGGCCTCTAAGCAAAGGTTGGTGAAGTTGCCCTTTCAAGGCCTTCTGTTTGGTGAGGAGCTGGAAAACATTGTTAAAGGCCTGGGGGATTCCAAACCTCAGCGCTTGCCCGAAGATAGGCCGAAGCCTTCCTCTAAGGTCAGGCGGTCCGCTCCTCTTACAGACTTCGCTTCCGTGAAGCTAGAAGGTACCGCCCGGGGCGTGCTGCTGGGTACACTTCGCGTGCCCGCTTTCAGCAGAGAAACTCCTTTCGCTCAGACAAACGTTCCACAGCTGCCGGTTCAAGGCCTGGAGTTCAGGGGCGACCCTTTCAATGATGGTGCGCTGGCCCCCTCCTCGTTTCCTGTCATCGGAGGAAGACTTTCCCTCTTTTTCGAGAAGTGGGCCAAAATCTCCGCAGATCAGTGGGTCTTGGACCTGATCAGAGACGGATACCGAATAGAGTTCGATGCCCCGGTGAGAGACGTGTTTGTGGAGTCCCGATGCGGTTCTGCCGCCAAACGGGCGGCGGTAGAGGAGACTTTCACAGTCTGTGCCAGATAGGGGCTGTGACCCTGGTGCCTCCCGCCGAACAAGGTTTAGGCCGCTACTCCATTTACTTTGTGGTGCCACGAAAAGGCGGGTCTTTTCGCCCGATCCTGGACTTAAAAGAGCTAAACAAGTCCTTAAGAGTGCGGCATTTTCACATGGAAACCCTGTGCTCCGTCATTGCGGCGGTACAGCCAGGAGAGTTTCTCACGTCTCTGGACCTGAAAGAAGCTTACTTGCACATACCAATTTGGCCCCCGCACCAGAAGTTTCTGCGGTTTGCGGTGTTGGGAAAACATTTCCAGTTTTGGGCCTTGCCTTTTGGCCTCGCCACAGCTCCCCGAACCTTCTGTAAGGTAATGGTGGTAGTAGCTGCCTTTCTCAGGCGAGAGGGTATCCGGGTTCACCCGTACCTAGACGACTGGCTCATCAGAGCAAACTCAGAAAAAGAGAGTCATCTAGCTACAGCCAGAGTGGTTTCAGTCCTTCAATCTTTGGGCAGGGTCGTCAATATGGCCAAAGTTACCTGACCCCCTCGCAATCTCTAGAATATTTGGGGGCCAGGTTCGACACAGCCTCAGGCTATGTGTTTCTTCCTGAGCAAAGGCGGTGCAAGCTTCAGAATCAGGTCCGTCTGCTCCTGAGGATGCCCCGCCCGCGAGCTTGGGACATTGTCCAGCTGTTGGGATCGATGACGCCACCTTGGAAGTGGTGCCATGGGTGAGAGCGCACCTGAGACCTCTACAGTATTCTCTACTTCAACGATGGTCTCCAGTATCTCAGGATTATCAGTGCAGACTTTCTTGGCTCCCTGCGGCCCGCCTCAGTATGGAGTGGTGGCTCTCGGACAGCATGTTGCGGCGGGGAATGCCGCTGGCGCTCCCCGATTGGTGCCTAGTGGTGACAGATGCCAGCCTGAAGGGCTGGGGCGCACATTGCCAGGGGAAGCATGCCCAGGGTCTGTGGACGCCCGATGAGTCGGAGTGGTCTATCAACCGCCTGGAGTTGAAAGCGGTGTTTCTGGCTCTTCTGGCCTTTCAAGTGACCCTGGAAGGATTGGCTGTCCGGGTGATGTCGGACAACACGATAGCAGTGGCCTACATAAATCGACAAGGCGGCACTCAGTGCAGAACTCTAGCCGCGCAGGCCGAACAAATTTGCCACTGGGCCGATCTGCATCTACAGTCCCTGTCAGCAGCTCACATTGCAGGTCAGAGCAACGTGCAAACCGACTATCTAAGCAGGCATCAGATCGATCCAGCGGAGTGGGAACTAGCAGACGATGTATTCCTGCAGATATGTGCCAAATGGGGCAAGCCAGTGATGGATCTTATGGCGACCAGTTCCAATGCCAAAGTCCCGTGCTGCTTCAGCAGACGGAGTGATCCTCGCTCTGCCGGGTTGGATGCCTTGGCTCAACCCTGGCCCCTGGGATTGCTGTATGTCTTCCCTCCGTGGCCCTTGATAGGGCGAGTGCTCCTGCGGATTCGGCTGCATCCAGGAGAAGTGGTGCTCATCGCCCCGGATTGGCCCAGGAGGCCTTGGTATGCGGACCTCCGACAGATGCTGTTGAAGGCTCCCTTTCCGTTACCTCTGGTTCCGCACCTGTTGTCACAGGGTCCGGTGGCCATGGAGGACGCCTGCCGCTTTGGTCTTATGGCATGGCGATTGAGAGGGCGCAATTCAGAGATAAAGGCTACTCTAATAAGGTACTTTCCACTCTCCTGCACGCCCGTAAGCGCTCCACTTTCGTGGCTTATGCCAGGATTTGGTGCCAGTTTGAAATCTGGTGTGTTTCAAGAGCGCTTTCTCCGTTGCGGACTCCTGTCTTGCCGATTCTGGACTTTTTGCAGGATGGTGTACACAAAGGCTTGGCCTATAATTCCCTGCGGGTGCAAGTGGCAGCATTGGCCTCCCTGCGTGGAAAGGTTGAAGGCGTGTCCTTAGCTGCTCATCCAGATGTGGCACAGTTTCTTAGAGGGGTGCTTCGGCTCCGTCCTCCCGTGCGGGCACCTTTTCCAGCTTGGAACCTGGGGTTAGTATTGAAAGCTCTTCAGGGGGCTCCCTTTGAACTGCTTTGGCGTGCTTCAGAGAAAGATTTGACACTGAAGGCCGTCTTTTTAGTGGCCATTACCTCGGCGAGACGGGTGTCAGAGCTCCAGGCGCTGTCCTGTAGAGACCCTTTTCTGCAATTCTCAGAGTCAGGGGTCACGGTTCGTACCGTGCCTTCCTTCATGCCTAAGGTGGTTTCAGCGTTTTACCTAAACCAGCCTGTTTTTCTTCCCTCCTTTGTTGAGGAGGAGTTTCCAGATTCATTTGGGCAGTTGCACCTTTTGGATGTGCGCAGGACTCTGTTGCAGTATCTACGAATTACAAATTCTTTCAGGACCTCTGATCATCTTTTTGTGCTGTTTGCAGGTCCTCGCAGAGGGTCTTCAGCGTCTAAAGCCACTATTGCCCATTGGCTCAAAGAAGCTATCTTTTCAGCATATCTGCTGTCTGGCCGGGCTCCGCCTGAAGCCTTTAAGGCACATTCCACAAGAGCGATTTCCTCTTCCTGGGCGGAAACTGGAGCACTATCTCTTCATGAGATTTGCAGGGCTGCAACATGGGCTTCTAAGCTCTCTTTCGCCCGACATTACAGGCTGGATGTGGCTGCCAGGAGGGATGCGCGTTTTGGAGCACAGGTGCTAGCGCGTGGTGTGGCTTGTTCCCACCCTATTTAGGGATTGCTTTGTTACATCCCATATGTAATGGCTTCATCTGCTTGATGACAAGGAAGGGAAAATTAGGTTCTTACCATGATAATTTTCTTTCCTTTAGTCATAGCAGATGAAGCCATGAGCCCTTCCTGTATGATTGTCTGTATTGCAGTGATTCTGATTTTAGGTGCTGTTCTTGTTTCCTGAAGTTATATTCCTTCCTTGGGGAGTTGGAAAACAGTCTTCAGGATTCTTGTTACAGTTATAGGAGGATGAGTTCATTCCCTCCAGTTCATGTTTTGGGAGGATGAGTTTATTCCCTCCAGGAGGATGCAAGTATTCCCTCCGTTTATACAAAGTGGAGGACGAGTTTATTCCCTCCAGGAGGATGAGTTTATTCCCTCCTTTTTTGAGTTTATGCCCTTGTTAAGGGGCCATCGTTTGCTGTGAGGAAAGTTCATGTTATTCCCATTGCGGTTTGCCATACTGCTTTGGAAGCTTCAAATACTGAAGAGGCAGTGGAGCTAGCTGGCCATGAGGCACTGTGAAAAGTTGAGTGCTCTCTATCTCCCCCTGCTGGTTGATGGACACAACCCATACGTAATGGTTTCATCTGCTATGACTAAAGGAAAGAAAATTATCATGGTAGGAACCTAATTTTCCATTATGCATTTTAGCTTCCAAAGAGAGAAGAACATTTGTCTGGTGGTAGAGATTGTTTGCTGCTCCAGGGTTAAGTGCCTGTCCACAATTACACCTAATATTTTTAGTGACTCGGAGATCGGTAAGGCAAGCTCAGGCGTGATTAATGTGGAGGTCGTAAACTTGTTATAGGGTGTGGAGAGGATGAGGCAATGTGTTTTCTCAGCATTTAATTTGAATTTAAGAGTGTTGGCCTAATCCAGCATTGTACACAACCCAAGCTGTATTTCACTGGTTATTTCGCTCGTCTGTTTTAAAAAGAATAGAGATAGTGATGTCATCCGCATAAATAAATGGGTCGAGACCTAGTTTGGAAAGGGTTGTGGCCAGAGGAGCTAACATTAGGTTGAAGTGCGTTGGGGAAAGCGGTGAGCCCTGAGGCACACCACAGTCTGCTTTCCAGCGAGGCGATAAGCTTGAGTTAGAGCTAACTTGGTATGTCCTGGTGGTTAAGAAACCCTTCAGCCATGCTAATACATTTCCACTGAGACCAAAGTAGTCAAGGAGCTGAAGCAGGATGTCATGGCTCACCATTTCAAAAGCACTAGACATGTCGAATTCTCTTTCCTACAGCTATTCCCTTTTTAAAGTTGGTCAGGAGGGTGACAAGCACGGTTTCGGTATTATGGAGTGGACGGAATCCTGATTGTGACTCATGCAATATATTAAATTTTTCAAAGTATTCCTTGAGCTGTTTGTATACCATGCTCTCCATTAATTTAATGAAAAGCGGAATAGATGCAATTGGCCGATAGTTTGCAAGATCCTGGCTGCTTTTCTTGACATCTTTGGGAATCGGGGCAAGTAGGGTGTTTCCAAAAATTTCAGGGAACAAGCCAATACCAATCAGCTATGAAGCAGCAATGAGCACATTTGAGTAGATAGTTAGGACAAGCATCTAATTTACAAAATTTACTGGATAGCCTATGGACCTCCTGTTTGACAGAATCTACTGTAAGAGCTGCGAAGAGAGAGAACAATTGGTCTGCTGGGTGCTCACCTAAACTCGGTTCCAGGGCACTTAGAAAATCACTTACACACAAACTACTCTGTGCTAGGGAATTCTTCAATTTTAAGAGCTTGTCTTTGAAAAACTTGGCCAAAATTGCAGCAGGAGGAATACCTTTTTGAGCAGATGTGAGCGCTGTAGTATCCATTAGTTTGTTAACGAAAGAGTAGAGTTGTTTCAAATCTTTGTAATCTGGGCCTATTTTAGATTTATAGTAAAGTTTCTTTGAGTGTCTGATAGCATATTTATACTTTCTCTGAGATTTCTTTCATGCATTTAGATTTTGAGTGTCCTGGTGCTTTCTCCAGGGCCTTTCGAGTCTTCTGCATGTGGTCTTGAGTTGTTTAAGATCATCATTAAACTATGGTGCAGCAGCAGACCGTTTTGTAGACTTAGCTCTGAGTGGAGCAATGGCGTCCAAGATTCTTCTACATCGTGTGTCCCAATTTGCAAAGAAGTTAACGGAATCCACCGGCTCAGGCCAATCTGTCTCATACATTAACTGCCAGAATTCCTTGGGGTCGATATAACCTCTAGTGTAATAAGTTGTTCGATTTCGGGAGTATGGTGGGCCTTTCACCTGCCATGAGATGTTGCAGTTTAGCTTAAAATGATCCGACCAAGGAATTGCTGACCAATTAGCATAGGTTATATGCAAAGTGTGGTCATCGGCTGATTTTAGGGAGAGGAGGTCAAGCGTGTGGCCTTTTGAATGGATTGCTAGGTGATTCCAGCAGGAAAAATCCCAGGATTGGAGAAAGCCCAGGCAGTCTCTCCTGTCGGAAGACAAATAGTTTTCTAGATGCAGATTAATATCACCCAGAATAAGTATATTAGAGCTGACCAAGCATGCGCTGTATACAAAATCTGCAAAAATAGGCTGTGCCTCGTTCCATTTGCTAGGCGGTTTATATAATAAGACACAGGTCAGATCACTAGATAAGGTTTTATTGAAGATTCTGATAGAAGTGATTTCAAGTTGCGGCGAAATAGAGGCTGCAATGGGTTCTATTACGAAGTTGGAGTGATAAATTAGGGCAATACCTCCTCCTCTCCTCCCAGACCGTGGCCAGTGGACAAGTTTATAGCCCAAGGGGCATAAGTCGAGCAAAACAGGATCAGATTGTTTAGGGATCCAGGTTTCTGAGATAAAGACCAGGTCTAGGTTATCTGACACAATCCAGTCTGTGATAATTGCAGCTTTATTGACCACAGATCTGGCATTAACATAGCCAATTAGGATGGTTGAATAAGAGGTATGCGAAGGATAGATTTTAACAAGCTTATGGCCCTTGGCAGGGATGCTATTGAAATGGTAATTTTTGCCACGGAATAGATGTTTGACATTATATGTGGAAGAGCTACATGGTAACCTATATGGATTATGAATAATGGGGAATAAAGTTGTTGTTGGTTGTAGGGATGGTAAGTGAGAGGTAAACTAAAGAAAGAAATGTACAAGGGGAGAAAAGTTTAAACATGTTCATTTGGAGTCCACTAGAGTCAGTTGGCATTCAAACTGGCATCAACCGCCACAGAAAGTATTATGGCAAATGCAATATGCCGGTAGATACTAAATCCTTCCAGAGTAGCTGCAGAGGGCAGCAAACACAGTCAGCAGTCTCAAGCCAGAAGTCGATCACCAATCAGATGAAGAGGGTGTGGTGAGGTGAAGAAAATCCACAGCCAGTCAGCAACTCAGGGACGTCAGCAGGATCAAGCCCAAAAGTCCAGATAGCGATGGAGGGTTAAGTGACTTGCCCAGAGTCACAAGGAGCTGCAGTGGGAATCGAACTCAGTTCCCCAGGATCAAAGTCCACTGCACTAACTACTAGGCTACTCCCCCTTTTTTCAGTTCTTGGACCAGTTACTCCAAGAAGCAATCATTTATTACGTCTAGGAATTTTACTCCCTCACACTCCCTGATGTAACATTTATTAATAAAATTGTTTATTATCGAACATCCTCCAGTTTCTGGTATCCTTGGTCGCTCTCCCACTTCTTTTACACTATTGTTTTTACCGTGGGGCGTTTGAGTTCTCCGCTTTCTTGGCGGATTTCCTCTCACTGTAACATTTATCCAGTCAATATTGGGGTAATTTTTGTGAGGAAGTCATGTGAGAGCAGTTTTAATTAAGAAAGTAGCTCTTTTCCGATTGTTTCTTTATGAGAGTTTGGGTCCATTGATACTTTATGCGTAATTGTACCTGTTGCCCTAATGGTTAATATGTAAAGGTAGTCTCTTCTATTCTAGTTGGTGTGCTGTATCAGTGATCATTTATTTAAAAAAAAAAAAAAAAAGATTTCTTATCTGTATTATCTAACAATCTAAGGGGTTTTTTTTTTTTACCTAAAGCTTATCTTGAGTTATCTGCCTCAGGGCCCATGTTGTTCATATGGGTCCTGCTGCAGATAACTCGAGCTAAGCTTTAGTAAAAGACTCCCTAAGGCCTTGATGCAGTATACCTGTTGTATACTGCCTTGGGTGAATCTCTTCATAAAGGTTGCTAATAAACCCCAATAAATAAATAAGTGGTATGTTAGAACAGTGCACCAAGCTTCAGCACACAGTGTTCTAATGCAGGTACTAAAAAAACTTTTACTTCTGGTACAGTAAACAAATGACATACAAATTACAGTGGCTATAAAAAAATGTGCACTGATAAAACAAAAAGCAGTGCACACTGCTACAGAAATTTACTGCATCGTGAGTAAATCCTTCCTGTCCGTGCAGGAGTGGATCTTGGAAGAGAGACATTAAAAAAAAATAAAAAAGGTCAGTAGGCTGGACTCCCAAATAACCACCTTCTTCCCCATTCACAGATGATATTCCCAGACCCTCCCTTCAAATTTCCTCTTCCCTGGGGCTATCTGGTTCAGGGAAACCTGAGAGCCTCTCATGAAGCTAGATATCCGCCCTACCAAGTATACTTACTTGGTCCAGGAAGGTATCCAAGAAGTATCCATCTCTCACCACCACCATTTTGAAAAATGGCAGTGCTTGACCCCTAGAGATTCGTCCCAGTGCACCACTGGGGTCAGTCTGACAAATAGGGCAATACTTCCCAATAGGGGAGGCATTGCCTTATTTACAGACTGATGCTAGTGATGTGTCCTGACTCATGAACAGGGGGTAAGGTGCTGTCCCTTTTAAGGTAGTGGCAGTAAGAGGGAGATGCCACTGGGCACCTCCTTGGATCTGGTAATTGGGAGGAGCTAGCTACATCACAGGCTCCCTAGTCCAGGGTTTCGCTGTACCAGTACCCTGTACCAGAGTCTGGGTGGGGGTGGCAACCAGGCCCACTTGGTCCACAAGGCATCTGAGATGAAATTAATTTAATATCAGATGACCCTTTTGTTCCTTCACTGCATCTTTACTCCACCTGATGATTCAGGCATAATCTGTTGAATTACATATATGCTTTTATAGCCTTAATATTTAGGGAAACATGTTTAATTGCAGACATGAGAGGATTATGCTGACATGAAAAATTGCAGGTCTTCAGCATATAGTCAGTAATTGACTCAAACCTATCAGTAGATATAAATGTGGAACAATATAGTGGTAAGACAGATCCCCAAGGAATGGATAAAGAGAACCAGGTAGAACAATAATTGCCCAATCTAACCTGTTGGAAACAATTAGAGTGGCTCAAAATTAATCCAGTACAATACCTGAAATACCAATGGATACAAGTAATTCTGTTCTTGTAATTGGTTAAGTACCACATTCTCAATAACTTTTGCTTTAAAAAGAAGAGGAGATACGGGCTGAAAATTATTAGTGTTCAGGCGATCGATTTAGAACTCTTTTAAACAGGACAAATAGATGCCTTCAAGGACTCTGGTAGGCTCCCCTCACTTACGGGTCCTTTAAGCTGCGGTAAAAGGGGCCTGCGCTAGCGTCAGTGCATGTTTTTGATGCACGCTGAGTCCCCCTTTTACTGCAGCAGGTAAAAGGCTGTCTTTTTTTTCAACAAGAAATGGCCATGTGGTAAGTGAACCACTTACCATGCGGCCATTTGGGGGGGGGAGCACTTACCGCAAATGGCGCTCACTGGGGGTGGGAACTACTGCTGGGCTCCTGTGGTAGCCTGGCGGTAGTTCTGGATTGCTGTGCGGCAAGACTATTGCTGCCCGCCAACCCTTTAGTAAAAGAACTCCTTAGAGACTTAACAATAATGGTTACTGAATCTGCAGTATCAACATGCAGCAGATCAATAATATAAAGTAGTTGGACATTTGTTGGCATGCCAAAGGTCTAAGTGTTTTTTTTAAATAATAAATTTGGGAGCATTATAGCTATATTCAGCAATGTGTGTAATACGATATATGCAGTGGAAAGGGTCACTGCAGCCGCTCCTCCTCTCCCCTCCATGTCACTGCCCCTGCTGGAAGACCCCGGAGGAGCGCAGCGACGTCAGAGGGGAGAGGAGGAGCGGCTGCAGAGATGATAACCAATGCCAGATGGCTGTCTACGGAGCCGTGTTTCAGGTTTAAAATCTTTTTTGGACTTTTTTCTTTTTGTACCAGCCGCTGCTGCTCAACAGGAGACGCAGCAGCGGCCGGACAGCTTAGTATTGGCGGCTGCGGGTGGCGAGGGGGTTGATGTGCCCGAGGGGGGGGTAGGGGCTTAGGTGATGCGCTGGGGGGGTAGGGGTTTGGGTGATGCGCCGAGGGGGAGGGGAGGGTCGCTGGACATGGGTGGCTGGAGGGGGGCAGGGGAGGGGAGGGTCGCTGGACATGGGTGGCTGCAGGGGGAAAGGAGGGTCGCTGGATATGGATGGCTGTGGGGGGGGCAGGGAAGAGGGAGGTGGGGAGGGGGTCCTGAGACCAGATGGGTGGCTGCAGGGGAGGGCAGGGGAGACAGAAGGGACGCTGCAGGGGGGGGCAGAGGGAGAGGAGGGTCACTGGACATGGGTGGCTGCAGGGGGGGCAGGGGAGAGAGGTGGGTCGCTGGACATGGGTGGCTACAGGGGGGGCAAGGGGAAAGGAGAGGAGGGTCGTTGGACATGGATGGCTGCAGGGGGGCAGGGGAGAGGAGGGTCACTGGACATGGGTAGCTGCAGGGGGAGAGGAGGGTTGCTGGACATGGGTGGCTGCAGGGGGGGCAGGGGGAGAGGAGAGTCGCTGGACATGGGTGGCTGCAGGGGGATCAGGGGAGAGAGGATGGCCGCTGCACATGCGTGGCTGCAGGGGCAGAGGAGGGTTGGTGGGGAGGGGGTCCTGAGACCAGATGGGTGGCTGCAGGGGGGGCAGGGGAGACAGGAAGGACGCTGCAGGGGAGGGGATTACCTTGCTAGCGCCCGTTTCATTGCCTACCGAAACGGGCCTTTTATACTAGTACTATATAAAATTTGGGGATATATGTTTGACTTGAATATGGAGAAACCAGACATAACTTATATGTATAGCACCAATATTCGTAGAGCCCTGATATTAAGTGATTCCATGTAGAAAGATACATATAATTATACATAAAGCTTATAGTAATATATTCAGTGGCATTGGCTGTGCATACAGCGCAGCTGAATATAGGAATAATTTGAAATGACTAGCTTACACATTTAGAATTTCTCCAGGTGTTTTACTGAAAATTGACCTGAAGGATTTTAAAGCAGATGTCAAAAAAGATTCAGAGTACTACAAGAGTTATTCGAGGCCGGGACAACATCCTGCATCTATTTGTCAGTAACAAATTAAAATTTATCCTGTTTTGTATCAATCAATGTGTTATCTCTAGGTTTAAGGTACAATGAGCCCCATCTTATATAGAAAGTAGAGATTGGAATTGAGATGTCCATGTGGGGACATGCTCAGTTCCAGTGGTATTTTAGAAAAGTCTGCTGATGCAGAGCCTTTTCTAAAATAACTGAAAGAGTGCACAAGTATTTGCCAGCATGTGCTGGGGGAGCAGCGATTTTACAAATGTACATATTGAAAAAATGAACTGCACAAAAATTGACAGCTTCCATATGGAGGTGGTGGCACCACCTACGTATAGCGCTGCATATGTCTACACCTCTTCCCTGGGCTTCCTGATCTCATCTCATGGTTTCCAATATCATCTTTATGCTGACGACACCCAGCTTTATCTCTCCACACCAGACATCACTGCGGAAACCCAGGCCAAAGTATCGGCCTGCTTATCCGACATTGCTGCCTGGATGTCCAACTGCCACCTAAAACTGAACATGGCCAAGACCGAGCTTATTATCTTCCCACCCAAACCCACCTCCTCTCCCTCCACTCTCTATCTCAGTTGATAACACCCTCATCGTCCCCGTCTCATCTGCCCGCAACCTTGGAGTCATCTTCGACTCCTCCCTCTCCTTCTCTGCGCATATCCAGCAGATAACCAAGACCTGTCGCTTCTTCCTCTATAACATTAGCAAAATTCGCCCTTTCCTCTCTGAGCACACCACCCGAACTCTCATCCACTCTCTCATTACCTCTCGCCTTGACTACTGCAACCTACTTCTCACTGGCCTCCCACTTAACCATCTATCCCCCCTTCAGTCCGTTCAGAACTCTGCTGCACGTCTTATCTTCCGCCTTGACCGATATACTCATATCACTCCTCTCCTCAAGTCACTTCACTGGCTTACGATCAGATACCGCATACAGTTCAAGCTTCTCCTACTAACCTACAAATGCACTTGATCTGCAGCCCCTCCTTACCTCTTTACCCTCATCTCCCCTTACGTTCCTACCTGCAACCTCCGCTCTCAAGACAAATCCCTCCTTTCAGTACCCTTCTCCACCACTGCCAACTCCAGGCTCCACCCTTTCTGCCTCGCCTCACCCCACGCCTGGAACAAACTCCCTGAGCCCATACGCCAGGCCCCCTCCCTGCCCATCTTCAAATCCTTGCTCAAAGCCCACCTCTTCAATGTCGCCGTCGGCACCTAACCATTATACCTCTATTCAGGAAATCTAGACTGCCCCAACTTGACATTTCATCCTTTAGATTGTGAGCTCCTTTGAGCAGGGACTGTCCTTTGTTAAACTGTACAGCGCTGCGTAACCCTAGTAGCGCTCTAGAAATGTTAAGTAGTAGTAGTAGTGCTATAGAAATGATTATTAGTACTTCCACGTGGAAGTGGCACCACTTAGAAGTGCAGATTGTCACTTCCCCATTTTACAAACCTATACGTTTAAGTGCTGCCAGTTAAGTTGTGAGGCTGCAATCAACTTTGTTTATTTCCACCTCCATAATAAAACACTAAGGGGATTAAGGAGAATGACTCCTTTAATACCTGGGCTGAAAAGAGCGATTTGTTAAAACCTATGTATGTCTTTGATCTAGTATAGAGCACAACATGGAGACTTTTCACCACACACACACATTCCCTTTGTAAAATGGGGGGTACACTTGTAGATTGTAGTTCCATCCAAGTTATGCCCAAACCACACCACCTTGAATTCTCTGCATGATGTGGATCTCCACATATAAATAGCAGCTTTCTAAAATTGGTCTTTGCAGTGTATGCAATATGCATGTGTATTTATATGCGGATATGTTTCTAAAATATTGGCCAGTACCTGCAAGAAAATTGGTACCAATGTTTACCACTTTACTCTGTAATATCAGCAGATTGTTAGCGTTGGATCAGGATTTGTTCATAGGCAGATTTTTCTCAAGATGTTAATTTCTTATCTCACTAATCCCACACTTTGACAGTAATGACCTTGCTGGACAACTTGTGTGTGTTCTGCTAGGTGAATGAGAGCCGTACACATTAAAGTGTACATATGCACATATTTTATCTCACAGACCTACACCTAGCATTTTATTTTACTATATGTGAAATCATATTCTAGCTTTCAGCAGGTATCTGATCTTATGAGATATCAAGTTAAGCAGGCATACCAGGGTTTGAATAGAAGACTCCAAAGCACACTGGGCATTACTGGTCGGATTGTTGGTGGGTTTTGGTTTGGGTTTTTGTTGAAGTTGCTGTTATATAATGAATTGTAAACTGCCGTGATGTGCTTTATGTTGAAAGGCGGTCGTGAAAAATTATAGTTATCTACCTATTCTTTCTTCTGAGCCATGTTGACCCAACATTCCAGCACAATGTTTGGGAACAATAAATCCTGCAGGTACCATCGTTTATATAAAATATTTAAACCAAACTAATCAGGCTTAGAAATAACTCTGTCCCAAATTATGTTTGATATAATAAATAATACAGCATCCTTAGAAAACTTGGTAAATTACATGCTGAAAAGTCTGAATATAGCATTATAGATCTGATGGATAGTCCTGGATGTTTATTTGCCTTAAATAATTGGGTCTGTGGTTTAATGTATTAGAAACTCTTACGTAAATTACAGAGAAAGGATCTTTGAACTCCATTGCAATTTATTCTAAGTGCTGTGTTTTATATCCAATTTTAGACAGGCAGGTTTGAACAAAATATTTGTACACTAGTAAAGGAGGCCCGTTTCTGGAGCAAATGAAACGGGCGCTAGCAAGGTTTTCCTCCCCAACACCCCCCCCCCTCCCTCTCTCCCTATCTACCTGCTGACCCCTTCGTTGTTCTGACGCCATTGCTCTGCACCTCCTGAACGCACCGTACGCCATTGCTCCGCCCTCGGTGTGTGACGCCATTGCTCCACTCTCGACGTCATCACGTGTGACGCGAGGGCGGGGCCCCGAGACTTGGCGATTTCGGTGGCTTCACCACCACGAACCCTTCGAACCCGTCTTGAAGGAAGTGACGGAAGTGACGTCAGTGTCTTCAGAACGTTGAGGGTGAATTTTATTATATAAGATATGGATATGTAGGTATAAGGTCAGAAAATAAGTATTAACTTAATACATTTGTATCTAGATTTAAAGGGAAGCCTTATAGAAATGGTAAGCAACCATGCCTCTCCATCATATGAGCAAAATGAGCCAGGCAAGTTGAAGACTTAACTTGTAGCTATATCAGGATAAATCTTCGATTCTCCTTAAAAAAGGACATGACTTTATATAATATCTGGATCTAGGGTTGCCAGTCATCCTGGGTTGATTAAACATACTCATCCAGTCCTGGTTTGCCCTCATTGCCTGCTTGGATTCTGTTTATAAGGCAAGGGTCCTCAAATTCAGTCCTTGAGGTTCACATCCCAGCCTGGTTTTCAGGATTTCCACAATGAATATGTATGAGATCTATTTGCATTCACTTTTCCCATTTCATTCAAATAGATCTCATGCATATTCATTGTGGATATCCTGAAAACCAGGTTGGGTTATAGACTTCGAGAACTGGATTTGAAGGACCCCTGTTATAAGGGAACTCTTCAGGATAGTCAGAGCTATGATGTCCTGCATACAATGGGGCAAAACCAGGACTAGATCAGTCTGTTAATTGGGATAAGACAACCATATATGAATACCATACAGTTGTGGATCCACTTACCCCTGCAGCATCTAAGTTATAGAAATCTGAGGCCTCCACCTTCTACAAATGAAATGGTGGGTTTAGCTCTGGCCACCTTGTTGGGCAGACTGAATGGATTGTGTAGGTCTTTTTCTGTCGTCATTTATGGTGTTAGTGTTAAATTCGAGCTCTTTCCCAACATGCATGATTAGGCTGTCATTGGCGCTGCCCCAGCATTTTATACATTTTCTGGCAAATCATAAATCTATTTTCTTTGTTTTGCTAGGCTCCGATGCTCAAAACTCTAGCACTGTTCCAAATAGCGCCGTAAAAATACCACCGGAACAGCGTAGAAGAGCAATGCCATAATTCTCAACGCTAATGAAATGCAAATATAGGCGCGCTCCTAACTGAGTATTAGGGAGTTCGGCAGGAGAATTGTGCTGGCGCACGTACAGAGTTCTGTGGTATGCTTGGCTCCTGTGCGCAAGCACCTGGTAAAACCTGAATGTGATGCACATATTGGCATCTGTTTTCTGCAGCCTGAATATAAACATTTTTAATTTTTTTAAGGTTGGATGCTTATATTTAGATGCAGGAAACAGATACCAATGTCTGCTTTCACTAGGCATTTACATTTTTTTTTTTTAACATGGACTCTTTAAATTTAGACGCAGAAAACAGACACCAATGTGTGCTTTCGGTTGGGTCTGCTGTATCTCACCAGCGTAAGGGCTTGCACAGGCTTCCTTCTGCTTTCAAAAGCAATCAAAACTGGAAGATTTTGCAGAAAGAATCATGAGAATGCCTCTCTTCCAACACCCTAACGCCTGCTCTGACCTGGCGTTATTTTTTGTAGTGGTAAGGCAGTTTTGTTTTGGGTGCTCTTTTCTGAGCATTGGGGAGGAATACAAAATTCCTTAGCATCCCTCCAGACCGGACCAGGATTGGGACTGATGGGTTGTGCTCGCCTACCAGCAGGTGGAGACTGAGAAAAAACTCTGACTCTAGAGAGCCAATAGGAGCCCTGGCCATGTGACCTTAGCCTCAGTATTTTCTCAGTCTCCCAGCAGGTAGGAAGTGAGCCCATTAGTCTCTCTCCTTTTCTCTTTAGATATTACAGATATTTGTGATAATTCTTCTGTGCCTGGAATCTTATTTAGAGGCTTGACAGGGTTTCCTTTCTCTTCTTTCTTTGACAGCCTCGGGGGTGTTAAACTCGGGTGTCTCGAGTCCACCCCCCTTCCTCCCCATCTCCCTGGCTTAGCAGGGAAGGGCCGTCCCTTTCTCTGGAAAGGTGTACCGTCTTTGGGAGAGGCAGCCACTTTTAACAGGCAGCTGCTTTAAAAGAATTAAATCAAATAAAAGGAAATTCAAAGAAGCAGCCTTTCTTTCCCCAGACTTCTAACGAGCAGGCAGCTCCAGTGTTTTATTATAATTGAGGGGTTATAAAAAAAAAAAAAGAAGAAAATAATTTAGTGTCTGAGACTTTAAACAGCGATTTTTCTCGTCAGATTTAATTTCCTCCATTTTCTTGCGTTTTGGCGGCAGCAGTTTAAACAAATGAAAAAAAAAAAGAAAAGAAAGGTGCGAACCGCGTAAGCGCAGCCACCTGTTTTTTCCGATATGGCTTAAAAGTTCAAACAGCTGCTGTCGGTCAGCATCGCGCAGTTCACGCAGCCGGAACGTGTAAATTTTACTCTCCCTTCTAGGTTTCTTCGGGTCCGGTGCTGCCTCCGGTTTTTTCGGGGCCTTTTTCGCCGGCTGTTGTTTTTTCGCCGTTCCACTGGGCTCCACTTGTTCGGAGGTGTCAGGCGCGCTGTCGATCGCCACGGGGCCAGTGGCGCAAACGGCGGCCATTTTGTTTCTCCCTCCATCTTATCAGTCGGGGATCTCTCTGCTGAAGGTAAGGCTGCAGTTCATAGAGCAGTTCGGCTCCAAGATGTGTACACTTTTGTATGTGCTGAACGGCGTATTCTAAAATGCTCTTCACATCAGCAGGCAATATTTGGTTGAAAGGGGGCTCCTTTCATATATAGATATATAACAAGCTTTTCTTCTTTTAAATTTCTATGTATCACGGGGCTGTTAACACTAGTTTTTTCTGGTGCTCGGTCATTTTTCATTGCCTGGTGGAAAATCTACATCTTATCATAATATAATTCATTTCAAGCATTTTCCTCAATAGCTGTAGTATTATACAGTGTTTTAAGAACTTTAGAAACTTTCTCTATAGGCATAGAGTAAATTTCTGACTTTCTCATTCCCTGGTGAATAGGACTACATTGTCTAAGAGTCAATTGATTGGTACTTTGCAATTCTGACCATAATATCTTAGTTCCTTTCAAGCATTTTACTCCATGCCTATGATGTTATATAGTGTTTTAAGAACTTAACAGACAATCACTCTCAATGGCTGTAGTGTTATACAGTGTTTTCTTTTTCCGACTTTAAGAAGCCTTCTCTAGAGGCATACAGTATATTGTTCAGATGCCATGGGGATATATCAGCTCTTTCATATTCTCTGAGGGACAGTCCTGTCTACCAAGCTCCCAATCACTCAGCTGCCTTAGCAGGCATGCTTTATTCATGTCTTCCCTTCTTTTCCAACTGCCTTGAAGCCTCTCATATTTCATTTTAGCTTTCTTCTGGTTTTTACGGGACATATGGTCACTTAGAGAATAAAGTCATCCTTTCACTTAAAGATAGTGGACGGTCCTCAAACCATCTACTCGTGTTTGTCTCTACTCTATCAGTTCAGCATTGGCAGATTATAAACATCCTGGTTTGGTCCAGTATGCCTATACATACCATCTGCTATCTCTTCCTCTTCCTTAGAGACCTGATGTTATATCAAGCTTTCTTGAATTCAGATACAGTCTTGTCTACACTGCCTTCACCAAGTGGCTGTGGCACAACTTCACTTTTTTCGTTACAGGTAATTTCCAAGTTTGTCCTTTGGAGTGAAGGCGCATAGAATGAAAATGAGTGTTCTTTCAATTGGAAGGGGATTCACTCACTTCCTGTGTATTTATGCCATAGGTACATAAGTATGGTTCTCCGAGGACAAGCAGGCTGCTTGTTCTCACTGATGGGTGACGTCCACGGCAGCCCCTCCAATCGGAAACTTCACTAGCAAAGTCCTTTGCTAGCCCTCGCGCGCCCGCGCGCACCGCGCATGCGCGGCCGTCTTCCCGCCCGAAACCGGCTCGAGCCGGCCAGTCTTCTTTTGTCCGCACTCGGTACGGTCGTGTTTTCGCCGTGTCGAGCCCCGGAAAGTCGACCTCGCGCGTCCAATTTGTTTTGAACGTGTTTTTTTTCCTTCGGGAAAGCTTTGTCCTAGTCGGGAAGTGCTCCGGAAACCCCCCGCCGGGTTTCGTGTAAATCCTCCCCGTACTTCCAGCTTTTTTGCCCCGGTAAGTTTTCTTTCGTCGTCGGGGTAGGCCTCTTTTCGGCCTCGGTCGAGATTTTTTCTCCCTCTAAATTTGGTGCTTCAAATTTCGCCATTTCGGCTTTTGATTTCGCCGGCGTGATTTTTCCGCCCATGACATCGAAGCCTTCCAGCGGCTTCAAGAAGTGCACCCAGTGCGCCCGGGTTATCTCGCTCACTGATCGACACTCGTCGTGTCTTCAGTGTCTGGGGGCCGAGCACCGCCCTCAGAACTGCAGTCTGTGTTCCCTGCTTCAAAGGCGGACTCAGGTAGCGAGACTAGCCCAGTGGAACGTGTTGTTCTCGGGCTCTTCGTCGGCATCGGCACCGGGATCTTCGAGTGCATCGACGTCGTCAGCGTCCAGACCTTCTTCCTCGGCCGCCCCTGCATCGAGTGCATCGAGGCATCGGGCCTCTGCATCGGCGCCGAGACATCGGATAGCTGCATCGACGTCGGTGGTACCAGGACCTCGTCTGCTGATGTCGTCGGACGGTGGTGCATCGGGTGGAGTGCAGGTGAGGGCTGTCCATTCCCCTGCTGGTGGCGGTGAGCCCTCGGGTGGGTCTCCGCCTACCCTGAGGGCTCCTGCGGTACAGCCCCCCCGAGATCGACCTTCTTCAGTCTCGGCCCCGAGGAAGCGACGGATGGATTCGACGTCCTCCTCGTCGGTGCCGGGGAGCTCCGGTGACATGCTTCGGAAGAAATCGAAGAAGCATCGACACCGGTCTCCTCCCCGTGTCGGCACCGAGAGCTCTGGGTCGCCGAGGGATTCGGCACCCAGCAGGCATCGGCACCGAGAGGACCGCTCACCCTCTGTTCAGGAGGTGTCGATGCGCTCCGCTCTGGACAGCCCGGAACAGCCTCCACGCCCGGAACAGGTACTGACGTCGACGCCTGCATCGACCTCTCAGCCTTTCTCTGCAGCCGCTCTAAACGAGAGCCTCCGGGCCGTTCTCCCAGAGATTCTGGGAGAGCTGTTGCGCCCTACCCCTCCGGTACCGGCGGTGCTTGCGCCACCGGTACCGTCGAGCGTGGCGCCGGCTGGCCCATCGCCCAGGTTGAGGTCCCCGACGTCGGTACCGCGTGCGGTACCGACCGCGGCCACCTCCCAGGAAGGCTCCCCGACTACGTCGGCGGAGGGAGCTTCGCCGATGCGGGCGAGGGAGTCTACCTCTCGACGCCCCCATCGTGGACGGGGTTCCACGGAGTCGAGCAGGGCGAGGTTGCAGACACAGGTCCGTGAACTTGTGTCTGACACCGAGGGTGAGGCCTCGTGGGAGGAAGAGGAAGATCCCAGATATTTCTCTGACGAGGAGTCTGAGGGTCTTCCGTCTGATCCCACTCCCTCTCCTGAGAGACAGCTTTCTCCTCCCGAGAGTCTGTCTTTTGCCTCCTTTGTCCGGGAGATGTCTACGGCCATCCCCTTCCCGGTGGTTGTGGAGGACGAGCCCAGGGCTGAAATGTTTGAGCTCCTGGACTATCCTTCTCCACCTAAGGAAGCGTCCACTGTTCCCTTGCACCATGTCCTGAAGAAGACATTGCTTGCGAACTGGACCAAGCCATTAACTAATCCCCACATTCCCAAGAAGATCGAGTCCCAGTACCGGATCCATGGGGACCCAGAGCTGATGCGCACTCAGTTGCCTCATGACTCTGGAGTTGTGGATTTGGCCCTAAAGAAGGCTAAGAGTTCTAGGGAACATGCTTCGGCGCCCCCGGGCAAGGACGCTAGAACCTTAGACTCCTTTGGGAGGAAGGCCTACCATTCCTCTATGCTCGTGTCCAAGATCCAGTCTTACCAGCTCTACACGAGCATACACATGCGGAATAATGTGCGGCAGTTGGCGGGCTTGGTTGATGCTCTTCCCCCTGAGCAAGCCAAACCTTTTCAGGAGGTGGTCAGGCAGCTGAAGGCGTGCAGAAAATTCCTGGCCAGAGGAGTTTATGACACTTTTGATGTTGCTGCCGCCGGGGGTCTAGAGGACGTGATCCACCTGTCCACGAGTTTTCTCGAATCCCTGTATTGGTGGACGATTTGCTCCAATTTGACTCTGGGACGTCCCTTCCAAATTCCTCAGCCTCAAAAAGTGCTGACCACGGATGCGTCTCTCCTGGGATGGGGAGCTCATGTCGATGGGCTTCACACCCAAGGAAGGTGGTCCCTCCAAGAAAGCGATCTACAGATCAATCTTCTGGAGTTGCGAGCGATCTGGAACGCTCTGAAGGCTTTCAGAGATCGGCTGTCCCACCAAATTATCCAAATTCAGACAGACAATCAGGTTGCCATGTACTATGTCAACAAGCAGGGGGGCACCGGATCTCGCCCCCTGTGTCAGGAAGCCGTCAGCATGTGGCTCTGGGCTCGCCGTCAAGGCATGGTGCTCCAAGCCACATATCTGGCAGGCGTAAACAACAGTCTGGCCGACAGGTTGAGCAGGATTATGCAACCTCACGAGTGGTCGCTCAATTCCCGTGTGGTGCGACAGATCTTCCAGGCGTGGGGCCCCCCCCTGGTGGATCTCTTCGCATCTCAAGTGAACCACAAGGTCCCTCAGTTCTGTTCCAGGCTTCAGGCCCACGGCAGACTGGCGTCGGATGCCTTCCTCCTGGATTGGGGGGAAGGTCTGCTGTATGCTTATCCTCCCATTCCTCTGGTGGGGAAGACTTTGTTGAAACTCAAGCAAGACCGAGGCACCATGATTCTGATTGCTCCCTTTTGGCCGCGTCAGATCTGGTTCCCTCTTCTTCTGGAGTTATCCTCCGAAGAACCGTGGAGATTGGAGTGTTTTCCGACCCTCATCACGCAGGACGAAGGGGCTCTTCTGCATCCCAACCTCCAGTCCCTGGCTCTCACGGCCTGGATGTTGAGGGCGTAGACTTTGCCTCTTTGGGTCTGCCAGAGGGTGTCTCCCGCATCTTGCTTGCTTCCAGGAAAGACTCCACTAAGAGAAGTTACTTCTTTCATTGGAGGAGGTTTGCCGTCTGGTGTGACAGCAAGGCCCTAGATCCTCGCTCTTGTCCTACACAGACCCTGCTTGAATACCTTCTCCACTTGTCTGAGTCTGGTCTGAAGACCAACTCCGTAAGGGTTCACCTTAGTGCAATCAGTGCATACCATTACCAAGTGGAAGGTAAGCCGATCTCAGGACAGCCTTTAGTTGTTCGCTTCATGAGAGGTTTGCTTTTGTCAAAGCCCCCTGTCAAGCCTCCTACAGTGTCATGGGATCTCAATGTCGTTCTCACCCAGCTGATGAGACCTCCTTTCGAGCCACTGAATTCCTGCCATCCGAAGTACTTGACCTGGAAGGTCATTTTCTTGGTGGCAGTTACCTCGGCTCGTAGAGTCAGTGAGCTTCAGGCCCTGGTAGCCCAGGCCCCTTACACCAAATTTCATCACAACAGAGTAGTCCTCCGCACTCACCCTAAGTTTCTGCCAAAGGTTGTGTCGGAGTTCCATCTGAACCAGTCAATTGTCTTGCCAACATTCTTTCCCCGTCCTCATTCCTGCCCTGCTGAACGTCAGCTGCACACATTGGACTGCAAGAGAGCATTGGCCTTCTATCTGGAGCGGACACAGCCCCACAGACAGTCCGCCCAATTGTTTGTTTCTTTTGATCCCAACAAGAGGGGAGTGGCTGTAGGGAAACGCACCATATCCAATTGGCTAGCAGATTGCATTTCCTTCACTTACGCCCAGGCTGGGCTGGCTCTTGAGGGTCATGTCACGGCTCATAATGTTAGAGCCATGGCAGCGTCGGTAGCCCACTTGAAGTCAGCCACCATGGAGGAAATTTGCAAAGCTGCGACGTGGTCATCTGTCCACACATTCACATCTCATTACTGCCTGCAGCAGGATACCCGACGTGACAGTCGGTTCGGGCAGTCAGTTCTTCAGAACCTGTTTGGGCTTTAGGATCCAACTCCACCCCCCGAGGGCCCTGTTTGTTCTGTTCCAGGCTACACTCTCAGTTAGTTGGTAAATTTTTTAGGTCAATCTCAGTTATGTCCTCGCCGTTGCGAGGCCCCATTGACCAATGTTGTTGTTTTGAGTGAGCCTGGGGGCTAGGGATACCCCATCAGTGAGAACAAGCAGCCTGCTTGTCCTCGGAGAAGGCGAATGCTGCATGCCTGTGGAGGGTGTTCTCCGAGGGCAGCAGGCTGATTGTTCTCACAAACCCGCCCGCCTCCCCTTTGGAGTTGTGTCTTCCCTTGAAGTGTATTGTCTTGCTACATACTGGACTGGCCGGCTCGAGCCGGTTTCGGGCGGGAAGACGGCCGCGCATGCGCGGTGCGCGCGGGCGCGCGAGGGCTAGCAAAGGACTTTGCTAGTGAAGTTTCCGATTGGAGGGGCTGCCGTGGACGTCACCCATCAGTGAGAACAATCAGCCTGCTGTCCTCGGAGAATACCTTCTACAGGTATGTAGCATTCGCTTTATGCTGGGTAAGGCCTAAAGTCCATCAAGTCCAGCATTCATATCTAATGGGCATAGGTACATAAGTTTTGCCATTCTGGGGAAGCTCAAATGTCCACCTTTCTACAGCCAGAACAGCATTAGAGAAAAAAAAAAACAAAAAAAAAACCTCTCACGAGAGTATCGAACAGAAATCTCTGCTCCAAAAGCAAAGCTTTGCAGTAATTCTGCAAACTAACGCATACAATATTTGCCATGGCTGTTCACCACTAGGAACACCGGGGACCCTGGGCCTAGGTTCGGTGTTTTAACCTGAAACAAGCTCAACATTCATATCTATTGGGTTTGAGTCTGGTACTACTACTACTACTTAACATTTCTAGAGCGCTACTAGGGTTACGCAGCGCTGTACAAATTAACAAAGAAGGACGTTCTCTGCTCAAAGGAGCTTACAATCTACATCTCAGTGAGGGAGGACGCATGACCGTGGTACGTGGATTACTGGTATGTGGATTAAGAAATTACGTTCATACTGGGACAATTCTTTTCTGTCCGGAGCGTACTACCATAGCATCTATATTCAGAACTTACCCAACTATGGAACGCCATAGAGATAGGGTTGGAGTTTGTAGCCCTATTTAACTGGTGTCCTTGGTCACCCTTCCTCTTCTCCTCAGGATCCAGAGAATGGCTAGTTTTTTGCTTATGCATTAACCGGTCATTTTCAGCAGTACTCTCTCTTCCGTTCTTTTATAGATCTAAGAGGATGTTCCTTGCGCTCTTAGGGTCATTTTATTCTTACCTAGACGACTACCTAATTGGAGAAAGTCTTATCAGCAGAGTTCTCAGGTCACGCACCGGGTGTTGCATTTCTTACAGTCTCTAGGTTGGGTGGTGATTGTAGCCAGGCCTCTCACTTGATCTCTCATCAGATATCTCTGATTTTCTCTTTGTTTAGTCAGGTTGGCGCACAGTCTTTTGTCTCCTCTGCAAACATCTCAGTTTATATTTTTCTTGGTGACCTTGGGCCTTCGGCCATTTCCTCGCTCTATTCTGCAGAATGCAATTTTACTTTCTAATGCCCAAGAAGGAATTTTCCTTCATCCTATTGCGAATCTCAGGGTCATCAATCACGCTATTTAAGTGTCATCTAGTTATCTCAAGAACCTTAGTTCTGGCATTGGGATGCTTCGTGCAGTACACTTTTTGGCAGAAGCTTGTTTGTATATATTTTTTTTCTGGGGGACCTCAGCAATTCGTTTTACCTTCGGGTGAATTTTGTTTTCCCTACTGACAAACAAGGCGGAGAGAGCTATGTTGGTCCTTGCCATGGCAATGGGTTAGGTCATCCGCCAAGGAGGAGTTAAGAGTATACTCTTGAGTTTGTACTCATTTTTTCTTAGTTGTGTCACCCTGCATTTAGGTGAATGGACTCTCATTTTTTCAGCCTTACTTCCTCACTGCGACACTTCAGGGCTATCTTTTTTTGCCTTCAGGCTCACGAACATTTCTTGCTTCTTCCGTTCAGCAACAGTCTTGACGGAGACAGGGACAGATGCCAACGTCCAGCAGGGGTTTTTCAACCTTCTTTATGCGTTTCTTCCGTCATCTCACTAGGTGTTTACGCAGAACCAAGGCACCCTTCTACATCCGGACCCCCAGTCACTCAAACTTATGGCGTGGTTACTGGGTCCGCAACATCTTTGATATTTTCGCAGGAAGTACTTCAAGTTTTAATTGCTTCCAGACAGAAATCTACATTAAAGTCCTATGAATCAAAGTGGCGACGGTTCACTCTGTGGTGCTCCTCTCGCCACTTCATTCCACAAACAGTATCCATTTTGCATGTTTTGGAATATCTTCTGCATCTTGCGAAATCTTGTCTGTCTTACTCATCCATTAGAGTTCATTTGGCAGCTCTATCAGTGATGCATGATACTGTTGACAACCGCACGCTTATGCAGCATCCACTGTCAAAGCGGTTTCTTAAAGGAGTCCTGCACCTGTACCCCCCGCTTCGTCCATCAGCTAGGTGAACTAGGTGAACAGACTCTTAAAGTTCTGTTTTCTAGTAGCCATAACGTTTTCTATAAAGTTTTCCTCTTCAAGCAGTGTTTCCTAGTAGCCATTGCAGCAAGTAGATCTATGTGTGGAATACTTCTACGGTTGGTAACTTCTTTTCGGTCTGCTGTAGTTTAAAGTTTTCACCTTTCCCAATCGGTTTTTTCTTATTGGTTTTGTCCTTCTAGCCAGTAGGCGTAAAAGTTTTTCATTGTTTCTAACCCGCTATATCGCGAAGGATCAAGGAAATGAGAATGTCTATTTCTCTTCTGGCTGAGAGGGCAGTTCAACAGCATATTACAACATATTCCACAACTTCAGAAGCGGGCTCTATTCTTACTACGGCGATTTTTGGTGCTCTCGGTGCACATTGGTAAGTTGGCAAATTAGTCCTAGTTTCATTTTATTTTGCTCATTGGGACACACTACATGTTAGTTGTCGCCAGGTGGACTATGCAGCATGAACATTTCTCTGCAGTTTTCATAGGGTCCCTCCCTTCAGATTACTGCTTTGGTACTTCCCATCAGTCCAATCCTGGTCCGGTCCGGAGGGATGCTAAGGAAGGAGAAATTAGATCTTACCTGCTAATTTGCTTTCCTTTAGTCCCTCCGGACCGGACCAGGCCCCTCCCATGTTCTCTCTACTCTTTAGCTTCTTTTATTAAGTAGGAAGTGTATTCAGTAGGAAGTGTATTCATTCCTTTACGATTCGTGGAACAATACTATATATATACAGAACTTTACGTGGTCTATACCACTTCTCTGGTGGTTGCTGGTGAGCTCAATTGTTGGAATCTATCTATAAAACCTTAAATACGCCATACCACTTCTCTGGTGAGAGTTGTGGCTGAGCTCAGTTGCTGGAATATCTATAAAACCTTAAATATGATTTACCACTTTTCTGGTGAGAGTTGCTGGTAAGCTCAGTTGATGGAATATATATAAAATCTTAAGTGGGCCATACCACTTCTCTGGTGAGAGTTGCTGGTGAGCTATAAGACAAATGAGCCATACCACTTCTCTAGTGAGAGTTGCGGGTGAGCTATATTATACGTGAGCCATACCACTTCTCTGGGGAGAGTAGCTGGTGAGCTATATTACATGTGAGCCATATCGCTTCTCTGGTGAGAGTTGCTGGTGAGCTATAGTACAAGTGAGCCATACCACTTCCCTGGTGAGAGTTGCTGGTGAGCTGTAATACATATCGGGCCATACCACTTCTCTGGTGAGAGTTGCTGGTGAGCTCTGATACTTGGCATTGCCGAGTGCTTTGTGGCTGCTAGGATTCCATACGGCACATAAGGTCTTTCTTTCTTTCCTGCTTTGTTATTCAAATACTGAGGCTAAGGTCACATGGCCAGGGCTCCTATTGGCTCTCTAGAGTCAGAGTTTTTTCTCAGTCTCCACCTGCTGGTAGGCGAGCACAACCCATCAGTCCAATCCTGGTCCGGTCCGGAGGGACTAAAGGAAAGCAAATTAGCAGGTAAGATCTAATTTCTCCTTACCTCATTTATATGAGCTTGACTACATTTACATGCTATCTGTGCTAGTGCCTGGCTCGTTTCTCGCACTAGACCCCTCTGAACATTCTGTGCAGGTAAATCGGGTACTAGTACGACGCTAATGGCCTCTAGCACCTGCGTCTTCTTTTTGCGCATCAGGGCCCTAGTGTCTGTACTGATTTTTCCTTTACGCTTGCTGAGCAGTTTCCTTCTGCTTTGTTTTGGGGGAGTTGAAAGTCACGTAGTTAATTCAGGACTGCCTCTGTTGAGCTACGGTACCATGAACCTTCATTCACAGTTGTCCAGGGCTTTTTCCTATTTTTGTATTGCATTTTAACCTAATCAGCTCAGCCATTGCAATGCCAATCTTCAGCTGGAAGCCAGAAACTCAGCTCTCTCCGGAATTACTGACTTGGGCACTGAGCCTGTCCAGTAAGGGTTGTCACTGAATGATGGCTGAGACTCCATTGTCCTAGATGTTGTGAATATTGTCTCCACATGAACTCTGGCCACCCAAAGGAACATAATCCTACCTGGAAATCAAACCCAGGTCCTTCACATGGTACTATACAGCATACCGTTCTGATTTTGTTTTGTCATAGTCTGGAACTGTTCTCTTTGTTAATATTTAACCTGAACTAAGACACTCTTTCCTGTTCCATTTTTTTTAAAATCAGTTTCTAAAACTAATAGGGTAAAAATGTATTTGCATTTTTTTGTTGTTTATTTTTGTTGCATATGTTCTTGTAATTTTAGGGAAGTGAATACATGAAATTAAATGACATGAGATTGGGACTTAATATAACTCTTCTCTTTACTCCTTATTACTTAGCTGCATTTCTCCGAGGACAAGCAGGCTATATTATTCTCACAAGTGGATCGACGATCCGCATTTTCACGGGAACCGGCATTACTACTACTACTACTACTATTTAGCATTTCTATAGCGCTACAAGGCATACGCAGCGCTGTACAAACATAGAAGAAAGACAGTCCCTGCTCAAAGAGCTTACAATCTAATAGACAAAAAATAAATAAAGTAAGCAAATCAAATCAATTAATGTGAACGGGAAGGAAGAGGGGAGGGTAGGTGGAGGCGAGTGGTTACAAGTGGTTACGAGTCAAAAGCAATGTTAAAGAGGTGGGTTTTCAGTCTAGATTTAAAGGTGGCCAAGGATGGGGCAAGACGTAGGGGCTCAGGAAGTTTATTCCAGGCGTAGGGTGCAGCGAGACAGAAGGCGCGAAGTCTGGAGTTGGCAGTAGTGGAGAAGGGAACAGATAAGATATATAGCAAAAAAGTTGCCAGTCTTCTGCCGCGCCCACTGCACATGTGCAGAGTGCCTTACTGCCTGTCGCATGACCGCACTCAGTTATCTTTTTTTGTGCGCGAGGAGCGGCAGTTTTTTCTGTGGCTCCTTTTTCGCCCGGGAACAAGCCTTTCAGTGCCTGTTTTCAGCGCTTTTTCAGCATTTTTGGCCTTCTTTCGCCTTTTTTCTTTTTATCTCTTATTAAAAAAAAAAAAAAATTTCTGACCTACATTAAGCTTCCTTTCTTTTTCGTTGTGGCCGTACTTAGGCCTGCTCGGCCGTGTCTCTTCTCCTTTTGTGCCTCTTTCCTTTTGGCACAATCACATTTTTTTGATTTAGCCTAAGCTGTCTTCCCTTCCATGTCACCAAAGACTCCCAGTGGCTTCAAACGCTGTACTCTGTGCAGCCGGACCATCTCAGGTACAGATACCCATTCTTGGTGTATCCAATGCCTTGGGCCCTACCATAGCCCGACAAGTTGTGCCCTTTGTCTTCGTATGAAGAAAAGGACACAAATTGCTCGAGAGGCTCAAAGAGAGAAATGTTTTGGAGCCCAGTCTGGTCCTTCGATGCTGGAATCACATTGGCGGCGGTGGCGACGTCAGCATCAAGGGAAGCATTGACATCGGGAGTGGAGGTAGGGGTGGCTGCTCAGAGACCCCAACACACTGGGAGCAATGAGGCATCGAGTGGGTCTCCACCTACCTCGAGACCTCCTGCTATGCAGGCCTCCGGGACTGACCTTTGTCGGACCCGATCCCGAGGCAACAGGAGAATTCAACGTCATCCTTGTTGGCAATGAGTCTTGGTGAGATACATCAGGTGAAGGCTAAGAAGCATCGACACTGTTCTCCTTCGACACACGGTGCTGGGAGCTCCGGGGCGCCTAAGGATTCGGCACCCGAGAAGTGTCGATGCCGGGAGGATTGCTCCCCCTCCATTCAGGAAGTGCCATTGCGTCTGTCTCCTAGCAGCCGAGATCCTGCTCCCGCGCCCCAAGCGCTTCTGCAACCTGATCTCCAGCCGGCCCTGCAGCCTTTGCTGATGGCGGCTCTCAATGAGCGGAACCGGGCCTTGCTTCCAGAGCTTCTGGAAGGCTAGCTGCATCGGAGATGCTTGCGCCTACCATGTCTCATGCAGCTTCGGCTGGCCCTCAACCCACAGTGAGGCCTCTGACACCGGCACCACTTTCAGCACCGGTGTCGACTGCCACCCAGGCCGGTTCTTCAACGTCGGTAGAGGAAGCTTTGCAGCAGTCAATGCAGCAGTCGGTTGCTCGACACCGATCCCAAGACTATAGGTCTTCGACGTCAAGGCGGGTTAGGTCTCGGAAGTCACTGAGGGAAGTGCTATCCAACACTGACGAGGAATGCTCATGGGAATCAGAAGAGGATCCCAGGTACTTCTCCTTCAGTGAGTCCAATGGGATTCCCTCTGAACCTTCCTCTCCACCTCAGAGGAGACTGTCTCCACCCGAGAGCCTCTCCTTTACATCTTTTGTACGGGGAATTCCCCGTAGAAGTAGAGGATGAGCCCAGGGCCAAGATGCTTGAGGTCCTGGACTACACCTCTCCATCTAGGGAGGCTGTGATAGCTCCTTTACATGCGGTACTCAAGGAAGTCCTCATGCGGAGCTGGGTGTCCCCTCTGTCCCTATGATCTCTAAGAAGATTGATTCTCAATATCGGATACATGGGAAACCTGGGTTGGTGAGGTCTCAGTTACCCCACAACTCCATGGTGGTGAATGCCGCTCTCAAGAGATCCAAGAGTACTAGGGACTATGCTTTGGCTTCCCCAGGCAGAGAAGCTAGGACCTTCGACTCTTTTGGGAGGAAAATGTATCAGGCCACTATGCTGATCGACCATATTCAATAATACCAGCTCTTCATGAGCGTCTCCTTGTGGAACAAGGTGAGGCAGTTGTCTGACTTGGTTGATGCACTCCTTCTGGAGCATACCGAGCCTTTTCGCCAGCTGGTCAAACAGCAGAAGGTGTGTCACTAGTTCTTGGCTAGGGGCACTTACGACACTTTTGATGTGGCATCCAGAATCTCTGCCCAGGGTATAGAAATGCGCAGACTCTCCTGGCTGCATATTTCTGACCTGGACCATTCGGTCCCACAGAGAATGGCGAATGCTCCTTGATGGGAGGATAATCTTTTCGGAGAGGTCGAAGAACTGGTTGACCAGATCAAAAAGCACACTGATGCTATGTCTTCTCTCTCCCGCCGGGTGCCTTCTGTGAGCACCTCCTCATCTAGGAGGTATTTTGGTGGATTCCAGAGTTCTTCCTATTCTAGGCATAGGTACACCCCTGCGGCTTGCCAGCCTGCTCAGGCTCAGCCCCATCGCGCTTGTTCTCGTCAACAGCGTGCGCCCAAGGCCCCTGCTGCTCCCCAGCAAAAGCAAGGGACAAGCTTTTGACTGGCTCCAGCAGAGCATAGCCTCCGTGAAAGTGTCCGTGCCGGACGACTTGCTGGTTGGGGGGAGGTTAACATTTTTTTCACTAAAGGTGGCCTCTTATAACCTTCGACCGGTGGGTTCTTCAAATAGTTCAGTTAGGGTAAACCCTCATTTTGTTGTCCAAGCCTCCAAATTGCCCACTGAGAGCTCATTCATTCAGTTCTCAGCACAGGCAGGTACTTACAGAGGAACTATCCGCCTTCTAAAGGCCCACGCGGTCAAACTCGTTCCACCAGGGGAAGTAGGGCAGGGATTCTATTCCAGGTACTTCTTTGTGCAGAAAAAGATAGGGGTGATGTGTCCCATCCTAGACCTAATAAGGACCCTGAACAAATTCGCAGTCCGAGAAAAGTTCAGGATGGTTTCCCTAGGCACCCTTCTTCCCATGATTCAGCAAAACGATTGACTATATTCTCTGGATTTGAAGGATGCATATACGTACATCCCAATACTTCCAGCTCACAGGAAGTATATTCGCTTTCAGTTGGGGATGCAGTGTTTTCAGTACTGCGTACTTCCATTTGGCCTCGCATCAGCGCCCAGGGTGTTTACCAAATGTCTAGCGGTAGTTGCAGCGTCGCTATGCAGACTGGGAGTGCATGTGTTCTCTTATCTCAATGATTGGCTGGTGAAGAGCACCTCGGAGGAAGGTGCTCGAGAGTCCGTGCAGAAGACTATTCAGGTGCTTGAGCTCCTAGGGTTCGTAATAAACTACCCCAAGACACACATCCATCCTGTCCAACAATTGGAATCCATAGGATCCCTGCTTGACACACGGACCATTCGAGCCTGTCTTCCAGAGACACGTGCGGGCAACCTTCTGTCACTCGCGTCCAAGGTTTGGACATCGCAGCAGGTCACAGCTCGGCAGCTGTTGAGGTTGTTGGGCCACATGGCTTCCACAGTGTATGTTACACTCATGGCACGTCTTCACATGAGATCTGCTCAATGGCCCTGGCTTCTCAGTGGTATCAAGCCACGGGGAGTCTAGAAGATGTCATCTGAGTGTCCCCCGAGCTGGTATGCTCGCTTCAGTGGTGGACAATTCGGTCCAGTCTGACCTTGGGACTTCCATTTCAAATTCCTCAGCCACAAAAAGTGCTGATGATGGATGCATCTCTCTTGGGTTGGGGGCTCATGTAGATGGGCTTCACGTTCAAGGAGCCTGGCCCCTCAGAAAACAGGTCTTCAGATCAACCTCCTGGACCTCCGAGCGATCTGGAACACTCTAAAGACTTTCAGAGATTGGCTGTCCAACCAAATTATCTTAGTTCAAACAGACAGTCAGGTTGCAATGTATTACACCGGATCTCGCCCTCTGTGTCAGGAAGCCATCCAGATGTTACTCTGGGCACGCCATCACAGCATGTTTCTTCAGACCACTTATCTGGCAGATGTAAACAACGGCCTGGTCGACAGGCTGAGCAGGATAATGCAACCTCATGGTCTATGAATATGGGTGTAGCCCACAAGATCTTCCGAGCATGGGGCACTCCCTCGGTGGATCTTTTTGCCACTCAGTTCAATCACGAGGTCCCTCAGTTCTGTTCCAGGCTTCAGGCCCACGACAGACTAGCTTCAGCTGCCTGCCATCTCCATTGGGGGACAGTCCTGTTTGCATATCCTCCCATACCTCTAGTGAGAAAGACTGCTGAAACTCAAGCAAAACTGCAGAACCATGATTCTGATCACACCCTACTGGCCACGTCAGATTTGGTTCCCTCTTCTGGAATTGTCCTCCGAAGAACCGTGGAGATTGAAGAGTTTTCTGACCCTCATCAAGCAGAACGAGGGGGTCGCTTCTGCATCCCAACCTCCAGTCTCTGGCTCTCATGGCCTGGTTGTTGATAGCCTAGAATTCGCTTCCCTGGGTCTCTCGGTGGGTGTCTCTCGGTCTTGCTGGATACCAGGAAAGATTCCACGAAGCGGTGTTACTCTTTTAAATGGAGGAGGTTTGCCGTATGGTTTGACAGCAAGGCCATAGATCCCCTTTCTTGTCCTACACAGACCCTGCTTGAATACCTTCTACATTTATCAGAGTCTGGTCTCAAGACCAACTCCGTAAGGGTTCACTTTAGTGCAATTAGTGCTTATCAACGTGTAGAAGGTAATCCTATCTCTGGACAGCCTTTAGTTGTTCACTTCATGAGAGGTTTGCTTTTTTTAAAGCCCCCTGTCAAACCTCCACCAGTGTCATGGAATCTCAACGTCGTTTTCACTCAGCTGATGAAAGCTCCTTTTGAGTCACTGAATTCCTGCCATCTGAAGTACTTGACCTGGAAGGTCATTTTCTTGGTGGCTGTTACTTCAGCTCGTAGTGTTAGTGAGCTTCAGGCCTTAGTAGTGGATGCACCTTATACTAAGTTTCATCACAATAGAGTCGTCCTCCTCGCGCACCCTAAGTTCCTGCTGAAGGTGGTGTCGGAGTTCCATCTGAATCAGTCAATTGTCTTGCCAACATTTTTTCCCCGTCCTCATGCCCACCCTGGCGAAAGCAACTTGCACACCTTGGACTTGAAGAGCGCATTGGCCTTTTACCTGGAGTGGACGAAGCCCTTCAGACAGTCCGCCCAGTTTGTTTCTTTTGACCCCAACAGGAGGGGAGTCGCCATCGAGAAACACACCATTTCCAGTTGGCTAGCAGATTGCATTTCCTTCGCTTAAGCCCAAGCTGGGCTGACTTTAGATGGCCATGTCACGGCTCACAATGTCAGAGCCATGGCTGCGTCAGTGGCCCACTTAAAGTCTGTCTCCATTGATTTGCAAGGCTGGGACGTGGTCATCAGTCCACATATTCACATCTCAGTGTTGAAGAATCTGTTTGGGGTTTAGAATTCAACACCACTCTCCTAGGCCCATTTTGTTCTGTTCCATGCTGCACTCTCAACCAGTTTGTATTTAATTTCATGTTAATCTGCGTTATGTCCTCGCCATTGTGAGGCCCAATTGAACATTGTTTGTTGTTTTGGGAGAGCCTGAATGTTAGGGATTCCCCACTTGTAAGAATAATATAGCCTGCTTGTCCTCTGAGAAAGTGAAGATACTTACCTGTAGCAGGTATTCTCCGAGGACATGCAGGCTGCTTGTTCTCACGATTGGGTGACGTCCACGGCAGCCCCAGGATCGGAAGATCTTCCTAGCAACAGAAGTTTGCTAGCTCTCGCGTGTCCCGTGCGAATCGCGCGTGCGCAACCGTCTTCCCGCCCGTAGCGTGAACGTTCTCCTCAGTCTCTCTTTTTCCACGGTTCAGAATGCCCGTGTATCGTTCGTTCTCTGCCCCAGAGAGGCCTTCGCTGCGTTCTTTGCCGCATTTTTTCACCTTTTCGGCTTGTTTCTTCTATCCTCGTGTGTTCCTTTAAAAAATAAAAGAAAAAGTTGTTTGTTTTCCGTTACTTCGTAGAAGTTTCCCCGTAAGTTTCCTTCCTTGCGTGAGCGGCCTTTTTCGCCGCCCGTACCGGTTTTTTTCCCCTCTTTTGGTGCCTTTTTTCCGGCATCTCGTTTGACCTCGCCGGTGCGATTTTTCCACCCATGTCCTCGAAGCCTGCCAGCAGCTTCAAGAAGTGCACACGATGCAACTGGACGATCTCGCTCACTGATAGGCACGTTTCGTGTCTTCAGTGTTTAGGGGCTGGTCATCGCCCTAATGCCTGTACTTTGTGCCTCCAGCTCAAGAAGAGGACCCAGGCGGCGAGATTGGCGCAGTGGAACATTCTGTTCAGAGCCTCGTCTGGGGGGAGCGGTGGCGACCTCGGGGGGGGGGGGGGGTGGAGGGGGAGCAGCGTGGCGGCGAGGGCGGCAGGGGCGGGTCCCCAGGGGTGGCCTTGCCTCGGGTCCGGCCCCAGTCTCTCGGCAGCCCTGGGTGGAGATGTTGGTGCGTGTGGAGGTAGGGCTGAAGCTGCTCCTGCAACGTTCCAATGTCTCTCACTGCGTTCGTGACGTCAGGAGATGGTTTCAGACGCAGGTAGCCTCATTGGAACGTTGGAGGAGCAAATTATTATATTAAGATTTGTTACATTTATATCCCACATTTCCCCACCTATTTGTAGGCTCAATGTGGCTTACATAGTACTGGAGAGGCATTACAGACTCCGATGTACACAAATACAAAGTGATGTTGTGGTAAGATAAAGTTCATGTGGCACAGCCACACTAGGGAATTGTAGAACGGAAGAGTTGTGTTATGTCCATTACGTTCTTTAGTTTTGTTGTGTTGCAGAGATCAGGCATTTATGTTGGATCGGTAGGGTATGCTTTTTTAAACAGGTTAGTTTTTAGTGTTTTCCAGAAGTTTAGGTGGTCATTCGTAGTTTTCAAGGCTTTTGATAATGCATTCCACAGTTGTGTGCTTAAGTAGGAAAAACTGGACGCGTAAGTTGATTTGTATTTGAGTCCTTTGCAGCTTGGGTAGTGCAGATTTAGGTACGTTCGTGTTGATTCGGATGTGTTTGTAGTTGGTAGGTCGATCAAGTCTCTCATGTATCCTGGAGCTTCACCGTAGATAATTTTGTGAACCAGAGTGCAGATTTTGAAAGCAATGCGTTCTTTGATTGGGAGCCAGTGTAGTTTTTCGCGAAGGGGTTTTGTACTTTCAAATCGCGTTTTTCCAAAGATAAGCCTAGCTGCCGCATAAATTCCATTGCAGTAGTCTATATGGCTTAGTACCATTGATTGTATCAGGTTGCAAAATGTTCCCCTCGGGAAGAATTGTTTCACGTGTGTGAGTTTCCACATTGGGTGGAACATTTTCTTTGTTGTGGATGTCACTTGGCTCTCTAGTGTTAAGTTGCGGTCCATTGTAACGGCGAGGATTTTCAGGCTGTCTGAGATAGGGAGGGTGTATTCTGGGGTGTTGATAATTGTGGGGTTATCTATGCTGTGTAGGGATGAGAGAATGAGAGTGTGTTTTTTCTTTGTTTCATTTTAGTTGAAATGCATTTGCCCAAGAGTCCATGATGTTCAGGCTGATCTTGATTTCGTTGGTGATTTCTGTCAGTTTAGATTTGTAAGGAATGAATATTGTGACATCGTCTGCATAGATGAAAGGGTTAAGGCCTTGGTTGGATAAGGACTTGGCTAGTGGGGTCATCATTAGTTTGAAGAAGATCAGTGATAGCGGTGATCCTTGTGGTACTCCGCAGTCTGCTTTCCATGGTGATGATATGTTTGATTTTGATTTTACTTGATATGTTGTTGTGGTTAGGAAACCCTTGATCCAGCTAAGTATGTTTCCACCAATCCCAAACTAATCTAGTAGTCTTATTAATATATTATGGTTTACCATGTCGAATGCACTAGACATGTCGAATTGGAGGAGGAGGATGTTTTTGCCTATTGCTATTACCTGCTTGAATTTGGCTAGGAGAGTGAGTAGTACTGTTTCTGTGCTGTGGAGGGGGCGAAAACCTGACTGTGATTCATGTAGTATTGAGAATTTGTTTATATAATCTGTAAGTTGTTTGGCTACCATGCTTTCCATCAGTTTGACTGACAACGGAATGGATGCTACTGGACGGTAGTTAGTGATTTCATTTGTTTTTTTCTTGGTGTCTTTTGATATCGGAGTGAGTAGGATATTGCCATTTTCCTTAGGGAAGAGACCTTGTTGAAGCATGTAGTTTAGGTGGGATGTGAGGTCTTCTATGAAGCGGTTAGGGGCGGATTTCATTAGGTAGTTGGGACAGGTATCTAGTTTACAGTGAGTGTTGGAGAACCTGCTAATCGCCTGTGCAACTGCATCGACGGTAAGGAGGGCGAATTTTAACCAGGTTTGGTAAGCCGGGTATTCTCCAGTGGTTGGGTCCAACTCATTAAGGAAGATTTTGATGTCAGTGTTGTCCTGAGGTAGCGTGTTGCGTAGGTTTGCAATTTTTTCATTGAAATACTTAGCAAGTTTGTCTGCTGATGGGATGTCTGTATTCGATGTAGTGACCAAGTTGGTGTCTAGGAGTTTGTTCACGAGTTGGTATAATTTTTTCGTGTCTTTGTAATCTGTCCCTATTTTAGTTTTATAGTATGATCTTTTGGTCTGTCTTATTGCGTATTTGTATTTTCTTTGTGATTGTTTCCATGTGTCGAGTGTGTGTTCGTCTTTTGTTTTTCTCCATGCTCGTTCGAGTTTCCTGGATTTTGTTTTTAGCTTTTTCAGTTCATCATTGAACCATGGTATCGAGTTATGCTTATGTGAAGTTCTTGTTCTTAAGGGTGCTATTTCATCTAGTATGCATTTGCATCTCTTATCCCATTCCACGAGGTAATGTATGGAGTCTGTTTGTGCTGTCCATTCATTGTTGTATATCTGTTGCCAGAATGTTTTCGTGTCTACTTGACCTCTTGTGCTGTAGGATGTGTGTTCTTGTATTTGGTGTAATCCCTTCTTCCGCCAGTGTAGGGATAAATTTAATTTGTAGTGATCACTCTAGGGTGTTTCTGTCCATTCAATATCTGTTATTATTAGGTTCTGGTCTGTTGAAAGTTTGTGTGAGATAAGATCAAGTGTGTGCCCTTTGACATGGGTTGCTTTTATTTGTGGCCATTTGAGATCACATAATTGGAGGAATTCCTTACATTCTCGTGCGTTGATTGAGTTTGGGTCTTCTAAGTGAAGGTTGATGTTTCCTAATACTAGTATTTTGGAGTTGGTTACACATGTGTTTGAAATGAAGTCAATGAAGTTAGTCTGGCCTTTGTTCCAATTACCTGGAGGTCTGAAACAAGACAAAATTAAAATGATGGCGTAGGGTTTTGTTGAGGCAATTTCAAGTTGAGGTGTCATGGATTCGGTAGTGGTTTCGGTGGTAAAGTGGGATCGATAGATTAGTGGTACGCCTCCGCGTCTCTTTACTTTCTGGTCCAGTGTGTGATTTTGTATCCTGGAGGGCTCAGGTCTAGGATTATGGGGTCCTTTTGGTCGTGGATCCAGGTTTCATTGATGAAAGTAGGTCACGGTCTTCTGCCATGATTCAGTCTGTTAGTATTGCTGTTTTGTTTACTGTGGATCTGCCATTGATATAGCCCACTTGGATTGTTTGGAATGGGTCTTCTGCATCTGGTGTTGTGTGGACTTTTATTAGTTGTCGTTTCTTTGCTGAGGTGAGTTTGTTTGGACCCTTCTTTGCATTCTGTAGTGGTTGTCCGCATGTTGGTGTTCTTCCTTTGTTTAAGTTGTTGTCAGTTTGATGAGGCGTGGTGTGTCTGATCAATCTTTAATGATTGTATAGTATGCAAATAATTTTACTTCCTGCAAAAGGGGTGGTTAGTGTTAAGTAGATCAGTGTTAAGGAGTAGATTATTAGGAGTAGTTTGAAGGTATTCATTTTGGTTTCTTTTCGCTGTGGGCTACTAATAAGACCGAGTTCTGATGACTGGATGCGTGATAAGACTTTTTTTTTCTTTGGTGTGGGCTCTTGTGTTCTGGTCTTGTGTGTTGTTTCATGCTTAGTCTTTGGTTAATATCGTGGGGTTATATATGTGTGTGTGCATGAGGTTAGTGCATGACTTGGTTTTTGTTTGTGTATGACTGTTTGAGATCTTGTCTGCCTGCACTATTTCTCAGTATGTTTTCCTTGGGTTAGGTGATATGTGGCTGTATGTTACCTTTTGGTTGGGCTGTTTTGGGCCATTTTTGTTGTCTGTCTTGTCAGTTGATGAATTTGATCTGCGGTTCGAAATTCTCTTAGATCCTGCCGTTGATTTTCTTGCCAGCTGTTCTGACCGGTAGCTTTTGTTTGTTTGTTTTCTTGATTAGGTGAGGAGTCTGCTCTTGTATGAGGGGAGGCTAGAGGTGTAGAGACTATTCGGTATGAAAGCTGTGCTGGGACTTGCTTGCAGTTGCTTCCTTCTCTTCACTGACTTAAGAAGAGGGTCTGCCTTTCAAGCTGTTGAGATCAGTACTGGATCAGGTTTCAGTGATAAAATAATGAGCAGAGGAGATTTGAGGGGGGAGAGTAGCTCTGAGTCAGGGCCCTCCCTCAATCAGTCTCTTAGCAACTAATTGCTTCCCACCCTCCTTGCCCAGAGGATCTTCTGGGCTCAGATTTCTGGCTTTGGCTGGAGGAAGTAGGGAGGGGAACTTCAGAGCACCTTCAAGGTAATTAGCACAGAGGTGTGACAAATGCAATGCAAAGAACTAAAGTTGGAAGGCTCCGTCTCACTCTGATATCCTGCTTCAAAGTTTCTTTTTTTTTTTTTTTTTAATTATAATTTATTGATTTCTTACAATTTACAAAATAAACTTAAGTTTGCAACACAGCAACAATTTCAGGGATTACATTAAGTAAATAGTAACAGCCAAAATTATTAACAGCAAAATCTCTGTATCCATGATAAAAAAAGAAATATAGAAATAATACAAGAAATAAATTGTTCTGCTTCCTTAGACCACTATCGGGGGGGGGGGGGGGGGGGGGGGGGAGTAATCAAATAAGGAGTCTAATAACATATACTAATGCAAGTAAATGGCCTGGTCCGCAAATCCCCAGAATATTTATCTTACCCTTAAAACCTTTACACATACTATCTGGACAGTTTCTTATTTTCTATAAACATTTTAAGCTGATCTGGCTCAAAGAATATATATTTATTCCCCATATATTTTATACAGCATTTACAAGGGTATGCTAACAAAAATGTAGCTCCCATAGATCTAACTTGTTCTCTATAAGCAAGAAAAGTTCTTCTTCGTTCCTGCGTAGATCTTATCACGTCAGGAAAGATCCATATTTTTTGTCCACAGAATACTTTTTGTGAATTTTTAAAGTATAATTTCAATAGGGCATTCAAATCTTGTTCAAAAACAAACGATATCAATAGTGTCCTTCAAGTGGGCACTTCTGATATAGACTCCTCCAATAAAGTAAAAATATCTTGAAGATTTAGTTCAGGAATTTGGTCATTAACTGTTGGATTCACCTTAGGCTGTTTAGATTCTGGAAGATAGTAAATTTTATTAATCGGCGGAATAGCTGACTGGGGATATTCCAAAATTTCAGAAAGATATTTTTTTAATGAATTGCTTCAAAGTTTCTGATCAATTCTGCAACAGTCACTTTAAGCTAATTTCATTTCTTAATCCTTTTTATGCTTGCTTAAAATGTTAAAATCTTCATAGATTTGCCAATACAGAACAGTTTTCCTCCTGACTTCTCTGGCTGCCTTTGATTGCTGATGACCCAGAGGGGAGGGGTTGCTCTTGAGCAGGGAAAAGTGGGATTGCAGGTATGAACTTTAGAGTTTCTGGTTCTGATATCCTTGAATGGTCCAATTAATGCAGGTTGCTGTAGGCTTTTCCTTTATTGTCCCAGAGGAAGGATAGATGTAAATAAGGATCTAGCTCCAATCTCAGAGCATGAGGAGAGTTATTTAGGGGAGATAAAATTTCCTTTCTCCAGCCAGAAATAAATGGAAGAAGTTCCAAGTAAAACTGAGGACTGGTGCCTCAACACAGACTGAGCAGAAGCCAGTAAACGTTTATGTTGTAAATAAGCAGAAAATAGGTAGAAAATGTAGTTATTTAATCTAAGTTGCAGAGCCTGATCTGAACCCAGCCAGCCCAACTATTTGTCACAGATACAGAATACCTGGTGCAGACAGTTCAGCAATGATCATCTTAATGAGGTGCTTAAACTCTCATGTTTGCTAGGAAAACTCCAAACAGAACATTAGCATGCATAGTTTAAATGGGAATATATGCATATGCATGTAGATCGTACTGCAAGAATACCATAGATCTTAACACTGAGGGTGCAGGATTTTTTATATCTTGCAGTGGACTTTAGCTTGGAGAAAGCAATTTTAAAAACCATGTACTTATGTTAGTATCTGTTTGGAAATTGTCCACCCTGTGAGTTAAAATTCCACAGTGCATATATTTTTACCAACATTCAGTGGAGATATTCCTAAGGGTAGTTTTTCATTAGGTAATTTCCAAAGTGAAGTTGTATACGTTCAATTTGACTGCCTAAGACCCCACCTCCCTCAACATCAGATTCTCTGGGACCGGCCAGCGTTGGACCCAACACCGAGGGCAACATCATCCTTCTAGGCACTGAAGGACTGCGATGCTGTGCATTGAAGGAAGCCTAAACAACATAAGCATTAGTCCTCTTCGATGCATGTTGCCAGGAGCACTGGTGCATCGGCATTGCCAGTACCTGTGATACATTGGCACCAGGAGGAGCGTTTCCACTCCGAAGAGATGCTGGTATGCAAGTCTACCAGTTGTCTGACACTTCTCTTCCAGCTTTCCCACCTTTGCTGATACCTTCCTTTGATAAATGGTTCTGAGCCATGCTCAGGGAGGAGCTGGCGCAGATGCTGCAGTTGCAGACTGCTCAAGCATTGAGGGCACTTGTGCCATCTGTGGTTCCAGCCCATATTCTTCCTGAGGCTTCTTCCATTTTGGTTCAGTGATCCTTGATGCCAGTATCTCACAGGGTGTAAACCTTAACGCATACAGTACCACTCAACATCGGGAGAGGAAGCTTCCCCGAAGAGAGTAGGGTTGTACCTCAGTGCTGTTCGGGTCATGGACATAGATCTACTGAGTTGAGGCAGGCACAAACTCATTCAGTACAACCTAAGTATGTTAAAGAATCTGAATGGGACCGCTGATTGCATTCAGAAGAGGACCCACATTACTTCTAGGAGGAGGGGTCTTATGGGATACTTCCTTGTCATCAAGCAGATGAAGCCATTACGTATGGGTTGTGTCCATCAACCAGCAGGGGGAGATAGAGAGCACTCAAATTTCACAGTGCCACATGGTCAGCTAGCTCCACTGCCTCTTCAGTATTCTCTATCTCCACAAGCAGGGTGGTTGCAGCTTGATCAAGCTCCTTAAAAAATCTGCCTGGGGGTGACTCCTGGCTTGCCAGTTGTTAGCCGGGGTGTTAGAGGCTATAGCAGCTTCACTTTAAAGGCACATAGGTTAGCCCTTTCCCTGCCTTACCCATCCCCGCAGTGGATGTGAGCACATTAGTTTCACTTTTCCCTGCTCTTTCCCACTCTATACTTGGTGGGTGCAGGCACATTGGTTCGCCTTTCCCTGCCTTTCCCACTGTTCTGTACCTCCGGAGTTGATTTGATTGCCTCTTTTGCTGTTTTCTCTACTTTCCTCACAGCGTTAAAAAAAAAAAAAAAAGCAAGAGGTTTTCTTCAGTTTCTACAGCGTGACCGGAGCTTGTATACTTGGTCCAGTGAGGTAAGAGTGTTTTCTGACTCCTCCGGGGAGGGCCCGCGATCGGGACATTTTTGGCGCAAAGCCGCCATTTTGAATTTTCCGCCATTTTTCGGCGATGGCTGCAGAGAATGTTAAGCGCTATTCCAAGTGTGGCAAGCGCAGATCAGCAGCGGGGCTCTGTAAAACGTGCTGTTCAGGCGTAAGAGCCGGCCCAAGCATGGCGAGCGATGATTCTTCCCGCTCGGTGGAGCTGGCAGCAGGCGCCATTTTGAAAGCACCACATGGTGCGACCCCCGCTGAGGCGGAGGGTCTGGAGACCGGAGGGGGCCCTCGAATTGAGGCTGGCCAAAGAGCTACTAGCCCCGGACTGGAACCGGGTGCCCAGGGCAAGATTTTCTCCCCTGACTTTGTATTATTGCTTCATAATGCATATATGCTTAAAAGAGCTCAGCCACAGGGGATTTCTACGGCCCCCCTTACTGCCCCTCCGGTGGATGCAGGCCTGGGATTGCCCTCTGAGGTGTTTTTCCCTGATAGCTGGCCGCAAGAGAAGCGCAGAAGGGTAAATTCCCCTTCAGAGAGTGGCGCACCCCCCTTTTCCCCCCTCAGTGTTCGGGATGTGGTGACTCTGAGGGGTCTGGCAGGCCCTCATGGCCAGAGGAAACAGAGGAAGGTGCAGAAGGGCCACTGGATCCAGATGATCCGTCCGTGGTGAGGATTTTCCACAGCGAGGAGCTGCCAGCGCTTATTTCAGATTGTCTTACAGGTCCTCTCTATTGAAGATCCTGGGAGTGGACTGGCCTCCTTTGGAAATCCGAGGATGGCAAGTACCAAAAAGTCTGCTCGAGCCTTTCCTTTGCATGACTCCATCCAAGAGCTTATTTCAGCTCAATGGGCTGACCCCGAAGGACCTTTGAAAGTTTCCAGGGCTATGGGGCAATTATTCCCTCTGAGTGAGGAGCATTTGGCTCGCTTTGCAACCTAAGGTGGATGCCCTAGTCACAGCTGTGACAAAGAGAACTACCCTCCCGGTTGAAGGAGGTGTTGCCCTGAAGGACATGCAAGACCGTAGACTGGAATCAGCACTTAAACGGTCCTTTGAAATTGCTGGTCTTACTATTCGGGCGTCTGCATGCAGTTGTTATGCTGCTGGAGCCTGCCTGGCATGGTTGCAACAGGCAGTGGAACAGCCCGGTGATGGAGCGGAGCCCTTGTCTGAAGTGGCTTCGCGAATGGAGTCGGCCTTGTCCTTTTTGGCTGACACCCTTTATGATATTGTCAGAGCTTCGGCTAAACAGATGGCTGTAGCAGTGGCGGCTCGCCGTCTTCTGTGGCTATGGCATTGGGCGGCGGACATGGCCTCTAAGCAAAGGTTGGTGAAGTTGCCCTTTCAAGGCCTTCTCCTGTTGGGTGAGGAGTTGGAGAAAATTGTGAAAGGCCTGGGAGATGCTAAACTCCAGCGCTTACCCGAGGATAGGCCACATCCTCCCTCCAAGGGTCAGGCGGTCCGCTCCTCTTACAGACCTCGCTTCCGTGAAGCTAGAAGGTACTGCCCGGGGCATTCTGCTGGGTCCACTTCTCGTGGCCGGTTTTCAGCAGAGGAACTCCTTTCGCTCGGACAAACGTTCCGCAGCAGCAGGCTCAAGACCTGGAGTTCAAGGGCGACCCTCTCAATGAGGGTGCGCCGGCCCCCTCCTCGATTTCTGTTATAGGAAGACGTCTTTCCCTCTTTCTCGAGGAGTGGTCCAAGATTACCTCAGATCAGTGGGTCTTGGACCTGATCAGAGAAGGATACCGAATAGAATTCGATGCCCTGATAAGAGACGTGTTTGTGGAGTCCCGATGCAGTTCTGCCGCCAAACGGGCGGCGGTAGAGGAGACCTTACAAGGCTTGATTCACATTGGGGCGGTTTCCCCCGGTGCCTCCCGCCGATTTTGGCTGCGGCCGCTACTCCATTTACTTTGTGGTGCCGCGAAAAGGTGGGTCTTTTCGCCCTATTCTGGACTTAAAAGAATTAAACAAGTCCCTAAGAGTGCGGCATTTTCACATGGAAACCCTGTGCTCCGTCAGTGCGGCGGTACAGCCAGGAGAGTTTCTCACGTCTCTGGACCTGAAAGAAGCTTACTTGCACATTCCAATTTGGCCCCCGCACCAGAAGTTTCTGCGGTTTGCGGTGATGGGAAAACATTTCCAGTTTCGGGCCTTGCCTTTTGGCCTCGCCATAGCTCCCTGAACTTTTTCCAAGGTAATGGTGGTAGTAGCTGCTTTTCTCAGGCGAGAAGGTATCCGGGTTTACCCGTACCTAGACGACTGGCTCATCAGAGCGGACTCCGCAACAGAGAGCCATCAAGCTACAGCCAGAGTGGTCTCAGTACTGTAATCTCAGGGCTGGGTTGTCAATGTAGCCAAAAGCCACCAGACCCCCTCACAATCTCTAGAATATTTGGAGGCACAGTTCGACACAGACTCGGGATATGTATTCCTACCCGAGCAAAGGCGGTGCAAGCTTCAGAATCAGGTCCGTCTGCTCCTGAGGATGCCCCGCCCGTGAGCTTGGGACATTGTCCAGCTGTTGGGATCGATGACGGCTACCTTGGATTTGGTGCCCTGGGCGAGAGCGCACCTGAGACCTCTGCAGTATTCCCTGCTTCAACGATGGTCTCCAGTATCTCAGGATTATCAATGCAGACTCTCTTGGCTCCCTGCGGCCCGACTCAACATGGAGTGGTGGCTCTCAGACAGCATACTGCAGCGAGGAATGCCGCAGGCGCTCCCCGATTGGTGCCTAGTGGTGACAGATGCCAGCCTGAAGAGCTGGGGCGCACATTGCAAGGGGAAGCATGCCCAGGGTCTTTGGACACCCGACGAGTCGGAGTGGTCCATCAATCGCCTAGAGTTGAAAGCGGTGTTTCAGGCGCTTCTGGCCTTTCAAGTGACCCTGGAAGGATTGGCTGTCAGAGTGATGTCGGACAACACGACAACAGTGGCCTACATAAATCAACAAGGCGGCGCTCAGTGCAGAGCGCTGGCCTCGCAGGCCGAACAGATTTGCCACTGGTCCGAACTGCATCTACAGTTTCTGTCGGCAGCGCTCACATTGCAGGTCAGAGCAACGTGCAAGCCGATTAAGCAGGCATCAAATCGATCCAGCGGAATGGGAACTGGCAGACGAAGTATTCCTGCAGATATGTGCCAAAAGGGGGCAAGCCCGTAATGGATCTTATGGTGACAAGCTCAACTGCCAAAGTCCCGTGCTTTTCAGCAGACGGAGAGATCCTCGCTCAGCCGGGTTGGATGCCTTGGCTCAACCCTGGCCTCTGGTATGTGTTCCTTCCGTGGCCCTTGATAGGGCGAGTGCTCCTGCGGATTAGGGTTCACCCAGGAGAAGTGTTTCTCATTGCCCCGGATTGGCCCAGGGGGCCTTGGTATGCGGACCTCCGACAGATGCTAGTGGAGGCTCCCCTTCCTTTACCTCTGGTATGGAACCTGTTATCGCAGGGACCGGTGGCCATGGAGGACGCCTGCCGTTTTGGTCTTACGGCATGGCTATTGAGAGGGCGCAATTGAGAGGCAAAGGCTATTCCAATAATGTTATTTCCACTCTCCTGCAGGCTCGCAAGCAGTCCACTTCCGTGGCTTATGCCAGGATCTGGCGCCAGTTTGAGGCTTGGTGTGTTTCAAAAGCGATCACACCCATGCGGGCTCCTGTCTCGCCGATTCTGGACTTTTTGCAGGATGGTGTACAAAAAGGCTTGGCCTATAATTCCCTGCGGTTGCAAGTGGCAGCATTGGCCTCCCTTCATGGTAAGGTTGCAGGCGTGTCTTTAGCTGCTCATCCAGATGTGGCACGGTTCTTAGAGGGGTGCTTCGGCTCCGTCTTCCCATGCGGGCACCTTGTCCAGCTTGGAACCTGGGGCTAGTTTTGAAGGCTCTGCAGGGTTCTCCTTTTGAGCCGCTACGGCGAGCTTCAGAGAAAGACTTGACACTAAAGGCCGTTTTTCTGGTGGCCATTACTTCGGCGAGACGGGTGTCAGAACTCCAGGCGCTGCCTTGTCGAGACCCATTTCTGCAATTTTCAGAGTCCGGGGTCACGGTTCGTACCGTGCCTTCCTTCATGCCTAAGGTGGTTTCAGCGTTTCACCTAAACCAGCCTATTTTTCTACCCTCTTTTGTTAAGGAGGAGTTTCCAGAATCCTTTGGGCAGTTGCACCTGTTGGATGTGCGCAGGACTCTGTTGCAGTATCTGCGAGTTACTAATTCTTTCAGGACCTCTGATCATTTGTTTGTTTTACTATCAGGTTCTCGCAGAGGGTCTCCAGCGTCTAAAGCCACTATTGCCCGCTGGCTCAAAGAAGCTATCTTTTCAGCTTATCTGCTTGCCGGCCGGCCTTCGCCTGTAGCCTTTAAGGTACATTCTACAAGAGCGATTTCTTCCTCTTGTGCTGAAACTGGAGCACTCTCTCTTCATGAGATTTGCAGTGCAGCAGCATGGGCTTCGAAGCTCTCATTTGCCCGGCATTACAGGCTGGATGTGGCTGCTAGGAGGGATGCGCGTTTTGGAGCACAAGTGCTAGCGCGTGGTGTGACTTGTTCCCACCCTCTATAGGGATTGCGTTGATACATCCCATACGTAATGGCTTTATCTGCTTGATGACAAGGAAGGGAAAATTAGGTTCTTACCTTGGTAATTTTCTTTCCTTTAGTCATAGCAGATGAAGCCATGAGCCCTCCCTGTATGATTGTCTGTATGATGTGAATCTGTTTCGGGTTCTGTTCTTGTTTCCTGAAGTTCTAATCCTTCCTTGGGAGAAAGTTGGAAAACAGTCTTCAGGATTCTTGTTCACTTATAGGAGGATGAGTTCATTCCCTCCAGTTCATGTGTAGGAGGTTGAGTTCATTCCCTCCAGGAGGATGTGTGTATTTCCTCCATAAATACAAAGAGGAGGACGAGTTTATTCCCTCCAGGAGGGTGTGTTCATTCCCTCCTTTTGAGTTCATGCCCTTGTTATGGGGCCATCGTTCGCTGTGAGGAAAGTTCATGTTATTCCCATTGCGGTTTGTTATACTGCTTTGGAAGCTTCAAATACTGAAGAGGCAGTGGAGCTAGCTGGCCATGTGGCACTGTGAAATTTGAGTGCTCTCTATCTTCCCCTGCTGGTTGATGGACACAACCCATACGTAATGGCTTCATCTGCTATGACTAAAGGAAAGAAAATTACCAAGGTAAGAACCTAATTTTCCCCTTCTTATCATCTCAAGAGACAAAAATCTCCACCTGAGGGGCTCTCTTGCACCAGTTTTATCAGAGAGATGGCCTCTGCCGTCCCATTTAAGTTGGAAACAGAGGAAGAGCCCAGGGTGGAGATGTTGACTATTGTGGACTACAAGTCTCCTTCTAAGGAAGGGGTCGTTGTACCATTACACCCTATCCTTAAGGATGCACTGACGAAGAACTGGGAATTTCCCCTCTTGGTGCAGGTTGCACCTAGGAAGGTGGATACATAGTACTGTATCCAAAAAGCTCCCGCTCAACTGCCACACTGGTGGTCGAATCTGCATTCAAAACAAACTAGGAGTTCCAGGACTCATGCCTCAGCACCCCTAGGTCATTAGGGAGGAAAACTTTTCAGGCCTCGATGCTCATTGCTCTCATCCAGTCCTAGCAGCTCTACATTAGCCTCTGCTTGCAATCTTTAGTCTGCACTGTAGTACACTGTCTTGCGGATACTTTCCCTCAGGAGAAGGCCGCAGAGCTTTGCTAGTTGGCCAGTAAGCAGGTGAAGTGCAGAAAATATCTGGCCAGGGGTGCCTACGAATCTTTTGACATAGTATCCATACTCTGCCATGGATATAGGGGTGCGCAGACTGTCATGGCTGTGTCTCTCTGACTTGGAACCAGTGATGCAGAAGAGGTTGGTGGATGTTCCTGGCTGAGGTGTTAACCTGTTTGGAGATAAGGTGAAAGAGGTTGCCAACCTCATAAAGAAGCATAAAGACATCATCCAAACTTTGTCTTGGCACCCTCCAACTGCATCCTCTTCCTCACTGAGGTTTTTGAGTGGGCCTAGACAACGAACTTCCTGCTCTTGAAGGCATAGGTTCCTGCTGTCTTTCCACTCTGCTCAGCAGCCCCAGGCCCAGCTCTCTCAGCCTCACCAACCCCTTTATCAGAAACCCCAGCTGGCGCCTCAGTCGAAGCAGGGGCTGAACTTTTGACTGGCTCAAAGAGTGCGTAGCTGCCCTCAAAGAAACTGTCCCGGATGGCCTTCCGATAGGGGAGAGGCTGAATTTTTATCATCACAGGTGGCTGTAATACATGGGATTGAAGGTCAGCTGGGGATGGAATGAGTGGAATGTTTTGGCTGTAATTATGTATTGATATTCTCTGTTATGCCCCCTAGTGTTACAGTGGCCCCTTGTAACCTCCAACTGGTGGATTCTTCAAATAGTCCGTCTCGAGTACGCCCTGCATTCTATTCTATTCTGAACATTTATATCCCACTACAGTTGGTAAAGAATCTAAGCAGGTTACACAGAGTTCAAAACAAACAAAGATACTGATAGTCCTACTATATTATTTATTCAAATATTTACGAAAAAGATAAGTCTTCAATCCTTTATGAAATTGAAATATCCAAAAAGCTTACTACTTTGTAGCTTCATTGTGTGCCCCCTAGTCCTAGTATTTTTGGAAACAGTAAACATTCCACTCGTTATTTTATAGACCTCTATCATATCTTCCCTCAGCCGTCTCTTCTCCAAGCTGAAGAGCCCTATCCAGGTACTTCCTTGTGCCCAAGAAGACGAATCATTTTGTCTCATCTTAGACCTAAGGGCCCTGAGCAAATTGCTGATCAAAGAAAAGCACCTTTCTCCCTATGATTCAGTAAAATGCTATTCTTTCTGGGCTTAAAGGATGCCTATACTCACATTTTGATACTTCTCAGTCACAGGAAGTTTCAGATTTCAAATAGGAAAGCACCGTTACCAATATCACGTACTGCCATTTGGCCTCGCATCAGCTCCCAGGGTATTCACCAAATGTCTAGTGGTAGTAGCGATGTATCTACGCAGACTGGGAGTGTACATGTTTCCCTATCGTACAAGTTGACTGGTCAAGAGCACATCATAGGAGGGGGTGACAAAGTCAGTGCACCTAACTATTTGGATGTTAGAGTTACTAGGGCTCATCATAAACTACCTCAAGTCCCACCTTCTCCCAGTCCAATGATTGGAATACATAGGAGCCCAGCTAGATATGTTGCAGGCTTGAGCTTTCTTGCACAAGCGTCTTGCTTCCAGGAAAGACTCCACTAAGAGGTATTACTCATTTAAGTGGAGGACGTTTGCTGTCTTGTGTGAGGACAAGGCTAGCCTAGTGGTTAGTGCAGTGGACTTTGATCCGGGGAACTGAGTTCAATTCCCACTGCAGCTCCTTGTGACTCTGGGCAAGTCACTTAACCCTCCATTGCCCCTGGTACAAAATAAGTACCTGAATATATGTAAACCGCTTTGAATGTAGTTGCAAAAACCTCAGAAAGGCAGTATATCAAGTCCCATTTCCCTTTCCCTACACAAAAACTGTTGAATACCTCCTACACCTTTCTGAGTCTGGTTTGAAAACCAACTCTGTAAGGGTTTATCTGAGTGCAATTAGTGCTTATCATCACTGTGTGGGAGGTAAGTCCATCTCTGTGCTCCATCTAGTTGTCCACTTCATGAGAAGTTTGCTATTTACAAAGCCCCCTATTAAACCTCCAGCTGTGTCATGGGATCTCAACGTTGTCCTCACCCAGGGGATGAAAGCTCCTTTTGAGCTCCTCGATTCCTGTCATTTGAATTATTTGACCTGAAAAGTTGTAGTTGTGGTAGCTGTCACTTCAGCTTGCAGGGTCAGTGAGTTTCAGGCCGTAATAGCTGATCCATCTTATACTAAGTTTCAGCACAATAGAGTAGTTCTCCACACGCACCCTAAGTTCCTTCCTAAGGTAGTGTAGGAGTTTCATCTTAATCAGTCAATCGTTCTAATAACATTTTTCCCAAAATCACATGCCCATCCTGGCAAGAGTGTACTACATACTTTGGATTGCAAGTGAACCTTAGCCTTCTATCTGGAGTGGACTAAAGCCCGTAGACAGTCCATCCAGCTTTTTGTTTCTTTTGACCCAAACATGATGAGGGTAAACACACAATTTCCAGTTGGCTAGCAGATTTCATCTCCTTATGCCTAGGCTGGGCTGACTCTGGAGGGTCTTGTCAAGGTTCAATATGTCAGAGCCATGGCTGCATTGGTTGCTCACTTGATCAGCTTCCATAGAGAAGATTTGTAAAGCTGTGATGTGGTCATTTGTCCACACATTCACATCTCACTACTACCTTGAACAGGATGCCTGGCGTGACAGCCGGTTTGCACAAGCAGTCCTGCAGAATTTGTTCGGTGTCTAGAATCCAACTTCACCCTCCTAGGCCCAGTTTTGTTCCTTTCCAGGCTCCACCCAACTGTGAGAATGCGAATATCTGCTTGTCCTCAGAGAAAGCAAAGTTACTCACCTGTGGCAGGTGTTGTCCAGGTGAATATTCATGAGAGAGATTTGCAAGCACTACTTCCAATGCATGCAAATATCTCTCATGAATATTCTTTGTGGATATCCTAAAAACCTGACTGACTGGGGTGCCTCCAGGACCAGGTTTGGAGTTGTATTCTTTAGCTGCGCGGTACCCAAACCTGGTCCTGGAGACACCCCAGCCAGTCAGGTTTTAGGATATCCACATTGTGGATATCGTGAAAAGCTGACTGGCTGGGGTTCCTCCAGGACCAGGTTTGGGAGACACTGCTTTAGTTTTTGGGAGACACACGCTCGCATGTCAAGCGGGAAGGCACCAGTGCATGCATGATGGGGCGTTGAGAGTTCTCTGTTAATATCGATAGTGTCTGCACCAGGCTCCGTTTGATGATGTTGCTTAACTGTGAGAATACTTGGCCTGCAGTCCTTGGAAAACATCTGCTCCAGGTGAGTAACTTTACTGTACCTGAAGGGTACCAGTATTAGAAATGTACAATATGTTCAAGAGTTTTTTTGAGTTCTGTAGTTTCTCATGAATTGTGGTGGAGTTTCTGGTGCAAGAAATGTACATTTAGGAGCTGGTGAAGGCTATATATAACCATGGATTTTTAAACCACAGAAAAAAATCATTACAGTATTTGTAGTCAGTTCAACAACATAGTTTTCAAATATGTTCATTGCAAGTAGTAGAATTAAAATAAATTTTAAATATCATAGGAATCTGTTCATCAGGCCACTTTACCACAGAACCTGAGAAGTAAGCTCTAAGCATAATGTAGTCCATATAGCAATGGTTAGCACCACAGCACCTGCCTGTACTAATTACTTTTTTTTTTTTTATTACTGATGAGACTTTGAGATCAAGGTGTTTGCTTGATCATTTTATACCAGGTGGGAGCACTGCTCTGTTAAAGCCGACACAAATTAAAAGTAGCAGTGGAATGCCCAGCTGGCATGCTCTGTCAGGGGAGGGGAACAATCTGCAATTAAGGGAACAACTATAACAAAGACTTTTTTTTTTTTAAGACAGTTCAGATGGCAGTAAGTTACAACAAACACAATTATTATAGTCCCCACTCCCCCTCTGCATTTTTGTTCAGTTTTTTTACATCATTCCTTGAGATTTTAGTGTGTGATTTTTTTTTTTCTTAAAAGCTTTTTCTACTTAGTTGCTGATGAATCAAAGGAACATGTGCCTTATTTCATCTTTCACATGTGTACTGCACACTGGTGTATGCAAAATATCAATATAGATGGGCTACTAAAGTGTGGACTTGAAAATATTTTAATATTTTTAAACAGGGTGTCCTCATAATATGACATGAATAGAGACTTTGAATTGAAGATATGTGAGTTTGCCCTCTTTACCCTTCTGTAGCAAAGGAGTTCAAAAATGTTTTTAATTACCTGTATGTGGCATCTCAGCAGCAGCCCCCAGAAGAATGAGATACATAGAAACATGGAGCATAATTGTAGATACTCTTTCAGGTACTTGGGTGTTACTCTGGATTACCAACTGTTCTTCGACTCGTAGATCTTACTTGTCATCAGATTCAGCTTTTAGGCCCTACCTCTGTTGTACTGTATCCGCAGCTACTTTTAGATGCCTCACCCTGGAGGAGTAGCTTAATGGTTAGTGCAGTGGTCTGAGAACCTGGGCAACTGAGTTTGAATCCCACTGTGGCTCCTTGTGACCCTGGTCAAGTCACTTAACCCTCCATTTCCCCAATATAAAAACTTAGATCATGAGTCCAGTAGGGATAAAGAAATTACCTGCATATAATGTACACTGCTTTGGTTGTACCACAGAAAGGCAGTTTATCAAATTCATGACCCTGCCACTATGTGCTGTCACTTCTCATCTTGGCTATTGCGATGCCATCTATGCTGGTCTCCTCTCCACTCTTCTCAAATGATTCCAGACTGTTCAGAATGCCTCTGTTAGAGTCTTGACCCAGATCATGTTACCCTGCTCTTGAGTTGACATCAATGGCTTACCGTCTGTTACTGGATTCAGCACAAAATTCATTTGTTGACTCACAGATCTGTCCACACAAGAATGCCTTCCTACTTATTTCTGCTCATCACTCCCTATACCCCTGCTAAGGCTCTTCAATCCTTTCTCGAGCACCCTCTTTCCATCCCCACTTAGCTTAAGATGAGGGGCATTTTTCTTTCTTGCCCATTCCCTCTGGAATTCTCTCCCTCTGTCTCTTCAATTGTGAACTACTTTCTTTGTAAAGTGAAAGGCAGTATATGGAAGTCCTCAAATAAACATGAACATAGGCCTTATGATTCTTATCTAGTCTGCTCTGGTTTCACTGCTATTGCATTGCCATAGATCCCAGTTGATCTTTGGCTTTCTGCTCACAACTTAACAACTAGGGATCAGCATTCTTTGATACTATTACTGTTCTCCAAGGTCAAGCAGGCTTCTATCTTCTCACAAGTGGGTGACGCCAATCCGCGTCGCCCGGTCTGGCATTTTGTGGAACGCAAATCGCGCTCCACCGCGCATGTGTGAGTGCCTTCCCGCCTGTCACGCGAACGTGGTCTCAGTTCTCTATTTTTTTCCACATGAGTAGAAGGTGCATTTTTTTTGTCCTCTCCTCACTCGCCCGTTTTTTAAAGAGCCGGTTAGTGCCTTCCAGCTATTTTTCTACTCTTGTAGCTCATTTAACTGGGCCTCTTTCAGACTCATTCTTTAATTTCCTTTGTTTTATTTTGCCAGGGTTTAACTTTTCTTATTTTTCCATCATCATCGGGCCGTTTTTAGGCCCTGACTTCAGTCGTCTCTTTCGATTTTTTTTTTCTGTACCTTGCCCCTTTTTCCGGCACCATCAAATCATTTAATTTAGCCGACAAAGTTTTCCGTCCTTGTCCACGAAGATTCCCGTGGCTTCAAGCGCTGTACCCAGTGCAATCGAACTATCTCAGGAAAGGACAAGGATCCCAGATACTTTTCCTTGGATGAGTCTTATGGGATTCCTTCTGAACCCCCCCCCCCCCACCTGAAAGGAGATGGTCTCCACCAGAGAGCCTTTCATTTCCGTCTTAAGGAAACGGCTGAGACCATTCCCTTTCCTTTGGAAGTGGAGGATGAGCCCAGGCCAAGATGCTTGAGGTCCTTGGCTATACATCTCCTCCTAAGGAGGCTGTGACTGCATCTCTCCATGAGGTACTCAAGGAAGTCCTTGTCAGGAGCTGGGAGTCCCCTCTGTCGGTCCCTGTTAAGGCCAAGAAGATTGACACCCAGTATCAAATCCATGAAAGGCCGCAGTTGCCTCACAATTCCATGGTGGTGGAATCCACTCTCAGAAGAGCCAGGAATACTAGGCACTATGCCTCGGTGCCCCAAGGCAGAGAAGCTAGAACTCTGGATTATTTTGGGAGAAAGATGTACCAGGCTTCAATGCTCATCTCCCGTATACAATCCTACCAGCTCTTCACAAGCACCTACTTGCAAAGCTTGGTACGACAGCTGTCGGTCTTGGTGTATGACCTCCCTCCGGATCATGCCAAGCCTTTTCGCCAGTTGGTCAAGCAGCAAAAGGCGTGCCGAAAGTTCTTGGCCAAGGGCACGCTTTTGATGTGGCGTCCAGGATCTCTGCTCAAAGTATAGCAATGCGCATGACTCTCATGGCTGTGTGTTTCTGACTTGGAACAATCTGTTCAACAACGGTTGGTGGATGCCCCTTGCCGGGGGGATAACCTGTTCAGAGAGAAGGTTGAGGAGGTAGCTGACCAAATCAAGAAGCATACTGATACAATCTCTTCTCTCTCCTGCTGGGTGCCTTCTGCACCCACCTCAGCTAGGAGGGTTTTTGGCAAGCCAAGGAGCAGTTCCTTCTACTGTTATAGGCATAGGTACGCTCCTTCGGCTCGCCAGCCTACTCAGGCTAAGCCCCAGCGTGCTCGTTCATGTCAACAGCGTGTGCCTAAGGCCCATGCTGCTCCCCAGTCACAGCAAGGCACAAGCTTTTGACTGGCTTCAGCAGAGCATAGCCGCAGTAAAAGTGTCTGTCCCGGACTACTTGCTGATTGGGGGTAGGCTAAAATGTTTTTCACCAAAGGTGGCCTCTTGTAACCTCCGACTGGTGAGTTCTTCAAATGATCCGTCTTGGATATGCTCTTAGTTTGCATCTCAAACCTCCAAATTGCCCACCAAGAGCTCATTTATTCAGCTCTCAGCACAGGCAGGTACTTGGAGAGGAACTCTGCCCTTCTAAAGGCCTGTGTGGTCAAACCCATTCCACCAGGGGAAGAAGGGCAGAGATTCTATTCCAGCTACTTCCATGTGCAGAAGAAGACGAGGGATACATCCCATCCTAGACCTGAGGGCCCTGAACAAATTTCTAGTCCGAGAAAAGTTCAAGATGGTTTACCTGGGCACTCTTCTCCCAATGAATATTTTTAGTGCAGTAATTGCCTATTGCTCATGTTTGATGTATTCTTACTGTACACCGCCTTGAGTGAACTCCTTCAAAAAGGCGGTAAATAAATCCTAATAAATAAATGATTCAGAAAAATGATTGGCTATGCTCTCTGAGTATATGCATCCTTTAAGTCCAGAGAGCATAGCCAATCATTTTTCTGAATCATTGGGAGAAGAGTGCCCAGGTAAACCATCTTGAACTTTTCTTGCTTCGATTTCGGCTGGGAACACATCAATTTCAGTATCGCATATTGCCTTTTGGCTTCGCGTCAGTTCCCTAGGTCTTCACCAAGTGTCTAGAATCGCTACACCGACTGGGAATCAATCTGTTTCCCATATTTCGATGATTGGCTTAGGAGTCCATGCAGATGACTATTCGCATGCTCGAGCTACTAGGTGTGTTTTAAACTACCCCAAGTCCAGGGTATTCAAGGCAGATTTTTTTTTTTTTTTTTTTGCCCTTATGAGTCAGCTGCTAACAGAAAGAAATGAGGAGGAGGCGGTCAGGTTGGCTTCATTATCGAATGGCAACCTAATCTATGAGCTCCTAACCTTCTGGATAGAATAGTTCAATCTATCGTCATCTAAGTTGGTTTTGCAACAGTCCCCTATGTACCTTGCTGTGCTCCAGATGTCGTATAGTGGCAAAACGAGTGAGGTAAAACTGTGAAGTTCTCATTGTTCTCAGGGAGCAGAGCTAGGTCCTGCCATACTTCTCGAGTTTGGGGCCTGCTCTGGACGCTGACTTTGATTCTTCTGCGATGAGTGAGGTGGGTGGTGGCCATGAGTTATTCAGCAGTCTCACAAAATGCTTGCAGGAATTGAAAGGAATGTCCATGGATATCCTGGTGAAAATCAGTGCCATGATGACATTTGAGAACTGGGCACTTGTGATGAGGAGCCAGAGTTGCAAGCGGAGGAGCAGGCTGATGCTTTTACATGTGCGCTCAAGTAGACACACTAACATCGCAGCATGAGGACTTTTATAATTTAGATTACTTTGAAAATTGGGAATTGGAGAAATAATCTGCAATTTCAGGGTGTGCTGGAGAGCTTGAAGCATCATTACCCATTTTGCAAAGTGTGCTTATAAGGAGTTAATTTTTCAGCATGTGCAGTTGATGCCATCATTGTCTTTTCATGGTTATCCTATTCAGATATATCAAGATGCTCTGACTTTGGCCTAACACAAGAAAATGAAACCTTTCTTGGAGCTTCTTAACAAGAATAAGGTGAAATATAGATGAGCTCTTCTTTTTGGTCTGTTTTGTTCTTACTGAAGATTTTAGATGAAGTGTGATGTGCACTGAAGAATGCAGGGATAATGCTATCGGCCTCCCAAGGATCAGTTTGTGCTTCAGAGCTGTGGAGAAAGCTCGAGCAGGCTACGAGCAAAAGTCAGAGACAATCAAGTTGCTATAGGAGACTCTGATTGGCTTTAGTTTGATTAAGAGATTCTTCAGTTGCCAGCTATAGAAGCTATGTTGCTTCCTAGTTTTCCTTTTTTTTTTTCTTTTCCTAGACACAGGGGCTGACTGCAGTTTATTCTGAGACTAGTGTTTTTTTGCCTTTGTGGACAGATTTTTGACATACACTTGGTTAATAGGGGCAGGAATATGTGATCTGTATGAATTGGAATTCATGGGGTAGAAGTTACATATGTGAATGCTGGGAAGTGAGACGGAGCAGGTGGGGGTTTGGGATGGTGGTCAGGGACAGGGCTGTGGGAAAATTACAGGAAACCCCGAATGTATATTGAGACTGTGGAGTCTGTCAGGGCAGGACTGCAGGAACTTAAACAGATATTACTTTATCCAGTCTGTGAGCTAATTAGGCTTGTATATGTGGAAATACAAATAAAGTGTTTGTGTTTTGCTTATGTCCTTCGTCTGGCTTTATTTCTGAGTGCTCCATACCTGGTCGCTGGTTCACACTACCACAGTGAGCAGCTCAGTGTAAGCAAGCTCTTAATGACCAGATTCAGAGTTTGAGACATCAATTGTCATTAGAAAGCCAGGCTTAAGCAGACTGGCTCCCCAAGGGTCTATAGGGATGTACACGGGACTAGACTTTGGTTGGAAATGAAAACTGAGAGTTTCATTGTGCCCATCTGAAGCTGCCTCATTATGAAAATACCAATAAAGCTAATAGGCGCTTAGCTTTTTGCTTGTGCCAGATCCAAGGGGATGGAATGGTTGCAAAGGTTAAGGATGGGAATGGCCAGATTCTCTCTCGAATGTTGCAAATCAGGGAGACGTTTAAATCTTATTACAGTGTTCTTTATGTTTGTGATTCACCAATTAAGCAAGGTGATAATGATTATCTGGATTTGGTTGCCCTTCCCATTCAGTCTCCGCACCAGCAGGCAAGTCTAGAGATCCCATTAATTATTGTGGAAGTATTAAAGTAAAGCCTTCAGCCTCCTACCAGTGAGTTTTATAAAATCTGTGCCTCAGAATTGGCCCCACTATTAGCAAATATTCTTAATTGAGTTTGAATGGGAGAGTCTCTTTCAGAAATAATGATGGAAGCTTGGATTGCAGTAATACCTAAGGAGGGTAACGTCAAGCCTGAATGTCAATCATACCAGCCTGCCTATGTTTTAAATGTTTATGTTAAAATACTGGCTGACGTTCTTGCCACTCGGTTGGCAGTGGTGCTGCTGGGGCTGATAGTGCCCTAGCAAAAGCCAGCATGTGTGATTATTTTTGGGGATGGGTTCAGGCTCTCTATTCAAGCCCCAGGTTTGTACACATCAACGGTGACAACTCTTCTGTGTTTGCCCTGGGTAAAGGACTTGTCAAGGATGCCCTCTCTAACCCCTCCTCTTTGCCTTGGTTATGGAGCAGTTTGTGGCGGGTGTTAGAGCAAACCTGGAAATCATGGGCTTGAGGGTGGATGAGAGGGACTACGGAGTTATGCCCTTTGACAATGGCATGTTATTGGTGCTGTTTCACCCCTTGACAACCTTACCTAATGTTCTACTAGAGATTGGTTGGTGTTCTAAGGTCTCTAGATTTAACCCATTAGTGCCCAATGTTCCCATATGGGCACTTATGGGATCATTGGGCACTAATGGGTTAAGGTTAACATAACTAAGTCAAAGCTCTTTAAAATCAGCTTACACTCAACTCGTGTGCAGAATTTAAAATCTTTCCCCTTTTGGTGGATTAATAGTAACATTAGATACTTGGATGTTCACTTGATCTGAGCTTTTCCAGGCTAACTACCTACATTTACTGAGGGAGATCCAGTGGGACTTTGAGCATTGGAGGTTGTTGCCATTATCCTGGTTTGGTAGAATTGCAACCATTAAAATTAATGTTTTGTCTAGATTGTTTTATTTGTTTCAGGTCCCCCCTGTTTCTCTCCCCCCAAAATATCTGACTGAACTTATTTGAAATGACAAGAGGCTTAGGATTGCTAAAGGGATTCTTTATAGGGATAGAAAGTGGGGTGGATTGGGTGTCCCTAACTTAATGTTTTATTGTATGACAGCTCAAGCTAGAACAGGTGTTGAATGCTACCAGAACTCTGGTGCCAAACTTTGGCTGCAAGTAGAGCAGGCTTTTGTGAGCCCCATATGATGCAGGCTCTTGTGGGGCCCGTACAATTGTCCTATCTTATGTGGCTCCCTCTAGAGCTTTGCATTCTATCAGCGACTCAAAACTGTGCTACAGCATGCAGGCCTGGGATTCTTTGGACACTGACCCTAAATTTCAGCTATCTATATGCCTGTAACAAATAATTCCTTGATGCTGAGAGAGGTTGGGTGTAACAAGCTGGGATCAACTTTTTGATCATGAAAGGCTATTAACCTTTGAAGAAATGTCAGACACCTAGCAGTTGCCAGCACATCACTCCTTCGCCTGTTGTCAGCTTTTTACCTTTTGACCTCTAGGACCCATCAGGAATGATTAACAGCTTTTTCAGACGATTTATGTAAGTGTTACCTAGGGAGCAAATGCTTAATTTTGTTTATAGATACCTTTGGGGTTAGGGTGCTTGGACTCCCTCTTACTGTAGTAAGTGGGAAGGAGAGCTGGAAGTTCATTATGAGGAGGGAGAGTGGATAAAAATGGAGACTACCTTGGCAAGGATCTCTACAGCAGTTAACTTGCAAGAAAATATTGTGAAAGTTTTATATGGTTGATACCTTACTCCTGTGCATATTAGAGCATCCCAGATTATCTAGATTTTACTGTGTTGATGCGAGTGCTGGGGGCACGATGGGTCATGAACAAATGAATTGTCTATCGATTACAAACTTCATCTCTGGACTGGTCGAGAAATCCCTTAGTATCCTTGTGTTTTTATTCTTAATAGGTTGGCTCCACCCTAACTTTAGCCAAGAATGCTCTGCTGCCAAAATTGTGTTGGCTAGCAAATAGAAAAACATAGGGGTCCCACTGGTGATTAAGTGGCTTACAAAATTATGGTATGTTTATGATATGGAAAAACTGATAGCTGAACCCAAAGGTTCTTTTTGTAGATGGGGAGAATTTGGGAGCCCTTGCTTAAATTACATTCCTGAGGTGGCTCTGATGTGCTGAACCACTTTACCCTGCGTTATCTTATTTTTTGGATTTGTGTCAATTCTAACTTCCTTGCTCTTAGCCAATGGGATGCTAGGGAGGTGCTGGAGAGGGGGTTTGGGACACAAATTGAAAATGTTGAATTTACTATAACGCTTCTGTTTGGGTTTTTTGCTTTGCATATTGATAGTTATTCTGACTTACGTACACAACAGAAAACTAATTGTTATGACCTTGTGTGCTTGGCACAACATCTCTCTGCATGCTATTGCTTTTGGTTTTTGTATTAGCAATTTTGGTCAAATTAAGGACTTCAGAGGGGGAGGGGGGCAGAATCACCACTGCTCACAAAAGTAAGTCTGTCCTCTCCAACCCCAGGAGGAGTTGATGTACAGTACCTTTTACCTTTTGCTTCCTCCTCTGCCTATTTTCATTTGCAGTCACACAAGACACTGTTTGTGGAAGCTGGAAAATATACATTTCCATATCATCATGCTGATCAATCCATAGACTGGTGGGTTGTGTCCATCTACCAGCAGGTGGAGATAGAGAGCAAACTTTTGCCTCCCTATATGTGGTCATGTGCTGCCGGAAACTCCCCAGTATGTTCTCTATCTCAGCAGGTGGTGGTCACACACAGCAGCAGCTCTGGCTAGGCCTCCAAGCCTAATTTTTAGGTTTTGTTGAGTGCCTGGGGTTGAGGGCTCTTCTTGAGCAAGTGCAAACCTGGTGGCGCCAGGTCCCTCCTTTTCTCCCCCCTCCCGCTGGCTCCGTTAAAAAAAAAAAAAAAAAAAAAATTTTGAACGTCCTTAAAGGCGTTTATTTCGACGTTTATTTAAACGTTTATTGCAGCTACTCACTGGGACACCAGGTCGTTACAGCTCGGAGCGGAAAGCAGGTAATTTTTACCTTTTTATAGCGGGCAGGGGGTTTCCCGATTGATCTCCACATGGCCTATGGCGTCGGAGGGCGAGGGTGCAAAGAGTCGCTCCCCGGATCGCTTGGGCGCTTCTAGCGGGGATGCGGGGGTCTTAAAGTCTGATTTGCCCTTGTTGGGTGACAGTTTCGTGACCGATGAGTGTCCCGGTCCTTCCTCCGGTGTGGCGGTTTTTCCCCGCCATAAACGCCCATCCCCCGCTGCTCGCCTCCGCCATCTTGGCCGGCCACGCGGCTCGGACGGCTTCTTCTTGGGCCGCCCTTGAGGTGGGAGACATTAATGCCATGAACGCCCTTAATTTGGGCGACGGCACAAAAGCGGCTAAAGTTAAGCGCCGTTCTTCCCGCGCGGCTCCTTCGCGGAGTGTCGCGCCGGACGCCATCTTGGATGCGCAGCATGTCTCTCCCCCGCTCTTGCGAGCGCCGGTTGAGGGTGCGTCTAGGGCTGTAGCCCAGGCTGCGGAAGTGCACAGTCTGGGGGGTTTCTCCCCCGAGTTTGTTTTGCTGCTGCATCAGGCCTTCCTTATGCAAAACGCTGCCCCTGCTCCCTCGTCTGGTAAAGAGGTTGAGGCCCCCGGAGGTAAACGCCCTCGGGTTGATTCCCAGGCCTTGGAGGACTTTGTCTCCTCCGATGTAGATGAGGGCAGCGTATCTGAGTTCTCCCAACGGTCCTTTGCGGATTCCTTGGATGAGACGGATCCCCGCTCGGATGGAGCGGATGACCCCTCTGCAGCGCGGCTCTTTAGCTCAGAGGATTTGCCCAACCTGTTAGTGCAGGCCATGGGCATTTTGAAGATTTCTTCTCCGGAGGACGTCTCTCCCTCAGCCCCTGTTGGCTCTGCCATTATGCTGGGGACGAAGCGCCCGCCTAGAACCTTCCACGTGCATGATGCCATGCACACCTTAATTTCGGCTCAATGGGATGTCCCGGAAGCGAGCTTTAAAGTGGCTAGGGCTATGTCCCGCCTCTATCCTTTGCCTGAAAGTGAACGTGAGGCCTATCTGTGGCCTACCGTGGATTCTTTAATCACTGCGGTGACTAAGAAAACGGCGTTGCCGGTGGAAGGTGGCACGGCCCTAAAGGACGCCCAAGACAGAAGATTGGAGGCGGCCTTAAGGTCGTCCTTCGAGGCGGCTGCTTTAAGTTTGCAGGCCTCAGTTTGCGGCTCCTATGTGGCCAGGGCGTGCCTGACTATGGTGCAGCGGGCTTCCCCCTCGGATCATTCCTTGAGGGCTGATTGGCCGGCCCTGGAATCGGGCTTAGCCTATTTGGCAGACTTGCTGTATGATGTCTTGAGGGCCTCAGCTAAAGGCATGGCTCAGACAATCTCTGCGCGGCGGTGGCTTTGGCTGAAGCATTGGTCTGCTGACCACGCCTCTAAATCCCGCCTGGCTAGATTGCCTTTTAAAGGCAAGCTGCTCTTTGGGGTCGAGCTGGACAAAATCGTGACCGATCTCGGCACGTCTAAGGGCAAGAAGTTACCAGAGGTCAGGGCTCGGGCTAGTACTCGCCCCGGTACCTCCAGAGGACGGTTTCAGGAAGCCCGTCGGTACCGCCCGGGCAGGTCGGGCTCCTCTGCCCCCTCTTCCTTAAAGAGGAACTTCTCCCCCAAGCAGCATTCCTTTCGCAGAGACCGCCGTCCCGGAGGTGCTCCCTCCGGTCCTCCCCCAGGGTCTCGTACCCAATGACGGGGCCTTGGTCCACGCCCCAGTGCAGATTGGAGGACGGCTGTCCTCGTTTCTGGGCGAGTGGACCACAATAACTTCAGACGCTTGGGTGCTGGAAGTCATCAGAGACGGCTACAAGCTAGAGTTCTGCCGACCCTTAAGAGACGGGTTTGTACTCTCTCCCTGCAAGTCTCCGGTCAAAGCTGTGGCAGTGCAGCAGACCTTGGACAACCTGATCCGCCTGGTTGCGGTCGTTCCGGTGCCAGAAAATCAGCTTGGCAAGGGGCGTTACTCCATTTACTTTGTGGTACCAAAGAAAGGAGGTTCTGTACGGCCTATCCTCGACCTCAAAGGGGTCAATCGGGCCTTGAAAGTTTGGCACTTTCGCATGGAGACTCTCCGCTCTGTTATAGCGGCAGTGAAGGCAGGGGAGTACCTGGCATCCTTGGACATCAAGGAAGCGTACTTGCATATTCCCATCTGGCCTCCTCATCAACGCTTTCTGCGTTTTGCAGTCCTGGGCCGACACTTCCAGTTCAGAGCCCTCCCGTTCGGGTTGGCTACTGCTCCGCGGACCTTCTCCAAAGTAATGGTGGTCATCGCGGCCTTCCTGAGGAAGGAAGGAGTACAAGTCCATCCTTATCTGGACCACTGGTTGATCCGAGCCCCCTCTTATGCAGAGTGCGGCAAAGCTGTGAACCGGGTGGTTGCTCTTTTAAGCTCCCTGGGGTGGATCATCAACTGGGAGAAAAGCCAGCTGCGCCCAACTCAGTCCCTGGAGTATCTGGGAGTTCGATTCGACACCCAAGTGGGCAGAGTGTTCCTGCCAGACAATCGGATTGTCAAGCTTCAGGCTCAGGTGGACCAGTTCCTAGTAGCCTCTCCTCTTCGGGCTTGGGACTATGTGCAGCTGTTGGGCTCTATGACGGCCACGATGGAAGTAGTGCCCTGGGCCAGGGCTCATATGAGACCACTACAACACTCTCTGCTGCAGCGCTGGACTCCGATGTCGGAGGATTATGCTGTGCGCCTTCCCTTGGACCCAGCAGTGCGCAAGGCGCTGAGCTGGTGGACGCAGACAGACAAGTTGTCTGCAGGAATGCCTCTGGTGACCCCGGAGTGGATTGTCGTCACGACGGACGCCTCTTTGTCGGGCTGGGGAGCCCACTGCTTGGGAAGGACAGCGCAGGGGCTCTGGTCTCCTGCAGAGGCAAAGTGGTCTATCAACCTCCTGGAACTCAGAGCCATTCGGTTGGCGCTTTTGGAGTTCATCCCGGTACTGGCGTTGAAGCCAGTACGGGTCCTGTCGGACAATGCCACGGCTGTGGCCTATGTCAACCGCCAGGGAGGTACCAAGAGCGCCCCTCTAGCCAAGGAGGCCATGAATTTATGCCAGTGGGCGGAAGCGAACCTGGAACAGCTGTCAGCGGCCCACATTGCCGGAGTCATGAATGTCAAGGCGGACTTTCTCAGTCGCCATACCTTGGAGCCCGGAGAGTGGCAGCTATCTGCTCAGGCGTTCTTGGACATCACGAAGCGCTGGGGCCAGCCGAGCCTAGATCTGATGGCGTCATCGGCCAATTGCCAAGTGCCGCGCTTTTTCAGCAGAGGACGGGACCCTCGATCCCTGGGAGTAGATGCTCTTCTCCAACAGTGGCCGACACAAGAGCTTCTCTATGTGTTCCCGCCCTGGCCCATGTTGGGCATGGTGCTAGACCGGGTGGCAAAGCATCCAGGCCGGATAATCCTGGTGGGTCTGGATTGGCCCAGACGTCCCTGGTATGCGGACTTGATCAGGCTCTCAGTCGACGATCCTCTGCGGCTGCCAGTGGAGCAGGGCCTGTTACATCAGGGTCCCGTGGTGATGGAGGATCCCTCCCCCTTTGGTCTTACGGCCTGGCTATTGAGCGGCAGCGTCTGAGAAAGCAGGGCTTCTCAGACAAGGTCATCGCCACTATGCTGAGAGCGAGGAAGCGCTCTATTTCTACGGCTTACGCCAGGGTTTGGCTTACCTTTGCAGCGTGGTGTGAAGCGGGCTCACTTTCTCCCTTCACTGCTCCAATTTCTTCAGTGTTGGCGTTCCTGCAAGAAGGTCTGGAGAAAGGCCTGTCGCTCAGTTCCCTTAAAGTCCAGGTAGCGGCTCTGGCTTGCTTCAGGGGCCGCCTGAAGGGTGCTTCCCTGGCTTCGCAGCCAGATGTGGTGCGCTTTCTCAAGGGAGTTAATCACCTGCGCCCTCCTCTGCACTCAGTGGTGCCAGCGTGGAATCTCAACCTGGTACTAAGAGCCTTGCAGAAGCCGCCTTTTGAACCCTTGTCGAGGGCATCTCTGAAAGACCTAACGTTGAAAGCAGTCTTTTTGGTGGCTATCACTTCAGCCAGAAGAGTTTCCGAGCTCCAGGCACTCTCATGTCGAGAGCCTTTTCTGCAGTTCACTGAGGCAGGAGTGACTATTCGCACAGTGCCTTCCTTCCTGCCCAAGATTGTTTCTCGCTTCCATGTGAATCAGCAGCTCTGTCTCCCTTCCTTTCGTAGGGAGGACTACCCAGAGGAATTCTCTGCTCTCAAATATCTGGATGTGAGACGAGTTATCATCAGATACTTGGAAGTGACCAATGATTTCCGGAAATCGGATCATCTGTTTGTCCTGTTTGCAGGTCCTCGTAAGGGTCTGCAGGCTGCTAAGCCTACAGTGGCAAGATGGGTCAAGGAAGCCATTGCAGCGGCTTATGTGGCCGCGGGGAAGGTGCCGCCTATCCAGCTGAAGGCTCACTCCACTAGAGCTCAGGCGGCCTCGATGGCAGAGGCCGGGTCCGTCTCCTTGGCAGAGATATGCAAGGCGGCAACTTGGGCATCGGCCCATACCTTCTCCAAGCATTACCGCTTGACTGTGGCTGCTCGGGCAGAGGCCCGGTTTGGAGCTTCAGTGTTGAGGTCAGGGATTTCAATGTCCCGCCCTGGGTGAGTACTGCTTCGGTACATCCCACCAGTCTATGGATTGATCAGCATGATGATATGGAAGGTAAAATTATGTATCATACCTGATAATTTTCTTTCCATTAATCATAGCTGATCAATCCATAGCCCCTCCCAGATATCTGTACTGTTTATATTCTGGTTGAATTTTAGGTTCAAGTTTAGTCTTCAGTTACTTCAGGAGGACTTCGTGTTCAAGTTTTTTCACTTGGATTCTTCAAGAGTTGAGACAAGTTTGTGTTACAGTGAGCTGCTGCATTCCTCTCCCCTCCGTTTTACGGGGCTGGATTGAGACTTAAATTCTGCCGGCACTCCCTCCCGCTTCGTGCGGCTGTAGGGCAGCTTTGTACCCCTCCCGCTTCGGCGGTGTTAGGGTCAGTCAGCTCCTCCCGCAGTTGCGGTTGCATCATAAGCCAGATCCCCCCGCATCAGCGGGGTGGTGTCCCTCCCCCGCTCCGCGGGGATGAGCTGGACGGATTCCCCTCCCCCACTTGTGTGGGGATGAGCTGGGTTAATTCCCCTCCCCCGTTTCGGCGGTGGTGAGCTAGGCAGAGTGTCCCTTTGTGGGTGTAATTCTCTAAGTGCTGAGTCCTGCGGATGGAGCTTTGATATCGACATACTGAGGAGTTTCCGGCAGCACATGACCACATATAGGGAGGCAAATGTTTGCTCTCTATCTCCACCTGCTGGTAGATGGACACAACCACCAGTCTATGGATTGATCAGCTATGATTAATGGAAAGAAAATTATCAGGTATGATACATAATTTTACCATGTACATTTCAAGTCACAGAGTGTAGTTATTGTTTCATTTTGCAATTTCTGGTTCTAATGTCCTTGAATGGTGCTGTTGATGAATGTCACTGGAGGCTCGCTCTTTTGTTGTCTAGGAGGGGGGTTTAGATATAGATCCAGTTCAGATCGCAAAAGAAGAGAAGGTGTTTGCCTCCTTGTAATGTTCAAGGAAGGCAAAAGTTGGCTTTCTGCAAACAAAATAAACTAAACGAAGAAAAGAAACTAAAAATAAAACTGAGGACTGGTGCCTCAACACAGACTGAGCCAGAAGTATGTAAACATTTGAACCGTAAATAAGCAAAAAAAAAAAAAAATTAGCACTGATAACATAATTGATTTTGTTGCTGAAGGGGAAAAAAAGGAACTGTACCCTTTTTTTCTTGTAAAGATTAACTGTATTTTTAAATATTATTTGAGCCGAAACTGGAGTGGAGTTTTTGTGCTCAAAATTTGGAGTAAAGTAGTTTTGTTTTTAGGAACAAAGTTATAGGTTTGTGATCTCTGCTTCTGATGTAAAGAAACTGGTCCCTTAGTCTTTCTTTCCTAGGATCAAGTAATATATCAGATTCATACAGCATGGTACAATGCCAAAGCTTTTTAAGTATTTATTTTGATTATTACGAGTGTTTAGTATTTTCTTTTTGGGGGGAATGGGGAGTGTGTCAGTTTCCTTCGAGCCCAGTCAAAACCAGGGCAGGGATCCATTGCTTTGAGCCTTCATAGCTACCCAGGGATTTTTTTTCTTTGTTTGATTATTTTATATCCCACCCTAAGTCATCTAGCCCAGTCATTTTAGAAAAATTATTCAGTGAAAACCCGGCAATTAAGGGCCATAAATATGGCCACTAGGTAGTGGTGTTGCCCAGTGGTAATGGCTATGACTCCTTCCCGCCCCCCCCCCCCTCCCCCAGCATCTTCAGCACTGGCCAGCCTAGGAGAACAGAAGAACGGACGAGGGAATTAAGCTCAGATTCTCTGTGTTGCAGTTTTGAGCCACTAGCCCCAAGATTCTTGAAATAGCCCCAAGCCATTAATATTTTGCTAGTAAAAGCCATTTTCTTGGCTGATAGCTCTCCCACAGTGGAGCAACCATATAATTTTGATTCAGTATAGGCGTTTATTTCACCAGATTAAAAATGTGTTTGGTTGTCTTGGTCTCCAGGGAGGATGGTGAGCTAGAAGAAGGAGAACTAGAGGACGATGGGGGTGAGGAGGCACCTCAGGATATATCAGAGCCACAAGAAAAGAGCCAGAAGGAGAAGGGTGAGAAGCACCACAGCGATTCTGATGAAGAAAAAGCCCATCGCAGGATGAAGCGTAAGCGGAGAAAAGAAAGAGAAAAAGAGAAGAGGAGAGCCAAGAAGAAACGGAAATCCAAGCACAAAGTAAGCATGACCTAGATAAGATTTTTGTAATGTTTGATGTCATTCCTTTCTCCCCCACCCACTGCTTATGTGGGACTGAGTGTTTTGTGCCTTTCTGTAGGATTTTGTAGTTTCAGATTTAGTATGACTAGTTAGCTTGTAATAAGTTAGACATCTACAGTCACAGTAATCACTAATGTTTCATCCTTGATTCCAAGATATCCTTAATAGAGAGACTAAAATAAATATGAAACTTATGTAATGCCATGTCCATTCTTTTTGTAGGCAAAGCCAAACTATGGACCAGTTGCCAATATTCCTATACTGGCTAAGATTGTTGAGGTTACCATAGCTACTCATTTGCAACTCGACTAATCACCATCAGGGAGAACCCCCCCCCCCCAAAAAAAAAAAAAACTTACAAAATCAAGCAACAAAAAAACCCCTTACACAATAGGTGAGCCAACCCTCCAATGACTTCTTTTGAAATTCAATCTTATAGAGAAAAAGTACCTCAGATTATATTGCTCCAAACCTTTATACAAGAGTATTATTCAAACCATCATATGTCACAAAAAACTCTGCTATCACTACTGAGGTTACATAAAGTTTTTCTATGGAAACAGGCATGCAACCCCCACTATCTATAGGAACAGTTGAACAATTCTTGGAGCGACATGCTATAATGTGCCATTGCTTAGGAACAGAGTATTTCCCTGATGCAGCAATTGTGAAACAAGGAATCCTGTTGGGTTATGCTTGGACTATCAATAATGCACTATGGATTATAAATGTCTTAAAATAATTGTAGAGTGATTAGAGCCTTAAGGATTAAAGCAGCACTTTGAACCAGATGAGTTGTTACTCATTATTTGGCACCAAACATGTTGAACTGTTCCTATAAATGTGGGTGTTACAAGCCTGTTTCCACTGATGAACTTTATGCAACCTCAGAGTTGTGATGGAGCTTTTTGTGACCTATGATGGTTTGAATAATGCTCTTGTATAAAAGTTTGGAGCAATGCAGTCTGAGATTTCTTCACTTGACTGAATCATTGGAGGGTTGCCTCACCTATTGTGTATGTTCTTTTGGTGTTTGATTTTCTAATGCTCATTTGCAACAACATTTTAATGACTACAGTCTTTTGGATGTTAGCACTGGTGGCTTCTTTGTTGAGTGGACTTTAGGGTATAGTTGACAGACAATCAGCTTTGGTGTTGCAAATTGGTTTATGGGTTTTTATAGGTAATCAGTAGAAATCAAACAAAATAAAACATGGAAAATAAAATAAGATGATACCTTTTTTATTGGACATAACTTAATACATTTCTTGATTAGCTTTCGAAGGTTGCCCTTCTTCGTCAGATCGGAAATAAGCAAATGTGCTAGCTGACAGTATATATAAGTGAAGCATCCAAGCCTTTCATTGACAGTCTAACAGGGTGGGTGGGAGGTATGCATGGGGACATCAAAGCATTCAATTGATAGTCTAACAGGATGGGTGTGGGTAGTTGAGGGGAGGGTGATAAACAGAGAAATACAACTTTATGGTTTATAATGGGCTAGAAAACCCAGATCCTTGTTAAGTCCTGTCTGTTGGGTGTCAAAATATTCAATCATTCTGACTTCAAAGGTCTTATGTTCCTGTACTACTACTACTACTACTACTATTTAGCATTTCTATAGCGCTACAAGGCGTACACAGCGCTGCACAAACATAGAAGAAAGACAGTCCCTGCTCAAAGAGCTTACAATCTAATAGACAAAAAATAAATTAAGTAAGCAAATCAAATCAATTAATGTGAACGGGAAGGAAGAGAGGAGGGTAGGTGGAGGCGAGTGGTTACAAGTGGTTACGAGTCAAAAGCAATGTTAAAGAGGTGGGCTTTCAGTCTAGATTTAAAGGTGGCCAAGGATGGGGCAAGACGTAGGGGCTCAGGAAGTTTATTCCAGGCGTAGGGTGCAGCGAGACAGAAGGCGCGAAGTCTGGAGTTGGCAGTAGTGGAGAAGGGAACAGATAAGAAGGATTTATCCATGGAGCGGAGTGCACGGGAAGGGGTATAGGGAAGGACGAGTGTGGAGAGATACTGGGGAGCAGCAGAGTGAGTACATTTATAGGTTAGTAGAAGAAGTTTGAACGGGATGCGAAAACGGATAGGGAGCCAGTGAAGGGTCTTGAGGAGAGGGGTAGTATGAGTAAAGTGACCCTGGTGGAAGATGAGACGGGCAGCAGAGTTTTGAACCGACTGGAGAGGGGAGAGGTGACTAAGTGGGAGGCCAGCAAGAAGCAGATTGCAGTAGTCTAAACGAGAGGTGACAAGGGTGTGGATGAGGGTTTTGCTAGAGTGCTCGGAAATAAAGGGGCGGATTTTACGGATTTGTAAAGAAAGAAACAACAGGTCTTGGCAATCTGCTGGATATGAGCAGAGAAGGAGAGAGAAGAGTCAAAGAAGACCCCAAGGTTTCGAGCTGAGGAGACAGGGAGAATGAGAGAGCCATCAACAGAAATAGAAAACGGGGGGGAGTGGGGAGGTGGGTTTATTTTAAAGTTACCTTTCAGGATTCTAACTGTGAAATCACTGGTACAGTGTCCTGGTCCTGTAAAGTGTTGACCAACAGGGGTGGCAGCCCTACTGGCACCAGTATTGTTCATGTGATGTCTATGTAAATTGAATCTTGTCTTAAGTATCTGGCCTGTTTCTCCAATATAGCATCCTTAGTTACATTTTTTACAATGAATGATATATACCACATTGGAAGATGAGCAAGTGAAAGATTCCTTTATGTTGAATATCTTTCCTTTGTGAATGACTGTGAGGTCCTGTGAAATGTTTTGGCATAGCTTGCAGCTGGATAAATTACAGGGAAGTGTGCCCTTCTGTTCCTTTTCAGTCTGTGTTGGGAGTTTACTTCTGATTAGCTTGTGTTTTAAGTTGGGTGGCTGTCGGAAGGCCAGTACTGGTGGGGATGGGAATATCTTTTTCAGTAATTCATCCTCCTGGAGTATAGGTTGTAGATCTCTTATGATTTTCCTCAGTTTTTCCAGCTCTGGGTTGTATGTCACTACAAGGGGGATTCTGTCTGTGGCTTTTTTCTCCTTGTACTATAGCAGATTCTCCCTGGGTGTTTTGAGGGAGGAGGCAATATTCTTGGAGATTATTTTGGGGTTGTAGCCTTTCTGTTTGAAGGATGCAGTCAGGCTTTTATGGTTTAACTTTTTTATTGATGTCACAGCCACAACATTTAATCATCAATAACAGTCACCAATTTTATATCTCTAAAGTCCATAGCAGAACCTTTTGCTAAAGTAACATCAAACTTTTACATAGTCTTCTCACCCCCCCTTTTCCCCTCCCCCCCAACCCTTCCATCCCCCCTCCCCTTTTACCCTCCCTATGATCTGTCTAAAGGCATCAATGAAATCTCCAGGTCCTCAGTCATAGTTTAAGGATGAGACTTCTTTCTCTTTGCGTGAGTTTGGCTATATAGGGACCCCAAATCTTTAAAAATTGTGATTTCCGTTTAAAGGAACCCCTGGCCTCCTGCGTCTCCCAAGTCATCAGTTGATGCACCTGATTGCGCCAGTGCCAGAATTCAGGTCTATCCGGAACAGTCCATTTTTGCAAAATACATTTTCATGCTAGCAAACAGAGCTTTCTACACAGCAGGACTTCCTCCGCTTTTAGCCCCCTGAGTGAACCAGGACAGTCCAACACCAATTGTTGAGGTGTGCCTTGTACCCTTCTTGGCAACATCAAGGAAAGAAAGGCCACCACTCGTTTCCAAAAACATCTTATAATCCCACATTCCCATAAACCATGGTATAATGTGTTATCAGCTAAATTACATTTCATATAGGTAGGTGAATCAATTCATCCCGCTCTAAACAACTGTACTTGTGAGAAATATGCCCTGTGGATGACTCGAAATGCACACTTTCCTTGTCATCAAGCAGATGAAGCCATTACGTATGGGTTATGTCCATCAACCAGCAGGGGAGATAGAGAGCACTCAAACTTTCACAGTGCCCTCTTGGCCAGCTAGCTCCACTGCCTCTTCAGTATTCTCTATCTCCCTTAGCAGGGTGGCTGCAGCTTGTTCGAGCTCCAGAAAAATCTGCCGGGAGGTGGTTCCTGGCTTGCCAGTTGTTAACCGGGGTGTTGGAGGCTATAGCAGCTTCACTTTAAAGGCACATAGGTTAGCCCTTTCCCTGTCTTACCCATACCTCTGTGGATGTGGACATATTGCTTTGCTTTCCCTGTCCTTACCCACCAACAGTGGATGCAGGCATATAGGTTCGCCCTTTCCCTGCCTTTCCCACTCATCTGAGCCTCCGGAGTCTTAAATACCTCTGCTTTCCTCACAGCTTAAAAAAAAAAAAAAAAAAAAGTTGCGTCGCATTTTTAAACGCAGATACGCTGGAACAGAGGTTTTTGACCTGATTTTCAGCAGGATCGTAGTTGTACACTAGATCCTTTGAGGTAAGAGTGTTTTCCAACTCCTCCGGGGTGGGCCCGCGATCGGGGCGATTTTGGCGGAAACCGCCATTTTGGATTTTACCGCCGTTTTTCGGCGATGGCTGCGGACAATGTAAAGCGCTGTTCCACTTGTGGCAAGCGCAAATCAGCAGCAGGGCTCTGTAAATCGTGCTGTATTGGCGTTGGAGTCGGCCCGAGCATGGCGAGCGATGTTTCTTCCTGCTCTGAGCTGGCAGCGGGCGCCATTTTGCTTACACCGCATGGCGCGGCCTCCGTGGACACGGAGAGACCTGAGCCGGGTGGGGCATCTCGAGATGAGGTTATTTCAGGAGTGGCTAGCACCAGACAGGATTTGGGTGCCCAGGGTGAGATTTTCTCCCCGGATTTTGTGCTTTTGCTGCATAAAGCATACATGATGAAAAGAGCCCTTTCTCAAGGGTCGCCTGAGGCTCCTCTGATTGCCCCCCCGATGGATTCTGGCCTGGGACTGCCCAGTGAGGCTTTTTTCCCGGATGCTTGGCCTAAAGATAAGCGCAGAAGGGTTAATTCCCCTTCAGATTGTGGTGCACCTTCCCCCCCCCCCCCCCCCCCCCGTGGTCGGGGTGTGAGGATTCGGAGAACTCTGACAGACTTTCTTGGTCTGAGGAACCAGAGTCAGGTGCGGATTTACCACAGGATCTGGATGATCCCTCCGCGGTGAGGATTTTCCACCGTGATGAGCTGCCAGCGCTTATTTCAGATACCCTGCAGGCCCTCTCGATTGAAGATCCTGACAGTGGCATGGCCTCCTCGGGTAATCCCAGGATGGCTAGTACCAAGAAAGCTGCTCGGGTCTTCCCTTTGCATGACTCCATCCTAGAGCTTGTTTCGGCTCAGTTGGCTGACCCCGAGGGACCTTTGAGAGTTTCCAGGGCTATGGGGCAGTTATACCCTCTGCGTGAGGGACATATGGCTCGTTTTCAAATGCCTACAGTGGATGCCCTAGTCACTGCGGTGACAAAGAGAACTACCCTCCCTGTTGAAGGAGGTGTTGCCCTGAAGGATGTTCAAGACCGTAGGCTGGAAACAGCGTTGAAACGGTCCTTTGAAATTGCAGGTCTCACTGTTCGGGCGTCTGCATGCAGCTGTTATGCTGTGAGAGCCTGCCTAGCTTGGCTGCAACAGGCAGTGGCTCAGCCCGGAGATGGAGCGGAGCCCTTCTTGGATGTGGCTCCGCGGGTGGAGGTGGCCTTGTCCTTTCTGGCTGATGCCCTTTATGACCGTGTCAGAGCTTCGGCTAAACAAATGGCAGTAGCAGTGGCGGCTCGCCGTCGTCTGTGGCTACGACACTGGGCAGCGGACATGGCCTCTAAGCAAAGGTTGGTGAAGTTGCCTTTTCAAGGACTTCTCCTATTTGGTGAGGAGTTAGAGAAAATTGTGAAAGGCCTGGGTGATCCAAAACCCCAGCGCTTGCCCGAAGATAGGCAGAGGCCTTCCTCTAAGGGCCAGGAGGTCCACTCCTCGTACAGACCTCGCTTCCGTGAAGCTAGAAGGTACCGCCCGGGGCGTTCTGCTGGGTTCACTTCACGTGCCCGTGGTCAGCAGAGGAACTCCTTTCGCTCGGACAAGCGTTCCGCAGCCGGTGGCTCAAGACCTGGAGTTCAGGGGCGACCCTCTCAATGATGGTGCGCCGGCCCTCTCCTCGATGCCTGTCATCGGAGGACAGCTTTCCCTCTGTCGAGGAGTGGGCCAAGATTTCCTCAGATCAGTGGGTTCTGGACCTGATCAGAGATGGATACAGAATAGAATTCAACGCCCCAGTAAGAGACGTGTTTGTGGAGTCCCGATGCGGTTCTGCCGTCAAACGGGCGGCGGTGGAGGAGACTTTACAAGGTCTGATTCAGTTAGGGGCAGTGACCCCGGTGCCTCCCGCCGAGCAAGGCTGCGGCCGATACTCCATCTACTTTGTGGTGCCGCGAAAAGGTGGGTCCTTTCGCCCTATTCTGGACTTAAAAGATGTGAACAAGTCCCTGAGAGTGCGGCATTTCCACATGGAATCCCTGCGCTCCGTCATTGCGGCGGTTCAGCCAGGAGAGTTTCTCACGTATCTAGACCTGAAAGAAGCTTACTTGCACATACCGATTTGGCCCCCGCACCAGAAGTTTCTGAGGTTTGCGGTGTTGGGAAAACATTTCCAGTTCAGGGCCTTGCCTTTTGGCCTCGCCACAGCTCCCCGAACCTTTTCGAAGTTAATGGTGGTAGCTGCTTTTCTCAGGCGAGAAGGTATCAGGGTTCACCCATACCTAAACGACTGGCTCATCAGAGCAGACTCTGCAACAGAGAGCTTACAAGCTACAGCCAGAGTGGTCTCAGTACTGCAATCTCTAGGCTGGGTCGTCAATATGGCCAAAAGTCACCTGTCCCCTTCACAATCTCTAGAGTTTTTGGGGGCCAGGTTAGACACAGTCTCGGGCTATGTGTTCCTACCCGAGCTAAGGCGATGCAAGCTTCAGAATCAGGTCCGTCTGCTCCTGAGGATGCCCCGCCCGCGAGCTTGGGACATTGTCCAGCTGCTGGGATCGATGACAGCCACGATGGAAGTGGTACCCTGGGCGAGAGCGCACCTGAGACCTCTACAGTATTCCCTACTCCGGAGATGGTCTCCTATTTCTCAGGATTCCCAATGCAGACTTACTTGGCTTCCTGCGGCCCGTCTCAGCATGGAGTGGTGGCTCTCGGACAGCATGCTGCGGCGAGGAATGCTGCTGACGCTCCCCGTTTGGTGCCTAGTGGTAACAGATGCCAGCCTGAAGGGCTGGGGTGCACACTGCAAGGGGAAGCATGCCCAGGGTCTATGGACACCCGAGGAGTCGGAGTGGTCCATCAACCGCCTAGAGTTGAAAGCGGTGTTTCGGGCGCTTCTGGCCTTTCAAGTGACCCTGGAAGGATTGGCTGTCAGAGTGATGTCGGACAACACGACAACGGTGGCCTATATAAATCGACAAGGCGGAACAAGGTGCAGAGCACTAGCCGCGCAGGCCGAACTGATTTGCCACTGGGCCGAGCTGCATCTTCAGTGTCTGTCGGCAGCTCATATTGCAGGTCAGAGCAATGTGCAAGCCGATTATCTGAGCAGGCATCAGATCGATCCAGCAGAATGGAATCTGGCAGACAAAGTATTCCTGCAGATCTGTGCCAAATGGGGCAAGCCCGTGATGGATCTAATGGCGACAAGTGCCAATACCAAAGTCCCGTGCTTCTTCAGCAGACGGAGAGATCCTCGCTCGGCGGGGTTGGATGCCTTGGCTCAACCCTGGCCTCCGGGTCTACTTTATGTGTTTCCCCCATGGCCCTTGATAGGGCGCCTGCTCTTGCGGATTCGGCTGCACCCAGGAGAAGTGGTCCTCATCGCCTCGGATTGGCCAAGGAGACCTTGGTATGCAGACCTCCGACAGATGCTCCTGGAGGCTCCTCTGCCGTTACCTCTGGTACCGAACCTCTTGACTCAGGGACCGGTAGCCATGGAGGACGCCGGCCGCTTTGGTCTTACGCCATGGCTATTGAGAGGGCGCAATTGAGGGATAAAGGTTATTCCAATAAAGTTATTTCCACTCTCCTGCAAGCCCGCAAGCGGTCCACTTCTGTGGCTTATGCCAGGATTTGGTGCCTGTTTGAGTCTTGGTGTGCTTCCAGAGCCATTGTTCCAATGCGGGCTCCTGTCTCGCCGATTCTGGACTTTTTGCAGGAAGGTGTACAAAAAGGCTTGGCCTATAATTCCCTGCGGGTGCAGGTGGCAGCGTTGGCCTCCCTTCGTGGTAAGGTGGAAAGCGTGTCTTTGGCTGCTCACCCAGATGTGGCACGGTTTCTTAGAGGGGTGCTTCGGCTCCGACCTCCAGTGCGAGCACCCTGTCCTGCTTGGAACCTGGGGCTAGTTTTGAAAACCCTGCAGGCATCTCCTTTTGAGCCGCTTCGGCGAGCATCGGAGAAAGACTTGACACTGAAGGCCGTTTTTCTGGTGGCCATTACCTCGGCGAGACGGGTGTCAGAGCTCCAGGCGCTGTCCTGTAGAGACCCATTTCTGCAATTTTCAGAGTCCGGAGTCACGGTTCGGACTGTGCCTTCCTTTATGCCTAAGGTGGTTTCAGCCTTTCACTTAAACCAGCCTATTTTCTTGCCCTCTTTTTCAGAGGAAGAGTTTCCAGAATCTTTTGGGCAGCTGCACATTTTGGATGTGCGCAGGACTCTGCTGCAGTATCTGCGAGTTACTAACTCTTTCAGGACTTCTGATCATCTGTTTGTTTTGCTATCCGGTTCTCGCAGAGGGTCTCCAGCTTCTAAAGCCACTATTGCCCGCTGGCTCAAAGAAACTATCTTTTCAGCTTATCTGCTGGCCGGCAGGGTTCCGCCTGTAGCCTTTAAGGCACATTCTACTAGAGCGATTTTTTCCTCTTGGGCTGAAACTGGAGCACTCTCTCTTCAAGAGATATGCAGTGCAGCAACATGGGCTTCTAAGCTCTCCTTTGTCCAACATTACAGGCTGGATGTGGCTGCCAGGAGGGATGCGCGTTTTGGAGCACAGGTGCTAGCGCATGGTGTGGCTTGTTCCCACCCTATTTAGGGATTGCTTTGTTACATCCCATATGTAATGGCTTCATCTGCTTGATGACAAGGAAGGGAAAATTAGGTTCTTACCTTGGTAATTTTCTTTCGTTTAGTCATAGCAGATGAAGCCATGAGCCCTCCCTGTATGATTGTCTGTATGCTGTGAATCTGTTTTTTCAGGTTCTGTTCTAATTTCCTGAAGTTCCTTCCTTGGGAGAAAGTTGGAAAACAATCTTCAGGATTCATGTTCAGTTTAAATTTAGGAGGATGTGTTCATTCCCTCCAGCATGTTTTTTTTGGAGGATGTGTTGATTCTCTCCAGGAGGCGCGTGTGTTCCCCTCCAGTTCTATAAATAGGAGGATGAGTTCATTCCCTCCAGTGTGTTGGGAGGATGTGTGATTCCCTCCAGGAGGCGCGTGTGTTCCCCTCCACTTATACAATAAGGAGGATGAGTTTATTCCCTCCAGGAGGATGTGCATTCCCTCCTTTATGAGTTCATGCCCTTGTGATGGGCCATCGTTCGCTGTGAGGAAAGCTCTTGTGATTCCCATTGCGGTTTGCCATACTGCTTTGGAAGCTTCAAATACTGAAGAGGCAGTGGAGCTAGCTGGCCAAGAGGGCACTGTGAAAGTTTGAGTGCTCTCTATCTCCCCTGCTGGTTGATGGACATAACCCATATGTAATGGCTTCATCTGCTATGACTAAAGGAAAGAAAATTACCAAGGTAAGAACCTAATTTTCCCCTCTGTACCCCGCCCCACTAATGATTTGCGAAATACCTTTGAGGTGTGCTGAAATATCCCAGGAGGTGAGATCACATCCCACATCCAGTTCCCATCTCCGTCTGAGCTGTGTCAAATCTTTGGCAGGCGCCAAAGACCATAATTTCTTCTGGAGGCCAGAGATTGAAGGAGCCTCCTCTGAGGTCTCCTCAAATAGTGTCTGAATCTTCTCCCCCAATTTGTAATTCAGGGACGCCTTGTCTAAAGATTGTACATAATGCTTCAATTGGCAGTAGGCAAAAGTGTCTCCCCAGCCTAATGACTCATTAGGGATCAACTGTTCCAGTGGTCTAATCACTCCAGTCCGATCTACCACTACCCCCAAGTTATTAAGTCCCCGTCGCACCCAATGTTGAAATATTGGATTCTCAGTCAGGCTTTTAAGGTGTCTGTCTCTGTCCCCTGGGTCAGAGCAGATGCGGTGGTATCTTGTGGCTTGGCTGTAAATGATCAATCTTTTTGTATGTGAAGGATGGAAGCTGGAGTTGTGGAGGTAGCTGCATCTGTCTGTGGGTTTCTTGTATATAGATGTTTGTATACAGCCATCACTGATTGAGACCTTGATGTCCAAAAAATTGACTTTTTCTGGGGAGTAGTCAATTTTGAATCTGATTGTAGGATGGTATGTACTGAAGGAAGAGTAAAATTGTTTCAGAGTTTCTTCACCCTCCATCCAAATCATAAAAATGTCATCGATGTACCGGTAGTATTTTAGAGATTTGGTCTGGTGTGTATTCAGAAATGTCTCTTCCAGCTCAGCCATAAAAAGGTTGGCATATTGGGGTGCTGTCCTGGTGCCCATCGCAGTGCCCATTATTTGTAGATAGATATCATCGCTAAAGCGGAAGTAGTTGTGAGTTAAAATAAATTTGATTAATTTTGTAATAATTTCTGGTGAGTATTGATGGTTAAGTGTGGATGTTTTTAGGAGTCTCCCACATGCAGCTATGCCATCCGTATGTGGAATGTTGCTGTATAGTGATTCTACATCTATCATGATCAGAAGGGTGTTAGGTGGTAGTTGCTTGATATTTCAATTTATTCAGAAAGTCTGTGGTGTCTTGTATGAAGCTCTTAGTTTTGTGCACGAGAGGTTTCAGAATTCCCTCTATGAGTCCAGATATTTCCTCCGTGAGTGTGCCAATACCTGATATGATTGGTCTGCCCGGGTTTCCAGGTTTGTGGATTTTGGGTAGCATGTAGAATGTGCCCACAGACGGTTGGTTTGGTATGAGTTTCTTCAGGTGTGGCTGTACTTGTTTAGGAAATGTTCTGATAAGGGGTCTTTTAGCTGCTTTGTATAATCCTGTGTGGGGTCCTCAGTTAGTTTCCTGTAGTATTTATTGTTTGAGAGCTGTCTGTGTTTATATGGGTATTTTGAGATAGGAAATAGATAGCTTCTTGGGCTATAGTATATGGGTTTGCCCAGGGCTCTCTCTTATCATCAATTTTATTTAATTGCTACCTAAGTTCATTAGGAGAGGCGCTACAGAATCTGGGAGTAACTTTCTTCTCACATGCAAATTATTTTACTGTAATTTTTCCACTTAAGGATACATTATCCATGACTTATGCTTTTATGGGGTTGTTTTTTGAGCAGATATATGAGGCAAAATGGATTAACCTAGGTTAACCCAGGAAAAGCTAAACTTCTGTGGGTGGGGTTTTGAGGCATGGATAAACCCCTGGAGAACCCTTTTATTGCAGGTTCTAGGATTTCTCTCAGTAGTGTAAAGTTTTGGGAGTGCGCTTTGATTCTGCATTCACAACAGAGACTCGGGTGATGGTAAGGAAATTGTTTACAGATCATTAGGTTTGGCTAATAAAGGTATATCTTGATGAAAGCCATCTGCAAAGTGTGTTGCAATCTGTGGTAATACCCCTCTTAATTGTAACACAGTTTTCTTGGGCCTCCCAGAGCTTCAGTTATCATGGCTACAAGTGCTTCAAAATGTAGCAGGTAATAGGATAAGGCCACACCATATTTGATTAAATTACATTGATTGCTGGTTTGCATGTGTGCATTTTAAACTTGTTTTATTTATATTTCAAATTCTGCTTGGGGTAGCACCACTACATTAATAATTTATTAGGTCGTATGTACCAGATATATAGGCACCGGAAGCATCGACCTCGATGACTGCCTTCCGCATCCACTGGGAGTTCACTGGCATTGAGGAGGTCTTGATTTCAGTTGTTGAGAGTAGGCCCCGGGACTGGTTAGCATCAGACCATATACTGAAGGCATGTACGAGTTCAATGTCATTCTCATCGGCACTGAAGGACCGCGATGCTGTGCATCGGGAGAAGCCCAAGAAGTATAAGCATCGGTCCTCCTTGACATACAGTGCCAGGGCATCTGTGGTACTCGAGAAGTGCCTGCACCGGGAGAAGCGCTCCCCCTCCTTGGAAGAGGTGCTGGTTCACAAGTCTCCTAGCAGCCAGGTCCCCACTACTAGTCTGACACAATGCCTTCTCATGCTGCCTCTCTTACAGCTCTCCTTCCTTTGCCGATGCCTTCCTTCAATGAGCGGTTCTGAGCCATACTCAGGGAGGAGCTGGAGCAGGTGCTGCAATTGCAAACCGTTCAGGCATCGAGGGTGCTTGCGCCAACTGTGGATTAAACCCAGGTTCTTCCTGAGGCTCCTTCCATGCTGGTGCAGAGATCCTAGATGCCGGCACCTCGAAGGGTGTCAGTGTCAACGTCAATCTCTACACATACAGTACCACTCTCAGTGTTTGGGGAGGAAGCTTCCTCAGAGTCAGAGAGTAGGGCTGTACCTCAGCCCTTTTTGGGGCACGGACATGGATCCACTGAATCGAAGCAGGCACGGACTATTTCAGTACAACCTGAGTACAGTGAAGAGTCCGAATGGGACTATTCAGAGGAGGAGCCACATTACTTCTCGGAGAATGAGTCTTATGGTGTAGGAGCAAAACCAGCACAATGAAGCACTATATGTGTGTTCCTATATAACAAAGATATATGGGAATCTAATACATGGCACTATCCAGCATCAATAACCTGACCTTCATATGCAGACCCAGACTTTCCATTTCTAAAGCCTCGATCTTGCATACAAAAAACTGCTGACAAGATTCTCAGTGTTCTAGAATAACAAGGTTGTTATTTTAAATCAACGTCATGGTCAAAACAGCCAAGGTCTCTTGGAATTACCCTTGCAGCCGGAGAGACGCTGTGACTGGCAAAACCTCACATTGTTTATGACACCCGGGCCATTTGTCAAGGTGCCCCCCCTATTATGGTGCTAGTGAGACAATCATGTGGCTCCTGAAGTCACAACAATAGAAATAACAATATTATGTGTACGTCATTCACAAGGACAGAATGTGCATCATCAGTACAGCTGCAGCCGGTGATTTCTCTATAAATAAGGGCTCTTATCAAAGACAGAGGCTGCTGTATCAACATCCTGCCAGAGGAGCAAGCCTGTGTTGGACCAGACTGACCATCTGAAGAACACATTGCCATCTAGAGGTCTGTATCAGGTTGAATATATGCCTTGTGCCTTTGTGTTATTGCTCTGTGGGGATAGAGTAGCCTGAGTGGAGCAGAGCTCCATCTAGGGATCTGTGTGCATTTACTCTAAGCTGTTTCCATAACAAGACTTCTTGTGTCTTGCCTTCTTTGCACATCATCTTTGCTGCTCTTGGAAAAAAAATTAATTGGTCTATTTTTATAATACTTTGTTGTGGAGTTAGTTCTTTCTATTATTTGGGTGCAGTGGGCTTGGATCTAAAGATAAGGGGAACACATTTGCTTCTGACACTTCACCCATTAATGTTAGTCTTGTTTGGGACTCATTATTTCAGAATTTGTACTAAGTGTCAGGTATCCCAGCAACACCCCAAAAGTATATATATTATCTGTATTGTGCCTACAATGGGATCCCTCGCCACCTCAAGAGAGACGTTAATCTCCACCTGGGGGTCTCTCACTGGCTTCTGCCATCCCATTTAAGTTAGAAACAGGAAGATCCCAGGGCAGAGATGTTGACTGTCCTGGACTATGAGTCTCCTCCTAAGGAAGGGGGTCATTTATACCATTGCACCGTATCCTTAAGGATGCACTGATGAAGAACTGGGAATCCCCCCTCTCAGTACAGGTTGCACCTAAGAAGGTGGATACGCAGTGCTGTATCCAAAAGACTCCTGGATTTGAAAGGGCTCAGTTGCCACACCATTCACTGGTGGTTGAATCCGCTCTCAAACGAGCTAGGACCTCCAGAACTCATGCCTCAGCGCCCCCAGGTAGAGAGGCCAGAACACTAGACTTGTTTGATAGGAAAACTTTTCAGGCCTCGATGCTCATTGCCCACATCCAGTCCTACCAGCTCTACACAAGCCTTTACCTTCAGTCTGTGGTCTGCAGTACACTGTCTTGCGGATTGTCTACCACAGGAGCAGGCTGCAGAGCTTCACCAGTTAACCAGTAAGCAGCTGTAGTATAGAAAATATCTAGCCAGGGATGCGTATGACTCCTTTGATGTAGCATCCAGACTCTCTGCTATGGGTGTGGGGATGTGCAGACTCTCATGACTGGATGTCTCTGACCTAGAACCAGCTGTTAAGAGAGGTTGGCGGATGTTCCTTGCTGGGGTGAAAACTTGTTTGGAGATAAGGTGGAGGAGGTCACTGATCTCCTAAAGAAACATATGGAAACCATCCAAACTCTATCTGGGCACCCTCCAGTTGCATCTCCTTACTCATGGAGGTTTTTGAGTGGGCCTAGATGATGAACCTCCTACTCTCAAAGGTGTAGGTTCCCACAGCATTCACACTCAGCCCAGCATTCTTGACCTCACCAACCCCACCCTCAGAAGCTCTAGCCGGCGCCTCAGTCGAAGCAAGGTATGAGCTTTTGACTGGCTCGCATCACCTCCCAGGGTCTTCACAAAATGTCTAGAGATAATAGCGCTGTATCTATGCAGGCTGGGGTGTACGTGTTTCCCTATCTGGACAATTGGCTGATTAAGAGCATATCACAGGGTCAATGCGCTTAACTATTCGGGCGTTGGAGTTACTAGGGTTTGTCATAAAGTACCCCAAGTCCCACCTTCTCTCAGCACAACGATTGGAATACATAGGAACCCTGCTAGATACATTGCAGGCTCGGAATTTTCTTCCACAAGTGAGAGCAGAGACATCAGTGCTTACATTGCAAATCTGAAGCAGCAAGCAAGTCGGAGCTCGGCAAATGTTGAGATTGACGGGCCACATGGCCTTAACAGTGCATGTTACTCCCATGGCATGTCTCCACTTGAGAGAAACCCAATGGACCCTAGCTTCCCACTGGTCTCAAGCAGCTGGGAACCCAGCAGATGTCAAGCAGATTCCTCTACAGTTGACTCGTGCTCTTCTCTGGTGGATAATTTTGACAGATTTGATTGTGGGACTATCATTCCAAATTCCACCTCCTCAGAAGGTGCTAACAAACCTAAGGTGAGGACCTTATGTACAGTGGGGGAAATAAGTATTTGATCCCTTGCTGATTTTGTAAGTTTGCCCACTGACAAAGACATGAGCAGCCCATAATTGAAGGGTAGGTTATTGGTAACAGTGAGAGATAGCACATCACAAATTAAATCCGGAAAATCACATTGTGGAAAGTATATGAATTTATTTGCATTCTGCAGAGGGAAATAAGTATTTAATCCCTCTGGCAAACAAGACCTAATACTTGGTGGCAAAACCCTTGTTGGCAAGCACAGCGGTCAGACGTCTTCTGTAGTTGATGATGAGGTTTGCACACATGTCAGGAGGAATTTTGGTCCACTCCTCTTTGCAGATCATCTCTAAATCATTAAGAGTTCTGGGCTGTCGCTTGGCAACTCGCAGCTTCAGCTCCCTCCATAAGTTTTCAATGGGATTAAGGTCTGGTGACTGGCTAGGCCACTCCATGACCCTAATGTGCTTCTTCCTGAGCCACTCCTTTGTTGCCTTGGCTGTATGTTTTGGGTCATTGTCGTGCTGGAAGACCCAGCCACGACCCATTTTTAAGGCCCTGGCGGAGGGAAGGAGGTTGTCACTCAGAATTGTACGGTACATGGCCCCATCCATTCTCCCATTGATGCGGTGAAGTAGTCCTGTGCCCTTAGCAGAGAAACACCCCCAAAACATAACATTTCCACCTCCATGCTTGACAGTGGGGACGGTGTTCTTTGGGTCATAGGCAGCATTTCTCTTCCTCCAAACACGGCGAGTTGAGTTCATGCCAAAGAGCTCAATTTTTGTCTCATCTGACCACAGCACCTTCTCCCAATCACTCTCGGCATCATCCAGGTGTTCACTGGCAAACTTCAGACGGGCCGTCACATGTGCCTTCCGGAGCAGGGGGACCTTGCGGGCACTGCAGGATTGCAATCCGTTATGTCGTAATGTGTTACCAATGGTTTTCGTGGTGACAGTGGTCCCAGCTGCCTTGAGATCATTGACAAGTTCCCCCCTTGTAGTTGTAGGCTGATTTCTAACCTTCCTCATGATCAAGGATACCCCACGAGGTGAGATTTTGCGTGGAGCCCCAGATCTTTGTCGATTGACAGTCATTTTGTACTTCTTCCATTTTCTTACTATGGCACCAACAGTTGTCTCCTTCTCGCCCAGCGTCTTACTGATGGTTTTGTAGCCCATTCCAGCCTTGTGCAGGTGTATGATCTTGTCCCTGACATCCTTAGACAGCTCCTTGCTCTTGGCCATTTTGTAGAGGTTAGAGTCTGACTGATTCACTGAGTCTGTGGACAGGTGTCTTTCATACAGGTGACCATTGCCGACAGCTGTCTGTCATGCAGGTAACGAGTTGATTTGGAGCATCTACCTGGTCTGTAGGGGCCAGATCTCTTACTGGTTGGTGGGGGATCAAATACTTATTTCCCTCTGCAGAATGCAAATAAATTCATATACTTTCCACAATGTGATTTTCCGGATTTAATTTGTGATGTGCTATCTCTCACTGTTACCAATAACCTACCCTTCAATTATGGGCTGCTCATGTCTTTGTCAGTGGGCAAACTTACAAAATCAGCAAGGGATCAAATACTTATTTCCCCCACTGTAGATGGGCTTCACATCCAGGGGACTTTGTTTGCACAGGAAACAGATCTCCATATCAATCTCCTCAAGCTCAGGGCCATTTGGAACGTTATAAAAGCTTTTGGATATCAGCTGAAAAACTAGGAGTAGCCTAGTGGTTAGTGCAGTGGACTTTGATCCTGGGGAACTGAGTTCGATTCCCACTGCAGCTCCTTGTGACTCTGGGCAAGTCACTTAACCCTCCATTGCCCCTGGTACAAAATAAGTACCTGAATATATGTTAACCGCTTTGAATGTAGTTAGTTGCAAAAACCTCAGAAAGGCAGTATATCAAGTCCCATTTCCCTCCTTTTCCCTTTCATCTAAGCAGACAACCAGGTTGCGGGAAGTAGCAACAGGTAAAAGTATACTCCTCCTTCAATTCGACATGTCCAGTGCATTTGACATGGTAAATCATAAAATACTACTAGATTACTTCGGCATCAGCGGAAACATACTCAGCTGGGCCAAGGGCTTCCTAACCTCTACAACATACCAAGTGAAATCAAACTTAAACATATCACCACCATGGAAAGCAGACTATATGGAGTACCCCAAGTATTACCACTATCGCCGATCCTCTTCATTCTAATGACGACCCCATTAGCCAAGTCCTTATCCAACCATGGCCTCAACTCTTCCATCTACGCAGATTATGTCACAATATACATTCCTTATAAACATGATCTAGCAGAAATCTCCAACGAAATCAAGCTCAGTTTGAAACTCATGGACAAATGCATTCCAACTAAAACTCAACACAGAAAAAACACTCATCCTCTCATCCCAATATAGCACATACAAACCCACAAGCATAAACTCCCCGAACCACACCCTTCCTATCTCAAGACAGCCTGAAAATTCTCGGCATCACAATTGACCGTAACCTCACCCTAGAGTGCCAAGCAAACTCTACTGCTAAGAAAATGTTCCATTCAATGTGGAAACTCAAATGATTGAAACCATTCTTCCCGAGGGATGCATTTTGCAATCTGGTACAATCCATGGTATTAAGTCATATAGATTACTGCAATGGAATCTATGCGGGATGTAAAGCACAAATCATAAAGAAATCCCAGACCGCCCAAAACTCGGCAGCCAGGCTCATATTTGGAAAAACATGTTTCGAAAGCGCCAAACCCCTTCGAGAAAAACTGCACTGGCTCCCAATCAAATAATGTATTGTTTTCAAAATCTGCACACTGGTTCATAAAATTATCTATGGTGAAGCCCTGGGATATATGACAGACCTCATAGGCTTGCCAACCAGAAACACAACAAAATCAGCACGAACATACCTGAATCTCCACTACCCAAACTGCAAAGGACTAAAATACAAATCAACTTATGCATCCAGCTTCTCCTATATAAGCACACAATTATGCAATGCACTACCCAAAGCCGTGAAAACAATATATGACCACCTAACCTCCCGAAAATCACTAAAAACTAAGCTGTTCGAAATGACATACACTTCCAACCCAACTTAAATACCTAAACCCTGCAACACAAGCAAAACCTAAGAGCGTATGGACAAAACACACTCCCCCTCTCTACGATTCACTATTATGTCTTGTACATATGAACCTTATTATACCATTATTCACTTTGTAATTGTTATACAGGAACTGGTGATCGCCAATACGGTACTATGTAAGCCACATTGAACCTGCAAATAGGTGGGAAAATGTGGGATACAAATGCAATAAATAAATGTAAACATGCAAGAGATATGTGGCAGTGGGCCCTCCTTCACACGATGGACCTCCAAGCCACATACCTCCCAGGAAAGGATAACTGCCTGGTAGACAGACTGAGCAGGGCTTTGCAACCGTTTAAGT